>NC_138869.1:53668337-54268337 GCF_965194805.1 Balaenoptera borealis | reverse complement strand
AATTCATACCACCACCAACAACAACCCCTGCCACTTTCCCCCCTTGGTATCCATACATTTGTTCTCTACATCTGTGTCTCATTTTCTGCCCTGCAAACCGGTTCATCTGTACCATTTTTCTAGATTCCACATATATGCATTAATATACGATATTTGTTTTTCTCTTTCTGACTTACTTCACTCTGTATGACAGTCTCTAGATCCATCCACGTCTCTACAAATGACCCAATATCATTCCTTTTTATGGCTGAGTAATATTCCATTGTATATATGTACCACAACTTCTTTATCCATTCGTCTGTTGATGAGCATTTAGGTTGCTTCCATGACCTGGCTATTGTAAAGAGTGCTGCAGTGAACATTGGGGTGCATGTGTCTTTGTGAATTATGGTTTTCTCTGGCTATATGCCCAATAGTGGGATTGCTGGGTCATATGGTAATTCTATTTTTAGATTTTTAAGGAACCTCCATACTGTTCTCCATAGTGGCTGTATCAATTTACATTCCCACCAACAGTGCAAGAGGGTTCCCTTTTCTCCACACCCTCTCCAGCATTTGTTGTTTGTAGATTTTCTGATGATGGCCATTCTGACTGGTGGGAAGTGATACCTCACTGTAGTTTTGATTTTCATTTCTCTAATTATTAGTGATGTTGAGCAGCTTTTCATGTGCTTCTTGGCCATCTGTATGTCTTCTTTGGAGAAATGTCTATTTAGGTCTTCTGCCCATTTTTGGATTGGGTTGTTTGTTTAATATTGAGCTGCAGGAGCTGTTTATATATTTTGGAGATGAATCCTTTGGCAGTTGATTCATTTGCAAATATTTTCTCCAATTCTGAGGGTTGTCTTTTTGTCTTGTTTGTAGTTTCCTTTGCTTCACAAAAGCTTTTAAGTTTCAATAGGACCCATTTGTTTATTTTTGTTTTTATTTCCATTACTCTAGGAGGTGGATCAAAAAAGATCTTGCTGTGATGTATGTCAAAGAGTGTTCTTCCTATGTTTTCTTCTAAGAGTTTAATAGTGTCCGGTCTTACATTTAGGTCTCTAACCCATTTTGAGTTTATTTTTGTGTATGATGTTAAGGAGTGTTCTAATTTCATTCTTTTACATGAAGCTGTCCAGGTTTCCCAACACCACTTATTGAAGAGACTGTCTTTTCTCCATTGTATATCCTTGCCTCCTTTGTCATAGATTAGTTGACCATAGGTGTGTGGGTTTATCTCTGGACTTTCTATCCTGTTCCATTGATCTATAGTTCTGTTTTTGTGCCAGTACCATACTGTCTTCATTACTGTAGCTTTGTAGTATAGTCTGAAGTCAGGGAGTCTGATTCCTCCAGCTCCGTTTTGTTCCCTCAAGACTGCTTGGGCAATTCGGGGTCTTTTGAGTCTCCATACAAATTTTAAGATTTTTTGTTCTAGTTCTGTAAAAATTGCCATTGGTAATTTGATAGGGATTGCATTGAATCTGTAGATTGCTTTGGGTAGTATGGTCATTTTCACAATATTGATTCTTCCAGTCCAAGAACATGGTATATCTCTCCATCTGTTGATATCATCTTTAATTTCTTTCATCAGTGTCTTACAGTTTTCTGCATACAGGTCTTTTGTCTCCCTAGGTAGGTTTATTCCTAGGTATTTTATTCTTTTTGGTAAATGGGAGTGTTTCCTTAACTTCTCTTTCAGATTTTTCATCATTAGTGTATAGGAATGCAAGAGATTTCTGTGCATTAATTTTGTATCCTGCAACTTTACCAGATTCATTGATTAGCTCTAGTAGTTTTCTGGTGGCATCTTTAGGATTCTCTATGTATAGTATCATATCATCTGCAAACAGTGCCAGTTTTACTTCTTCTTTTCCGATTTGGATTCCTTTTATTTCTTTTTGTTCTCTGATTGCTGTGGCTAACACTTCCAAAACTATGTTGAATAATAGGGGTGAGAGTGGACCTCCTTGTCTCGTTCCTGATCTTAGAGGAAATGGTTTCAGTTTTTCACCATTGAGAATGATGTTTCCTGTGGGTTTGTCATATATGGCCTTTATTATATTGAGGTAGGTTCCCTCTGTGCCCACTTTCTGGAGAGTTCTTATCATAAATGGGTGTTGAATTTTGTCAAAAGCTTTTTCTGCGTCTATTGAGATGATCATATGGTTCTTATTATTCAATTTGTTAATATGGTGTATCACATTGATTGTTTTGCAAATATTGAAGAATTCTTGTGTCCCTGGGATAAATCCCACCTGACCATGGTGTATGATCCTTTTAATGTGTTGTTGAATTCTGTTTGCTAGTATTTTGTTGAGGATTTTTGCATCTATATTCATCAGTGATATTGGTCTGTAATTTTCTTTTTTTGTAGTATCTTTGTCTGGTTTTGGTATCAGGGTGATGGTGGCCTCATAGAATGAGTTTGGGAGTGTTCCTTCCTCTGCAATTTTTTGGAAGAGTTTGAGAAGGATGGGTGTTAGCTCTTCTCTAAATGTTTGTTAGAATTCACCTGTGAAGCCATCTGGTCCTGGACTTTTGTTTGTTGGAAGATTTTCAATCACAGTTTCAATTTCATTATTTGTGATTGGTCTGTTCATATTTTCTATTTCTTTCTGGTTCAGTCTTGGAAGGTTATACCTTTCTAAGAATTTGTCCATTTCTTCCAGGTTGTCCATTTTATTGGCATAGAGTTGCTTGTAGTAGTCTCTTAGGATGCTTTGTATTTCTGCGATGTCTGTTGTAACTTCTCCTTTTTCATTTCTAATTTCATGATTTGAGTCCTCTCCCCCTTTTTCTTGATGAGTCTGGCGAATGGTTTATCAATTTTGTTTACCTTCTTAAAGAACCAGCTTTTAGTTTTATTGATCTTTGCTACTGTTTTCTTTGTTTCTATTTCATTTATTTCTGCTCTGATCTTTCTTTCTTTCCTTCTGCTAACTTTGGGTTTTGTTTGTTCTTCTTTCTCTAGTTCCTTTAGGTGTAGGGTTAGATTGTTTATTTGAGATTTTTCTTGTTTCTTGAGGTAGGCTTGTATTGCTATAAACTTCTCTCTTAGAACTGCTTTTGCGGCATCCCACAGGTTTAGGATCGTCCTATTTTCGTTGTCATTTGTCTCTAGGTATTTTTTGATTTCCTCTTTGATTTCTTCAGTGATCTCTTGGTTATTTAGTAATGTATTGTTTAGCCTCCATGTGTGTGTTTTTTTATTTCTTTCCTGTAATTGATTTTTAATTTCATAGTGTTGTGGTCAGAAAAGATGCTTGATATGATTTCAGTTTTCTTAAATTTACTGAGGCTGGATTTGTGACCCAAGATGTGATCTATCCTGGAGAATGTTCCATGCACACTTGAGAAGAAAGTGTAATCTGCTGTTTTTGGTGAAATGTCCTATAAATATCAATTAAATCTATCTGGTCTATTGTGTCATTTAAAGCTTGTGTTTCCTTATTAATTTTCTGTTTGGGTGATCTGTCCATTGGTGTAAGTGAGGTGTTAAAATCCCCCACTATTACTGTATTACTGTCGATTTTCTCTTTTATAGCTGTCAGCAGTTGCCTTATGTATTGAGGTGCTCCTGTGTTGGGTGCATATATATTTATAATTGTTATATTTTCTTCTTGGATTGATCCCTTGATCATTATGTAGTGTCCTTCCTTGTCTCTTGTAACATTCTTTATTTTAAAGTCTATTTTATCTGATATGAGTATAGCTACTCCAGCTTACTTTTGATTTCCATTTGCATGGAGTATCTTTTTTCCATCCCCTCACTTTCAGTCTGTATGTGTCCCTAGGTCTGAAGTGGGTCTCTTGTAGACAGCATATATATGGGTCTTGTTTTTGTATCCCTTCAGTGAGCCTGTGTCTTTTGGTTGGAGCATTTAATCCATTCACGTTTAAGGTAATTATTGATATGTATGTTCCTATTACCATTTTCTTCATTGTAATGGGTTTGTTTTTGTAGGTCCTTTTCTTCTCTTGTGTTTCCCACTTAGAGAAGTTCCTTTAGCATTTGTTGTAGAGCTGGTTTGGTGGTGCTGAATTCTCTTAGCTTTTGCTTGTCTGTAAAGCTTTTGATTTCTCCATCAAATCTGAATAAGATCCTTGCCGGGTAGAGTAATCTTGGTTGTAGGTTCTTCCCTTTCATCACTTTAAATATGTCATGCCACTCCCTTCTGGCTTGTAGAGTTTCTGCTGAGAAATCAGCTGTTAACCTTATGGGAGTTCCCTTGTATGTTTTTTGTCATTTTTCCCTTCTTGCTTTCAATAATTTTTCTTGTCTTTAATTTTTGTCAGTTTGATTACTATGTGTCTTGGCATGTTTCTTCTTGGGTTTATCCTGCCTGGGACTCTCTGTGCTTCCTGGACTTGGGTGGCTATTTCCTTTCCCATGTTAGGGAAATTTTCGACTATAATCTCTTCAAATATTTTCTCGGGTCCTTTCTCTCTCTCTTCTCCTTCTGGGACCCCTATAATGCAAATGTTGTTGTGTTTAATGTTGTCCCAGAGGTCTCTTATGCTGTCTTCATTTCTTTTCATTCTTTTTTCTTTATTCTGTTCCACGGCAGTGAATTCCATCATTCTGTCTTCCAGGTCACTTATCCGTTCTGCCTCAGTTATTCTGCTATTAATTCCTTCTAGTGTAGTTTTCATTTCAGTTATTGTATTGCTCATCTCTGTGTGTTTGTTCTTTAATTCTTCTAGGTCATTGTTAAACATTTCTTTCATCTTCTTGATCTTTGCCTACATTCTTTTTCCGAGGTCCTGGATCTTCACTATCATTATTCTGAATTCTTTTTCTGGAAGGTTGCCTATCTCCACTTCATTTAGTTGTTTTTCTGGGGTTTTATCTTGTTCCTTCATCTGGTACATAGCCCTATGCCTTTTCATCTTGTCTATCTTTCTGTGAATGTGTTTTTTGTTCCACTGGCTGCAGGATAGTAGTTCCTCTTGCTTCTGCTGTCTGCCCTCTGGTGAATGAGGCTATCTAAGAGGCTTGTGCAAGTTTCCTGATGGGAGGGACTGGTGGTGGGTAGAGCTGGCTGTTGCTCTGGTGGGCAGAGCTCAGTAAAACTTTAATCCGCTTGTCTGCTTATGGGTGGGGCTGGGTTCCCTCCCTGTTGGTTGTTTAGCCTGAGGTGACCCAACACTGGAGCCTACCTGGGCTCTTTGGTGGGGCTAATGGCGTACTCTGGGAGGGCTCATGCTAAGGAGTACTTCCCAGAACTTCTGCTGCCAGTGTCCTTGTCCTCATGGTGAGACACAGCCACCCCTCTCCTGCCTCTGCAGGAGACCCTCCAACACTAGCAGGTAGGTCTGGTTCAGTCTCCTATGGAGTCACCGCTCCTTCCCCTGGGTCCCGATGCACACACTACTTTGTGTGTGCCCTCCAAGAGTGGACTCTCTGTTTCTCCCAGTCCTGTCGAAGTCCTGTAATCAAATCCCGCTAGCCTTCAAAGTCTGATTCTCTAGGAATTCCTCCTCCCGTTGCCGGACCCCCAGGTTGGGAAGCCTGACGTGGGGCTCAGAACCTTCACTCCAGTGGGTGGACTTCTGTGGTATAAGTGTTCTCCAGTTTGTGAGTCACCCACCCAGCTGTTATGGGATTTTATTTTATTGTGATTGTGCCCCTCCTACCGTCTCATTGTGGCTTCTCCTTTGTCTTTGGCTGTGGAGTATCTTTTTTGGTGAGTTCCAGTGTCTTCCTATTGATGATCATTCAGCAGCTAGTTGTGATTCCGGTGCTCTCACAAGAGGGAGTGAGAGCATATCCTTCTAGTCTGCCCTCTTGAACCAATCTCTCTTGCCTTCTCTCTTTGATTCCATGGAAGGGAGCTAATTTCCTGTTCCCCAGAATGGATTCAGTTGGCAAATCCTGCTCCCAACAGTTTAAGTGGAAAGAGAGCTATAAATTTTGGAAGATCTGCTCATTTTCACCAAACACGGGGCAATGCCTAACACTGAGATTTTAATGATTCCTCTTCTAGACAACCAGGTATTTATGGGACTATCAGTATTTTATAAATACCCATTTAAAGAAGACAAACAAGTGATAGTTGCTATTTATAATATCATTAATTTTAATAGTATATCTTTGGAAGAAAAGAGCTATACAATTAAATATAGTATGCCATCATAGATGATTGTTTAGAAAGTTAATTAGCAACACTTCTATATAAAATCCCATTCAAATATTTGCTTTTTATTTAAAAAATCTCCATTTGAGCATGTTGAGTTTTACATTTTTTCAAGTGCTGAATTGAGCATGACTCACTTTCGTTTATCTATCTTTTCACCAAAAGGCTGCCTGCGTCCTTTCTAAATTATTGCAATGTTACAGTATTATTAGTATAATTGTTTTATCCTTAAATGCTTGCGATTTATTATCATATTGCCATTGTGTTCTTTAAATCCTGGCATGATATTTTTCAATATCCTGAGTTCACTGTATAGGCATAGTTTACTAAATAATTAGGAATGTTATGGAAATGAGAAAGAACTAGAATAAAGGAATTTCTCCTTGGGGGTGTCAACCTGTGTTAAGCCCAGGTGGAACGTTAAGGGAATGATTATTGAGAATCTATGAAGAAATGATGCACTCTCTGTCTCTCTCTGTCTCTCTCTGTCTCTCTCTGTCTCTCTCTCTCTCTCTCTCTGTCTCTCCCTCTCTCATTCTATTGGGTTCGTCAAAAAGTTCATTCGGGTTTTCCCATAAGATGGTACAGAAAAACCCGAATGAACTTTTTGGCCAACCCAATATATGCTTATATATCTATATCTTGAGAGAGTAAAAATTAGCCCAGGCTGAGAAAGTAAAACTCTGCACAGCCATTCATCAGGCTGGAATAACAGACACAGAGAACAGCAGGGGCAACATTAACAGGATGTGTGTCTCCTAAGGACAGGGAAATCTAGAGTCCCAATAACCCCCTTATGTGAGTGACTGCTGCCCTCTTATTCACGGAGAAATCTTGTCCTCTTACATTATGGACTATGTGAAGTTACATCAGTGAAGAATAAAACTTCCCACTCCCACCTGGAAGACCTAAGTCACTCTAACATAGAGAAGCAGCCTTGATTTACAACCCATGTGCAGGGGTTCAGACAGACGCTTCTGGACACAGCATTTCACATCTATCCTAACCTTGTGGTTAAGAGAAAGGAGACAGGACCCTAGGTCCACTGTGCCGTCCAGAGGTGGGGATGTTAACTCCTTACACAGCTCTGCTTTGCTTTAAACCAATTAAAACTGCTTCACTTAAATGCTGTCTAAACTCCCTATGAGACCTATATTTCCCTCTGTCCTTTGTTGGTAAGACACCCTAAAGTTCCTCTGCTGTGTGGCCTCCCTCATTGCAACAGGTAATAATTTATCAAATTACAGTTTTTTTTTTCTTGGTAGTTTTAGGCTGATTGTGCTAAGACAATCTCTATCCATCCACCCAGACCCCTTTGATGATAATTTGGGGCAAATTTTCTTTGCGCCTGCCTAGAAAAGTATACATTCCTGTAGCCAAAGCAATGCTGCCTTGCCAAGAAACAGGAAAGGCAATTGATATGGAAACATCATGGGAGTAGAGGTATTGCTTGGAAAAACATGTGGTTTGGTTTAGAAACTCACAAAAGTTTCCCCCTAACTACAAAAATTAAAATTGTACAACTCTGCAGGAGAGTGGTGGTATGGAAACCACTAAGGAGAGGTTTCACAATCCAGGGGACTCACTACTTAAATTTGTGGTGTTGTCACATTTCATGGAACCCACTGCACCCGTGTAAACATAAAGGCAGCTGGAAAGCTTCTCAACCACAGCATTCATTGACTGCCAAATGCTCATCTGAAATGTACTTCTTTTTTGTTGTCTCTGGGATTAAAACCAAACCTGTTTTATATGATGTTCTTCTCAGCCTAGCCCCAAATTGGCCTTCTAAATTCTCTTAAAGAAGGAATGCCCTTAGTCTTTTGGATGTCTCAGATCACTCCTTTTACTCGTTTCTTTTCTTTTCACCAGCTTGGTGTAGGCAAGAGTGGCTGGGTTTTACCAACAGTAGTTTCTTTAAGGGTGTATGTTAGTAAGATTAATAAACTGGTTCTGAGTCTTGGGAGTCATGTTTTTATAGCTCAAGCTGTCTCTACTGTTGGAATGGTGGCCTTTCATCTCCATGACTTGGGGACAGAGCATTAGGAAGTAGCATGTGGTTCTTTTTACCACAAACAGCATTGACTGTTTGTGGTGAAACAGTTCTTGCCACGGTTTTAGAAGACTCTTGAAGAATGGCCCCAGCCCTCGGAACACAAACTATTTGATTATGAGTTTTCACAGGTGGGCAGTGACTCTGCCAGCTTCCCTTGATGCCCCATCATTTTTGAGCCTGGTAGATGGCCTGCAGAAGAATTAAACATAAAATGTTAACATCACAAACAGTAGACTGCTGAGTCTTCCCATGCCATGATTCTTTATACCCTAATAGGCAGTTTGTGTCATTCATGTAATTTACTTGACAATGGGAAGGTTATGTGGAGGAATCACTGCTGTAATATATTATTTCAGTCAGCAGATGGTTGTGTGGTGCGGCAAATAGAATTAATCATCAATAAAGACCCAGGGTTTTCAAAAGAGAGCAGGAGAGTGTCTGTCAATATTGGCAAAACATGAAGGTCCTGAGTTGTCAGAACTGGAAGAATCGTCCAGCACTCTCATTCTTCGCCTGTGGGGTGTGGTGAGTTACGTGCTCTGCCCAAAGCCACCGTGTTCATCTGTGTGTGACCTGACCTTCCATTGGGAGATAATTTCTTTTCTCTTACTTTTGTTGGAAACTGCCTGTGCCTTGGAGCTAGAGTCACCCTTAGGCAGGTGGGAAGTCAGAAGAGCTATGGACCACAGTGTTTCCCAGTCTCCTTGCCCACATGCACGTTGGTGTCCATCGTCACCTGTTTTACTTGTTGGCCTCTGGGTTCTGCTCTTTTGAAACAAGGTGTCTGGGTGGAAGGTTACATAACATCAAGCCTTAATGCTGTTTTATCTATCAACTTTCATTTAACGATAACAATACATTTATTAAGCATCTGCTGTGTGCAGGAATTGTAACCGCATGGAGAGTATGGCGTAAGCAAAGTGGGAACCATGTAACAAAGATAAATAACATAGAAGCAGTCTCTTAAGGGGACTTCAGTTAAGAGGAAGAAAAGTGACTCTTAAAATCATTGCATGGTCATATACATTAGCAAAATATTTTTAAAGGCCTTTTGGACTATATTCAAATCAAGATAGTTTTTTTTTGGTCTGTTTATTTTCTCCCAAAAAATATTGATATAAACTGTTCTGAACAGACTGACCTTAACAGACTCCATGAAAACCCAACTCACATTAGGCCAAAAAAATTTTTGTAAACAAACCTAGTATCAGATTTGGTTCAGGTTCAATATTATCTTTTCAAGTAGCAAATGTAGCTCTTCTTTGAATCCATTAAAGTTCTAATTTTGGTTGCAGCTGGTTATTGCACCCAGTGAGAAATGTAACCTTTGATGAATTTGGCAAGTTGAATTTGAAGCATTTGGAGGCATCTGTTGAAGTATCCAATGTCCATATCAGCTATTCCTGGAAGTGGGATAAAAAGAAAGGGTATTTAAATAGGAGACATCTTCCAGAGCTTCAGAAGTTTGTGACAGAATACTTATTTACTAAATTGTCTTCCATAAAGCAATCCTGTTTAAATATTAGAATGTTAGAAGAGCTCTTAAACAGATCCAATTTAGCTCAGGGCCCTAGCTTGACAGTCGTATTCATGGTGAGGAAACCAAGGCCAAGGGTGGTTAAGTCACTTGCTCAGAGCCATACAATGGAGTAAAAGTCGAGAGTTGAAGTTCAGGTTTCCGTACAACTGGTCAGTGATCAGCACAGCCAACCTTGTTTCAGAGATCAGGATGTTTTCTGCATCCAGACGTGCGGCCGTCGTGGCCTCCTGGGTGGTTCCTATAGTCTCAGACTCGCCAGCACATTTCAGTCTTGCCTTTCTCAAAGCCAGCCCGTTTTCGTTCCAGTCCAGTGGATTTACCTCTACTAGATATAATCCTCCTCTTTTTTTATTCTACTTTATTTTGGGCAATCATCTGCGTGGTGATCACAGATTTCTTAGCTGCAGATAAATTAAGGGCTTTGGATGCCTGAGAACAGCTGCACAGGCTTCAGCTGGGTTAATGCATTGATCGGTTTCAGCCCTGCCGTGCAGGGTGCGAGCTGGAACCTGGCTCAGCTGCTCTTCTTTCTGGAAGGGCGCCTCTGTAACAGAGCCTCGCACTAGATTACAATTATTTTTGCCTACAGCCACTGTTCCTCATAGATATTTTACTTTTTATGGAAATGAGAAAGAAAGGATTTTATACTTTTAAAAGACGGCTTTCTTAGCCATATCTTCAGCATAAGCCTTGAGTTTCTTTTTATTCAGGGGACTCGAAACTGTGTCTCGAAAAATAAGTAGAAAGTATATCATCTTGAGGGTAAACCATCTTATTAGAGTGTGATGCCTTTCAGGCAAACGCTGGGAGTGGCGTACTCTTGGCAGCAAGTGAATTTCTAACTTCACATCATTTTTAAAGTTATAAATTAAAGCAACTTGAGTGTTTTCTCTCTATATGCCAGACAGTGTGCTTAGGGGTGTATTACTATTTAATCCTCACTCCAATCCTGTGAGATTGATGTCATCAATTGTGTCATCTCCCCCGCTTTCCAGATGATGGAAATAAGAGGTTTGGCAAGGGGAGGTAACTGCCCTAGGAGACACAAGGAGTCTGTCACCCAAGGCTGGGTCTTTACTGTAATATATACTGCCTCCTGTGATTTGACAGCTGTGCCTACAAAATAGAACAGTAATCATCTTTGCTTTCTCCCAAAGAAATGTTTTTACTGGTCTTCACGTGAGATGTTTGTATCCACTGAGACATCATTAGGTGTGTGGTCCTGGGTATTATTAGATATCAAATAGCGGTTCTTTCACACCTAGGGAAAGCGGTTGTAATCATCTATTTTTAAACTGCTCAACTATGTCCTTCATCATGATCTTGTTAGTAATGCTAGGCTGCTCAGGAGTTATCATCAGTCATGAAATGTCATCGTATAAGCTTTCCAGGGGCTCTCACCTGCTGAAACACCAACTTTCCTTAATTAAAATTTTAGTCTCAAGAGAAACAGCTCTATGTGTGTTTTGGTGAGTTAATAATGAAACTAATTATCATGGTCGGCTGCGTCTTTGGCTGCATCTATTTAAGTATGGACACTTGTAGTCTTGTGTTCCCTGGCAGCATCATGAAGACACACTGTCAGCTAAGCGGTGTTTTTGGGAGAGGCTCTGCCCACTCCATTTCAATCGAACACTTTTGGAAGACGGTGTCTGTGTCCTGCCTTTGCTGGTAGACAGTTTTATTGATGGGGAGGTACAAAAAGCCTAACAGCCCAGCAAGCAGGGTGTTTTTATTTTAATGTGGCTGAGATAGGATGGAGAATGTCCCCCCAAAATGTGCTTACCAATTTAATAACAGATCAGAAAGGATTTCCCTAAGGACAAGCAATTTTTTAAAAAACATGGCTGGAAATATTACTAAATGAGAAACATTTTATGTTCTTTTAAATTTTATTGAAGTATGGTTGATTTACAATGTTGTGTTAATTTCTGCTATACAGCAAAGTGATTCAGTTCTACATATATATATATATTCTTTTTCATATTCTTTTCCATTGTGGTTTATCACAGGATATTGAATATAGAGTTCCCTGTACTACACAGTAGGACCTTGTTTATCCATCCTATATATACTAGTTTGCATCTGCTAATCCCAAACTCCCAATTCTTCCCCCCACTCCCCTTTTCCCCCTTGGCAACCACAAGTCTGTTCTCTATGTCTGTGAGTCTGTTTCTGTTTCCTAGACACGTGCATTTGTGTAGTATTTTAGATTCCACAAATAAGTGATAATCACATGGTAATTGTCTCTTTCTGACTTACTTAGTATGATGATCTATAGGTGCATCCATGTTGCTGCAAATGGCGTTATTTCATTCTTTTTATGGCTGAGTGACATTCCATTGTATGTATATACCACATCTTCTTCACCCGTTCATCTGTCGATGGACATTTAGGTTGCTTCCATGTCTTGGCTATTGTGAATAGTGCTGCTGTGAACACTGGGGTGTGTGTATCTTTTCGAATTATAGTTTTGTCCGGACATATGCTCAGGAATGGGATTGCCTGATCATAGGGTAGGTCTATTTTCCGTTTTTTAAGGAACCTCCATACTGTTTTCCATAGAGGCTGCACCAATTTACACTCCCACCAACAGTGTAGGAGGGAGGAGCATCCTACATCTGTTGGTAGTCTCTCTTGGATTAGTCATAGATGCCTGAACTTGTCTAAGGCATTGAATTGCTCTTCATCAATGCAGATTTATTTCTTGTGAATTCCTCAAGCCCTCTCTTCCACTCCTATCTTCCACTCCTTTTTCATAGTTAGGATCTTGCTGGAAGAGTGTATTGAGAAGTTGACTGCTTTGAATCGTGTTTGTTATATTTGAATGATAAAGAATGAGAATTGCTCATTTCTCTCACTAGATCAGGAGTTTTAAATTCTGGGTTTTGTGACTGGGTTTCTGGAGTTCCTGAAACCAGTGGAATTTTATGTAAAATGTCTTTTGTATGTGCCCAGGTAAAACTGACTAGAAAACGGGTTCAAGACTCTCAGTAAATTATCAGTGTGATCCATAATCCTTGGTAACTGTTTGTTAAATGTCAGTGCCCTTGATCGATAAACTTCCCGGGGTGCCTATTGTTTTGTTGCCTCCCTTTCAAAGGTTAGTGAGGAAATGAAGCAGCAGTTCCCAAACTGTGGACATTAGGGCTTCTGGAAGTTTCTGCTGTTAAAAACAGCAAATATGTCAATCATCTGAAGAAGATTAATACATCAAATTATTATAAGCATCCCCCATCTCCCACCCTCCCCCCAACAAAAGGAATTCAGCAGATGCGCTCTGAGTGGGAGGCTGTTAGGAGAGCTCAGATTAGAGAGCTGCCATGACTCAGTCACTCATTCTTTTTGGCACTGTTTTTGTTTTTTTAAATGTTATTTATTTATTTATTTATGGCTGTGTTGGGTCTTCGTTTCTGTGTGAGGGCTTTCTCCAGTTGCGGCGAGCGGGGGCCACTCTTCATCGCGGTGCGCAGGCCTCTCACTATCGCAGCCTCTCTTGTTGCGGAGCTCAGGCTCCAGACGCGCAGGCTCAGTAGTTGTGGCTCACGGGCTTCGTTGCTCCGCAGCATGTGGGATCTTCCCAGACCAGGGCTCGAACCCGTGTCCCCTGCATTGACAGGCAGACTCTCAACCACTGTGCCACCAGGGAAGCCCCCTTTGGAACTGTTTTGAACCCAGTTATCTGCCAAACTGATTTAAATAGTTTCCATTTGAAGCTATACATTGTTTAGCTTATATGCATAACAGAACAGGAAGAGAGAGAACAGCCAATGTTGCAATGCAAGATATGCGGAGCACAAAAAGAGTGACATTTCTCTAAATTCATATCATAAAAATCTTCACTCAATTCCTAAAAAAGTATATTTATGTATACATATACATATATGCATATGCATACACATGCCAACACATATATAGGTATATATGTGCATAAATGTGTACAGTATATGTATATACCTCTATATAGTAAATGCAAAATTTCTCATCTGAACCCATACTGATTTGAGAGTGAAAAGGAAGGCTATTAATAATTACACTAGAGTAACTGGCATTAGTAGACACATGTGGTCACCTTATATATAAATGCAGTATTTGCTCGGTTATTTAGAAGTGAGGGAGTTAGTTAGATTTTAATCTTAATTTTGTGCCCCTTTGGACAATATGTATTAAATAAAAACTGATGATTAGAAATAAATAAATACATGCCAAAGTTTAAGAGAGGGAAATAATGACATTTATATCTAATTTGGTTTTTTGTTTGGGAAGAATAAAGGCTGTCTGTAAGCTACAATGTGTTTTTTGTGGATAAGGGCTTGCAGTGAGCAGCAGGAATCCTTTTATCTCATCTCATCAATTAGAAACAAAACACAAAACTTATCAAAACCAGTCAGTTGATTTTTAATGCATAGTGTAACATTTCGAAACATCAAGTCAAAAAGCATTTAAAAAAATCTACTTTGGCACTTTAACATGCCTTTAACTTAAATGCCCATTTTAGTATTCATTTGGTCCCCAAGCTGAACATTTTGAAAGATATTTATTCACAAATCATGATTTTTTTCCCTCACATAGTTAAATAGAAAACAAATGAAACATCATGTGTCATTTGTTAAATGGGAAAAAGTAAAATTGGTTCAGATATATCATGAATATTATTAAATATTGCATTTGAAAGAATACTGTAGTATAATCAATAATATATTCATTGAAAATATACTTTTTTCCTAAAAACTGCTTGCTTAATCATCTTGCATAAAATATAGTACAGAATGGTTAGGTTAGAAATATTCCTAAAGTGGAAGATTCTCTGTCCCTCTGCAAGGATCTCAGGGGTTCTAGGTGCTGGGAAGCATCGGAATAGTCTAAGGAGTTAGTTAGGAGATGGGCCCCCAGTGAGAGCAGCTGGCCAGGGGAAGCGGAGGAGGGTTCGCCGCTTTGTATTTTATCTTTGATGTGATGAGAGGGGGCTCCATTCATTAAGTCACCAAAAAAAAGATGGAAAGGCACCTGCTTGAACCCAGATTCCCCCCAGTCTTCTTTTGCTCTGAGACAGCTTTAGATTAGGACACAAGAGAAGAGGGAAACTGGGTCTGTTTCTTATATGGGAACAAAAGGAAGCCTCACATTTCTCTGAGTGAGTCTTTGGTGATAAACTTGGAGCAGAGCCTCTAAACAAAGGACAGACAGCACCCTGGCTGTCTTAAAGTTACAGCCTAGAAATCGGTGCTGTGCCAGTGCTTGGAGTCTGGACGCACAGGCCTTGGCAAATGATTCCCACCTGCACACAGCCTCCCCAGGTATGATTAGCTTGCCTCTTCCACTCCCTGCTAGACTGAGTGCTTTGCCTACCTTCACGTTCAGAGCTGCGTCTGCTGCTTTTTGCTACTAGAGATTACACTTTCCTCATAAACCCAGGTCAGAGGAGCACATTCATTGCAGCGCCCATGGTCATGTCCAGGTGACTGTGTCTTGGCTCATAGGAAATTTGGGGTAGTGAAGCCTGAACATTGTGAGCTAGATGGGGCAGTTCCAGGAACTTTTTTTGGCATTTGGAGTGCTTTCTGGTACTATCAACGCCCAGTTTGTTCTTCATGTAAGGTACAATTCTGCAGGGAGTGAAAATACTTTCATTTTACATAGCATCATTTGGTGGAGACAAATGCCAATTACCATGTAGTCAACGCGGTGTCTGAGGACGTGTGACTCATATCTACTTGATCTTCATAAAAGCCCTGGGAAGTTGGAAATTAATAGGCAAGCAAGACAAAGCTCAAGGATAATAGATAACTTCCCAGTCACGGAGCCAGTGGGTGGAAGACTTAGCAATCAGCCTCTTGTCTGTCTGATTACGGAGCCTGTGATTTTTCTATTAGGAAGCAGAAACTCAGATTTAACACCAGAAGGCGAATTTGAAGTCTCATTTAAGTATTCTTTTACAGTATTTCATCTTGCTGATAATTCCTTTAAATATCTGAAACAATTATGGCTAAATGTATTAAACTTGAGACTAACATATAGCAGAACATTTTCTAAGCCAAATATGCTTGGGGAATGCGGGGATCATTGAAGGTCATTGTGGAAATAAACTAGACCCTCCTTTTTTCTTTTTCATTTTCTCCCGAAATATCCTTTGCCCATTGTTATCCATTTGATCTCAGCCATCTGGTTCTGCAGCCAGAAAAGGAAAATGTCAAATTCAACAAAATGAGTAGTACTGCTTGAGTTGAATCATAATTTAACATTTTTTCTTTACCCTACAGGATATGTAAACAGTAACATAACTTAATAGTACTTCCTAAGTTATTCTCAAATTCCCTACAAACAATGCCATTTCCTCAAAATGGAAAGGCAAGCATTAGGGCTGAGAGTCAAATATTCTGCCCTAATAGCCAATGACATCTAAATTTGAGAGTTAACATTTACTTAATTGCTGAAGCAGTCATGCTAAGTGCATAGTCTGACACATCATCAGGTGTTAAAAAAAGATAATTTCTGAGGGGAAAAAAATACATCTATAAAACCAAGAGACAGTACTCCGCTAAAATTATCATCCACCTCTCTTTAAAATCTTCATTTGATCAGGTTGGCTCAGTGGCTTGGGGAATACTGCTTGACATAGGAGTGTATTCCTTGCACTTTTTGAAGGGAAGGGGGTGTGCTGGTTATTCCGTTTGCTTCTCCTCTCATCACACAGCCACTCTCCATCCTTCTGTTAGCTTCCTTTGTCCTGTGGCTTCCAGGTGGGTTTTGCTAATGGAAGGCGTCAGAGGGCAGAGGAAGAGGGAGATCAGAGTCTCTCCAGCTCCTCCCTCCCTTGCAGTGCAGTTGGCTCTCCAGGTGGCCCCTCGGCTCTTACTGGCTTCTGGTAACACTGGCTCCTCCCCTGAGACCTGCAGGCTGAAGGGAGAAAACGGTCCTTCCTGTTGTTAGGCTCTGGGTGCCTCCCTCGCCTGTTGGTCACGTAACTTGCCTATTCGTTTGGCAATACTCTCTTTATTAACACCTCTTCGGATGAATCACTGGAGCGCAATTCTGTTGCCTGCCAGGACCCTGAGCTGGAGGTGGGAAGAAATTAGTAGATACCCCTGACTCAATTCTGGTTCTTCTAGGCTGCATGGCCCTAAACAATCTACCTGGATTCCTTGTGCTTCATTTTCATTGTCTGGAAAATGAGAGTCATGACAGCACCCGCTCCACAAGTGCTTAACTCAGTAAGGCACAGGCCATAAAGGTTACTATGAGCTTGGATGAAGAAAGGGGAACAAATGCTTGTTCTCCTGGTTTGAGTTAATGCAAGCATGGTCCGTATTAACCCAGTATATAACCTCCTGGGAATGTTGCCTGTTGTTGGTAAATAACTGCTAATATCTGTACCTAAACATTGAGATACAGTCAGTCTGATAGTTTCAAAAGAGATGGTTTGATTCTGGTTTTTGCAACTCATGATATGTTCCTTGAATCTCCAAACTTTTATTTTCTTTTTCCCTAATGCCCTACTGTGGGTTATCTTAGAAAAGTCTGTTGGTAGCTCCTAGAAACAAGCTTGGTGAACTCCAGTTCACATACACGAGTTATATTCTCCAAACTCTTAGTAATAACATGATACAGCAACAGAGCCAACGCATGTGTGGCTAGGAAACAAAACTATGCCTAGCAGTCCAGTCTGTCTTATTTGGAGGAAACACTATATAGCGTGTATGCTAGCAAAGGGACTAACAGGAAAATGGGATTTAGTCCCCAGTTAATGAGAAATTCTGTGTGCGATCCTGTGCCTTCTTAGCCCTCTAAACTCCAGCTTCATCACCCAGAGCTTGTTGGGCCAGGAGATCTCCGATCCCTTGTTCCCACTTAGGTTGAAGGACTTCAGGCTTGGCAGGGGGGCCAAGAAGAGATTTAGAAAAGCAAGGAATTCCAGCCGTATGCTGTAGGAGGGAAAGTAGGTGAGGTCCAGGTTTCTTGCTTGCCTTTTTTTTAGGCCAAACGAAGATCGAGACACAGTCACAAGGGAGCATAACCACGGGTTAGCAAACTCACAGTTATGTCCCAAAGACATGAGGCTACAGAAATCTGGTTTATTTTCCTAGATGCCTCACCAAGTGCTAGCAGATAGGTTTGAGAAGGCCAAACAGTGTCTCTGATGGGTTTTCCTTCCCTCTCCGCCTCCCTTTTTCAGCTCCTTCCCCCATCTTCTCCTTTCCTTTATTGCCTATCCCAGTAGCATCAGGTGGAAGTGGAAAACTGTGCTGTGCCCTCTTGATTTGCTGCTGGAAGGAACTTCTTTTTTCCAGAGGCAAAGGGGCTAAGAGAAAACATTTGGCAAACGGTCATCTTTGTCTTTAGTCTACTGTGATGATGGTGATAAATTGTTTCCCTTTGGCCATGCCTCATGCATGGGCAGGGCTGGGGGCTCTCTCTTCTGAGTACATTTGCTTCTTCATTCTTTTCCTTGAGGTTTTTGTTTGTTGGCTTATTTTCTGTAATGTGGCATGGTAAGAGTCGTTTAGGGTGAATGCAATGAGGATGGTTTTTTATCAACATCATTGATGATAAAATGTTCTTGAGACACTGAATGTAGAATACAGGGCTAGGCCCAGATGTATGAGATACGCTTCCTCTTCCAGAGGATTATAATCTACCTGGGAAGCAGGACCTAAATCAGTAATAAAATTTAATTCAAGTTCATACAAGGTGGAAAGTGCAAAGAACAGGGGCAGGGCAGTCACATATCTTGGTCATTGCCAGGCACTCGGTCCCTGGGATTTGTCTTACAAGAGGTGCATCTTGGACCATCCTAACACCCCTTGAGAAAGGATGGTCCCCATTTTACAGATAAGGAAAATGAAATCAAAGAGGAGAGATGGCCCCCCACAGGATGTGATGTGCCAGATTCCATCACCCGCTCTATGAAGGGAAAAGTAAGCAGGTTAAACGATACGAATTCAAGGAATTCAAGTATTTATTGAGACCCAAGGTCCAGCAGTGATGCCCAAAGTGTGGTCCCCAGACCAGTGGCATCAGCATCCCATGGGCACTTGTCAGGAAGGCACATTCTCAGGCGCCACCCAAACCTACTGAATCAGAACCTCTGGGGGTTGGAGCCCAGCAATATGTGTGTTTTAACTTTTGGTCACTTTAACCAAGTGACCAAGTTATTTAGAGACAGGAAAATGCTGAGAACCATTGACCAGGGAGAAGAGTTCCAGCTGGGCAGGGAAGCAGGGACTCAAACATGGAGACAAGATGATGAGGCAGGACTGAGTGGCAAACCTGGAGAATCCAAAGCTCCAAGAAGGCAGCATACACAGCTTGCTGGGAAGGATGGCCCTGGTTTAGCACACTCTCAGCACAGCCTGGTGTCCTTCCACGGACAGAACCTGAGGCCTCGGCTGGTTCTCTTAGACCCAGCGTATTTGCATCATCTCATTACATTGAAGTCAGCAGGCAACAAAGGTTGTGACTATCTTAAAACGCTCATGCTCTATTTGGGTGCTTATAAAGCATTTAACCATGATGAAATGTGAGTTTTACTCTTGCAGGCCTTGGGTGGAAGACCATTTGTCCTTCAATTTTATTTTTACTCTAATTAACTATTGTGAAATAATAGGATTTAAGTGTGGACCATATACTCTGATTCCAGCTAAAAAGATAAGCACATTTGTATTTGTATGGACAAGCCTGTAGATTTCTAATTGTTGTCTCAACCCAGATAAAAGCAATACTTTTAAATAACAGTCCCCCGCATGGTGAGATTAAAGATTGTTCTTATTGCTGTTAACAAGGATAATCATGGGTTGATTACGTAGATGAACAGAAAGTATCTCTTTATTGTTGCTTAGAGTTGTGACATCATCTGGTGCCCAGCAGCTTTACTTTGGGGCCATCTGTCAGAAAACTGATAAAGAGACAGCGAACAAGGGAATCAGGAGTTATGTTCCCTGAACCCTATGATGAGAACTTTACAAATGTTTATCCCCATATTTATTTTCTCCTTGGAAAACATTAGTTATGGGTAGAATACGTACATTTATACCAAGTTCAGTTGTGGGTTTTTTTGTTTTTGTTTTTGAGCTATACATTATATAATTTAGAATCACTCACTGTTTGGTTGTAATAAAATGTAAGCAAGTTGACTTCTAAACTTTTTTGTCATCTTGAGATTGAAGACGGACTGATGTGTCTACCTGGACTGCAAGGAAAAATCAGAAGAAACTAAATCCTGAAATCAATTAGAGCTTGGCATTTTGCATATGTATATTCAAAGGATGTGTGTCCACATGTACCAGAAAACATCATTCTGGTGCTTCAGTTTCTTCACAGTCCAGTGTACATCCACTGTACAGCCTGGTGTACATCTCAGTGTACAGTGTACAGTCCAGTGTACAGTCCAGGGTACAGTCCAGTATATAGTGTACAGTCCAGGGTACAGCCCAGGGTATATTCCAGTGTATAGTGTATAGTGTACAGTGCATATCACATGTACAGTGTACATCTCAGTGTACATACAGTGTACAGTATAGTGTACAGTCCAGTGCATAGCACATGTACAGTGTACATCTCGTATACAGTCCAAGGGCACATCTGGTGTGCAGGCCAAGGGCACATTTGTGCACATCTGGTGTACAGTCCAGTGTATGTCCAGTGTACCATCCATTGTACACCCCAGTGTACACCCAGGGTACGTCATGTACCATCCCAGGTACAGTCCAGTGTACATCCCAGTGTACAGTCCAGTGTACATCCAGTGTACAGTCCAGTGTACAGCCCTGTACCGTCCAGTGTACATCCAGTATAATCCAGTGTACAGTCCAGTGTAATCCAGTGTACAGTCCAGTGTACAGTCCAGTGTGTAATCCTCTGTACAGTCCAGTGTACAGTCCAGTGTAATCCTGTGTACAGTCCAGTGTACAGTCCAGTGTACAGTCCAGTGTGTAATCCAGTGTACAGTCCAGTGTACAGTCCGTGTAATCCAGTGTACATCCAGTGTACAGTCGTGTACATCCAGTGTACAGTCCAGTGTACATCCTGTGTACAGTCCAGTGTAATCCAGTGTACATCCCGTGTACATCCCATGTACAGTCCAGTGTAATCCAGTGTACATCCAGTGTACAGTCCAGTGTACATCCAATGTACAGTCCAGTGTCTGTGCCTGTCTTCTCCATGTTCATAAAATCCTATGAATGGCTTTTACAGTCATTCTTACAAGAAATGTCAAAGAACAAATAGTCAACAGGTTTGAAGAAGGAAGGATAAAAGGAACAAAATTTTAATGACCTGAAAATTCGATTGCTTGACATTGAATTCAGGTCAATGGTGTACCAGAGCTCTCCTGTTCTGGCCCACACGAGCAACATTCAAAACATCAGGAATTTTGCCAGCTGATTGTTAAGCCCTTTATAGCTTGAAATTGGCCACAGTGGGAATAGTTACACCAGGGAAATCAGCAAGCACTACAAATCAGGGCTTTTGTTTATCAGAGAGTTCATGTTCTAGTGGACACGTGGACAACTGACATTCATGACTATGGTACAAACTCATCCAACATGTGATGCCACTAAAACTCCTAGATGCCAGTGTCTGGCAGTTCACATCCTAAGTATTTCCCCAGTGTGTCCCTTCTCTGTCATCCTACCATCTCTGCCTTAGTGCCTGTCTTTACTGTCTCTGCCCTGGATTATTGCTCTTGCCTCCCAGCAGACTCTACCAGTGGAACAATGTTATTGTTAAATCTACCACTAGAATAAAGTTTAGTTAAGAACCCTGCCAGTCTGGAATTGAAGAAAAGAAGATAGTTATCTTTGGCTATTGGGAAAAATAACGTATAACACTTTCCTATATAAACAGAGCACTTTTGATTGACTCTAATGTAAGTGGTTTTTGGTTTTTTTATGTTTTTTTGTTTTGATGTGGGTTTCTACAGATTGAATCTATGACCATAGAACTTATTTTCAAAATAGTTTGGCCAGGGAGTTCCCTGATGGTCCAGTGGTTGGGACTTCGCCTTCCAATGCAGGGGGTACAGGCTCGATCCCTGGTTGGGGAGCTAAGATCCCACATGCCTCCCGGCCAACAAACCAAAACATAAAACAGAAGCAATATTGTAACAAATTCAATAAAGACTTTAAAAATGGTTCACATCAAAAAAATCTTTAAAAAAAATAGTTGGCCAGGGCTAGGTTACAGCCTGTAGCTATGTGACAGTGACAGTAATATGATCACGATGGTATTGACCCCATGACTTTTGACCTCACAACTGTCCTGTTCTAGCCAACTGATCAAAAACAATTCATCAGTGAAAATATCCACCAGAGGGAATGCTACTGTGGGGCATGATTAGACCCATCTTTGTCTTGACTTTGCCCCGAGCTTAGTCTGGGGAAAGAACTCCTCCAAGTTGCCTCAGCAACAATTCACTGTCACCCAGCCTGGTGTGAGCGCATCCGTAATTAACACTGGTAGATGTGCAGAAACACCAAGAATGCCGCATTATCTTCTAAGCCACATGGCCTCATTAAGAAAGTAAAACGTTTGTGAGGCTCATGCAGGTTTTCTCCCTCTGGGCTGTGGAAGCTCTCTGGCTGTCAGCACAGCACTCAGGGCCAGGAAAGTTCAGAGAATTACTTCAATAATATGACAGCCTCGTCCTTTTAAAATGGAATTCAATGCCGGCTTCCCTCAGAGGCATTCATTGAAATTCCATGCATGAGCCATTCCTGTAGTCACTTAACAATGTCTCTCATGTTTGCCCTGATTTAAAAAAAAAAGAAAGAGAGAAAGAAAACCAACTTTGTAGTTGCGATAACATGGATCTGGATGGTCTAATTACAGTGAAGAGGCCCCGAGCTTGCAGTAATAGGATGGTTCATCTGATGTGTACGGCCATTAGAAAATGACCCATGCGTGGACGTTCAAGGGGGACAGTAAGGAGGCTTTTAAGAATTACACTCTGTGCAGTAGGCAAGCTAATGAGCAAAAGAGCAAGTAGGAAGAAAAACTACTGCTTCAGGAAGCGTAGTTCCACTTACGGCCTGTGACAGCGTTCCTCCAGTTCGTTAGGACGGACTGGGCTTCCCTCTGTTCCCATGCAGCCTCCCCATGGCTCATTCTGCATCTTGTTTTTAAGGAATGAAACCACTGAATAATAAATGGTGAGAAAGAGGATGGATGCAGAGACTGCCAGTAAATAAGATGAAGGCAGACACACAAAGATGAAAGAAGTCATGATGGGCTTCAAGAGCCCAAAAAAAAAAGCAGTTTTTTATACTCCTCTTTTTGACTTTTTTATGCTATTTTACTTCATATATAAGAAGAAAACATTATCTTATTATGATGTCCAGGCTAGATACTTTTATCCTATATCTTAATTTTTGGACACGTTTGAAGAAAAGTGTCTGTCTTCCGATGCAGTCTGTATGGCTTTCTTGTTTTAAAAGTCCTACGTGGGGTTTCAGGTCACATAATTTGGGAGGTTGACAGAGAGGCAAAATGCTTCAAAAGATACACACCTTGCTTTTCAAAGCTGACCCCACTTCACCTACACTGTCACACCAGGGAGTCAGCACCTAGGAGTAAGAGTGGGACAGTGTCTGTAAAGGCCAGTGAAATCAGATGCCTCCTTAGTCCCAGAGGACCCCCTGGTTCTGGGAGGCCTCAACGTCAGTGGAACTGTCGAGGGCATCTTCCACTCTACCTGAGGTGGGCGAGGGGCTATCAGTACCCCAAATCCACTTTCTGAAGCATAAGGTGGTGGTTCCTCTTTCAGGAAACCATAGCGATATCGTGATACCATAGGATACATCTGTTCTCCCTACTCAAACCTACCTTGAGCACCAAGGTGCTGTAGGTAGGTGAAGCCAGAAAGGACCCGTCTTAAAGACAATGCCTTCATAACGAAGTAAAACTGGGGAACAAATCCATAGTGTTCATAGAATTGGAACACTGATGAGAGCAGTCTATAAACTCCGAGAGTACAGCCGCCTCTAAGTGGCCTGGGGGATTTTGATTTCTCTGACATCCTAGGCTGTTTCGCAGAGTTTCTGTGTATCTTCTTTCTCTTACCCACTTTTATCTTTCAAGTACTACAGATACTATTTTTGTTTCCAAAGGTCAAGTGACTTTCCTAGGGACAGCAAGTTGCCTGGTGCAGTCAAATAACAGAACTGATGTTACACTTAATGTGCAAATAAGTTATTTTTACCTTATATTTTGAGAAAACAATCCAGAGTAAATAAATATACAGAGTCTTCAAAGATTGTGAGGAGAGGCGTTATTTGAAATGGTCTTAGTAATTGAAAACTGTAGTTTCCACTGATTAGAAACTAATTAAGTAAATGAAGGGACTAGAATCCATTTGACGCTACTCCAACCTGACTGCCTGTCTAGTGTCCCAGTATCTGAGTAACAAACCTTTAAAACGTTATTACGTGGTCTGAGTTGATTCTGTCAGACAATTATGCTTTACCTTTGATTTTTTTCCTTTGCTATCAGCAAGATCTTGTTCAACAGACTATGGATCATAACTCTTGTCCTCTTTACTTGTTTTAACTATTGAGAAAACAATTAATGCAATGAATAGCCATTGAGTACCTGCCATGCTAAGGGGATTTATGTTAAGGTATGAAAGTTGGAAGAATGTATAATAAATAGTTCTACAATTTAGGGAGTAAAAGCAGGAATGCACAAGTGAGAAAACCACAACTTAAATTCTAGCTTTCCCTCCTACTAGCTGTCTGACCCTGACAATGTCTACATCGAAATCACAGTTGTCTCTCTTGTAAAAGGAGTTTAATAACACTGCCTCCCAGGATTCTTGTGACAATAAAGTAAAAGTGCTCAATTTACTGCTTGGATCGGAGTAAGTGATCAACAAATATAGCTTGTTAGCTCCTTTAAAATGGAAAATCTTTAAAGAAGATGAAAGTGTAGAGGAATTGATAGGAAACCAAGAAACCGAACCGGGCAGGTATTAGGCAGTGGTGTGTGCAATGCATGAACTATAAAAATTCGGCAAAGGGACAAGCCAGCCCTGGATAAGCATTTTTTTTCTTTTTCATAGTCTTCGCCAGCCGTGCCACAACTGAACTACTGTAATTCCATCTCAATACCATGTACAAAGAACAGAATTTGAATTCAGAATCAGCTAGCTGGTTCCTTAGAAACCTGGAGAAATGTGTGTATGTTGGTTCATCCAAGATAAGTCATATTTTCTATTAAGCAGATTATTAACTTTAATCATTTGAAAAGGCATTCTACCATATTAAGAATACTTAATAAACCCAACAGGAAAATTACACTGCTTGGGTGGGTTTGGGGAGGTGATGAGAACTGTCTAGCTTCTCAGTTACTTTGCTCTGTAGATATTTGCCCTCTTAACTACACCCTTCCTCATCGTCAACCTTTATAACCAACAACAGCCAGGGAATCAAAACCCTGAAAATACAGGTTACGACTTTGTCATTCATTCATTTCCAAAATGTTGGCTCTGTAACAGTGTATTCAAATAAGAGTTAAAATAATGTCAGTCACAATCATGCAATTTATAATTCCTAAATTGTAATCCCAATTAACATTCTGATTTTTCATAAATATGCTACATCCAGCGAAATGTTTCCTTGACAGAATATTAATGAATTATCCTCTGACTACAAATAGTATTCAATAACTGCTGTATTTTAGTCAAAACAATATTAAATTTTCAGATTTGTAAGCTCCAGACATTTTAAGTGTTATAACTCCTCCATCTTAGTAGAGGGTACTCATTTATTTGCTAGGAGGCATTTGTCCTTTCCTAACCTTTTTACCTTCAGAAAATAAATGATGCATGTGACTTGAAAACTGAATTAATCTCAACTGAAAAAGGAATAATAAAAATAGCTAATGTCTTTATGATCACCATAGCAAGCCTACAGGGCAGTTACTTTTGCTATTTCTGTTTTGTCAGATGCATTCTATCTACTAATCCTCAATAAATATGAAAAACTGATCATTTCACAGCTAAGAATTGACAAACTGGAACACATTTCTCATTTGAATAGACAAGATAAGCAGGTTGCCACCAGCCAGCACTGCCACCTCCGCCTTCAGGCGAGCTGTGTCCCCGGTAGACCCTGTTAGTTCGTGCTTAGGTCACTGCTATCACATTTCTATTTGTCTATTCCCGGACCGGAGCTCAGATTCACATTCCAAATAGCCTCCTGTCTCAAGGACCATTCTGCTGCCTACCTTCTGTAGCATCAGGTAAAGAAATGGGGCCCTCCAATTAAACCATTCCAGGTGTAAATTTCTTGCCTGGAGAGCGAATTGAGAAATGAATGGGGTTCATGAATATAAATTGGGCTTTCCTTACACTTAAGTTTTCATTTGGAAATTGTATGGCATGATTCGCTCCCCACATAAATCTTTATTTGCCTTAAGTGTGTTTACTGTGGGAATCCCAGTGCACAGCTGGTAGCCCATTGCTATGCATGACTGAATATTAAAGTTCACAAATCATCAGGCAGAGGGGGCTTGGGGAGGGCGACATCGCAGTGTCCCTGCATCTGTGTGCTCAGCAAAGATGAATCACACCCTCCCGGGCCGTGCACCTTTACTGGGACGAGGCCACCCAACCTCCTCACTCTTTTTCTCTCCTTGAATATTATTTGACAGTTGCTTCCCCTTTCTACCAAGACATTCTGTTTTCTGTATGTCTTAACAGCTCTGTTATCATCAGACTTATTTTTCCTTTCACCCCAATTTTGGTTTATAGAGCTGATGTAATAAATGAATCTTTCATAGGCCACCTCAATTTATTTTTGAACAGACTCTGTGAAACAGAGTCATTTTGAAGATGACTCGGTGAAAGGATGGAACGATTCAATGAGCAAATACACCATCTTTAGACGCAAGGCCACGGGACCTCTCCTGCCCTCCCCTCTCCCCTCCTTTCCTCTCCTCTTTTTGTTTACATAATAGCCATGTGTATTCTGCAACAGGACCATTGAGGCCAACTGGGCTTTCACCAGAAGACCAAATATAAGTCAGATTTTTAGAAGACATTTCTCTCATTTTCAACCTGTACTTTGAATCTTCAGCCAGAAATAAGGCACCATTACACGGACTTGCAAGTGTGTTCACATTGCCTGCTCTTGGTTATAGAACTAGGAAATGGTAAGGAAGGCTGTGGTCATGAATTTTCTATAATTATGCCAGGTTATTTTTTTAACATATACAACAATTCATTTGACAGTGAATTTGATGTGGCTAGGAGTCATGTCATAATAATAGTAAAACAGCAACAGAATTTTTTTAGGGCCAACAGGTATATGAATAAGAGTGGTAGATCTAGACAATGGGAAACCATAGAAAACAGTTTTTTACAATTAATGTTAAATTTCTCCCTGCATATGAGGCATTCTGGGAGGTAGTAAGGGCCATGACATGGCCTTAAGTCACATTTCTTGTTCCCCAGTCTGATGACTTTTCCATACTGTATAAACTGCAAACACTTTGCCATATTGTATACACCCTCTCAGCTGAGGTTACTGGTATCAATTAGACCCGCAAAGCATATGTAAGGGAGGCTTTGACTGTGTTACCACCGACACAACGTAACTGGAGGAAAGGTGGTCAGGACCCTTAATTACATTCTTAATATGCGGTGTCTTTGCAAGAATGTAAAATAACCTAGTAAGGAAAACTACTATGACAGTGGAGTAGGGAGAGTAACGTGAACATGAAAAAAGTGGGACACATAAAGGAGGTCAAAGGATAACTTTCCAGGTTACACACCTGCTCCACTTACCAATCAATGCAGGCACAGTCCAGGCCTCCCAACTCGGCGCATCCCCAAGTTTGCTCTCTCGGGTGTTCCAAACTGACCACACCTTATTTCCATCTCCTTAGATGAATAGAGTTTATCTCTAACTCAGTGACTATCTGCAAGACACGTTTCCACAGTATTTCTAAGATGAGTGAAAACACATTTTTGCAGAGCAAAGGATAGCGAAGTATTGTGTGTTTAAAATCACATTATAGTCTTTATGTAATTTTACCCTTTCTCAGTTAAAACTCTCACATGCACTCAAAACAAGGTCTATGTATAAACAATGTGGATTGATTAGGAATCTTTTACCCTTTGTTTCAATTTTTTAAATCTGGTTGTAAAACTTAGTGTTAGCATTAAGAAAATCTAGGATTGTAAAAACTTTCTCGCAGGGAATCAGCAGTTCCACTGATTTCCAGGCACTCAGTACAGTTAATAGTATGAGCTCTGGAAGGACCTTATTTTACAGCATGAAGTAAATCTGTTTTATTTCTCTATCACCATGTCATTTTCACCTACATCACAACTTTCTTCCCAATATTTGTAAGAACAGTTCACAGCCTTCTTTTAAGAATGCATTTTAAACCACATCTTATAGTAGGGGTTAAGATAATTAGAATAAATCCTGGTCCACTTAAAAAAGAAGGAAAAGAAAACCTACCAACTGACCCATCCAGAAGGTCATAAACACATACATTCTTTACGTGTTGTATTCTGTATTATCTATGATATGTACATGAACCCTTATGGGAGTGTTTTGCCAGAACGTTCTCTTGGGAGCTAGTGGTGGAACAGAATAAAAGCATGACACACCTGCTGTTGTTGCCTTTTGTCTAAGTCAATGAACGTTGAATTGTGTAGAGTAGGGAGTCATTTTGTTCACTAGGGTATGGAAAACAGAATGCATCCTAAGTTAACGGGCTGTTTGGTGATCTCTGTGTGAAGTGAGGTAATGCAGAAAAGCGAGAGGGTAAGAGAATGAATCAAATTAACTAGGAAAAAACTTGATAATGTGTGACTTCTCCAAATATCACTGAAACTAAAGTGAAAGATAAACCTGAAAGGTTTAATTTACAGCAGTCAACCAATGTCAATACAGGTTCCCGTCCTTGCATCATGAAGAATTTACCAGTGTCACAACCCGCTCATTGGACCACTCTTAAGGATGGAAGTATCAGTGAAAGTTTTGGGGTCATACCCTTGTCCACCCTAAGAAGCAAGACATGTATTGTTAGGAATTACACACTCCTGATACAGAGGTTGAAAGGTCTGCAGGTTGCCTGGTGAAGAAGTGCTCTCATCCCGTACAAGATCATCATTGTTCTTCTTGGTACAACCAGTTCAAAAGGTGTTTTTTCTTCACAGGTTACCAGCCGGTCTTGTCTGGTCAACAGGGGTTCCAAGGCCTCATGGGGGTGCAGCAGCCACCTCAGAGTCAGGGCATGATGGCCAGCCAACAGGGAACTCCAGTGCAAAGCGTGATGCTCTCCTACCCAACCATGTCTAATTATCAGGTGCATATCAGTAACTCGGAAAATTGTGTTTTATAAAGCAGAATTTGCCTAAGTACAGGCTGTGGGTATGTCCGCATATCGGGTGGTTGGCTGGGTGGTAGGTGCTAGGCCCAGCCAGTGTTGACGGTTGATTTTGAGTCAAGATTATAATAGACAAGCAGAAAATGGGAAATGTATACTTCTGTAACTACTGTGGCTTTTGAATGCCCTGCTAAGTGTGATTCCATATAAACTTTCTATTCATGGAAGAAAATTCTTTAGTCTAAAGTTCTATTCATGAAGACCTTCGGGCATTCTGTTGAAATTGTAGTTACTGGGAGAAAGTCCTCACAGCAAATTTTCATTTGTTTTTGGTCACACCCAAAGAAACTTCATTTCACCACAAATTTATCTTATAAGGGATTTTAAAATGGCATCTCAGATTCATTTAAAGGGCATTTATTGGAGCTGACAGCTGCATTTTCCAGACTAAACCCACACTGGGTATTTAAAAAGTGTCATGCCCCCTTCTGTAATGTATATCCTGAAATACCCTGGCAGGGGGCAGGGGGTAGTGAAGGGTTGATGAAACACTTTAGTCATTAAATTTAGCTGCATCAGGTACTTCTGGCCCTGGAGAACTTATCCTCGGTCCTCCTGCCCTGACAATCCTTGTTCACACTGCATCAGTTTCTACCTCCAACTGAATAGGAGATGTTCTCTAAAGCTGCAGGTTGAGAGTGAGCTGGTTCCTGGGACACAATCCCCTTTTACTATCGATGGCTCCAGACCACTTTGCATAAAACCGGAATGGGAGCGTGGCTTTTCAAAACTGAGAGAAATCCGGAGTGGGAGGTCCAGATGGCAGTCACTGGAGGGCCAGGAGAGAGGAAGGAAGGAGGCTCAGAACTAACATCTTCTGAGCATGTACTTCTAGCCAGATGTGTCCCAAGAGCTGTACACCCCTGCAGTCCTTTCAGGGGCACTTTGAAGGAGGTTACATTATACAGATGGACTCAGAGAATCAGAGAGGTTAAGTGACTTGCCCAATGTGAAACAGCTGATAAAAGGGAGAGCTGGGATTCGAACCTAAAAGCATGACTGTTTTTGATGACACCACTGTAACTCATGGGACACCCCAAAATAACCTCTTCATACAGGCTTCTATCTTGTGTCTTCCTACAGGTGCCAATGACCCAGGGTTCTCAAGGACTGCCCCAGCAGTCATACCAACAGCCAATCATGCTACCTAACCAGGCAGGCCAAGGGTCCCTCCCAGCCACTGGAATTCCTGTGTACTGTAACGTCACACCGCCGACCCCTCAGAACAACCTTAGGCTGATGGGCCCTCACTGTCCCTCCAGCACTGTCCCCGTGATGTCAGCCAGCTGCAGGACCAACTGTGCCAGTATGAGCAATGCTGGGTGGCAGGTCAAGTTCTGAGCACTCTGGCCACGGTGCATGTCTTCAGATGCTACTCATGGCCTTTAAGGGAGGAGGAGCAAGGTGCGAAAACTCACTGAGGACTTAAGTATTCACTCAACACCCAAATGACTGCTGCTGGTATTCTGTAAAAAACAAAACAAAACAAAACAAAAAAACAAACAAAAAAAAAACAGAGACTAATCCACACATTAGCTGGTTAATGGTGCATATTTCCGTCATGTCTGCTAGGTATGCCTTTCTAGCTTAGCTAGTGACATGAATTCATCAAGGTAAGATTTTCTCCTACCACTGAATACCACTGTGTAGATGATAATATCCCTAATTTGGATTATTAGTTTTGTACTTTGTGTTGACTTACTTTGTGATGCTAAAAGTATTTAAAAATTATATACTGAAATCACATTGTACCAAAGCTGTAATGGAAAAGAATTGATGAATGGAAGGAATAATTTATATACACTATAGAGTTTTCTTTTTTTAATGGATATATACTGTATTGTAGTGTTTAATCAAAATAAAACTATTTGACCTTATGGAGGAAGGTCATGTTTTTACCACCAGTTTGCTTCACTCTCTGTTCCAATATATGTTGCCTTATGTGTCACTGTTACCCCTTTTGAGCACTATTTCATGAACAATGCACAGAAAAGAAAGATGTTCCAGGTGTTTGTAGATGAACTGGCATCACCTTCGTAGGCAAACACTGAGCCAACTGTAGTTTCTTGTCATGAATACTACAGGGGTCCTGAAAATCAGGCGACATCATCTCATCTGTTCATTGACTTCACATTTTTGAAATGTGTACCTTGCTTTTAGTTTTAGGCCCATTGAATGCATGCAGCTATACTTCAGCAACTAGGAAAACCTGAGTATCCTTGGTAACAACAGCTCTACACCAAACTCTATACCAAACCCTGATCCACCTCCATTCAAATTCCGTCATCTACCTGGAAAACAAGGTATCTTTGCTTAGAGGGAGATTAAAAGAGGCGCAGTCTAATTCACCCATTATACTGGGTCACACAATGTAACGTACCACTAATATTGACAGTAGGTCAGTATCTCAAAGGTGCTGTTTGTCCTAATAATTTAAAACAAGGCAAAATATTGCAATTTGTTTACAAATACTCAGAACATTCACAAAAAAAAAAGAAAGAAAATTAGAAGAAGGCTGTTCCTGTCTAATCCCAAAATGTTTAACTCCCTATAGATTCTGCAGGTAAGACTGATTTATGACAACCTTTGAAAAATAATATCAGAACTCTGTATACCATCTTTGGCCCTTCCAGGAGATATTTAATGAGGGACCAAAACCCCATAGCTTTCACTTTGCTATGGCAGTACAATGACTAACAGTTTTGTATTTTATACGCTCTACCTAAAAACCATTATTACCAATGAGAAGGATTTGGAAAGTATATCTGGATAATTGCCATTGTTTTTCATATTATCACATTCTCTATATTAGATTTTTCCCTGTTCATGTTGTTTAGCTGGAGATAGAGTTAGGCAGCTAGTTAAAAACTCAACCTACCAGATTACCATTCCTTAATTTTACACTATTGTTTTATTTTTCCTTTAAAGGGGATTTTTTACACATACTATCATTAGTTTTATTCCTTGTGAAAAGTCTGTCCCATTTTCCCAAATCTCAGTCTCCTGATTTCTTCATAATAAGTAAACCGTATGAAAAACACTATAAAAAGAGGATGTTGCATTTTTTTTAATTGAGCCATTAAACCAATAGGCTGAGTAGCTTTTAAAACAAGAGCTGCTCTGAGAAGAAGCTATGTGTTTCCCTAATTAATATCTTCCCCTAATAGAAGGAGGGGGCTGACCAATATAGATTCATTTTTAAATATATTCACCATGTAGCCCTCTGATCTTGGCAGTGATCCCAAACTCAAGGATCCAAATATGAGTCTGAATGTTTATTTTCTTTTCATACAATTCTGAGAAACTCTGAGCATTTCTTTAATGATTCTTAGAATTATTGAGCTTTCTTTCCCATGGATTTGAAACATACGTCATGCTAATAAGAATAAAGACAGACCTTCTTTCTTGTTGGCCATTCTTCTCCAAATGTGTTACACTCTTTCATATTTAGACATTTGACTTTATTGCATAAATCCCTTAGGTTACTGCTTCCAGCTGAGACATCTTCCTTACTTTCACTAAATATTTGCATCCAGCATTACCTTATTCCTAATCTCATGTTATGCTTACTGTCTTTTTACATTTGAATATTCACGGTGGTTGTGTAGAGCGCGGGTCCCCAACCCTACCGGTCCGCAGCCTGTTAGGAACCCGGGCCACACAGCAGGAGGCTCCCCATTGCCCTCACTACCGCCTGACCATCCCCCCCAGCCCCACACCCACATCCGTGGAAAAACTGTCTTCCACGAAACTGGTCCCTGGGGCCAAAAAGGTCGGGGACTGCTGGTGTAGAAAGACAGTTTTATTAGTGAAGCACTTCCAGAATTTAATTTACCTTCAGGAGAACATTCCGTTTTTTTCACATTAGTTAAAATTTTATTACAATCACATTTTGAAAATACATATTACATATATGTCTATAAACTTATATGGATACATACATATGGATATGTACATATGCAAATATACGAATATACACAGTCATCCCTAGTGATCCTCCATGTGAATGTAAAAGAGAACACAAGTGACATGCATTCATTTATTCAGCAAACTTTTATTGCATACTTGATTATATCCTAATTATGTGGCACAATTTAAAATAAAAGTGCAAATAAATTTCACACCCATAGATTTATTCTTGTAAGTTTTATCATACATTTGGTTATTCTGTGATAGTTGTAACTAAATGTGCTAACTAAGATACCGATGAATTTCAGCCATAATTATTTTATTGTTTTAATATCGTTCCCCAGGAGGTGGGGTAGGATAAGACAGTGTGTTATATAACATTATGGAAATGGATTTATGTCATTAATTATAAGTATAGTTGGAGGATTTAGATAAAGTCGTAAATCATCATAACAAAGTAAGTGGGGTACCTCTGAGCCAGAGCAGCTTCACAAGAAAGGATGGAAGGACAAAGCAGTTCTAGCTCCTAACTCTTAGCAATTCTATTTTATGTGCAGCAAAGCTTTAGCGGCATGTATTTTCTTTTTCCCTCTTGGACAGAAACTTCTGTATATAAGTGCCCTGTCTTAAGCTGCATCACAAGGCACAGCTCCTATAACCCGTCAGGATAAAACAAATGAGACCGAACAGAACATGGAGACAGCACAGGAGGGCTGCCAAGTCTCCATCACGACATATTCTGTACCAATACCCAATACGCAATGAAATCGGATATTAACTACCTAGTCCCTCTTGTTTAAAAAAAAAAAATGGTGAGACCTTTATCCATTCTGACTCACAAAACATTTTTTGTTTTCTGTACTTTGCTGGATGCCACTTCTTCTACACAAGACCAGAAATCTTTGCTTCTTCCCATACTATTCTGTCCAAAACCCTCTTTACTGAGAAAGTTGTTCTCTTTAGGGCTTTGACACTGTTTTCCAATAGTTCTCAGCTGTAGTGTTTGTTTCAAGTTCAAATCTTTATCACTTGCCTTCTGTGAAGTTTTGTAACCTCCAGTCTTCTCCCCCCAAAAGATCTGCCACTATTATGTGTGGCAAGAGCTTTTCACTCTTGGAGCTGGGCTCTCTACTCCTCTCGGCATTGTGTACACAGTGGGGGTGAGAGGCATCTGATACTATTCTTCTGAAGAGGAAAATCATTTTCTGATCGATGTCCTAACAGAGAACCGAGTCTTCTACTGGGCATGAGGTTGCTTCCTCTCAGACAATAATAACCAGCTCCCTGACTGCAGCAGCTCAGGGAATGCTTTGAAATTAGGGTTCGTTATTTGATTTGTTTTACTGCCTTATTCCGTATTACTCTCAGTATTGTCATAGAAGGAGAAGGAAGAGGTCAGATACTGAGCAAATAGGAGGAGACGTAAATCTGAAGGGGGTGAGCCCTGAAACCGGATTCGATGGACAGTCAAGGAGCAAACCCAGCAGGCACTTATGATAATGTGTGTGCCACTGATGCACCGGTCCGACCGATTCAGCATCCTGTCAGAAGAGAGTCGCTTTTTGAATGTTCAAGACTTCACTCCTTTGGTGTCTGGTATATACAGAGGATGGGGGAGACATGCAGGGGTGCAGGGGAGAAGATGAGGCATAGTATAGAGATTCTGGAATTAAAAGTACGGCCGCTGGGACTTCCCTGGTGGCGCAGTGGTTAAGAATCCGCCTGCCAATGCAGGGGACACGGGTTCAATCCCTGGTGCTGGAAGATCCCACATGCCGCAGAGCAACTAAGCCCATGCACCACAACTACTGAGCCTGCGCTCTAGAGTCCACAAGCCGCAAGTACTGAGCCTGCATGCCACAACTACTGAGCCCACATGCCGCAACTACTGAAGCCTGCGTGCTCTAGGGCCTGTGTGCTGCAACTACTGAGCCCGCATGCTGCAACTACTGAAGCCCACGTGCCTAGAGCCCATGCTCTGCAACAAGAGAAACCACTGCAATGAGAAGCCTGCGCACCGCAATGAAGAGTAGCCCCCGCTCGCCACAACTAGAGAAAGCCCGTGCGCAGCAACAAAGACCCAAAGCAGCCAAAAAAAAAAAAAGTAGGGCAGCCTATTTGAAGTTCTGAATCATGTTTCTTGCTAAAAGATCCAGCGTCCCCATAAGAATGGCCCAAGAAAACAGATCTGGTTAAATGTGGGGGCAACTTAGGGCCTTACTGCGCTCTCTGTACCCCCAAAGTTTTCATTGTATTAATAGCTTGGAAACCATTGCTGTTTGCATTGCCGTAATGCTATCATAAAACAACCCCCCTTCTTGTAATTCGATTCCTTTGCGTACAGAGTTTGCAGCTGACTCTTCTGGGTTCTCCAGCAATTAAGTCAGTAGGACCTCTGTCTGGGCACTTACATCACCCCCCTTTTGTATAAAATACCTCAGCTCATACAGGATTCACATTTCCTTGAAGAAACGAATGTGCATACCATCCTATCATGGGGTGACTGGAAGAAACACCAAGCATATAATGCCATCTGGGTCACTTATATCTGTCCCATGAATTGTTTCCAAACTGATGAAAAACACAGGAGCAGGAAAATCACCTGTTTTTTTTTCTTTTTAAGAAACAAGACAATCACCTGTCATTTTCAAGTGTTTAAATTTTTTTGTCTACAAGAAGGAGACCACATTTTCAGATGAAATGCACAAGCCAATTTCATCCTTTTCAAAAGAGAGAAGAGTTACTTAAGGTGCTTAATCGTAATGTAATAGGGAGCAATGGCCTGAGACAGAGAAAAGCAGCAATTTAAATTAGACATTAAGAAAAATTTCACTGGAAGCAAGGGCAATTATACAATGAAATAATTTCCTAAGGGAGAAACAGTGAGGCACCATTAAAAAGAGTTGTTTAAAAGAGAGTAGATTAAAAAACACTTGCAGCTGAGGCTGCTGGAGGATCGTTTTATGATTTATTGCTTTACTCTGCCTGCGTGTCATACTCACGAGATTTCCCAGGCTCAGCTAGCTTACCTTCCATCAAGCAAGGATCTGCATGGTGCCAGAGACTATGATGTCTGTATTTTATTTTTCTTTATGCAAAAATGTAGACAGAGCTCTAAATGGAGTACCAGTGGAAAAGGCAAGGAGAACCTAGAGGGCTCTATTTGTTAGAAAACTACTCTGTGTCAGTGTCCTAGGATATTTTACACACATGCACACCTCTCTCTCTCTCTTCAATCTTATTTAAACCTTCCCGCAACTAATTGGTTGACCTGTTCAAACTGGTGGCCATTAATCAGTTAGTATTACTGGCCATGAGGATACATGACACAATTATTCCTTCACACAGACATATTGCTATGCATGCAGCGTGGGGGGTAGATAAAGCATCCTTTACCTGATGTCCAAAGTCTTGCGTTTGAATCCTAGCTCCCATGATCAAGCACCCTCAAAAACTAACCTCTGGGTCCCGCCTGTACAGTTCTCTAATCATTGCTATTCCTTTCTTAATCTCTTTCCTCCCTTATCAGGACCAGCAATTTTCCAGCCAGTTTATGTAAGGATTTAACACTAGTTACCAGCCTACCAGCCAGGAGAGGAAGGGAGGCTGTCTTCTGAGGGGAAGAAGGGATTTCACGGTGCTTCCCAGCCCAACACTGGGGAGAGGCCACCTCCATGAACTCTGAAGGTTCAGAGGGACCTGCAGAACCAACACCCCCCGGTACATATATCAAGATGCTCCCATGCCACGTTTCGGGATTTCTGGTTTTCTTAACCAGGGCCCTGACTTTAGCACGGCAGACCTTTTCAGCTGAGCATTCAATGTCTCTGGAGCTCTGAAATCGTGAGATCTTATGTTTGCTGTTTCCTGCTCAGCTGTGTCCCCTCTTCTACAACAGAAGCTTGAAGCCTTTTTGTGTGCTCCCAAAGAGGCCCTCTGGCTCTCACCCTTAAGACTTGAACTGTGAATGGTCTTTGGTTCTTTGTTAGCCCTCCGCAGAGTGTCCATGCAACTTAGCAATAATTCTAGCTACCTCTCCACTGCCTTGCAGGTATTTTCTCCTCATGTCTTTCATATGCTTGAATCATCATCCCTTCAAGGGCATTTTCCCCCACAGGGATGCTTTGCCCCATCACACCAGGGCAATATTTAGCAAGGGAACCGTGTGTCAAGGGACTCAGGACAGCATCTTACACCACTCTTGGCACCACTTGTATTAATTAGTTCAGGCCTCTGAAAAGCAGATGCCAAGATGGAATTAGACTTTCTAGAGATTTAGAAGGAAAATTTGGTAAGGAAAAATGTGTAGGGAGTTGCAGGAAGCCATCAGAGTCATCTGACTTGATGCAAGTCTGGCCTCTGTGGAGGAGAGAGGAAAAGTCTTAGAATTCAGTGCAATTAAAGAAAGTTTCATCGAGATCTACAGGGGGGTCCTCAGGTCAAAGTCTCTGTCAGAGACCCACATGTCTCAGGAGTGAGCCTACCGTAGCATCTCTGCTGAGCTCATTAGTGTCTTGGGCGGTGTGTTTGCCTTGGTGTAAAGGCAGTGATGGTTTTCAGAGTCCCCACAGTCAGAGATATGAGAGGTGCATTCCTATGGCTGCCACACACAGAGACCCAGAGTCCATCCATCTTGACAATTCAACCTTCTGTATGGCTAAAGTCCTCTGCATTCAGCCAGTGGATAAGAAGAGTGAGAAGTGACACACATCACGGAGGGAGAGAGGGAGGGAGACGGATGGACTGAGAGTTTGGGATTGGTAGATGCAAACTATTACATTTAGAATGGAGAAACAACAAGGTCCTAATGTTTAGCACAGGGAACTATATACAATATCCTGTGATTAAACCATAATGGAAAAGAATATAAAAAAAGAATGTATATGTGTATAACCGAGTCACTTTGCTATACAGCAGAGACTGGCACAACATTGTAAATCAACTATACTTCAATTAAAAAAAAAAAAAAAGTGACACACATCCCTCTATTCACAAGGATGCACTTCATTGAGAGTCTGAGAAATGTGTACCTGGTTGGGGGGCCACTTAGCAGCATGAAGTCTACAATAAAGAACAAGAAACGCAAGCCTTTGATGGACAGCGGGTCATTCCTGCCACTTAGAATAAATAAATAAATAAATAAAAGTGAGTGGAAAGCTAACAAAAATGTCATTATTCTGATGGCATGAATGATGAAAAAAGAAAGAAAAATTAAACAATATTAGAAAGGAAAAACAGGGCTTAACTACAAACACAGTATAAATCAAAATAAAGTGTCGATGCTCTGAACAACTTTATGCCAATAAGTTTTAAAACTAGATAACGTATTGGCAAAATATTGATTACCAAGAATGACAAAAAGTAAATGCAAAACCTGAGTAACATGATAACAGATTACAATAATTTACAGTTAAAGATATTCCAGGGACTTCCCTGGTGGTCCAGTGGCTAAGACTCTGTACTCCCAGTGCAGGGGGCCCAGGTTCGTTCCCTGGTCAGGGAACTAGGTCCCACATGCCACAACTAAGAGTTCACATGTTGCAACTAAAGATAGATCCCAGGTGCTTAAACTAAAACCCGACGCAGCCAAATAAAGAAATAAATTTTTTGAAAAAAAAAAAAAAAAAGATACTCCAATCCCCAAACACCAGACTCAGAAATATTTACAAGGGACTCCCACAAAACCATCTTATATACATTCTTACAGATTTTTTTTAAAGGCCATTCCCAAAATAGCATACGAGTCTGCTAAAACCATGAAATCAGAACAAAACAAGGAAAGCAGAAGACAGTCAAATCACAGTCAAACTCATTCGTGAAAACAGATGCAAAATATTTGCAATGAAATATTAACAAATGCTACCCAACAATATGTATATGTGTGATCGCATCAGAAGAAACCAAACCTGCTGACATCTTGATCTTGGGCTTGAAGCCTCCAGAACTGTGAGAAAATAAATCTCTGTTGTTTAAACCAGGGTTCCCCAACCCCCAGGTCATGGACTGGTACCAGGATGCAGCCTGTTAGGAACCAGGCCACACAGGAGGAGGTGAGCAGCGGGCAAGTGAGTGAGGCTTCCTCTGCTGCTCCCCATCGCTGGCATTACCACCTGAACCTCCCTGCTCCCAGTCCGTGGAAAACTTGTCTTCCACGAAACCAGTCCCTGGTGCCAAAAAGGTTGGGGACCACTGGTTTAAACCACCTCATATGAGGTATTTTGTTATGGCATCCTAGCAGACTAATACATCAGTTCTCCACATATTAAACTAAGAACTCAAACTGATTATAAACAATGTTTCAACCTATTTTTCAGGAACTTCTGAAGTGTACCCTAAAATTCACGTAGAATAGTCAACAGCTAAGAACATCAAATAAATATGAAGGAACAAGATGAGAGTGTTGAGAGACCTTCAAGATGGCGGAGGAGTAAGACGCGGAGATCACCTTGCTCCCCACAAATACATCAGAAATACATCTACATGTGGAACAACTCCTACAGAACACCTACTGAACGCTGGCAGAAGACCTCAGACTTCCCAAAAGGCAAGAAACTCCCCACGTACCTGGGTAGGGCAAAAGAAAAAATGAAAACCAGAGACAAAAGAATAGGGACGGGACCTGCACCAGTGGGAGGAAGCTGTGAAGGAGGAAAAGTTTCCACACACTAGGAAGCCCCTGCACTGGTGGAGACGGGAGGTGGCTGAGGGGAAGCTTAGGAGCCGCGGAGGAGAGCACAGCAACAGGGGTGCAGAGGGCAAAGCGGAGAGATTCCCGCACAGAGGATCAGTGCCGACCAGCACTCACCAGCCCGTGAGGCTTGTCTGCTCACCTGCCGGGGCGGGTAGGGGCTGGGAGCTGAGGCTCAGGCTTCAGAGGTCAGATCCCAGGGAGAGGACTGGGGTTGGCTGCGTGAACACAGCCTGAAGGGGGCTAGTGCGCCACAGCTAGCTGGGAGGGAGTCCGGGAAAAACTCCGGACCTGCCTAAGAGGCAAGAGACCATTGTTTCAGGGTGCGCAAGGAGAGGGGATTCAGAGCACCGCCTAAACAAGCTCCAGAGACGGGCGCGAGCCATGGCTATCATCGCAGACACCAGAGACGGTCATGAAACGCTAAGGATGCTGCTGCAGCCACCAAGAAGCCTGTGTGCAAGCACAGGTCACTATCCACACCTCCCCTCCTGGGAGCCTGTGCAGCCCGCCACTGCCAGGGTCCCGTGATCCGGGGACAACTTCCCCGGGAGAACACATGGTGCAACTCAGGCTGGTGCAACGTCATGCTGGCCTCTGCTGCCACAGGCTTGCCCCGCATTCCGCACCCCTCTCTCCCCCTGGACTGAGTGAGCCAGAGCCCCCTAATCAGCTGCTACTTTAACCCCGTCCTGTCTGAGTGAACAACAGATGCCCTCGGGTGACCTAAATGCAGAGGCGGGGCCAAAATCAAAGCTGAACCCCAGGAGCTGTGCGAACAAAGAAGAGAAAGGGAAATTTCTCCCAGCAGCCTCAGGAACAGCAGATTAAATCTCCACAATCAACTTGATGTACCCTGCAACTGTGGAATACCTGAATAGACAATGAATCATCCCTAAATTCAGGCGGTGGACTTTGCAAGCAACTGTAGACTAGGGGTTTGCTGTATGTGACTGAATGGTTTCTGGTTTTATGCTTTTCTTAGTTTAGTATTTAGAGTTTATTATCACTGGTAGATTTCTTTATTGATTTGGTTGCTCTCTTCCTCTTGTTTTTTTATATATATAGATAGATATTTTTTCCTTTTTCTCTTTTTGTGAGTGTGTATGTGTATGCTTCTTTGTGTGATTTTGTCTGTATAACTTTGCTTTTACCATTTGTCCTAGGGTTCTGTCTGTCCATTTTTTTTCTTTAGTTTTGTTTTAGTATAGTTTTTAGCCCTTGTTATCATTGGTGCATTTGTTTTTTGGTTTGGTTGCTCTCTTCTTTTTTTCTTTATTACTTTTTAATTATTTTATTTTATTTTTAATTATTTTTTAATTTTTTATTTTAATAACTTTATTTTATTTTTTTCTTTCTTTCTTTTTTTCTCCCTTTTCTTCTGAGCCGTGTGTCTGACAGGGTCTCGGTGCTCTGGCCAGGTGTCAGGCCTGTGCCTCTGAGGTGGGAGAGCCGAGTTCAGAACACTGATCCACCAGAGACCTCCTGGACTTTGATCCACACAATATCAAAGGTTGAAAGCTCTCCCAGAGATCTCCATCTCAACACTAAGACCCAACTCCACTCAACGACCAGCAAGCTACAGTGCTGTATACCCTATGCCAAACAACTAGCAAGACAGGAACACAACCCGACCCATTAGCAGAGAGGCTGCCTAAAATCATAATAAGGTCACAGCCACCCCAAAACACACCACCGGACACTGTCCTGCCCACCAGAAGGACAAGATCCAGCCTCATTCACCAGAACACAGGCACCAGTCCCCTCCAACAGGAAGCCTACACAACCCCTGAACCAACCTTACCTACTGAGAGCAGACACCAAAAACAATGGGAACTACGAACCTGCTGCCTGCGAAAAGGAGACCCCAAACACAGTAAATTAAGCAAAATGAGATGACAGAGAAACACACAGCATAGGAAAGAACAAGGCAAAAACCCACCACACCTAACAAATGAAGAGGAAATAGGCAGTCTACCTGAAAAAGAATTCAGAGTAATGTTAGCAAAGTGGATCCAAAATCTCAGAAATAGAATGGAGAAAACACAAGAAACGTTTAACAAGGATCTAGAAGAATTAAAGAGCAAACAAACAATGATGAACAACACAATAAATGAAATTAAAAATTCTCTAGAAGGAAACAATAGCAGAATAACTGAGGCAGAAGAACGGATAAATGACCTGGAAGATAAAATGGAAATAACTACTGCAGACCAGAATAAAGAAAAAGGAATGAAAAGAATTGAGGACAGTCTTAGAGACCTCTGGGACAACATTAAATGCACCAACATTCGAATTATTGGGGTCCGAGAAGAAGAAGAGAAAAAGAAAGGGACTAAGAAAATATTTAAAGAGATTATAGCTGAAAAATTCCCTAATATGGGAAAGGAAACAGTCAATCAAGTCCAGGAAGTGCAGAGACTCCCATACAGGATAAATCCAAGGAGAAACAGGCAGAGACACATATTAATCAAACTATCAAAAATTAAATACAAAGAAAAAATATTAAAAGCAGCAAGGGAAAAACAACAAATAACATACAAGAGATTCCCCATAAGGTTAACAGCTGATCTTTCAGCAGAAACTCTACAAGCCAGAAGGGAGTGGCAGGATATATTTAAAGTGATGAAAGGGAAAAACCTACAACCAAGATTACTCTACCCAGCAAGGATCTCATTCAGTTTCGATGAAGAAATTAAAACCTTTACAGACAAGCAAAAGTGAAGAGAATTCAGCACCACCAAACAAGCTTTACAACAAATGCTAAAGGAACTTCTCTAGGCAGGAAACACAAGAGAAGGAAAAGACCTACAATAACAAACCAAAAACAATTAAGAAAATGGTAATAGCAACATACATATTGATAACTACCTTAAATGTAAATGTATTAAATGCTCGAACCAAAAGACATAGACTGGCTGAATGGCTACAAAAACAAGACCCTTATATATGCTGTCTACAAGAGACCCCCTTCAGACCTAGAGACACATACAGACTGAAAGTGAGGGGATGGAAAAAGATATTCCATGCAAATGGAAATCAAAAGAAAGCTGGTGTAGTAATTCTCATATCAGACAAAATAGACTTTAAAATAAAGACTTTTACAAGAGACAAAGAAGGACACTACATAATGATCAAGGAATCAATCCAAGAAGAAGATATAACAATTGTAAACAATTATATTTATGCACCCAACATAGGAGCAGCTCAATATATAAGGCAAATGCTAACATCCATAAAAGGGGAAATCGACAGTAACACAATCATAGTAGGGGACTTTAACACCCCACTTTCACCAATGGACAGATCATCCAAAATGAAAATAAATAACAAAATACAAGCTTTAAAAGATACATTTAAAAAGATGGACTTAACTGATATTTATAGGACATTCCATCCAAAAATGACAGAATGCACTTTCTTCTCAAGTGCTCATGGAACATTCTCCAGGATAGATCATATCGTGGGTCACAAATCAAGCCTTGGTAAATTTAAGAAAATTGAAATTGTATCAAGTATCTTTTCTGACCACAATGCTATGAGACTAGATATCAATTACAGGAAAAAAATCTGTAAAAAATACAAACACATGGAGGCTAAACAATACACTACTAAATAACCAAGAGATCACTGAAGAAATCAAAGAGGAAATCAGAAAATACCTAGAAACAAATGACAATGAAAACACGATGACCCAAAACCTAGGGGATACAGCAAAAGAAGTTCAAGACGGAAGTTTATAGCAATACAATCCTACCTCAAGAAACAGGAAACACACCAAATAAACAACCTAACCTTACACCTATGGCAATTAGAGAAAGAAGAACAAAAAAACCCCAAAGTTAGCAGAAGGAAAGAAATCATAAAGATAAGATCAGAAGTAAATAAAAAGGAATGAAGGAAACAAGAGCAAAGATCAATCAAACTAAAAGCTGGTTCTTTAAGAAGATAAAATTGATAAACCATTAGCCATACTCATCAAGAAAAAAAGGGAGAGGACTCAAATCAATTGAATTAGACATGAAAAAGGAGAAGTAATAACTGACACTGCAGAAATACAAAGGGTCATGAGAGATTACTACAAGCAGCTATATGCCAGTAAAACGGACAACCTGGAAGAAATGGACAAATTCTTAGAAAAGCACAACCTTCCGAGACAGAACCAAGAAGAAACAGAAAATATAAACAGATCAATCACAAGCACTGAAATTGAGACTGTGATGAAAACTCTTCCAACAAACAAAAGCCCAGGACCAGATGGCTTCACAGGTGAATTCTACAAACATTTAGAGAAGACCTAACATCTATCCTTCTCAAACTCTTCCAAAATATACCAGAAGGAGGAACACTCCCAAATGCATTCTACAAGGCCAACATCACCCCGATACCAAAACCAGACAAAGATGTCACAAAGAAAGAAAACTACAGGCCAATATCACTGATGAACATAGATGCAAAAATCCTCAACAAAATACTAGCAAACAGAATCTAACAGCACATTAAAAGGATCATACACCATGATCAAGTGGGGCTTATCCCAGGAATGCAAGGATTCTTCTATATACACAAATCAATCAATGTGATAAACCATATTAACAAACTGAAGGATAAAAACCATATGATCAGACTTCCCTAGTGGCGCAGTGGTTATGAATCCGCCCGCCAATGCAGGGGACACGGGTTCAAGCCCTGGTCCAGAAAGATCCCACATGCCGCGGAGCAACTAAGCCCGTGCACCACAACTACTGAGCCTGCACTCTAGAGCCCGCGAGCCACAACTACTGAGCCCATGTGCCTAAAGCCTGTGCTCCACTACAAGAGAAGCCACCACAATGAGAAGCACGTACACCTCAATGAAGAGTAGCCCCCACTTGCCGCAACTAGAGAAAGCCTGTGCACAGCAACGAAGACCCAACACAGCCAAAAATAAATAAATAAATACATAAATTTAAAAACAGAAAAAAACAAACAAAAAAACCCATATGATCATCTCAAAAGATGCAGAAAAAGCTTTTGACAAAATTCAACACCCATCATTTATGATAGAACCACTCCAGAAAGTGGGTATAGAGGGACCCTACCTCAACATAATAAAGGCCATATATGACAGACCCACAGCCAATATCATTCTCAATGGTGAAAAACTGAAATGATTTCCACTAAGGTCAGGAACAAGACAAGCTTGCCCACTCTCACCACTGTTATTCAACATAGTTTTGAAAGTTTTAGCCACAGAGATCAGAGAAGAAAAAGAAATAAAAGGAATCCAATTCAGAAAAGAAGAAGCAAAACTGCCACTGTTTTCAGATGACATAATGCTATACAGAGAATCCTAAAGATGCTACCAGAAAACTACTAGACCTAATCAATGAATTTGGTAAAGCAGCAGAATACAAAATTCATGCACAGAAATCTCTTGCATTCCTATACACCAACAATGAAAAATCTGAAAGAGAAATTAAGGAAACGCTCCCATTTACCAATGCAACAAAAAGAATAAAATACCTAGGAATAAACCTACCTAAGGAGACAAAAGACCTGTATGCAGAAAACCATAAGACACTGATGAAAGAAATCAATGACAACACAAACAGACGGGGAGATATACCACGTTTTTGGATTGGAAGAATCAACACTGTGAAAATGACTACACTACCCAAAGCAATCTACAGATTCAATGCAATCTCTATCAAACTACCAATGGCATTTTTCACAGAACTAGACCAAAAAATTTCACAATTTGTATGGAAACACAAAAGACCCTGAATAGCCAAAGCAATCTTGAGAAAGAAAAACTGACCTGGAGCAATCAGGCTCCTTGACTTCAGACTATACTACAAAGCTACAGTAATCAAGACAGTATGGTACAGACACAAAAACAGATATATAGATCAGTGGAACAGGATAGAAAGCCCAGAGATAAACCCACACACATATGGTCACCTTATCTTTGACAAAGGAGGCAAGAATATACAATGGAGAAAAGACAGTCTCTTCAATAAGTGGTGCTGGGAAAACTGGACAGATACATGTAGAAGAATGAAATTAGAACACTTCCTAACACCATACACAAAAATAAACTCAAAATGGATTAAAGACCTAAATGTAAGGCCAGATACTATAAAACCCTTAGAGGAAAACATGGGCAGAACACTCTATGACATAAATCACAGCAAGATCCTTTTTGACCCACCTCCTAGAGAAATGGAAATAAAAACAGGAATAAACAAATGAGACCTAATGAAACTTAAAAGCTTTTGCACAGCAAAGGAAACAATAAACAAGACAAAAAGACAACCCTCAGAATGGGAGAAAATATTTGCAAACAAAGCAACTGACAAAGGATTAATCTCCAAAATATACAAGCAGCTCATGCAGCTCAATATCAAAAAAAACAAACAACCCAATCCAACACTGGGCGGAATACCTAAATAGACATTACTCCAAAGAAGACATACAGATTGCCAACAAACACATGAAAGGATGCTCAACATCACTAATCATTAGAGAAATGTAAATCAAAACCACAATGAGGTATCACTTCACACTGATCAGAAGGGCTGTTATCAAAAAATCTACAAACAATAAATGCTGGAGAGGGTGTGGAGGAAAGGGAACACTCTTTCACTATTGGTGGGAATGTAAATTGATACAGGCACTATGGAGAACAGTATGGAGGTTCCTTAAAAAACTAAAAATAGAACTAGCATACAACCCAGCAATCCCACTACTGGGCATATACCCTGAGAAAACCATAGTTCAAGAAGAGACATGTACCACAATGTTCACTGCAGCACTATTTACAATAGCCAGTACATGGAAGCAACCTAAGTGTCCACAGACAGATGAATGGATAAAGCACATGTGGCACATATATACAATGAAGTATTACTCAGCCATAAAAAGTAACGAAATTGAGTTATTTGTAGTGAGGTGGATGGACTTAGAGTCAGTCACAGAAAGTGAAGTAAGTCAGAAAGAGAAAAACAAATACTATATGCTAACACATATATATATGGAATCTAAAAAGAAAATGGTTCTGATGAACCTAGGGACAGGAAGGGAACAAATACGCAGATGTAGAGAATGGACTTGAGGACACGGGGAGGGGGAAGGGTAAGCTGGGACGGAGTGAGAGAGTGGCATGGAGATATATACACTATCAGATGTAAAATAGATAGCTAGTGGGAAGCAGCTGCATAGCACAGGGAGATCAGCTAGGTGCTTTGTGACCACCTAGAGGGGTGGGATAGGGAGGGTGGGAGGGAGGCGCAAGAGGGAGGGGATGAGGGATATATGTATACATACAGCTGATTCACTCTGTTATACAGCAGAAAATACCACAACATTGTAAAGCAATTATACTCCAATAAAGATGAAAATAATAAAGATATACAGTTAACATTTCATGGTGTTAACACACCAGCAAATTAATATATCCACAGGAATAAAATAAAGGACCCAGAAACAGACACAACCACAAATAAGAATAATGCAACACAAACTCTAGGAAAATGATACTTTATCCAGTAATGGGAATGAGACTATACGTAATCTCTATGAAAAAAATATAATTAAATATTTTATCTCACAAGGTACAGAGAAATAACATTAAAGCAGATGAAAATCCTAAATTATATAAGTTATGGATGTGTTAATTTCTTTGATGAGGGGAGGTCTTTCACAATGTATACACATATCAAATCACCATGCTGTATACCTTAAATAACTTATAATTTTATTTATCAATTATACCTCAGTAAAGCTGAAAAAAATTCTAAATATAAAATACAAAACCATAAGATATTAGGAGAAGCTACAGAAGAACATCTTCATGTCCTCAGGTTATATATTGATTTTTTTCAATGAGGATGCAAAATCACAGTAAAGAAAAAGTATTAATGAATTTTGATCACCATAAAATTTAAAACTCCTCTAAAGAAATGTCACCATGACAAGGTAAAAAGAGAAGCTATTGACTAGAAGATATTGTATACATTCAAAAAATATAAAGAACACTTAGAAATCAATTAAAAAGACACCCAACCCAATATAAAAATAGAGAACAATCAACTTACAGAAGAGTAAACTTGAATGGTCAATATACATATTAAAGTAAAGGCTCAATATCACTAGTGGTCAGGAAATAGATATAACATTCCACATACCATTTTACTCTCAATCACATTAGCAAAAATGAACAAATGTGGCAACAATAAATATTAGGTGAGAATGAGAAGCTCTTATCCACAATTGGGGGTGGGGGGGTGGGATTCGTGTGTAAATCGGTACAATCACTTTGGAAAAGAAAATAACATTATGTAGTAAAGTTGGAAATAAGCTTATCCAGCATCCAACAATACCATTTGTAGGAAAACAGCCCAGAGTACCCCTTGCACAGGTAAACAAAAACGCACAAGAATGACTAATGGCAATTTTTTTTTAATTAATTAATTTATTTATTTATTTTTGGCTGCATTGGGTCTTCATTGCTGCGTGTGGGCTTTCTCTAGTTGCGGCGAGCGGGGGCTAGTCTTCATTGCGGTGCAGGGGCTTCTCACTGCAGTGCCTTCTCTTGTTGTGCAGCACAGGCTCTAGGCATGTGGGCTTCAGTAGTTGTGGCACGTGGGCTCAGTAGTTGTGGCATGAGGGCTCTAGAGCGCAGGCTTAAGTAGTTGTGGCACACGGGCTTAGTTGCTCCGCAGCATGTGGGATCTTCCCGGACCAGGGCTCGAACCCGTGTCCCCTGCATTGGCAGGTGGATTCTTAACCACTACGCCATCAGGAAGTCCCTAATGGCAATTTTTTTAAAAGAAAAAAATTGGGATCAGCCTAAATTCCTACAAATAGAATGGATTGATGCATTTATACAATGAAATGAAATACAACAGTAATAATGAATGAACTAATAAGCACGGGAAAATCTCAAAAACAAATTTCTGATCAACATGCAAATAGAAAAGAAATATCTAAAATATAATACTCAAATAAACTTGAAAACATTCAAAATAATACTGTGGTTCATGAATACGGATAAAGTATAATTTAAAATGTGCAATAAAATATGCAGGTGAATAATATTAAATTTAGACTACTGCTTCATAATAGGAAGAAGAGGGTGAAGAATGGAAAGGGCATATTTATATAAGAAGCTTCAAATTGATCTGAAATATAAAATTGGAATGAAATGTAAAAACAATAATGACACAAAAAATAGATGGTTAAAGAGCTGACTGTTTGCAAAATTTATTCTCTCTATTTTCCTGAAACCTTGAGATTTCAAAGTAAACATTATTTGAAGACACATAGGAAAAGGTGTTTTGTTGTTTGTTGTAGTTTTATCACTTTAGTTCTGACTTTGGTGAGACTCCATAACTGAGAAATAGCCTACATTTCTTCTTATAAACATCATTGTGTAGTAAAGGATAAATGTTTGGAAGTTTAATAGTTCACCCATGAGCAGTGGTAGCATTTTTTTTGCCTCTTAGGAGAAATGTTACTTCATATGGTCACCTGGATACAGCTGCCTGTGGGTTTTTGACTTTCCTAGCAGAGAAAGCAGAACTAAAGCTATATTAATGGAAGAAAAAAAGGTGTGTGTGTGTGTGTGTGTGTGTGTGTGTGTGTGTGTGTGAGAGAGAGAGAGAGAGACAGAGACAGAGAGAGACAGAGAGATGTCTCAAGTTGTGGATTATTTGCCAAGATGAGTGAGATTGAATTTCTCAGAACTTTTTGGACATTTGGGTATTTTTGGTATTTTTGGGTTTAGCTGAGTTCAAATAACATTTCATCCCTATTTCTATGACTGCTGTAAATAACAATGAGTAGACACTCATTGAATGCCCACTGATGCCAATACCATAGGCTAACAGAAAAACTGAATGAACCATGTTTAGGATTTTCTTGAAAGAAATGTGCTTCTTTGGGGTCCTGATTGATTTTCTTGATATACCCAAATGTCCACTACTGAAGCTGCTTTGAAGGCTCTGAGTAATTTCTACAACTGCAGGCGAGTTAATAAATGTTTGGGGCTCGAGTCTTCTCATCTCAGAAAGGTATTATTAAGCTTAAACGTTGTTTATTCTTCTCCTTTCCAAGAGATTTGGCACATCACTGTAGCAGGAGGAAATCACTGAACTGTAATCTCTTGCATCTAACAAGACTGCAGAGAGCATTTAATGTTAGCAGAGGCCCCTGAGGGTGAATTTTGAAAGCTCACAGTGACAGTGTCAGGAGTAGAATCCAGATGTTCTAGTTTTCATCTTAGTAGTTATCCATTCTAAAATGAATTTACTTCAAGACTCTCCTGGTGGCGTAGTGGTTAACAATCCGCTTGCCAGGGCAGGGGACTTGGGTTCAATCCCTGGTCCGGGAAGATCCCGCATGCCGTAGAGCAACTAAGCCCATGCACCACAACTACTGAGCCTGCGCACCACAACTACTGAAGCCCGTGAGCCTAGATCCCGTGCTCTGCAACAAGAGAAGCCACCGCAATGAGAAGCCCGCGCACCTCAACGAAGAGTAGCCCCCTCTCGCCGCAACTAGAGAAAGCCCACACACAGCAACGAAGACCCAATGCAGCCAAAAATTTAAAAATAAATAAATAAAATAAAATGAATTTACTTCATTATTTTTCCCTCAATGGGAAAAATATAACATCATCATCAGTCTCTATATTTTTTATTGACAATGCCCAAATTAAATTTTAAAAAGACATGCAAGAAGAATTTTTTTTAAAATAATCAGATGATAAAAGCAAATCCAAAGATAAGATATAGAAGTACATAGGGAAGTTTAAAATGACCACACAAGTAAGTTAGAAAAAATAGATTTTTAAATGGCTGAAAAAATGAAGAATTTCAATTGAGATATGGAATCTACAGAAAAGAATCAAATGGGCATTCTAAAATAAACGTGGATATTCTGAAATATATATATATATACTGCCTATTAACTGAGAACTACTAGATGGGTGGAAAGATACACTGAGCAGAAGACAGAATTAGTGAACCCACAGGCAGATACATAAATACATTAAAATTAAAGCATAAACGCACAAAAATGATGGAACGGGCAGGACAGCATAGGAAATGTGTAGGATGCAGATGGTCTGACATACAGGTAAATGTAGTCCTAGAAGATCTTAGAGGGCAGCGAGATGCAATAATTAACGATTCAGTTGTCAAGCTATTTCCTAACATGCTAAAAATGATAAACCCACAGATTCAAGAAGCTCAGCAAAAGCTAAACAAGATTAATACAAAGAAGATTACACAATGTTTTAGGTTATTTGGCTGAGCTGATAGATCAGTTTGATCAGCTGCTGGGTTGACAGGGCTGGAAGGTGCATGATGGCCTTAGCTAGGATGGACTGTATTCGCTCCGTGTGGTCCCGCATCCTCCATCAGGATATCCTGCTTATTCTCAAGGCAGCAAGGAGGTGCCAAAAGAGGAAGAAGTAGGGCTCAGAACTGACACACTTCCACCACATTCTATTAGCCAAAGCAAAACACAAGGCCAGACCAGATTCAAGGAGGGGAGAAATACTCTTCACCTCTTGATGGGATGAGCTGCAAAGTTACATCATATGGAGTATAGATACAGGAAGGGGAGTAAATGCAGACAATTTTGTAACCATCTACCGATGCTTATCCCAGAAACCCAGAGCTCTTTGCACACACATACCATTTATTCTAATTTGTGACCATAGTTTGGGTTAGGTTTTATGAATAAGAAAAATCAAAGAAAAAGGATGTCATGTAATCTATTTAAGATTACAATGAGTGATGGAGACTTACTCTTTTATAATATGCTGCCTTCCAAATGCCTGTGCAAAACCATCTATTATAAAGTTCTACATGACTGATCACACTGCCACCCAAATATATCTTGAAATGTGATTTATGTGGTCCTTACAATGTTTTCAAAGTTTTGCACTGGTTGCTGAAGCTTTCAAGTAAAGTCCAAATTCCCTCCTTCTCTGGAGCGTCAGAAGATCCCCACCACCGGATGCCTGCAGCTTCATTGCAGCAGCTGTGGGAAAGAATGTTTCCCCAGCCTGTACTTCCCCCAGCACTCCCCATCACCTCACCCACAATCAGCTGCCCACATCCAGGTGACCTTCCTGGGCTTTGGAAGCATGAGACTTTGTAACTTCCTGCTCTATACCAAAGGCTCGATTCTGTTGCCAATTAATTTAATAGCTACCAATATTAGGTAGATAATTAGTTTGTATATTTATCTTAGTGCAGAAGAACAAAACAGAAGAACTAATTATCTTTTGCACCTCCCTATCCCACGAAGAATTAGCAATGCCTTCAGCCCCAGGGTTGGGGATCTTGTAAAAATGCTGATTCTGATTCAGCAGGTCTGGTTGGGGTTTGAGATTCTGCATGCAATTTTTTTAAATTGAAGTATAGTTGATTTCCAATGTTGTGTTAGCTTCTAGTGTTCAGCAAAGTGATTCAGTTATACATAGATATACACATTCTTTTTCATATTCTTTTCCATTATGGCTTATTACAGGATACTGAGAAGAGTTCCCTGTGTTCTACAGTAGGATCTTGTTGGTTACCCATCCTATATATACTAGTTTGCATCTGCTAATCCCTCCCCTCCCCCACCCCCTTTCCCCTTTGGTAACCACAAGTTTGTTTTCTAAGTCTGGGAGTCTGTTTCTGTTTTATAAACTCGTTCATTTGTATCAACTTATAGATTCAACCTATAATTGATATCATATGATATTTGTCTTTCTCTTTCTGACTTACTTCACTTAATATGATAATGAGATTCTGCATTTCTAACAAGCTTCCAGCGGATGGCTTTGCTGCCGGACCCCACTGAGCCCCACTGTCACAGAGAACTGCCACCTCCCTAAGCTTCGGGGCAAGCTGAAGAGGCTCTGCTCCCATAACCTAAAGTTCAAAAAGACAAGAGCGGGATTGTCCAGGAGGAGAGCAGATTGCTGCTGCAAGAACAGGGTGGGAGAAGGGGAGGAAAGTTTCCAGAATGAAGGGAAAACTCCTAAGCCTAGAAAAGAGCAGTTGGGTTTTGTGGATCCTGGAATTAATGAGAACCTACCTATTTCCTTAGAGAGCCAGACTCACAGGAACTCTGATCCGGTGACTAGGGATGACCCAGACTTCTAACATAAAGGAGTGCCACAGGAGTGGCAAGGCAGGCTCATGGAAACACCATCTGTGCAGCCCTGCAGAACCCCATGCCTAGAAGGCCTTACACTCGCTTTAAAACTCTGCTCTTACCATCTTGAAACTCTTAATAAATTTAAACCAGAAGCCCTGAATTTTCTTTTTGTACTGAGCCCCACAAATTATGTAGCTGTTTCTTAGTAGCAGTGAGATTTACCTCCAGAGATGCCCATTTAAGAAGCAGGGGCAGGCGAGAATTCTATCACTGAATTTGGAATTTGAGAGTAACAGATACACACTAGCATATATAAAACAAACAAGGCCCTACTGTATACCACGGGGAACTGTATTCAATATCTTGTAATAAATCATAATGGAAAAGAATCTGAAAAAGAATACATATATTTATATATACATGTATAACTGAATCACGTTGCTGTATACCTGAAACACTGTAAATCAACTATACTTCAATAAACAAAATTTTTTTTAAAAAGCAGGGGAAGCCATCTTTGAGGCAACTCCTGAGGTTCAGATAAGAAGCATTTAAGAGACAATGATACTGAATTTATGTCTAAACTCATCTACGCCATACCTTCATGTCACTCAGCAATTTTTGGCGGCCCCAGAAAAGGGGAATCCTCAAACATGACTGGGTTTGAATTTCTTGTCACCCAGGGAAGTACAGGCTCAGAATTCAATCTAATTTAATTTAGATAAATAATGAGACATTTTTTAAACCCTGGATGACAGAACAAGGAACATAACCCCTGCACATGTTTCAACTAACCGATCAATCTGATTAAGAATTCTACAGACAGTCAAGAACAGTTATAAGTATATAAACACCTAGCCAAAAGGACATCATGTCAGTTGAAATGACTGACTGTTAAATGGAGGGTAGCTTGTGATTACATCTGTTCAACAGACTCTGTTGTATCCACATCATCAAAGCAGTGTTAGTGTGGGCCGTGAGCCAAGAAGGGGAGCTAGCTGCATTACAGGGACCGGGCGCTCTGGTGGCGTTCATTAAAATCGGATGCTGTCACACATCTTGAGTGATTAACTGGAACAGGAAGCAACTGACATTTGTTCAGATCTTTCACGGGAAGCTGGATGTGTGAACAAGAAGAGTTTGAAGAAGATCTTCATTAGTGGTGAACTGATGCATCAAAGCTTGCAGGGGAGACTTTGATGCCCAGAGGCCCAAGAAAATAAACGTGTCAAAATCAGAAGTGAAGCCCATGTTGATTTTTTTGCTGTTGCTGTTCCTTTGACATCAATTGCCTTGTTCATGGAAAATTAATCTCTCAGGGTCCAGCTATCTTGTATGGTTAGAAATTAAGACACAATTGAGAATGTCTGTATAATCTAATAGACTCGAACTATGCTTTTTCCTTCATAAATTGAGCAGGTAATCTATTGAATACCCACCATTTGAATAACTCGCTGCTTTGTGCAAGGGGCTGTGAGAGAATATAAAGATGAATCAGCCTTGGGTCCTGCAACCAAGATTATACTTTCCAGAGACAAGATAAGACCTGGACAAAAATGAGAAAAAAGTCATGCCATGTGAAAGATACTGTGAAAAATGCTTACAGTTACGGTGAATTCAGGAGCTTTATTCCTACTTGGGAAGATTGGATGGGAGGATTAGGGGCACGTGGATGGAAGACGATGCAGTCTTCTTGCTGGGTCTTAAGATATTGGTAGAGTTTAACTTCTCACTGTTACTGGGGAAGGCTATTCTTAGTCCAAGAAGCAACTTACATAAAGACGGGGAGGCAGTGAAGAGTGAGCATATATGAAAAGTTTTAGGGAAAATTCGCAACCTAACATTCTAGAACGTGTGGTTCCGAAACACATCGTGGAATGAGGGATTGCAATAGTGAGAAAGTCCTAATCCCTTGGGTGGTACTAACGCTTTCCATTGTCAGTTTGTTGATTTTTGGAGGGCTTCTTAAAGATCTTAATATTCTTATGTTCATATTAATTCCACAAAGGAAGACACTGTAGAGTTTGCTATTTTTTTAAATAAAATTTTATTTTGGAACAGTTTTAGATTGTCAGAATTACTGAAAAAATAATACACAGAGTTCTTGTATATATCACACCCAGTTTCCCCCATGGTTAATATCTTCAATGAGTATGGCACTCTTATCACAATTAATGAAGTAGCATTAATATATTCTTATTCACTAAAGCCCATACTTTATTCCAATTTCCTTAGTTTTCACCTATTTTCTGTTCCAGGATCCTGTCAAGGATACCACATTAATTTAGTAGTTGTGTCTCCTGAGGTTCCTCCTGGTTATAACAGTCTGTCAGTCTTGCCTTGCTTTTGATGACCTTTGCAGGTTTGAAAATTGATGCTCAGGTATTCTGTAGAATATCCCTCCAATGAGATTTTTCTGATGTCTTCCTCATAATGAGACTGGGGTGTGGGTTTTGGGAGGAGGTCCCAAGGTAAAGTGTCAATTTCATCACATCATATGAAGTGAGCATACAACCAACATAACTTATTACCGTGATGTTGACCTTGATGATGTGGCTGAACAGTGTATGTCAGGTTTATCCACAGTAAAGTTATTCCATTTTTTTTTTCCTGTTTCCATAATCTTTGAGGAAGTCTCTGTGCTCAGCTCACACTTCAGGAGTGAGGAGCTATGCTCCACCTCCTTGGGAGCAGACCTTCTGCAGTCGACTATATTTGTGCGAGTGTATTTCCAGGCATGGGATCCTGTTCCATTGATCTATGAGTCTCTTCTGTCAATAATACCACGCTGTCCTGATTACTGTAGTCTTACAGTAAGCCTCCGTATCAGTGCTCACTCTTCCATCGTTGCTCCTCTTCCATGCTTTGATGCTTTGTCAAGGTTTTTTTCCTTTCCATTAAAGCTTACAGTCAGTTATCATTATTTACAAAATAGATAGCATGTAGACAAAAGAATAAATAAGATCATTTAAAATAGTGGAGATAACTGATAGTGATCTATGGTAGAGAGTGACTGGGGGTTAGTTTTGCCAGTGTGATTAGGGCAGGTCTCCCAAGGAGATGTCTTTTGAGAGAACTGAATGAAGAGAAACAGCAAGTCCTGTCAAGTTCACGGAAACAGATCTGCAGAGAAGAGACTGAGGAGTGAAGGGCTCTGAATCAGGTTCAGTTTGCTCTGTTTTAGCAACTCCAAGAAGGCCAGTATGGTTGTTGCTAAGCTAGCTGGGGGAGAGTAATAAGAGATGAAGTTGAATGAAGTTGGGGCACGAGGCAGGGATTTGAACATGTAGGTGTTGATGGGCTAATTGAGACAGAACGAGAGGAGTGGGGTCAGAGGGACCCTGGACAAGTGTTTGACAGAACCAGGCCAGGGACCCTAATACTTGATTGAAATTCAAACACAAAGGATAATTTCTTGCATTGAGTTCAAACATTTTCCCACTCTTTCTAACATCTGCAGTTATAAAGGTAGGCTAGAAAAAGTGAAAGAAAATAATTCAGAGAATTTTGTACTTTCCAATATGAACCGAAGTTTCCAATAACCATAAATACCTGCCTCACTTGTAGAAGACAGATAAAATGCAAAGAAGCAAGTGTCCATGTAATCTGAGATGTTCTTCATGATCTTGGACTTGCTTGTGTATAGTACTTTTTTACAAATTTATTTACTTTTTTATTTTTGACTCTGTTGGGTCTTCGTTGCTGCGCACGGGCTTTCTCTAGTTGCGGCGAGCGGGGGCTGCTCTTCGTTGTGCTGCGCGGGCTTCTCATTGCAGTGGCTTCTCTTGTTGTGGAGCACAGGCTCTAGGCACGCGGGCTTCAGTAGTTCTGGCGCGCGGGCTCAGTAGTTGTGGCTCTCAGGCTCTAGAGCACAGGCTCAGTAGTTGTGGCACATGGGCTTAGCTGCTCCGCGGCACGTGAGATCTTCCTGGACCAGGGCTCGAACCCATGTCCCCTGCGTTGGCAGGCGGATTCTTAACCACTGCACCACCAGGGAAGCCCCTATAGTTTTCTTCTTAAATGTCTTACTCTTTTTATTATATCTTCCCCCACTCTCTGTCCCTCTCTCTTCCTCCTTCCCTCTGTCTTCCCTCTCTACTCCTCTCTTTTCTCTTTAAATCTAGTTCATTCTATCTATCTATCTACCTATCAATCATCTACCTGTATCTAATATGATCTAAATCAAGGAGCTCCAAAGGTAAATCTGTTAGCATTGCAGTATTATTTTGACTAGAGAAACTTTATGCTTCAATGATAAGAGTTATTTGTTCTTCCCCAAACTCCTTCTGCCTCCTCTGTTTGTTCATGCTGTTTTGCTTCCCCTGGATTATCTCCATTAGGGCCCCACCCTATAAGAAACCTACCAATACCACAGGAGCCAGTTCAAACACTATCTTCTCTACAAATCACTTCTTGAGAGTCAAAATACTAGAGATGACTTTTGACCAGGGTAGCACTGGATCTGAACTGTGCTTTGGGGAAATTACTCTGACATGGGTATGGGATCACTGCAAGATAAAGAAGTAAAAAGGAATAGTCAGAAACCATTATTTTTGAAAGCCTATGAGCCATTTCCCCCAACTCTCTGCAGTTTTGCACCTTTTCCTTAGTCATGTGTATCAGTGGCACAGGTGGTAATTTTATTTCTTAATGAGAATAAATTAGTCCTGGATGTTTGATGGTGGCTGGTTGAGTCCCCGTGATGATGACAAAATCACTATCTTGGTCTCTGGAGTTGAAAGAATACTACGTAAACAGGGCTGTGAGTCGCACATATTCAATTTAGGCAATTGCATTTGGACATGAGATGATTCTATCTGGAAATGAGATCAGTCAGGAAGAAAAATGGACTTTGTGAGGCTGAACAAATAAGTTGCTCACCAAAAATTGAAATTTTCAGTTTTTCCCTGAGTTCTTAGATGAAGCTGTCCATGTCTCTGAAGCTCTGGAGAGTTCTTCTCTTGTTTTTTCCCCTTGTGTCAAATAGATGTACTGTGTGTGTGTGTGTCTGTGTGTGTGTCTGTGTGTGTGTCTGTGTGTGTGTCTGTGTTTACACCAAATGCCTACAATGATCCTGGTGTATTTGCTACAGAGCAAGATGCATGGCAATATAGCTGCTGCTGCATTTGTAAAATGCAGGCTTCAAGACAGTTTCTCTCTCTTTCTCTCTCTCTCTCTCTCACACACACACACACACACACACACACACTTTCTTCCTCCTTCCTCCTCCCCTTTCTCAATCTAAATCAGAATGAACAATGATAATGAAATCTGCCATGGCAAGCTAATTCCATTTCCTGAACCAAATGAGATAACACTAGGGCTCTTGGGAACCATGAGTTAACTAACTTTGTAACTCTATGTTTGTAAAAATATGATTTCTTCTTCCCCTGTCCCTCAATCACAGCTAATCTGAAATGTGCACTGTCATGATTGTTTCTAAGGGCATACAGCCATTGTTTCTGAGCCAGGTCATCCTCTAATGCACTTTCAGTTACTAAGGCAGCGACTGCAGGTTGAGATTCGCTCTTTAGAATTGCATTCAGTAGTAGTAATAGCAGCAGTAGTGTTAATAACATGTATGATTTATTGTGCTGTAATTATATACTAGCCATGGAGCTAAGCACTTGATACATAGTATCTAATTTAATCATCCTTGTCATCTTCTACAATAGGCATTATTATCCCCATTTTGGCAATGTGCCCCATTTCAGGCTGAGAAAGCATATAGGACAAACAACTTATAAGTATTAGAGCCTGGATTCAATCCCAAGCCTACTGAAATTGTCATCTTCATCTCCCTGCCATATTGCCACTCAGAACCTTTAGAAGGAGAAGCTCTTACCTCTAATATATATTCATATATTAATCATTTTTTGCAGGCAATAAGATAGTGAGAATGGGGCTTGCTTTAGAAGTTAACCACATCAATGGCATTTTCTGCACTGAACAAAGGAGCATGAAGACTTGTAACGTGGTGAGGAAAGAATACATTGAAGTTGCTAAATGGAATTCAATGAAAGTATATCGGTTTCTACTACATGCAAGGTATACACTAAACAAAGGGTGATGAATTGGACCCAATCTTTGACTTCAAGCAGAGTTGGAGAAGAGGTTCATACAAATAACAATTAAGGTCACATTGTGAAAGAGTGCTGTAACAAAGATACATTAAAAGGAATGAGGTGATCGGGGAACCATAGACCATTTGCAGTAGTTGGAACATTGCATTTTGAACAACAATGTTCTAGAAAGTTGTAGATTGACAATTATATGAAACCATGTCAAGGAGTATAGCCAGGTCTAGAGGGAAGAAAATATCATGCATGTGTCTCAGCCTGAGAAATAAGCAAGGAAGAAATGACCCTTCTCATTACTCACAGTGAAGAATGGTCAGCCACGTGATCACAAGGGTAAACAGCCCATACACTGACCATTTGTATGGGCTGAACGCATACAACCATTCTGTTGTTCACTTTAAGTACAGTATTCAATAAATTACATGCGATATTCAACACTTTATTATAAGATAGGTTTTGCGTTAGATGATTTTGCCCAACTCTAGGCTAACGTAAGCATTCTGAGCACGTTTAAGGTAGGCTAGGCTAAGCTATGCAGTTCAGTAGGGTAGGTGTAGTAAATGCATTTTCGACTTAACAGTATTTTCAACTGGTAATGGGTTGATCCTAAGTCAAAGAAGATCTGGACTGAATTGTGCTAAGCAGGTTGAAATGCCAGTGGTGTGTGGCTGAAGCCAGACCCATCTGACTCCATTGCTTACTGCAGCCAAAGCACAGTTTTCTCATTCTCTAAAACAAGGATAATAATAGAATTTTATTCAAAGCTTAACAGATGATTAGTGAATTAATATGAATCATGTACGGAGCACATTACCTGAGAAAAACTTCTCAATAAATGATGTTACTACTACAATTATTTCTGTCGATGACATTAATATTGATTCAATAGATATTGATTGGGTGCCACTCCAATGCCTAGAAACCATGGCCTTGAGAGAGAACAAAGACAGTAGAACTAGGCTGATTAGAATAGAATCAGCAGTTTAACACATCCTCCAGTTGATGGTGATGACCAATGACCATTAGTGCTTGAGGAACTCTGTTTTCGTCTGAGCAATTTTGACATTTGAATAGCCTGGTATTTAGAAATCTAAACTATTCATCTGCCAGTAAGATAGATAAGAGTTTGCATTATAAAATATGTGCAGCTCGAAACAATGTGTCTGTTTCCCAGTAGTCTCCATAAAATCATTTCCCTCCAACACAACATATTGAAATAAGCCTGAAGCCAACCTCCTACCTGGGAGAAGCAGCTATATTCAGAGCAGACAACTATTCACTTTTGAACTTAGAGCTCTGTAACTTAGAGCTCTTTGTCAGACAATTTCAACTGTGTAGGACTTTGTATGCGCATATTTATGTATTTATGCAGCTGTGATGGGGATGATCCCATTCTTCTTTGTTACCCATGAACTCAGGAGGTCATGTAATCAAAACCAACTAGATTCAATAGGTACTTGTAATTTGTTTAGCACCAAGCTAGGAGCTATGAAATGTAAAACAAGGCACCGCTATCAAGATTCTCAAGAATAAGTTAAAAAAAATTTGGAATGTTGGACATGATAGCAGTAGGTGGTATTAAATAGTTTCAGTTGCTGCTGATGTCATTCCTGGTGCCACTTCTCTTGGTAATGCGTGTGATGGGTTGATTATGTCTCCCAAAGATATGTTGAAGTCCTAACTCCCAGTGCCTCAGAATGTGACCTTATTTGGAAATAGGGTCTTTGCAAATGTAATCAAATTAAGATGAGGTCATTGGGGTGGGCCCTAATCCAATAGGACAAGTATCCTTATAGGAAGAGGGGAATTTGGACACAGAGACACAGGGAAAATGCCATGTGAGGACAAAAGCAGAGACTGGAGTGATGTATCTACCAACGAAGCAATACCAAGGAATGCTGGCAACCACCAGAAGCTAAGAAAGAGGCATGGAACCCATTCTCCCTTGGAGCCCTCAGAAAGAACCAATTCTACCAACACCCTGATTTTGGACTTCTGGCTTTCACACCTATGAAAGAATAAATTTATGTTGTTTTAAGCCACCCAGTTTGTGGTGTTTTGTTATGGCATCCTTAGGAAACCTATTAAATTTAAAAAATAACCTTGGATACTGTCTGAGAAAAGAGGTTTATATTTGGGAGCATGCCATTTGCGATCTCTGAGAGCAGCTTCATCTGAGTGTATGTGTTTAGGGGACAGTCTCCAGATAGCTGCAAACAGTTCCTCCCTTCCTTGTAAACAAACGCCACTGCTCATTACCAAGGGGTAGAGACTACAGTTTTGCCTTTCTTTGATCAATTGAACGCAGTGGAAGTGACATTCTGGGACTTCCAAACATGGGCTTTAAGAGGACAGGCAGCTTCTGCTTCTTCCCTTTCAGAGCCCAGCCTCCATGGTCTAAGGAAGTCCAAGCTAAAGAGTTGAATGATTAGAAAACACCTGAAAAGAGACCCTAAATGACGAGAGTCCAACTGGGATGTTCTAGTTCCATCTGAACTCTTAGCTGATTGGAGCCACCGGAGTGACCCCAGTCAGCATCACCGAAAACAAAAGAACCACCTACCTGAGCCCCGCCTCAATTCCTGACCTACAGCATTGTGATAGATAACAAATTGTTTTTGTTTCATTTTACCAAGTTTGGGGTGGTTTGTTACATGACAATGGATAACTGATACAATGTGTATGAGTGTTGGGGGCTGGGGCAGAAATAGAGAGGTGGGCCCCTGGCTAGATTACAACGAATTTTAAGACAAAGGTGAGTGGAGGAAGGTGAACACTATTGAGGTCAGGAATTTAGCAGTGAACGTGCAGATGTTAATCTGCGAAGAACAAAGAATAGATTGGACTTGATCATTTCTAGGCCAGAGCAAGTTGGGTGTGTTTATAAAAAGAGCCCATGATTGAGGAGCACTTGGTCATCTCCAATTTTACTTTTAACTTTAAGCTGTTCAAATGACTTCCCCGTCCAGTTTTGTCTAAAGAGCAGAAGCCTAACATGGGCCATCACTAGATCCTCCGGTTCTGTACCTCTTATCATTGATTTTTCTCTATTTATTTTTCTCCTTTTGTTCAAGATACGTTTTACAGCAAAAAGTTTATCATGTATTTTATAGATGACATAACCATTTTTAGTAAATTGTCATAATTATTTAATGCTTTCTTCTCTAGATATGTTACGATGACTCTGGTCTAACCCATGTGGTTCAGAAAATACAAATTATAATTGATATATTGCCCAGCCACACAGCCGACATTTTGGTGCAAAGAATGTTCAGACAAGAGCAAGCACGATGTCATGACCCTGGGCTTTTTTACACAATGCTTCCTAGACATCTGAGACCGCTTCTCCCCCTCCCCTTATCCCATACAAACATACATGGCCACCATAAGGGCAAATTCACACTCATGTCTGACAACTGAAGACAGATGTTGCCTTCTTGAATCCTGTCTTGCAAGCTCCCATGTGTTTTCACTGTGCTTTTTACATGCCTCTCTCCTCCAACATTTTGAATTTATATATTTTTCTCTGTAAGTCTGGGAGCTCCACAAGGGCAGTCTTTCATTTTATTCATTCCTCTAAGCTCGGATCCCAGCACATACAATTGTTCAATAATATGAAATAATAAATGAACATATGATCTGGTATCAGAATCTGGGACGTTGTGACCTTGTATGAGTCATCTAACTTCCCAATGCTTGATTACTTCTCTACCTTTAACTGAAAGAGAGTGATTGCCACTTGTTCCTGTCTCCTCTATGCTGCCTTTCTGGAGTGTAATCAGTTAATCATCATAAAACACTCCCAAGATAAGGGACACGAAGAATGCCAGATGGCAATAAAATCCCAAGGCATCTGGAAGAGACCTGTCAATCAGTGAAAAGTCATGGAATGCAGCTTCAAGCACCAGATATTCTGACAGCTGCAGAATCTTCTCTGTATGCCATGCTGGTGTCAGGGATCCTGGGGGCTCAGCTATGATTCCTGCTGATTGATGTTCATAGTCTCATCTCTGCTTGCACCTGTTTGGATGTATCATTGAAAGGTGAACATGTAACACCACTGCATTTGGCTCTGATATTCAATTTCACATGTGTTCTTTATTTATCCGCAACAGTTGCCAACCTTTTATAGTTGCGAATTCTAACATCACAGGAATTCAAGGCTGGGGTTGTCTAGGACAGGCTGACATTAGCCCAGAATGTCATGGTCAATTCTTATCATGCAGTCCTACTTTGGATAATCAGATGTTGGATGAAAAGCAAATATTGCTGTTTAAATGCAAATAAACATATATAAATGCACTTTCCTAAATTTTCCACGCTTCCCAATATTTCCATTTTCTAATATTTTCTCAAATTTGCTGCAGCAGTAGATCCTCCCATTCAAGCCACCCCAGCTAATCCTGCAAGGAGCAGAGCTCCTCCCATCAAGCCCTGCCCAAACTGAAGATTCAAGAGATAAATGTTCATTTTTTTTAAGCCTCTAAGTTATAAGGTGGTTTGTTATACAGCATGTGAATACTGATACACCTCCTTCTCCATTCTTAATTCCTACTCTTAGAAGCAGATATTTTAAACTTGTTTTGCTATTTCTCCTGGAAATTGCTTCCATATTTCCAGCTAGCATCATCTCAAAACCAATTAAAGGAAATTATGCACACTTGCTGAGGCTCGGTCTTATCTGTAAAATGAGGTAGCAATAATAGCTTTGTCACTAGTTGTTCTAAGGATTAACTGAGAGTATGAACTCAGACACATAGGACAGGAAATGGCACATAGTAAGTACTACATAAATTATGATTACAATTTTTTAATTAGGAGAAAATACATTTTTTCATGTCAATGTGGAATAATCAAGAGAGTGGAGACCCATATCAGGGTCCATTTAGATTTAAAATTAGCATGACCTTGAAAACAGAGAATTATGTATCAGGCATGGATGAGTCAGTTCATATATGTTTTTATAGCTATTTCTTGAATTTTTAAACAGTGAACATTATCTGGAAACTCTATACTATAGAAAATGACCACTTATTTCTCTTATAGTGATTATAAAGGCATTTCCTTCTCCATCTCCCTGCTACGGTAATACCACAAATTTTGGTTTAATTAATATTAAGTGTTTACATTATAACCATTTAAGTATTTTTATATCCGATCCATATTCTATTATTAAACTATGTATTTTTTTCAGTTTTTGAAGCTAATTCTTACAGCTTTACTGCTTTGCTTAATTTTCTATAACCTGGCATTAATTCATAAAGAAAGGCTTCACTTTAAGCTTTCCTCTGATTCTTGGCTGTCTGTTCAAATTTGCAGTTGAGTCACTAAAAATCTAAAAATCTTCCTTTAACTGACAGTCCATGCAAAAGGCAAATTGACAGGTGGTTTTGAACGTAGAATGATAGGGAGTTAAACTGATTTTTTAATTAAGATTCCCCCAATGTCATTCTCTGTATCTATGGTCTCTGGGGCTGAGGAAACATCTCCACTCCTGCCTGAAGTGGATAAATCTGGTGGCCTCAGCAGGGGAAGAGGGCAGAGGTTCTCATCATTCATGTGTTTTCAGTTGGGAATTTCTATGACACTAGCCATGTCATGACCACATGATCCATAACTGCAGCTTCTCCAGAAAGTAAACCTAATATGTCCTGGGGTTACGGAGTGGCTGTTACCTGGTTGTATGGATCTGGAGAATGATGTGATAGGTCTAACTGATCCTTAAACAAATTTTCCATCCTTTTTCCTGTCCCTCCACCCAACACACCAGCCTTGGAATCCACCTTCAAAAGTAGTTGGAACTTCCAGTTTCTGAGCCTTTCCAGAGCTCTGTGGCATGAATCAATTTGTTCCTTAAAGGCTCCCCCACTGCACACTTTCAGCTCTGCTAAGTCAGTTTTCACTTGTCCATATTCTTTCCTGCTTCCAAAATTAATTGAATTAACATCTTAAATGAGCTGTTGCATCTTCACTAATTCTCATATCACATACTTTTCTTTTTCCTTTACCTATCCACATTTTTATTCCTTTACTTCCATCTTACTGGAGCTTAAGAGGAAGTGAGGTAAATGCATTTGTTTACATTAGCATGTTTAAGAATTTTTCTATATCTTCCATCAATTATTCTCAAACATTCTCCTGGATTAGAATCAGAAGCGAAGAGTGTACCCAAGGGAAGTTGGCTTCTGGGGGAAACAGTTCCCTTCACTTTGGACCCTGGGACTGGCTTATTTGAGGGGATATTTTTAAGCTCATTGGTTAGTGAAGCTCTCATGATTAAGGTAGAGATTTCTGGGACACCCCCTGTGGAATCAGGGAGGGAGTGACTCCTCATGAATTTTCACACTGGAATCAAGTTGAGTCAGAGAAACAAGGTAACAAAGGCTTTGTTGGAGTAAAAGTTACTATTTCTCACAGGACTTGGAGCCGAGGGACCCATCTTTCATCCTTGCCAAAATACTCAAGCCAGAAAAACCTTGTTTCCCAAGAGGAAGGGAAAAACCTCCATGGGTTTCTGCGAAGCCAAAGCGCAAACACAATCTTCATATAGATCTTTGAGAACTGACAGAGGACAAGGCAGAAGCCTCCGACTGTCACTGCCACAGGACCTTCTCAAGGCTGCTGCCACCCAACCTTCCTTGCTTCTTCATTCCTCGGCACTGCTTAGCTTTGCATTTCTAAAAAGCTAAACTGCCTTTTCGTTTTAAAACTCAAAATTTTAGTTTTACATAGCGACTGGCTACTTCACAATTTCTGTTCATGCCCTCAACTCCACTGGCTAAGTAAAGATCTCATCCCAACATGAGAAGTTTTTCCTTTTGAGAGGTGATCAAGGAATCCCTTCTCCCTGTCCGGGTCTCCTAATACATGGGGGTTTCCGGGACCTGCCCTCAAGCACCGTCTTCTCACTCTGCAGTCTAGAACAAGTTGTTGGAAGTAGAGATGATCTAAGAGAACAACAGAACTTGAGACTCTTAAATAGAGTTTAGTTAGAAAATTCCTCTTAAATTGTGAAAATATATATATTTTTTTCTTTCAGATTAGTGGACTGTCCTCTTTTGAATGGATGATGAAATTAAATCAGACTTTTTGCTTTTCTCTTTCGGTAAGTTAGCTACCATTCAATACGCTGAGTAAACCTGAATAAACCGATTAGGCAATCTCGATCATTAAGAATCAGGTAAACAAGCCCTTTATCTCTTTCTTTGCATGTTATTTCTTCTAAACTACAGTGAATTTGTTCATCTTGAAGAAGATGTTCTTAAGAATCAAAACAGTAGTAATTTCCTAAGTTAAAAATAGTGAGCGTTCCTCATCCACTTTTCACACAGTTTTCACGGTAAATTCCCATAGAAGAAAGCAGTGGGATTTGTATGCTGTTCGCATTCTTGTAGTGCTACTGTATCCTCCATGTCCTTTTGCTAAAATGGATAACAATTCCCAGATGGCATTTTCTGGCAGAAAAATCAACCTGGGCATCTTACAAAAACAAGTTCTCCAAGTGTAAATGGCTTACTTTATATTCTTTCTTCTTCTTCCTCTGCTTTTCTCCACCTCCCCCTTTCCTCCCCTCCCCCTTTCTCCTCCCACTTCCTCTTCCCCCTCCCCCACCTCCTCCTCTCCCTCCTCCTCTTCCTTCCCATCCTCTTCCTACTACTGGTGGCTGGGTTATAAGTAAAATAAAGTTGTCCAAAGAAGATATTTGTCTATTTAAGAGCTTGTAAAAGACAGGCAGGATAGTCTTAACTGTTGTAGCCTTGGTGATAAAAATCAAGTATCGCTTTAAGACTTGACTCTTCTCTCATCCATATCCACTTCTCTGTTTTAGAAACCTCAAACTGATTTGTCAAGACAGATCAAAGAGAAAATTTTTTTCCATTGGGATTATTGCTTCTGAGGGCAAACGAAAGACAGACAATGAATTAGAGGCAAAAAAAGAAAAAAAAGTATGGTGTTCCAGCTTCATTACTTTTTATAAGGCCAACTAATGATGACTTTCACCATCCTCCTGATAAAGAGAAACAACAATATTTCCATTTTCCCCTAATCTCTCTGAGAGAGAGATATGGAGAAACCCTCCTTACTGAAGAGCTAAAATAAATTTGAAACCTGTGACTTTAGGTGCATGCATGTTGGATCAGTTTTTTGCTTTTAATGAAGCAGATGGGAGAAATTCCACACATGGGGAAAGCATGCTGGAAAATCAAAACCCGGTGAATCTCAATCAACTGGAGTGATGCAAGACACATCCAGGGATTATCACAAAGCCTCTTGGGGATGAGAGAGGCAGGCACAAGTAGTTTTAAAAAGCTCATTTAATACAGCCATTGTTTCAATAATGAAGCCTACAGAATTTTAAGCTGGACAAAAGTCTCCTGGCTTAAAGGTGGTGCAGGAATGGGAGAAAGGCAGAAAATTAGTCTAAAGGAACAGGCAAGACCGGATTTACAATAAATGGCCTTGAATGCTATTTTAAAAGTTTGCGATTTGCTTTGTAGGAAATGGATGGGGGACGGGCAGCTTGAAGATGCAGACAAAAGTGTAGATTGGTCAGGACAGAATTCAGGAAGATGACTGCGTTGGCCGTGTAGCATTTTGAGGGGCTGATTTGAGTATGAGGGGGTTGGCAAGGAAAGAAGCGTAAGAACAAATCCTAGATTTTTGGCCTTCAATGTTAGGTGGATGTTTGCACCACAGGTAAAGAGAGGGGAGATCCTGTTTATTTTTTTTAAAAAGCTAAAAATAAAAGCTACCATATATCCAATGAACCTTGTAGGGGGTGGATTATTTCCCAATTTTACAAGTAAAGAAACTGAAGTTTAGCAAGACTGATGACTTCTCTGAAGCCATCTGGTTCATAAATCCTGGATACAGAATTCAAATCCAGATTTGCCCAATTTCAAAGCAACTCTGATTTTTGCTATCCCATCAGAGACAGTGAGTTATTTTGATGGCTATGTGGCAGAGATACTTGTCCTGCTCTGTCACTCCTTCCTTCCTTCCTTCACACAGCAACAATTACTGAAAACATATTATATACGGGCAAGGTCTTTGGTCCAGACTATTTCAAGTAGGAAAAACAGATATTGTTAAGTTATCATATTTTGCCTATAGCGTCTATGCATTATGTGCTTTCCACTCTGGCTTGAGGGATTATTACAATAAATAACAAATAAATAAATAAAAGTTAGCTATTATTTTTAGAACTCATAGTAGTAGTTGTATTAATAGTAAACATCCCAATACTACTGTGTTGAAATTCACGTTTAAAATTCCACTATTTATAGCAAAAATTATGAATCCTTCTGAAATGTAATCTTCTAGCCCATAATTGGACCTCAAAATGAGGCTTTATAACAACAAAGATAAATGACTTTGCCAGAGCCATGTGCCAGGGGAGTGACATGCACAACTCCTAAAACTTATATAAGATTGCTTCCAGGGACATCCTAGACGTAATTCACTTCACAAGGACATCTGGTTGAGGGGGTGAGTAGCAGCAGAAATATAGTCCAAATTCCCTTGCCAAGCAACAGTCCATAGATCCTTTTTCTAATTCACACACATCCACTGTCCACTCACCCAAGCCACACGTCAATGCAGCTGTGTTTCCACAAAGGGAGAGAGTGTGATTTCAAATTCTCACAAAGGTGCCTTGAGGGCTAGTGGTGACCACAGCCGGTTTGGATGCCCACCTGCGGACCCAGGCTCTGAAGGTCCTGAAAGCCACGGTCAGTACTACGGTTTACCTGAGGTTGGCTTTTTAAAGGTAGCATTCTAAGTCTACAGAAAAATGCATTTTCAAGTGGTGTGAGTTTGAGAATATGATTAGAATTCTCTTCATTTTTTCTAAACAATTTGCCTTTTTGGCTGCTTCTAAGGTTTTTAAGGTGCAGTTGAATGGATAGGACTGAACAAGTATCAGGGAGGCAGAGTGAAGCTTGATAATGGAGATGTGATGGCACACGGTTATGTCTGGTCTCTCTATATCTGTAATATCTCTGCTACTATTTTCAAACTAAATGAATCATGGGTTGGAACTTCACCGTGGGGGGATTTTGAGGGCTTTATCACATGTCCTGAATGGAAAACGCTTTCATCCCATTGTTAAAAAAAAAAAAGTCTGTCTGAATTCAGGTTCTCATGGCAACACATTCTGAGACTAAAGACTACATTAAAATAGTGTAAAACATCTAGAGGTGCCATTACAAAAGGGTCAGTGTTTGACCACCAGCCGATAGAGAGCAAAAAATAAATGGAGCAAACAAATTCTATGCATTTGCCTGGACCCCTGTGCTCCTTTACTCGGGTCTCTCTGCTGCGGTTACATATTCCTGAATTTCTTACTGCTGCCCTCATGACCATGAGACCTCTACTCACCCACCCAGTCAGCATGTTTCCCATTTCTTTCAAGTGCCTCTTTGAAGCTTATCAAAGCCACTTCTCTCACCATCCTTTAAAATTTTCCCCTTAAATGGCCTCTAAAGCTGAAAGTCCCTCATCTTGCCCTTTCTGGTTACTCTAGTGGCGCCTACTGATAATGGACATTCCGATGACTATTTCGAGCTTAATGATCCCCAAATTATTCACACAGCTTATCTCATGAATTCCCTAGGGACTCATCATGAAGATGACAAGAACCCCAAGTAAATGGTGAACATCACAATTTGGATGTTTCCGATGGAGATGACCTAAAAGCTCTGACCTTGAAAAGTCATGCTTGTGTATTTAATAGACAAGTTTCACTCTGATCAGGGGCTCTGAACACTGTAACTGGGGTATTAGTGACTTTTGCTTCTGGTAATGGCAGCCTAGGCAAATTAGACCAACTCTCTTGCTGAGAACAATTAGAATCACTGGAAACAAAGCCTAAAAGTGACTGGATTGATAACAAGCTGGTGAAGAATTACCAGAACAAAAGATCTAGGAAAAAATGAAAACTCAGATGGGTAGGACTCTCATTTGAAGCTCATTTTTCTCCCAAAGGCTTTGCTGAATTCAGAAGAAAGAGAGAGATTGAGAAGCTAGGTAGTATATCTGACAGCCTCTTGGGTTTAGAAGGGAGAAAAATTGGATTCTGTTTATGGTTCCATAGCCCACCTGCTGTGATTGAAAAACCATACTGACTGAGCTTGGTGAGGAAGGAAGCAGCTCCAGGCAAGAATGCCACATACTCATACTCTTCGTACTCAAGTTCAGCAGTTTTAATAAACACATATTAGTTTGTTGCATGCCTGTACGTGAATTTCTGAGCATTACCATGGTTGTTTGGGACCATTTTTTCCAAGTTTTTAGATGCCTTCTGGGGAAGTGACTTTTCAACCTTCTCACTCCATCGTGCCAGAAGAAAGAAGTCCCGGTTTGCAGGGCAGAAACTGAGACACAGATGTAGAGAATAAATATATGGACACCAAGGAGGGAAAGGGGAGGGGGTGGTGGTGGTGGTGTGATGAATTGGGAGACTGGGATTGACATATATACACAAATATGTATAAAATAGATAACTCATAAGCCCCTCTGTATAAAAAATAAATAAAATAAAATTCAAAAATTCAAAAAAAAAAATAAAAAACAGAAGAAAGAAGTCTCCACAGCTTTTTAAATCATTCTTTCTGTGATGGTGTGTCCAAATTCTTTAGCCCATTGACACCTCTATACATCTTTTTTCTTTCTCTTACTGTGGCCCTTTCTTTGTCCTTATGTTTTATATACATCTCCAAACATGCATATAGCTATATTTTTTGTTACCTTATGTGACAATCTGTATCTTTAAATGGGATATTTTAATGCATTTTTATTATTGTGACAACAGCAACATTTGCATTTTTTCTTTTTTCCTTTTGCCTTCAATTTTTCATATTTTTCTCTTTCCTTTAATATATAGGGGCTTTAATTATTTTTCCACTTCACTGGTTTGAAAATTTTCAATTCACTGTACATCTCTTTAATGGTTACTTTTGATTAACATACATAACTTAAAAAATGAATCAAATCAGTGTATTTATACTCCTCTTAAACAAACAAGAGCCTTAGACAGTTTTAACTCCAAACATTGTCTTCCATTTTTTACTTTGTGTTATTTTTGGTTACCTACGAATCAGACATTAAAAATGCGTATTTTCTGTATTTTTGTAACCCTGTAAATTAGACATTAAAAATATTCTTCTAGGGACTTCCCTGGCGGTCCAGTGGCTAAGACTCTGCGCTCCCAAGGCAGGGGGCCCAGGTTTGACCCCTGGTCAAAGAACTAGATCCCACATGCCACAACTAAGAGTTCGTGTGCCACAACTAAAGATCCTGCATGCCACAACTAAAGATCCTGCATGCCTCAACTAAGACCCAGCACAGCCAAATAAATAAATAAATATTTTTTAGAAAATATTCTTCTATACTGTCAGTGCTTATTACCATTTACCCATGGATTCCTTGCCTCACCATTCCTTTTGCATCGCAGAGTACATTTATGACTATTTTCCTTTATTCTAGAATCCCTTCCATGAAATTCTTTGGGTAAAAAACTCATTTCTGTTTCTCTGACATTTCTTTATTTTGTCCTCTTTGAACAACTTTAGGTTTCTTTCAGCACTTCTGTGATATCACTGACTTATCTTTTACATTCCGTTTTGCTACTGAGAAAGCAGCTGTCTTCTCTTTAGATGATCATTTTTTTTAACGGCTGCTGAGATTTTCTCTTTCTTTAGTTGCATACAGTCTCTACTATGCATCTAGGTGTGGATTTCTTTTTCTTTACCATGGTTGAGATTTCTTGTGCTTTCTTTATATGAAGCTTTGTGACTTTAATTTCTGAATAATCTTTGCTATTCTTCCCTTATACATTGCCTGTCCTATTCTAATCATAATTTCCTGAAAAAATACACAGAGCTTATTCAAAGTTCATCAGTTATATATGCCCTCGTGTGTGTGTGTGTGTGTGTGTGTGTGTGTGTGTGTGTGTGTGTGTGTAGCTCTATACAATTTTATCATGCATTGTTTCCTATAACCACTGTTGCAAACAAGATCCCTACCTGTACCATTACCATGAGGCTCCTTTACTACTGCTTTATACCTACACGCGTCTCCTGCTTCCCCATCCATAATCCCTAAATGAGTTTTGAATGGTATGCCAGCCTTGCATATCTGGCATTAAGTCCTACTTGGTCCTGATATATGTTTTTTACATATTGTTGGATTTAATTTGGTAATTTTTTTGAGGATTTGTACATCTAAGGTCATTAGAGATATTCATCTGTAGTTTACTTTTTTATGCTACGATTTTGATATCAGGAAAATTTTGGTATCATAAAATCAGTTAGGAAGTGCTCCATCCTCTTCCATTTTCTGGAAGTAATTGTGTAGAATTAGTGTTAATTCATCTTTAAATGTTTGGTAAAATTCTCCAATGAAACAGTCTGGGCCTGGATTTTTTTTTTTTTTAATTGGAGTAAAATTGCTTTACAACGTTGTGTTAGTTTCTCCTGTACAGTGAAGTGAATCAGCTGTATGTATACATATATGCCCTCCCTCTTGGACCTCCCTCCCACCCCCCGCTTCCCACCCCACCCCACCCAACCCACCCATCTAGGTCGTCGCAGAGCACCGAGCTGAGCTCCCTGCACTATAGAGCAGGTTCCCACTAGCTGTCTGTTTTACATGTGGTAGTGTATTTATGTCAATCCTAATCTCCCAATTCGTCCCACCCTCCCCTTTCCCCCCTGTGTCCACATGTCCATTCTCTACATCTACATCTCTATTCCTGCCCTACAAATAGGTTAATCTGTACCATTTTTCTAGATTCCACACATATGCGTTAATATACGATGCTTGTTTTTCTCTTTCTGGCTTACTTCACTCTGTATGACAGACTCTGGTCCATCCACATCTCTACAAATAACCCAGTTTCATTCCTTTTTATGGCTGAGTAATATTCCATTGTATATATGTGCCACATCTTCTTTATCCATTCATCTGTCGATGGGCATTTAGGTTGCTTCCATGACCTGGCTATTGTAAATAGTGCTGCAATGAACATTGGGGTACATGTGTCCTTTTGAATTATGGTTTTCTCAGGGTATATGCCCAGTAGTGGGATTGCTGGGTCATATGGTAGCTCTATTTTTAGTTTTTTAAGGAACCTCCATACTGTTCTCCATAGTGGCTGTATCAATTTACATCCAACAGTGCAAGAGTGTTCCCTTTTCTCCACACCCTCTTGGGCCTGGATATTTTGTTTTGGGGAGATTTTTAAGTGAAAAGTCAATGTCTTTAACAGTTACAGAATAATTTGGGATATCTATTTCATTTGGTTGACTTTTGGTAGCTTGTAGTTTTTAAAGAATTGGTCCATTTCTTCTAAGTCATAACATTTAGGAACATAAAACAGTTTGTAGTATTCACTTATTATCTTTGATAACTTCAGGATCTGTTGCAATGCCACCTGTTTTATTCCTGATATCGGTGATTTGTGTCTTTTGCTCTTTTTGTCAGTCGTGCTAGAGGTTTCTCGATTTTATTGTTTTTGAAGAGATGGCTTTTTGTTTTATTAATTTTCTCTACTGTTTTCCTGTTTTCAATTTCACTGAATTCTGTGTGGAATATAAAAACATCAAACCCAGAGTAGAATAGTGGCTGCCAGGGGCTGAGAGGTAGGGTAAACAGAGGTAGAGGGAATGTTAGTCAAAGGGTATAAATTTTCAATTATAAGATGGGTAAGTTGCGGGGATGCAAGGTACAGGCTGGTGACTACAGTTAACAATACTGTAGCGTACACTTGAAAGTTGCTATGAGAGTAGAGTTCTAATGTTCTCACCATAACGACAACAAGAAGATAATTAATGTGAGGTGAAGATGTGTTAACTAACCATATTGTGGTATCAAATCATCACATCATACAACTTAAATTTACACAATGTTATATGTCAATTATGTCTCAATAGAGCTTGAAAAAAATAAATTCTCAACAGATACCCATACTCTACATGAACAAATCTCTGGTTACTTCCCTGAAATTCTCATGAAACTCTCTTTATTCTCTAAACTCTAACTTCCACAGCCTCGCTCTGTCCTGCAAACATGTGAAGCTAGTTTACTCTTCGGATACTAGCAATTCTGACTTCCTTAGACACTCTTTCCCTAGAACTTTGTAGACGTGATTCTTTCCAATCTTTCAAGTCAAAACCCAATTGTCTTCTCAGAGGAACTTTCCTGACCACTTAGTCTCAAGTAACCTCCCGTGTATCTACCCAATCATTCTGTTTTTTAATTTCTGCTAGCATTTGCCACTATCTGCAACCACATTATGCAGGTTCTTGCTTGGTTATATGTTTATCTTTTCTCTTTCTTTGTTCTCAGAATGTAATCCCTTATAGGCAGAAAACCTATTGTTTTTATATTCCTTAATACATCCTCCCTTCTTAAAAAGAGTCTCTAGGTGTAATAAATGTTACGTGAATGGATGAGTGAGTGTCTCTCTTACTTTCTATTCAGCTATAAGCCTACTGAAGTACAGGACTTGCCTTGTTCATCTACAGTGCCTGTTATATAAGCAGATAATTTGTATTGAATGATTAATTATTTTGAAATGCTGAGTTTTTGCTTGATAAATACACTGATGCTTGTCATTCTTGAATATTGTGCTAAACCATGCTGATATTCAGTGGGGAAAAAAAGTGAACTTAGGCTGTAAAAGGCTTGCTATGAATTGGTTCTGTTTCGTCTTGTCAATTCATCTGTACTAAATCTGTGTGACTCTTCCCCCAGGTGTAATTTTGCAAAGTATCTTCTAAGCCTCTCTGTTTTTGCTCCTTACTTTCTGATTCCTTAGCCTTTCTTGTCTCTCTCTCTCTCTCTCATTTCCTTTTCCAGGTAATTTATAAAGGGGGGTGCTGGGGACAGCTGAGTCCCTGCATAGCTCACCAGGCAACCTTCTGTGACTGTGGCAGTTTTATTTATTATCTCCACACAAAAGCAATTTCAGTGCCATTTTTAGTCTCTCAGGGGACTTGGAGTGTTCAAAGCTTTCTTCCTTAGACTAGGAAGCTTTATTTATTTAAATAAAATGAACAGGAAGGTGACAGCAAAGGGACTCATACAGTCTCCAGTTGGCACATGATCTTCATCCTCCTCGGGAGTAACCTACTGGTTGTAGGATCACAGTATCTAAACAGAGAGACCCCAAGGAGCAGGGAAACATGAATGAGAGTTGACAGTTCATGCACACCAGCAGACAGCTACAAAACGTTATTTGACATTAAAAGCGATTTAGAAGTCAGTTTCTCCTTCACTGGAGACAATGTTCCGGTCTATTTCTGTGAGTCAAGTGCTGTTTGATATATTTATCTATGGAGAGAAACATACTCTTATAAAAATCCTTACTCTAGACATTCACTTTCTATCATTCAGTAGAATCTAATATAATTCCTCAGAAAATCTGGGGCTGGCCCCTGTGGTCTTATCAGCCTCCCTCCTTCCCTTCCCCATGAAATGTTCACATGGAAAATCTTTCCTTTACTGAGCTCACTATACAATTTCATTCTCTCAGTTCAAATGATACCTACTCTGTGAAATCCTGTTTGGTCCATCCTAAGCTGGTGAGGATTCCCTTCATCAAACGGTATTACAATAGTCTGTTCAGATATTCACCTTTCCAGTTGACTCTGGGACCATGACTGAATCTCCACTGTATCTTCAGAACCAAGACTTGTGGCTAGCTAGGTTTATTTACTGAAGAACATTTAAAATAATTTTAGGCGCATGCTGAGTTTACTGTCTCATAAGTTGGTTTTTTTTTATAAGGCCAAGAAACGATTTTCCCTCACAAACCAAATTCTGAATACATAAGGACTAAAAGTTGATTGGTTCTTCCTCTATTAGACTGCATCCTCTTAAGAGTAGGACAATATGTCTGAATTTTTTTCTCTATGCTGGCCCCTACAAAAGTGTCTGATTCAGAAGAGGCACTCAGTAAATACTTGTTGAAAATAAGGACAGAAATACAACATTAAAAGAGGGACCATTCGTATAAAATTGAGTCAGAACAACTGACTTCCAAAAATCACAGTCTAAGTTCACACTGTATTTGTAAAGTAGAAAGAGAAAAAAAATAATTACTTCTGGTTTAGATTTTTCCCCCAAAGTTGCTGAGCTATGTTGGTGCTACAAAAAGAAGGGGGAAAATTGATGTTCTAAGATGAACTGAAGCTACTAAAATAAGTTTAAATTTTTCAACCTAAAGTTAAGCTGTCCTTGGAAATAATATTTCCTTTAATTCCCTAAGAGACTGAATATTTGCTGAACATCCTTGTACTACTTTTCCTCGGCTTTGAATTTCTGCAGCAGAAACTTTTAGATTGGTTTTAGGTTTTTGATCTGTTGTTATTATTAGCTCTCTAGTACTCAACTTAGCATTAGAAAAACCAGGGCTAGAAGAAATAAATTGAGCTTCATTTTTGAGCAAGATTCAGTCTCAGAGAAGTGGTACATCTCCTCAGGATTCCTAGAGGAGACACCTTTAGTTTAAGCAAATCATACATAATCATATTTTCACTCCCCATTTAAAGTTTTATTTTTCAGCTCTTGCTGAGAAGGACCCACAACATCAAATGGACTTAGATGTTTTAGCCATAAATTTCAATAATATAAGATCAAATGTAGCTATTTCAGGAAGGAGGGAGAAGAGAGAGTCAGCTGAGAACAAAGAGACAAATTTGGAGACAAACAGAAACTGCTGAGCCAGAAGAATAGTATTCATGAATGCCTGGGTACGTGGAAGGATCAAGGGCTAGAGACAGGAAAGGAAAATATGATGGAAAAGTAGGCAAAGGCACACTGTAGAATACCTGGTGCACTGTTCAATTTTATTTTGTATTTTAAAACAAGAATGAAGAAATGTGTGCCGCAACACCAAGAGCTCTGCATTCTCTCCTTTAAATTTCTGAATGCTGAATTTTGGAAACTGCTAGAAGAAAACTGCACAATGGCCTGGTTCTGCATCCTGGGGGCCGGAGGCAACAACTACACACAACTGAATGAAAAGTAGGCAACACTACAACGTGACTCTGTTACTGCATAGGTAACCTATAGGTGATATGATGGAGTCAGCAGCCTAAGATAGAATGATGCTTAGCCTTTTGGGTATTTGCCTTCATTCTGAGTTTAGAATTTTTTCAGTTAAAAGTCTCATACCCAGGCTTCTCCTAATTATTTTTTTAAATTTTTATTGGAGTTGATTTACTTATAGTTAATTTATTTATAGTTGATTTACAATGTTGTGTTAGTTTCTGCTGTACAGCAAAGTGAATCAGTTATACATATACATATATCCACTCTTTTTCAGATTCTTTTCCCATATAGGTCATTACAAAGTATTGAGTATAGTTCCCTGTGCTATATAGTAGGTCCTTATTATTTATCTATTTTATAAATAGTAGTGTGTTTATGTCAATCTCAATCTCCCAATTTATCCCTCTCCCCTCCTAATTTTTTAACTAGAGGTTGTCCTATAATGACTGATGTTTTAACATCATTGAAGGAGGGGTGTTCAAGTTAGTTATACTATAGGACCCTGCTGTCCTAATGTTCAAACAACCACCTTTTTATTCCTTGGTTATGTACATTATCATAGCGGTATGCCTAATTGTTAAACTATTTTGTAGAAAAATGCCTGACTCTTTGGGGAAAAAAATACATCAAAGCATTAGAGACTAAAATGCCACGAATCTTTAATCAGGTATAATGAAATCAAAGCTATCAACAAGTTGACAAGTGAGAAGCAAAGAAATGAGGTTGTATTTTAATTATCAGAAAAGAAACATGTTTCAAATATCAGGCAAGATATGAAGATATCTATGCATAAAACACAAGATGCATAGTGCTTTGTGAGATAAAATTATATGTTTTTGAAAAACAGTAAAGTAGATCTAAATAAAAGGAGAAACATACTATGCTCATGGATTGGAAGACGAAGTAGAGATGTCAGTGCTTTCACAATCAACTAAAATTTAATCTAGTTCAATAGAAAAGTCAAGAGATGACTAACAGAACTTGACAATTTGAGTCTAAAATTTATGGGAAAGCTGAAGTCCAAAAAAAGCACAATACTGAAGGCAAATGACCAGGTAGGGTACAGGACAAAGATTTATTAACAAGTTAGAGTAGTTTTAAAGGCTATTGATAAAAACGGCATGATTTTGACTTAGTGACAAACAAACGGACCAATGGAACAGAGTAAAATTCCAGGAACAAAATGATGCCAATACAGAAACAGCACTTGTCAACTCTGGTATTGCAGATAATTGGGGAAAGGATGGATTACTCAATGAACAGTGCTATATACATTAGTTATATATGTGGAGAAAATGGAATTGTAATTCTTACATTTTACAAAATATTTTGTGAATAAACTGCTTAAATGTGCAGGGCAAAACTATAAAACATTTTTTAAAATATGAATTATAACAGTAAAGAAGCAGTCCTTAAACAAAATAGAGAAATACTCAAATTTGACTATTAAAATGAATAACCTCCATGTCTGAAAAACTACTGTAAAGGAAATGAAGACATGTCACATACTGAGAAAAAGTAGTTGTGCCATGTTCAACAAAAATAGTATTCTTATCTAAAATAGTTGAATCTCCATGTGAAAGACACAAGAAATCCAATACAAAAATGGATAAATAACTTGAGCAGGTACTTTAGAGAAGAGGAAACTCAAATGAACTCCCTGAGTAAACCAAAAGTAATTAAAACAGGTATTTAATTTATAGTCATTTTTGAGGAGTAGTCCCTCAAGGCACCTTGTAGGAGCAGATGAAAGTTCTCTATTGAAAAACCCACATGACTCCAGGCCTCAAAAAATCCTCAGGCATATAGTAGCAGCTCATGGGGCAGGGGGAATAACAAAATACAAACAAGGCACATAAGACAGTCATCAGAAACAACAGACATCACAATAAGAGCCTAAAAATTATAGATACTGGAATTATCCAACTCAAAATAAAATGTTTAGTTTTTTTCAAGACTTGAAAATATAATATACACACTACTATATTTAAAATAGATAACCAACAAGGACCTACTGTATAGCACAGGGTACTCTGCTCAATATTCTGTAATAACCTAAATGGAAAAAGAATTTGAAAAATAGATACACATATATGTATAACTGAATCACTTTGCTGTACACCTGAAACTAACACATTGTTAAATCAACTATACTCCAATATAAAATTAAAATTTTGTAAAAGACTTGAAAATGTGAATAATGAGCACAGACATGTCATTCATAAAAATATTTAAATACACTACTTCTGGAAATAAATTGAATTGTCTCAGTTCCCTTCACGTCTTGGAGCGCTGTGTTGCTGGCACTTTTGAAGGCAGGTGTGCCAATCTCTATGGGTGTCCCTGGGAGGAATGGAAGCCCAGCCCAAGGAACTCCAGAGACCTTAGAACAGAAACTGTGTTTACTCCCTAGCAATTCCAACATCTGCTAGCTCCCTGGTGCTGTCTGCATTTACGCCTAGCAGCCTTCCATATGTGAATGAGAGATGCTCATGTACTCTTCAGACACTGCTTGAGCCTGGGGAAGGTAGCTCTCCCTTCAGAGCTCATCTAGTAATTTTCGGCTGTTGACACTGTTCATTGGACATACATACTGCTTTCCACTGGATGGTGACTTACTGTAAGAATCAGAGTCAAAGTTGCTCTGGAATCCAACAGGTCTGTCCTTGCTCAGTTTCCAATTAAATGCTGCATTTTCCTTCTATACTCTACAAATTTGATTGATAGTTTGGTTTCAAGAAAGAAGGTAAATTAAACCCAGTAGACTATCTGATGTGCTCATAGCTTAAGACAGCTGAGGAACAAGTGGTCTAAAATCTACAGCCCTTTCAATTAATTTAGTGGACTCACTTGGATCTAATACTAAGAAAACCCATTTAGTGGCCATGAAGCTGTCAATCAGAGACCCTTGAGTGAAGAGATAGGAGAGCAATAGGATTAAAGTAAAGCAATTACATTTGCCAAGTAGAAGACTTTATTTCATGAAAAGGAACAGCAACAGGTGTTACATTGGATCAGCTGAAGATTATGTCAATTTTTTTCTCTATAGCTTTTCTGGAAAAGTCCATAAAGATGGTCTTTTTTTTTTTTACCTTTATGACCAAATAAGTCCCTATATAATTTTTCTGCTGCTTGGAGCCTGCACTATTTGTATTATGATGGGGTGGAAAAGTTTTCTGCTTTAAAGATCAGGCCCCTGGCTTTTTATGGGTGCACACTAGTTTTTGAAACACAAATATCTCCCATTCCCCATCTGCTACAGCCCTTACACATTAAAAATACCTAAAGATACAAGGCAGACCAGCAGGAGACATTTGTAACATGTAAAACAAGTAACTAATTTCTGGAATGTAAAAGAGCACCTTGCAGAGCAGAAAAAGAAAAAGAAGGAATTCAACAGAAAATGGACTAGGGATATGAAATAAGAAGACTCCAAATGGCAAATGAGTATAAGGAAATTCAATGTTAGCAGTAATCAGAGAAATGTGGATTAAAGCAAAAATGAGACTTTGTTGTTCCAGGTTAGTTACACGGGTGTGTTCTGTTCTAAAAATTTATTTAGCTGTACACTTAGGATATTTATCTCTTTCTTATGTTTATTATATTTCAACAAGAAGTTAAAAAGGACTGAAAAGTGAAAGCAGTAGAATAACATATAAAAAGAGAGATACCAATGTATACCCTTACAGATCAACAAAAATTAGACAACTGAAATGATATTAAATACTATCAGGGATGTAAGGAAGTGCAATAGCTCTTACACTCCTAGTGGGAATATAAACGGCCACCATGTTGGGCTGCACCCCACAGGCCTGCAAGTCCTGTGCTTGGCCAGCTTCAAGACGGAAGAGTCAGCAACAGAGACATCAATGGTTCAATGGATGGGTGATCTTAAGTGTCTAAAGCAAGGTCCTAGAGCGACACCCCACCTTGTGTGGCAGGACATGGCAGTAGTCTTCGTTACCGGGGGAGAGGAAGGTTACCAGTTAGAGGAAATTGACATCTTGTTGGCTCACTGGTTACCAGGGAAACCAGCAGAGGGGCACGCCCCTCACTGCCCCTTTGATAAGCTATCCTGGTGAAGATGTTCTGATTTGAGATTAGAACAATCACTAGATGGGGCAGGGGCAAGAAAGTAGGAGGTCAGTCACGTGAGTAAGGTGTAGGTGAAACAGGTACTCGTTAAGCAGGGATGTACAGACAGCAATCCCAGGGGGAGAAGAATCTGGCACTGTTAGTATGGAACTGAGGATTCTCAAACTCTAGGACACAATTCCATTCCTGAAAATACACCAAGAAACTCTCATTCAGGTCCACAAGGGAACGTGTATAAGGAGATCAGGACCAGTAACAGTTCTTTGAATCTGATATTAAAAAAAAAACACAAATGAGATATTACACATAAAGTGCTTGGGATAGTACCTTTCCATACTGTTGATCACATAATGGGTTAGTTAATTGGAAAAAAAAAAAAAAAAAGCAGAAGATGGCAGGACACACCTGGCTGGATCCAAGATGAAATGTGGGAAAAAATGAAGCTACCAAATTAAAGATTGCTCCACTAAATCCATTTTTAGAAGTAAATAAAATTTTCCCTTGATTTCTAGGCTTGTGGAGGGAAAAAGGAAAGCAAAAACAAAAACTTAACAGAAGACTGAGTGAATGAAAGAGGTAACGAAGCCTGAAACAATTCAGTTTTTTCAATGTCCCTGGAGCCGTCAAAAACCTCAGAAAGTCATTCTGGGCAATACAGATGCTGATGGCCTGAAGAGCCACCAGGAGAGACGAGGAATCATGAAGTGACAAGACAAGCAAAGAAAGTATATTCAGGTGACACAGTAAGCGGCAGAAGGGCAATGAAAAAAGAAGGCCTTGAAACCAAAGATAAATCAAAGAGGAAGAGTACAGGCAGAGGTGAACTGACCAGAAAGCTGATGACATTTAAGCTTCAGAGTCCCTCCCTTGCACAGGTCCATCAAAAAGTCTGCGTCTAACTTTGTATTCTTCATAAAGGTTAACTGTCCCAAATTTTACAAGGCTAACAGAGAAGCCAAAAATGCCCCATTTCTTGTCTCCACTCTAGAGATAGGTTTTGTTATTGTTCTGTCCCGCTTATTTTGAGAGTAAAGGAATTACAGGCACTATCTGTCCAGGGGTGTCACCCCGAGAGAGCTTTGCCTGGAGAGATACAGACAAAATGTCCAAGGGAGCAGCTAACACTCTCATAGTTTTGCCCACCCCCCTGCCCCACCATCAGTACAAAATAAATGCTGTTAGGGATTACCAGAGAAGGCATTTAGAGCAGCAGCAGCCAAAACAGCCAAGGAGAAGACAGTCTCTTTCATCCTGAGTCCCACGCAGGGGAAGGAGGTAATCAGGGCCGCTACAGCCTCCCCGACATGTGTAGTTGACTGAATTAATTACACAGGTCAGCTTTTCCCCTGTGTGCCCAGAAATAGAATGTATAAGAACTAGCAAGCCTTTGATGAGGACACCAATAGGTCACTAGCCAGATTCACATTTAATATGAGGATTGATTGCCTTTCTACCTGGGGTTGCATAAGGAGGCCACTGAAACCTGCATAATTGCTACATTTGGGCAGAGATTTTCAGCATTTCACAGACTTGGGAACCAGTTTCACCTCCTGTGGGGTCTTATTATTGCACTCAGTTAGCTAAATAAACGTGTAATCTGTAACCGCTGGCATAAATTACCTATTTCACAGCCTGCTCCAGAGCATGAAAGAAATCAGGGAGAGAGAAAGATTCTTTTCTGTAATTCCATCCACTGCGGGCAACTTGATGAAACAGCTTACGCAGTTTATTAATTAAGTGAGCTGACCCCCGAAAGGTAATACACAGCAGCTGCAAGTGTCCAGTCAATCAAAGCAAGTAGATGTGGATGCGACCTGCTGGACTGCAGCTCAATTTAATAGAATTGACTGTCCTTTAGAGCCTTGCTACTTTCTCAAAGTGTGGGCCTGTGTCAGAAGCATCTGCATCACCAGGGAGCCTGTTAGGATGCAGGTTCTTGGGCCCAGCTCTTGACCCACTGAACATAATCTACATTTAAACATCCCCAAATAATTCATATGCACAACAACATGTGAGAAGACCTGGTTTAAAGCAATGACATTGAAATGATCAAAAATTCCCCCCAAGGCTATCTGAGATCTGAGCTCACTGTTGGGATCTGAGACCACATGCAGTGAGTTACTTTACACAGGCTCTGGAATCAGACCAAAAGAATACAAACTCTACCTCAACCTTTACCAATTGTGTGCCCTTGGGTAAGTTGTCAACCTCTGTAGCTTCTGTTGACTATAAAGTGGGATAACAACATTACTTTTTTCATATGATTGTGATATGCATGCCAAGCTGAGAGCATATGGCCTGCAATAAGCCCTCAATATAATTTCATTCTTAATATTATCATTTGAGAGTACAGATGCTTAAGGTGTGACTTGGGAAAGCATAACAGAATCCAATGACCTCTGCTTCTGGCCTTGATTATACAATTGCTGACCTTCTGCTTGCCTCCTCCTGGTTCAGTTCTCTGCAGGAAACACATGGACTCCCTCAGTGACTTTGTCTGAACCTTAACACGGCCTCTTACCTCCTAGTGCAACTCTAGGATTAGCTCATTTTTCTAGCAAGCTTTTTAATCTTTTTTTTTTTGAGGAGTGCAGATTTCAAAAGTAGGCCAAAGTAGAAAATGTGTTGGTCTTTGTACAAGTTATTTGCAATTCAGCAACATGTAGATTCTCAACTGGACCATCTCCACATTTAGGCATCTCAAAGGAGCAGACACAGAAGGGAAATTGAGTTCAATTCACCTTACTTTGGATTTGCCCCAGAGCTAAGCCAGCTTCTGTAATTTTTTATTTCAAGTCAAGCATCTTATAGTACTGGTATTCTGTGTCTGTTTCATTTATTTGTTTCTTAAATCATCATTCATTCATTTATTATTTATTCAGAGCCGTTGAATTGTGAATGGTGCTAATGGAACTGAAAGATGAAAGAGACCTAGCCTTTCTCCACCAAAGATTTATACTCTAGTAACTTACATCCAAACAAATAATTACCATAACCATATAAGTCCCCCCTCATCACACTTTTTTCCCCCAAATGTTCTCCCTGTTATTCTTACAGGATCCCTCTTGCATTCCTTTTCTTTCACATCTTGCCTTACTCTTTCATTCTGTATTTCTCTTCTCACTGGCACTGCCACTGATTTTGTTTTTGTTGTTGTTTATTTTTTAAATTGTTATTGGAATATAGTTGCTTTACAATGTTGTGTTAGTTTCTACTGTACAGCAAAATGAATCAGCTATACATATACACATATCCCCTCTTTTTTGGATTTCCTTCCCATTTAGGTCACCACAGTGCACTAAGTAGAGTTCCCTGTGCTATACAGTATGTTCTCATTAGTCATATACAATGGAATATTACTCAGCCATAAGAAGGAACGGAATTGGGTCATTTGTAGAGACATGGATGGACCTAGAGAGTGTCATACAGAGTGAAGTAAGTCAGAAAGAGAAAAACAAATATTGTTTATTAACGCATATATGTGGAATCTAGAAAAATGGTATAGATGATCTTATTTGCAAAGCAGAAATAGAGACAGACGTAGAGGACAAACGTGTGGATACCAAGGGGGAAAGGGAGGCGGGGTGGGAGGAATTGGGAGATCGGGACTGACACATGTACTGTATGATACTGCCACTGATTTTGAATGTAACACTAGAATTGGTCTCATGAGCTGACAACAAGAATGTATTTCCTCTGCTGTTTTAAATAGCACCTTTCCCAGCTGAATTGTCTCTTTCAGTTTATCTGAACATTCTGAGAGATAATGTTCCAATTTTAGTTAAAGAAAAATGCCAAATGCCAAATTCTCATGATACGTATGTAATGGCAGCTTTTCAGTGAGCATGGAAACGGCAGTTTTCATCTCAGAAAAAAATAAAAACTAGACAAGTACAGTATTACATTAGATGATGAAAAATATTGAGAATATTTGGCAGCAAACAGAGACGTTAATGTAGATATACTTTTAAGTTTGGATTGCAAAATTCAGTATATGCTACCAGGAAATAGCACAGATTAGAATCTCAAGATATGGCTGCTTGTGAGGCCCACTGCTGGTCAGAGAGGAATACGTAGGTTGTCGAGTTGTTGTGGTTTTTTCTCCCTGTCTGTGATCACAAGGGTCCATGATATCAGAAGCTCCTAACAACTATTGCTGCTTTTAGTTGACCACCGTCTAGGTTGCGATTTCCATGCTCAGTTGTCCACGACACAAAAGCCAAGTCAATTACCCACAACAGCCTCAGCAACTTGGCTTCAGCCATTTAGAGGATGTTTCCCCAACATTCTGATCCAAAATGTAAACACCCAAAGGATGAACTGTGTCACAGCAAATGAGAACCAACTGGCTCTAACTCTCCAAATTGGCCTTTTAGGAAGCCAGAGAGGCTAACTTTTAAAAAAGCCTTATTTTGGTAGCGTAATGTTTCCCAGAAAACAAAACAATACAAAACAAACCTAAAACACTTTCACCCTTCCTTTAAATACAAGCTGTCAAAATTTTTGGCAGCTCTATGCATTAAAATTGCTCTCAAATAGAACAGACTTGTGGTTGCCAAGGGGGAGGGGGCATCGGGGAGGGATGGATTGGGAGTTTGGGATTAGCCGAGGCAAACTAGTAAATATAGGATGGATAAATAACAAGGTCCTACTGTATAGCACAGGGAACTATATTCAGCATCCTGTGATAAACCACAATGGAAAAGAATATGAAAAATAATATATATATATATGTATAACTGAATCACTTTGCTGTATGGTAGAAATTAACACAACATTGTAAATCGACTATACTTCAATAAAAGAAATTTTTTTTTAATTGCTCTCAAATCTATTTTTGGCCATTTATCTCCAGTGCTCCAGTATAAGCCCTCATCATTTCCCCTCTGGATGGTGACTGCTACCATCTACTAACTCTTCTTTCAGTCTCCAGCCTAAATTGATAGAGCAGCCTCTCTAAACTCCATCTGATCAACTGTGGGCCCCCATTGCCATGGGGATAGCATTCAAATTCCTCCATGTGAATACAAACCCTGCCACCATCTGGTCCCAGGCAATCTGCAGTTTTCCTGTGCTCCCCATGTTCTAACTTCTGAAGATTGCCCCCTGCCCTGCTGTTACTCAAGCCATTCCCCTTCCAGGAATTCCTTTTACTTTCTTTACTGATCATCTGTATCACACTCTGTTTAAAACTGGCCTCTGTAGTTGCCCTCTGCCGATAAGTGATTATGTGTTTTAATTTTTATTTCCCTTTCCCTCTCATGACATGGTCCCTGCCTACTTCTCACCTCTGTTCCTGCCTCCTCTCCTCTCCTTCTGAGATTTCTGTTCTGTATGGAATGATCCTCCCTTTCTCCTAGTGTATTTCTTCCACCCATCTCCTAGGTCTCAGCCTGTAAACCATCATTATAGGTGAGCATTTCTCCCATAGTCACCCCCAGATAGATTCAAACTCCCTGTTCATTCTGTTGGTTGGTTGGTTGGTTGGTTGGTTTTTTATGCTGGCATAGTTTATTTCCTTCAGAGCACCAATTACAGTCTGTGATTATCTTGTTTTCTTGTTTATTGTTTCTCCCCGCCCACCAGTAGGCTGTAAGCTCCAGCAGGGACCTCATCTTCTTATCCACTCTGTCACTAGCATCTCGAGCAATGCCCTGCACCCAGTGGGCGCTCATTTAATTTTTGTTGAATGAATGAATGAACTATTAGCTCATCCCATACACTGAAGACGATCGCATTCCGTTTATCACATTCTAAGTGAATGAGCAGTTGTTTGACCTTTGTCTCCCCTGATGGACTGAAAGCTCTATGAAGTCAGGGATAGTAACTTCGTCTTCACTTTGCCTGGAAATTATCTGAATTTGTCTGGAACTAGGTAGCTATTCACTTGTTGGAAGACTTCAAGCTGCCTAAAGACAATAATGATATACATAAATATATGTAACATTTAAAAGAATAAAATTACTGGGCTTCCCTGGTGGCGCAGTGGTTGAGAATCTGCCTGCCAATGCAGGGGACACGGGTTCGAGCCCTGGTCTGGGAAGATCCCACATGCCGCGGAGCAGCTGGGCCCGTGAGCCACAATTGCTGAGCCTGCGCGTCTGGAGCCTTTGCTCCGCAACAAGAGAGGCCACGATAGTGAGAGGCCCGTGCACCGCGATGAAGAGCGGCCCTCACTTGCCGCAACTAGAGAAAGCCCTCGCACAGAAACGAAGACCCAACACAGCCATAAATAAATAAATAAATAAATAAATAAATATTTAAAAAAAAAAAAAAAAGAATAAAATTACTATAAATATTATTAATTATAATAAATAAAATAAAACTGCACTGATAACATCATTAAAAGTGCTAAGGTGCCATCATTTTCTCCACTAAATGACTTATCCAAAGGAATGTATCTTCATGAAGAATCATAATTTGGAAAAATTTTAAACTCACTGGAGAAAGGCATGTTTTCATTTTTTAAAAATCTCTGAATTTTATGCTATTATGAAGTTCTATTTATTTTAAACTCATAGACTCTGACATGTTAGTGTCCTTTGGGACTGCTGTGTTTAATGGATACAATAAGAATAATTTATATTAATCTTCTTAGTTACATATAAATTTTTGCTAAAGCATTTAAAGCAGTGTTATCAATTAGATTAAACATATCTCCCTAAAATATGATCGGTGTTTTCATTTGACTATCAAGTAGTTTTAAACTACATAACACACACAAATTAAGCACAAAATAAAAATATTTTACTCAAATTTTACCAATTCCAATCAAAAGGATGTCAGTTGGGGCATTTAAATATATTTAAGCCTCTAACACACCACCAGCTACATTTTATTCAATTAATACAGTCCTAGTGTTGACTGAACAATTTCCACACACCCTACACATTTTCCTATGAGAAGATATTTGTTACATCTCTTTTTTAAATTGGAAGATCTTTGAAGACAGGGAAGTTTTTAGCATTATTGTCACAGCTGTGGTTTTTGAGCAAAGTTCCCAGGAAAAACACCAATGAAGGTTACCGGGTCCAGTATGGACTCTGGGCAAAAGGCCGACAAGTATCTTGGCCCCCATTCCCCCAACATCTTTTGGAGAGTCGTCCTTGGGCTGAGGGATAGCTGGATACGGAGTGGGGCTGAGCTCCAGCCAAGAGACCTAGACTCTTCTTTTTCATGCATCAGGCATGGTAGCAACACTGAGTGGCTGCCATAAACATTTGGACTTGGATATTAAGCGGTCTGAGATTGGACACCAATGATTTGGTGCAGTGCTGAGAAATGCCAGACTCTCAGCACATCACGTGGAGAGCTTGGGGGCTCTGGTCCTGTACGAATTGAGTCTTTGCACAGCTCTTCCCTCTGGGAGATGAAGCCCAGCACACTCATATCACCTGACAACCTGGGATGAGACTTGAAGCAATCCATTAGAAATTCTGCCTGCCTTCTCCATACACATCTTCTTTACTCATGAACTCTTGGTTTCACAATGACTGAGTTGAGACTTAAAATATTGGTGTTCTTTTTTCTTTACGGTATTGAATACACAGAAGCCTGGAAACTTGATTTGTTAACAACCAATCAGGAGAAATTGGTCTTTGATTATTATTTAGTTGAGAACTGGGATGAAAAAGGCAAAGCGACTATTTTTGTGAACATCTGCTCACAACTGTGACATCATCTATTCCTACAATACCCCTATCCAGTATTACTGGATTACTGGCCCTCTTTTAAAACTAGAAAAAGGAGAATCATTAAATAAGTGGGCCAAGGTGCCATCGCTGGTAAAAGGCAGTCTTGTCTGAATCCAAATCCCATTTGTTGGGCTGATTTTCTGTGGTTTCCTGTAGTGATGACACACACAGACACACAGACACACACACACACAGTCTGTTGTTATGACAACTACACAGAGCTTTTGGGTCAATAATTCAGTGTTATCTGCAGGCCCCAGACAATGTGTCGTTTACTTTTTTCTTTCCTATCCCATCTGATCATCCACTTGTATTCAGTGGATTTTCTGCTCAAATTCTAATTAAACCACAAATCAGTGGTTTTCCAATTTTTCTTAATTTAGTGGAATCCAGTTTTAAATGAAGGCCTAAATCAGAAGCCCCACTTTCTCTTCCTCAAATACAAGGTGCTCTTGAACATATTTTGGAATACAGGTACTTCACAGAACATGGAATTTGAGAGCCATTGTTTTAGTCAGGAAATGTACTATAGGAAACAAATGAGCAGGTCCAGCTGTGAGCTTTCTGGTTCCCCAGAAACTCTGTCTTGGACAGAAGGCCATGCCCTGAAGGAGAGGTGAAGGCAGCTCACAGTGTGTTGAGTGGCTGCCACACCAAATAGAGGACAACATTTTCTCTGAAGTTTCAACTCACAAAATGGGAGAATCACCTCATTACCCCGTGGATGCCTGTTACTGCAACTCAATTGTATGGTGTACAAATGTTGGTGTCATAAAAATTATGCTCTCAATATATCACGTTGAAATTGACCTAACCTTACCCTTACAATAAACTCATGAAATCACATGGATTTGCAGCTTGAGTCCATTTGTCTTTCTGATCCATTAACAGTGCATTTATCAACAAGTGAACTTAAAATGATTTTGCTGCTGTTTGCTCTCAACAGTGTAGGTGACCAAGGCACTGACATCACTCGGTGAATCTTACCAGGGGGTAGATACTCTGTGGGCACACAGGAGGCTAGAAAGATTCTCTGAAAGAGGAGAATAAGAGATTCAGCAGAAGGCAGAAATCAAAACAAAAAATGAAATCACGGAATAGACTGACCCTCTGTGATAGTGTCTCAGACAACCACGGCTCCTCTTTTTGGCAATGAGGAGGAGTGAGCATCCTTCAAGTGTTTATGCTTTATTCTGCATCATGGGTTTTACTTAGTGAAATTGTCCCTAGAGCCTAAAATGGAAATAAACGCTGTCATTGTCTTTATCATTTGGAGGTAAGAAAACACAAGAACTTTGTGATACCCGAGCTGCCTTGGCTCCAATTTGTTATACGAGATACTGCAAATGTATTCAACCCCTTCAATGTGGTGAGTTAATCAGACAGTCTTTTCAGAAACTGTAATGTCAGACATCATCTCTCTACGGGCCCCTTCAGCCATTACACCCATATAGCCCCTTTTACCTTTAAGGCAACACCAAGAGCAATGAAACAGACCAAAACAACATTGACTCTTCTGTTCCTGCTAAGAATCATCCAGTTTCGTTTTTCATAGCCAAACAATAAGCCACCTCTTAACTCATTCTCCACATTACCAGTTTCATCCTTGATTCAAAGCCTTGCTGTCTCTTTCTACCCTCATCTAATTATCTCCTTCCAAACAAGAGAACAGAGCACTGAGTCAGGAACCCAGTAGGGTACCTTGAGATTTCACACAGCTGGGGTGGGCCTGAACTTGCCCAGAGTTCATGGAGTTATGTCAGAAGCATCAGTGAAACAGAAAGCAAAGGACATCCAACCAGAGAGAGTCTACCTGAGTCATAAATTCTGAGGTGGAAGCTGGGCAGGACAGGTGAACTCTGGCAAGAAGCAATGGGAAGGAAACCCAGGATCCCATGTGGAATTTCTCTCTTTTTAAAAATTTTATTTATTTCCAATTTTTTCTAGGGTCTCTTCCTTCTTATAAGGGCACTTATCCTATCATGGGGACTCCACTCTCATGACCTCACCTTCTAATACCATCACACTGGGGTTTAGGATTTCAACGTAAGTATTTTGGGGGACATGTTCAGTCCCTAACACTCTGTAACCTTGTACAAGCAAGCTACTTAATAATGCTGAGACTGTAAAATGGGAAATAATAATATCTCACTCTTAAAGGGCTGCTGTGATGCTTAAATGAGACACTGCAGAAACAGGGTCTAGAATGGTGCCTCATACTTGGAAAGACCTGGAAAATTATTTTGTTCCCTTTTGTTTTCTCAGGGAAATACACAGCTATTTCTTTCTGGGGTAGAACTTAAACAAAGGCGTAAACACAACCTGTATTGCCTAGGGAAGCATACATACAGTCCCCGAATGAGGGAGGGAGTCACCTCATCTCTGCACCACTGGCTCAGATCTCAGTCCTTCACCTGGGGTGGTCTCATATAAAGGGAACCATGCCCAGAAGACACTACCATGATGTCAAGGCATCTGGACACCAAGACATCCGCATTTACTTAGAAGCATCGTATTTTTTAGGAAGATTATTGACAGACATGGGGATTTCTAGAGAAAGATGACTAGGTTAGGAAAAGTCTGGAAGCCATTGGAATGAGTGACCAATATACTAGAATTAAGGTTGCCAGATTTAGGAAATAAAAATATAAGAAGTCCAGTAAAATTGGAATCTCAGATAAACAACGAATTATACTTCAGTATAAGTATGCCCGTTGCAATACCTGGAGACTACTCATACTAACAATGTACTTCTTGTGTATCCAAGATTCATATCCAGCCAGGATCTCTGAATTTTATCTGGCAATCCTGGCTACAATGAGTTTACCATCTTATAGGAAGACAGTGCATACCCATGAGATAGAATGTAACATCACAGTCGTGAACACGTTTTTTGCATTTACACCTGAACAATATGAGCTGTTGGGTATACACATTTCTGAGTAAGCAATGGGAAAGTTCAGAATTAGGAGGGCATTACCTGGGGAGAATTCTTCTACTCATTACAAAGAAAGTCCTCCCCCCTAATGTAAGCAAGGAGTAAGAATTACCACAGAATTTCCTTTATCTGTAGCCTCTGGCCTGTTGTAATCTGAGGATTCCCAGAAGTAATCTTAGGATCCAGTCTTCCCAGGTCCACTGTTTGCTATAGTCTGTCCTTGTCTGCCATCATTGCTGGTTCCAGTCAGGGGAATTTTTAGGATCATACTCTGGGCTCTCTTACTAACTCCCCACTGGGTTAAGTCTTAGGTTATCCACCTTTCCTTCATAAAGACATGAAGAAACATTTCATAGAAATGTATTTGCTTCTGGGATGATGGCAACCTTCTCAAATTTCCAATTTGCCACACAGTGTTCCATGAATCTATTATATAACATTTCAATACAAATTTCCAAACATGATAATGTAAATAAGCCACCAGCAAAGGAACAAGAGACTGTTTCACAAATTCTATTTGGGAAATGCCCACATTGCTCAGCTTTGCTCTAATCTTTATGCTGAGGAAAAGAAACTGCAAGAAGACATCTTATTCAAGGAAACTAAATGAGGTACCTTCCTGAGCTAGCATTTGGCTACCACAATAAGTGCCCCAAATAAACTCTTCAGTCCAGAAGAGAAGGCCCATGTCATGCCTGTTTCCATATCTACTTCCTTCCATACCTGCCTAGCCAAGGTGCTACACCTCTGAAATTTCAAAACAAAACTCTGGTAAACCAAACATTTCTTTTCTCATCTTATCTGGATCTGTAATATTCAGAAGGACCCACAAAGAGCAGCTCCCCAAACTAAGCAAGACCTCTCTCCCTCTGGAAGTGTAAACAGTGTGACAAAAATCACATAGCTCCAGCATGATGGAGTGAGGGGGGCAACACATCCTTTCCCAAAAGCAACGAAAGAGCTTGGGCAAAACTATCAAAAACAGCCATTTCAGTGCTCTGGAAATCGTCAAAAGGTGAAAGACAAACCGAGATGCATTCATTCGTGAAACTGTTGGAACTTCTGATAAGAGCAGAGCATCCTTGCCCAGCACTCCCCACTCCCCACTCGGTGTGGTCTTTCAACCAGGGCAGAGCAGGCAGTGGACACCAGCAGCTTTCCTTCCACTGCTGACAGAGCACCCTTAAATAGAACACTGTCGATTAAATGGTGACTGCAGTGGCAAGGAAACAAAACCAGAAGCTAGCTCCACTAACCCTGTAATAGTCCTGTTTAGGACTGGGAATGGATCAGCAGACTAGCCGGGGATTTAACAGTGAATTCTGGGAGAGAGCCACAGGGGCCTGAAATCTCTCCACTTATCCTGGGTGAAATGGAGGCTTTGTAGGTGCAGGGCAAAGAGACTCAAGGAGGTGAAGCAAATAATCTAAGACTGGACTGTGGTTATGGTTGCACAACTCCATAAATATATTGAAACTAACTGAACTGAATATATACAAGGGGTGAATATTATGGTATGTAACTTATACCCAAATAACGCTGTAACAAATTCACGCAACCCGTAAAAAATATATATAACAATTCAAAAGCAAAGACCCAATCTACGTACCTGGATACCAAATGAATCTGAAGATATTAAGATAGGCCTTACTTAAAAGATTTTAAATTAATAGATATTAATTTTTGAAAGTATTATAAAAATCTAATAACTTTTTAAAGTATTATATAACAGATATTTAAGAGCAGCATTGTCCAATATAACTTTTTGCAATGATGGAAATCTATAGCCGTGCAGTCCAGTATGTTAGCTCTTATTTGCATGTAGCTTTTGAGTTCTTGAAATGTGGCTAGTGTGACTGGGAAATGGAATTTTATATTCTATTTCATTGTAATTAATTTAAAGGTAAAGTTAAACAGCCATTTTTGGCTAGTGGCTACTTTATAATACACTATATAGTAATATGTAGTGATAGCAAAAGTCTAGAAAGAGCTCAAATATATACATAATTTTGTTGATGAAAAGTGGCCAATTCAAAACAATGGGAAAGGAATGGATAATGTGGAATACATTTTGAAGGTTTCCAATTCAAGAAATGCAAACTAAGCTAACGTGACACTATTTCTATTTAGATTAGTTCAAGATGGCAGAGTAGAAGGAGGTGCTCTCACTCCCTCTTGTGAGAGCACCAGAATCACAACTAATTGCTGAACAGTCATCGAGAGTAAGACGCTGGAACTCACAAAAAAGATACCCCACATCCAAAGACAAAGGAGAAGCCACAATGAGATGGTAGGAGGGGCGCAATCACAATAAAATCAAATCCCATAACTGCTGGGTGGGTGACTCACAAACTGGAGAACACTTATACCACAGAAGTACACACACTGGAGTGAAGGTTCTGAGCCCCACGTCAGGCTTCCCATCCTGGGGGTCCGGCAACGGGAGGAGGAATTCCTAGAGAATCAGACTTTGAAGACTAGCAGGATTTGATTACAGGACTTGGACAGGACTGGGGGAAACAGAGACTCCACTCTTGGAGGGCATACACAAAGTAGTGTGCTCATCGGGACACAGGGAAAGGAGCAATGACCCCACAGGAGACTGGACAAGACCTACCTGTTAGTGTTGGATAGCCTCCTGCAGAGGCGGGGGGTGGCTGTGGCTCACTGTGAGGACAAGGACACTGGCAGCAGAAGTTCTGGGAAGTACTCCTTGGCATGAGCCCTCCCAGAGTCCGCCATTAGCCCCACAAAGAGCCCGGGTAGGCTCCAGTGTTGGGTCGCCTCAGGCCAACAACCAACAGGGAGGGAACCCAGCCCCACCCATCAGCAGAAAAGTGGATTAAAGTTTTACTGAGCTCTGCCCACAAGAGCAACAGCCAGCTCTACCCATCACCAGTCCCTCCCATCAGGAAACTTGCACAAACCTCTTAGATAGCCTAATCCACCAGAGGGCAGAAAGCAGAAGCAAGAAGAACTACAATCCTGAGGCCTGTGGAACAAAAACCACTTTCAAAGAAAGACAGACAAGATGAAAAGGCAGAGGACTATGTACCAGATGAAGGAACAAGATAAAACCCCAGAAAAACAACTAAATGAAGTGGAGATAGGCAATCTTGCAGTAAAAGAATTCAGAATAATGATAGTGAAGAAAATCCAGGACCTCGGAAAAGGAATGGAGGCAAAGATCGACATGATGCAAGAAATGTTTAACAAAGACCTAGAAGAATTAAAGAACAAACAAACAGAGATGAACAATACAATAACTGAAATGAAAACTACACTAGAAGGAATCAATAGCAGAATAACTGAGGCAGAAGAACGGATAAGTGACCTGGAAGACAGAATGGTGGAATTCACTGCTGTGAGACAGAATAAAGAAAAAAGAATGAAAAGATATGAAGACACCCTAAGAGACCTCTGTGACAACATTAAACACAACATTTGCATTATAGGGGTCCCAGAAGGAGAAGAGAGAGAGAAAGGACCTGAGAAAATATTTGAAGAGATTATAGTCGAAAACTTCCCTAACATGGGAAAGGAACTAGCCACCCAAGTCCAGGAAGTGCAGAGAGTCCCATATAGGATAAGCCCAAGGAGAGACACGCCGAGACACACAGTAATCAAATAGGCAAAAATTAAAGACAAAGAAAAATTATTGAAAGCAGCAAGGGAAAAACAACAAATAACATACAAAGGAACTCCCATAAGGTTAACAGCTGATTTCTCAGCAGAAACTCTACAAGCCAGAAGGGAGTGGCATGACATATTTAAAGTGATGAAAGGGAAGAACCTACAACCAAGATTACTCTACCCAGCAAGGATCTCATTCAGATGTGATGGAGAAATCAAAAGCTTTACAGAGAGGCAAAAGCTAAGAGAATTCAGCACCACCAAACCAGCTCTACAACAAATGCTAAAGGAATTTCTCTAAGTGGGAGACACAAGAGAACAAAAGGACCTACAAAAACAAACCCACAACAATTAAGAAAATGGTAATAGGAACATGCATATCAATAATTACCTTAAACGTGAATGGATTAAATGCTCCAACCAAAAGACACAGGCTTGCTGAATGGATACAAAAACAAGACCCATATATATGCTGTCTACAAGAGACCCACTTCAGACCTAGGGACACATACAGACTGAAAGTGAGGGGATGGAAAAAGATAGTCCATGCAAATGGAAATCAAAAGAAAGCTGGAGTGCAACACTCATATCAGATAAAATAGACTTTAAAGACTATTACAAGAGACAGGGACGGACACGACATAATGATCAAGAGATCAATCCAAGAAGAAGATATAACAACTGTAAATATCTATGCACCCAACATAGGAGCACCTCAATACATAAGGCAACTGTTAACAGCTATAAAAGAGGAAATTGACAGTAACACAATAATAGCGGGGGACTTTAACACCTCACTTACATCAATGGACAGATCATCCAAACAGAAAATTAATCAGGAAACACAAGCTTTAAATGACACAATAGACCAGATTGATTGATATTTATAGGACATTCCATCCAAAAACAGCACATTACACTTTCTTCTCAAGTGCGCACGGAACATTCTCCAGGATAGATCACATCTTGGGTCACAAATCAAGCCTCAGTAAATTTAAGAAAACTGAAATCATATCAAGCATCTTTTCTGACCACAATGCTATGAGATTAGAAATCAATTACAGGGAAAAAAACATAAAAAACACAAACACATAGAGGCTAAACACTACATTACTAAATTGCCAAGGGATCACTGAAGAAATCAAAGAGGAAATCAGAAAATACCTAGAGACAAATGACAATGAAAACACGATGATCCAAAACCTATGGGATGCAGCAAAAGCAGTTCTAAGAGGGAAGTTTATAGCTATAAAAACCTACCTCAAGAAACAAGAAAAATCTCAAGTAAACAATCTAACGTTACACCTAAAGGAATTAGAGAAAGAAGAACAAACAAAACCCAAAGTTAGCAGAAGGAAAGAAATCATAAAGATCAGATCAGAAATAAATGAAAAAGAAATGAAGGAGACAATAGCAAAGATCAATAAAACTAAAAGCTGGTTCTTTGAGAAGATAAACAAAATTGATAAACCATTAGCCAGACTCATCAAGAGAAAAAGGGAGAAGACTCAAATCAATAGAATTAGAAATGAAAAAGGAGAAGAAACAACTGACACTGCAGAAATACAAACGATCACGAGAGATTACTACAAGCAACTCTATGCCAATAAAATGGACAACCTGGAAGAAATGGACAAATTCTTAGAAAGGTATAACCTTCCAAGACTGAACCAGGAAGAAATAGAAAATATGAACAGACCAATCACAAGTAATGAAATTGAAACTGTGATTAAAAATCTTCCAACAAACAAAAGTCCAGGACCAGATGGCTTCACAGGTGAATTCTATAAAATATTTGGAGAAGAGCTAACACCCATCCTTCTCAAATTCTTCTAAAAAACTGCAGCAGAAGGAACATTCCCAAACTCATTCTATGAGGACACCATCACCCTGATACCAAAATCAAAGATACTACAAAAAAAGAAAATTACAGACCAATATCACTGACGAATACAGATGCAAAAATCCTCAATAAAATACTAGCAAACAGAATCCAACAACACATTAAAAGGATCATACACCATGATCAAGTGGGATTTATCCCAGGGATGCAAGGATTCTTCAATATTCGCAAAACAATCAAAGTGATACACCATATTAACAAACTGAAGAATAAAAACCATATGATCATCTCAATAGATGCAGAAAAACTTTTGACAAAATTCAACACCCATTTATGATAAAAACTCTCCAGAAAGTGGGCATAGAGGGAACCTACCTCAACATAATAAAGGCCATATACGACAAACCCACAGCAAACATCATTCTCAATGGTGAAAAACTGAAAGCATTTCCTCTAAGATCAGGAACAAGAAAAGGATGTCCACTCTCACCCCTATTATTCAACATAGTTTTGGAAGTCCTAGCCACAGCGATCAAAGAAGAAAAAGAAATAAAAGAAATACAAGTTGGAAAAGAAGAAGTAAAACTGTCACTGTTTGCAGATGACATGATACTATACACAGAGAATCCTAAAGATACCACCAGAAAACTACTAGAGCTAATCAATGAATTTGGTAAAGTTGCAGGATACAAAATTAATGCACAGAAATCTCTTGCATTCCTATACATTAATGATGAAAAATCTGAAAGAGAAATTAAGGAAACACTCCCATTTAACACTGCAACAAAAAGAATAAAATACCTAGGGATAAACTTACCTAGGGAGACAAAAGACCTGTATGCAGAAATCTATAAGACACTGATGAAAGAAATTAAAGATGATACAAACAGATACAGAGATATACTATGTTTTTGGATTGGAAGAATCAATATTGTGAAAATGACTATACTACCCAAAGCAATCTACAGATTCAATGCAATCCCTATCAAATTACCAATGGCATTTTTATCCAGAACTAGAACACAAAAACCTTAAAATCTGTATGGAGACACAAAAGACCCCGAATAGCCAAAGCAGTCTTGAGGGAAAAAAGCGGAGCTGGAGGAATCAGACTCCTTGACTTGAGACTATACTACAAAGCTACAGTAATGAAGACAGTATGGTACTGGCACAAAAACAGAAATATAGATCAATGGAACAGGATAGAAAGCCCAGAGATAAACCCATGCACCTATGGTCAACTAATCTATGACAAAGGAGGCAAGGATATACAATGGAGAAAGGACAGTCTCTTCAATAAGTGGTGCTGGGAAAACTGGACAGCTACGTGTAAAAGAATGAAATTAGAACACTCCCTAACACCATATACAAAAATAAACTCAAAATGGATTAGAGACCTAAATGTAAGACCGGACACTATAAAACTCTTATAGGAAAACATTGGAAGAACACTCTTTGACATACATCACAGCAAGATCTTTTTTGATCCACCTCTTAGAGTAATGGAAATAAAAACAAAAATAAACAAATGGGACCTAATGAAACTTCAAAGCTTTTGCACAGCTAAGGAAACCATAAACAAGACGAAAAGACAACCCTCAGAATGGGAGAAAATATTTGCAAACAAATCAATGGACAAAGGATTAATCTCCAAGATATGTAAACAGCTCATGCAGCTCAATATTAAAAAAACAAACCCAATCCAAAAATGGGCAGAAGACCTAAATAGACATTTCTCCAAAGAAGACATACAGATGGCCAAGAAGCACATGAAAAGCTGCTCAACAGTACTAATTATTAAAGAAATGCAAATCAAAACTACAATGAGGTATCACCTCCCACCAGTCAGAATGACCATCATCAGAAAATCTACAAACAATAAATGCTGGAGAGGGTGCGGAGAAAAGGGAACCCTCTTGCACTGTTGGTGGGAATGTGCAATTAATACAGCCACTGTGGAGAACAGTATGGAGGTTCCTTAAAAAACTAAAACTAGAACTACCATACGACCCAGCAATTCCACTACTGGGCATATACCCAAAAAAAACCATAATTCAAAAAGACACATGTACCCCAATGTTCATTGCAGCACTATTTACAATAGCCTGGTCATGGAAGCAACCTAAATGTCCATCGACAGACGAATGGATAAAGAAGATGTGGTACATATATACACTGGAATATTACTCAGCCATAAAAAGGAACGAAATTGGGTCATTTGTAGAGACGTGGATGGATCTAGAGTCTGTCATACAGAGTGAAATAAGTCAGAAAGAGAAAAACAAATATCGTATATTAACGCATATATGTGGAACCTAGAAAAATGGTACAGGCGAACCGGAGTGCAGGGCAGGAATTGAGTCACAGATGCAGAGAACAAACGTATGGACACCAAGCGGGGAAAGCGGTAGCGGGGTGGGGTGATGAATTGGGAGATTGGTATTGAGATATATACACTAATATGTCTAAAATGGATAACTAATAAGAACCTGCTGTATAAAAAAAATAAATAAAATAAAATTCTAAATTATATTACCCATTATTAAACAGATGGTTCGCTAATAGATGGAGGAACTTGGGAACTTGATTTTTAAGACACTGCTGATTGAATTATGAAAGAATCTGGTTTCTGGGGGAAAATTGGCTGTGCATAGCAAATAATTTAAAATTATGCTTTTAGTTGATTCAGAAATTCCACTTGTAGGAAACGGCCCTAAGAAAATGATTTAAAATGAGCATAAGTGTGCTCACTACTGTGTTTGCAATAACAAAACACTGGTAGTAAATTAAATATTCAAGAATACAAGACTAGTGAAATAAATTACACCACTGTATTTGTAGAATTATAGTGTATTTTAATATTTACTTAAACTTAAAATATGTTTATTGTTTGTCAGTAAAGGCAAAAGGTAGGTTGCACAACATTCAAAAATGTCATTTCATTTTTGAACTCTCTGTGTCTATGTTTATCAGTCTCTATATCTAGAAGCTAATAAGTCAGAGGAGCAGCAGGGCTCATCTATGGGTGATGAAATTATGAGCATATCAATTAGGGAATCTGTTGGCAAGCACAGAAGTCAATTCCAGTTACATTATGCAAGCACTGTTTATTTAAGAAGACTGAAAAAATAGATTAACCCATATTGAATCTAACCAAGGGGAAAGGGAGAGGGAGAGAGAGAGATGCACAAAAGAGTAGGAGAATTACATGAGGTACAGCTCTCTATATAGCTCTATGGCAACCAATTTATAAATCTGAGTGGTCTCCTGATAGTCCAGACATTAAGCCTTTAGTTGCTGGACTATAAGATGGTCCAGTGGATCTTTGGGAAAGAGACCAGGTAGCAAGGGTCGGAGGTGTGGACGAGAGTTCAGAGATCAGGTTAGTAGCTAGCTACCAAGCGGTACAAAAGTGTTTCAATAATTTTAAACAACCACTACAGCTGTACTCATGCAAGCAAGTTCACTATCAGCTTTGTCTATATCTACATCTCTACATCCCATATTTACTATTTCTTTTCTCCATGAGGTCTCTGTTCTATTTGTTTGTTAGAAGCATGATTTAAATATATTTCTTAGGAGAGAATAAACTATGTGGGTTATTCTAAGAGTTCTTAAAATTCCTCAAAAATTAGATAGATAGATAGATAAACAGAATAGAGATATATTTGTCAAATAATACCTTTCCTAAATTTAAGACACTTTTGTTTCAACTGTTCGTTTTTAATGATATATAGATATTTTTCCTCTGACTTCTAAATGCAAACTATGCAATTGAGGAATCTGATAGCAGTCAAATTCTGTGTTTCTTTTGTAGGTACCTTCTTTTGGCCTGCAAGTTTATATCGTTTTTATCCTTAGAGAGCAAGGGTTTTACCAGGTATGCCTGGGAGGCTGTGCCTTTTCTGATTAATTTAGATGGAACTCTGAATATGTTCAGTCTAGAGACCCTGATCTTTCTTCTTCAGAGTTAACTTTACTATCTATTTAATTATTGCCTCTACTCTCTTGACTCTTTTTAGTGAATCATGAGTTTGTTATCATGATTAAGAATTTTCCCCAAACCCTTGGTCTCACTGACTTTCTCCTATATCTGCTTCTAAAAGTTTTATATTTAAATCTGTAATTCATTTTGAGTGAATTTGGGTATATGATGGGAGGCTTAGGTTCACTTTTTTTTAAATTGGCCTTATGTTTTTAGAGCAATTTAAGGTTCACAGCATTTTTTACTCTCCGTTGATGATCCTGATTCTTAATTCACTGAAAAACTGAAGCCATCAGAAGATAATTTCTCATGACTCTTATAACTCACCTATATATCTAACATCTGTATTCATATGCTCTGCCTTCCCTAGTGGTACAATAGATTAACTATCTGCCTTCCTTTATAAAGCATCCTCCCCTCCTCTCTCGTTTACACAAGGACAACACTCCAGCAATATACCATTCCCTCGAATATTATCAGTTTCCTCCCTCAACTGGATTATTCATACTAGCATATGAACATACTGCTATTTCTTCTGCATTAAAAATCTAGTATCTTGAACACACATTCCTTTCAAACTGCCACCCATTTATTTGTTCCCCTTCTCATCAAACAGTACTTCAAATTGATGATTGTAGTGATTGTCTCCATTTCATCTCTTTTCATTTTGTCTTATACTCAGGCTAATCAGTGATTTTCCCCCATTATACCACTGAAATACTATTATAAATAGCCTTCATGTTATTAAATCCAATGTTCAAATCTCAGTCCCTATCTCATTAGAGTAGCAGTTTTTATGGTGGATCCCTCCTTCCTCTAGAAACAAAATCATGACCTGGCCTCCAGTCTAGGTTTTCCTCCTATTCCATTGGTTGCTCCTTCTCAGGTTTCTTTGTTACCTTTTCCCTATTCCCCTAAATCCCCAGGGATTTTCAAAGTGAAATCAAAGTCACAGATATTTATCTTCCTTCAATAACCTGTCCATGGCCTCCTTCTCAGTACCGTCTTCAGGACTCTTATGCCCTCCACCAGGAACAAACCCACTCTTGCCCAAAGACTTTGCTGTGTCCTATTAGGGATGCTCTGTATAGATCTGGATCACATGGCCCAGAATGCTCACAGTGGTCCTCTGATGCATCAAAGAAAAGATTCCCCCTTAAGATGTGAGGATCTTGGGCTTGGGAGAGGGTAATCCAAAGGCAACACCGAAGCCTCTGTAATTAATGGACTGGAGACTAGTGAAATTCCTTCAGGCGCTTAAATAACTTGCGAGTCTGCTTTTGTGATCTTAGACCAATTTGTAGTTGCAGTGTAAGGCAGAGTGACAAAAGATGAATGGCTAGAATTGGAGTGTGCTTTAAAGTGTCCTGTAGCTAGGGTACCCACCTCCCTTGTTCAAGAAAGAACACATCAATGTTAAGTAATATCTCTTCTCATGATTTGTTCTTACACAGAGGGGTTTCTTGGCAGGGATCCCTAATAAAAATGTATTATTTTTTCTCTGCTTCATTTTTGCCTTCATTAGTTTCCTGTAGTGCTTCTCCCTGAACCTCTTTTCACTTTATTAAAGCTCATCTTGTGGAAATTATCTTACACTAAAGAACATAAATAAACTTTTATTTAGCAAGCTGTGGAAATTAGGGATATGCAGCAAAGACGACTGAGCTCATTAAGCAGCAATGTCGCTAATGCTCTCTCACTCATTACTCATCCATTTCACTGATTGCTTTAACAGGAGAGGAGGTGCCACTCCTCCCCTGGATCATCACATCCTTCTCTATAGGTGTCACAGAAGACAGGAGATGGGGACCGGCCAGCCTATGGGCTTTGGTGCTGCAGGAGACACAATGGGAGTGTCATCACTGACAGCTCCAGGGTTGGGTATTAGCTCTCTCAGGCTCTTGCCGTCCCTTCTGCCTCTATAACAGGCACAGAAGGAGGCGATAAGAGGCACACTGAGTTTAGGAGATCCTCTGAAATGGAAATTTCATACTCAGCATTTGGTGGGAACTAGTTCAGGGGATCCGGAAAATAGCATCTATCATTTATACTGTGCACTAGTTTATTTCCACTCTAAACCTGTGTTTACAGAGTTAGCTCAACATTGATTCTACCACTGTTACTGCCGGAAGCATCCTTTACCCCAAATAATTGAAAGAACTTGTGATATATTTCACCACAAGATTTGTTCAAGTTCTTGTAACAGGAAATATGTAGAAACTGATCTTCAGACCCTGAGTCAGGTAAGGAACCTGAAAGAGTCTTCTATTTACACATGGGAACAGACTGCAGGAAATTATCATCTGTGTGTACATAAATTCATGGCAAATTTTCAGCTACCAAATCACATGGGAAAACAGCTGGAGAAAAAAAAATTTTTTTTAAGAGAAGTATAGTTGATTTACAACATTATATTAGTTTCAGGTGCACAGCGTAGTGATTTGGTATTTTACAGCTCATACTCCATTAAAATTATTACAAGGCAATGGCTATGATTCCCTGTGCTATACAATATATCCTTGTTGCTTATCTATTTTATACATAGTAGTTAATGTTTTAAGTAGACTTCCTTAAAATATAGACTATGTGGCATATATGGAATTCACTTGGTGACTGGGGGCGGATGACACTTCACAAGGCTGGACCACCACCCTACAGCAGCAGGATTGCAACAGAGCTGTTCCTTGCTGGAACAGCAATATAACAGGTACTGCAAGGTGAGCAGTTCCGTGTAGTTATTTCTTTAATAAGGGGCAATGATTCCCCTGGTAATGACTCTGGAGAAGAAATCTAGTAATGTCATAATCTCAGCTATGCGTCAGGCACAATCCTAAGACTTCGATTGTGCCGTGTCATCAAATCTCCAAAATAATTCCATATGTTAGGTATTATTGTTACCCAGACCCCCTTCCATTTCACACATGAGAAAAGAAGGACCAAGCAAAAGGTCCTACAGCTAGTATGCAGTCATGCCAGTAGTTAAAACAAGGCTGCTTAACTGCAAAACTGTTGCATTTGACAGCTACCCTCCAAAACATGAAAAGTCAGGATCATAGTCTTTACATATTCATCCCGGGTAAAGAAGATAATATACAAGTTAGCAAAGTAAGCAGCAGGTTGTGATTAGGAGAAGCAGAGCAGTATGTGCCTGAGGTTAGAGGGTTAGAGCCTGGAGAGATTACAGAAAACCCAGCATGGAGCAACTGTAACTAATCGAGGGTATAGATAAGGACCAGGGACACCACTTCAACTTTCCTTGTGTCCGGGACATAATAATGCAATGGAAAGTCAGCTTGAATCAGAACAAGAAACTCAGTACTTCTTTGTACAGGTTTTCCTCTCTCTATTCAGTAAGTGGGGGACAACAGGGAGAAAGGGAATAGTTAGAATTTGATTGATTTTCCAATGCAGAGTGGTAATTGACCCTTCTCAGAAATGACATCCTGGAGACATCAAAAGAAAACCTTAGCTTGGTGGCGTGTGCCCATGTAAAACTGGAATTCTATTGCTAAAGAAAGCTAGCTAGTCAGGGCCCAGTAGTTATAGAAGTCACTCCTGCTCCCATTCTGCCCAAATGAAGAACTACTTTAATCAACGGATCCTGGAGGCACAAGGGCTGGATTCTTAAATTTGTTGGCTAGGAAAAAGCATAGATGGGCTTTGTTTTATTTACTGATTATAAAATGAATACATCTTTATCCTGGAAAAAAAATTAAATTTGCAGAACTACATTAAGAAATATGCAGGGGAGTAAAAGGTACAAGCTATTGGGTATAAAATAAGCTACAAGGATATATTGTACAACATGGGGGAATAGAGCCAATATTTTATAATAACTATAAATGGAGTATAACCTAAAAGAAAAAAAAAAAGAAATATCAATCACCCATATTGCCACTCTTTAGAGGCAATCATTGTCAGCCGACATAACTTTTTCATACCCTTCATCTACTGCTAACTTCAGACCCCACTAAAGTCCAAGATGTCCTAAAAGATACTATTTATAATTAACGGGGGCTGTACCACATGTGCTGAAAAGAGTCTAAGAAGGAAACCCTCTTTTTCCTTCTTCTCAGGCTCTGAACAACCATTTCTTCCCCTGTGATGGACAATTTGATTAAGGAAGACTCCGAGTAAAATTGATGTGTGATTGGGGCAAAGGATTTTTCTCAGCCCTGAGAGGTAAGATTGACTAGTGATAGGACATGGGTGCTGTTCTGGGGTAGCCACAGTGAGATCTTCAGATAGCCATCCTTTTGTCAGCTTCATGCCAAACTCCACAAAGTACCTCAGGGAAAGAAATTAGTTGGCAAACTCCTTGCTTATCAAATCTTTTCTTTTTCTCTCAAAGGCTGTCACCCTTTGAGAGAAAATAATGGGTGAAAAGGTACCACTTCCCAGCACAGAAGGTTCTGAGGCACAGAAGGTTCTTTCTCAAGACTTAATTACTTCATGCTAGTAAAGAGCCCTTCCCGAAGCTCTTTCAGAAACTGAAACTAAAAGACCTAAGTGTAAGGCCAGACACTATCAAACTCTTAAAGGAAAACATAGGCAGAACACTCTATGACATAAATCACAGCAAGATCCTTGACCCAGCCCCTAGAGAAATGGAAATAAAAACACAAATAAACAAATGGGACCTAATGAAACTTAAAAGCTTTTGCACAGCAAAGGAAACCATAAACAAGACCAAAAGACAACCCTCACAATGGGAGGAAGTATTTGCAAATGAAGCAACTGACAAAGGATTAATCTCCAAGATTTACAAGCAGCTCATGCAGCTCAATAACAAAAAAACAAACAACCCAATCCAAAAATGGGCAGAAGACTTAAACAGACATTTCTCCAAAGAAGATATACAGATGGCCAACAGACACATGAAAGAATGCTCAACATCATTAATCATTAGAGAAATGCAAATCAAAACTACAGTGAGGTATCATCTCACACTGGTCAGAATGGCCATCATCAAAAAATCTAGAAACAATAAATGCTGGAGAGGGTGTGGAGAAAAGGGAACACTCTTGCACTGTTGGTGGGAATGTAAATTGATACAGCCACTATGGAGAACAGTATGGAGGTTCCTTAAAAAACTACAAATAGAACTACCATACGACCCAGCAATCCCACTACTGGGCATATACCCTGAGAAAACCATAATTCAAAAAGAGTCATGTACCAAAATGTTCATTGCAGCTCTATTTACAATAGCCAGGACATGGAAGCAACCTAAGTGTCCATCATCAGATGAATGGATAAAGAAGATGTGGCACATATATACAATGGAATATTACTCAGCCATAAAAAGAAATGAAATGGAGGTATTTGTAATGAGGTGGATGGAGTTAGAGTCTGTCATACAGAGTGAAGTAAGTCAGAAAGAGAAAAACAAATACAGTATGCTAACACATATATATGGAATCTAAGGAAAAAAAAAAAAAAAAAAGGCCATGAAGAACCTAGTGGCAAGATGGGAATAAAGACACAGACCTACCAAAGAATGGACTTGAGGATATGGGGAGGAGGAGGGGTGAGATGTGACAGGATGAGAGAGTGTCATGGACATATATACACTACCAAATGTAAAATAGATAGCTAGTGGGAAGCAGCCGCATAGCACAGGGAGATCAGCATGGTGCTTTGTGACCGCCTGGGGGGGTGGGATGGGGAGGGTGGGAGGGAGGGAGATACGGGAGGGAGGAGATATGGGAACGTGTGTATATCTGTAGCTGATTCACTTTGTTATAAAGCAGAAACTAACACACCATTGTGAAGCAATTATACTTCAATAAAGATGTTTAAAAAAAAAAAAAAAACTAAAAATAGAACTACCATACGACCCAGCAATCCCACTACTGGGCACATACCCTGAGAAAACCATAATTCAAAAAGAGTCATGTACCAAAATGTTCATTGCAGCTCTATTTACAATAGCCAGGACATGGAAGCAACCTAAGTGTCCATCATCGGATGAATGAATAAAGAAGATGTGGCACATATATACAATGGAATATTACTCAGCCATAAAAAGAAATGAAATGGAGGTATTTGTAATGAGGTGGATGGAGTTAGAGTCTGTCATACAGAGTGAAGTAAGTCAGAAAAAGAAAAACAAATACAGTATGCTAACACATATATATGGAATCTAAGGGGAAAAAAAAGGTCATGAAGAACCTAGTGGCAAGACGGGAATAAAGACACAGACCTACTAGAGAATGGACTTGAGGATATGGGGAGGGGGAGGGGTGAGATGTGACAGGGTGAGAGAGTGTCATGGACATATATACACTACCAAATGTAAAATAGATAGCTAGTGGGAAGCAGCTGCATAGCACGGGGAGATCAGCTCGGTGCTTTGTGACCACCTACAGGGGTGGGATAGGGAGGGTGGGAGGGAGGGAGATGCAAGAGGGAAGAGATATGGGAACATATGTATATGTATAACTGATTCACTTTGTTATAAAGCAGAAACTAACACACCATTGTAAAGCAATTATACTTAAATAAAGATGTTAAAAAAAAGAAAAGAAAAAAGAAACTGAAACTAGAATGAGATGAGATCTGGGACAACTTTCACCAAATTGCCCTCTCCGTTTTTGTATAGTATGTTTGTGTTTCTGGTGGGGCTACAACAACTGTACATGTGCACAGTGCACACAAAAATACATCTCTTTGATGCATTCACCACTCAGCCAATGTTCACAGACCATCACCTACATCCCAGGGGCTATTTTGGTTACTGCTGTGGTAATGAAAGCACCATGTGCTCTAGAGGGCTTATATTTTAGTAAGAGATACAGACAATAACAAATAGTATCTAATATAATTCAAAGTATTGGGGCTTCCCTGGTGGCGCAGTGGTTAAGAATCCACCTGTCAATGCAGGGAACACGGATTTGAGCCCTGGTCCGGGAAGATCCCGCATGCCGCGGAGCAACTAAACCCATGTGCCACAACTACTGAGCCCACGTGCCACAACTATTGAAGCTGGCATGCCTAGAGCCCATGCTCTGCAACAAGGGAAGCCACCGCAATAAGAAGCACACGCATTACAACGAAGAGTAGCCCCCGCTCACCCCAACTAGAGAAAGCCTGCGTGCAGCAATGAAGACCCAGCACAGCCAAAAATTAAAAATAAATAAATAAATGAATAATTCAAAGTATTACATAGCACAACGAGAGAAAGTTTTAAAAGCATCATACAGACATGACGAGATGCTTCTATTTTGCATGGGATAGTCAGGTAAAACCCTCCAAGGAGGTGTCTTTCAGCTGAGTTTGAATAAAATAAGGGGACAAGGCCATGGCTGACTGGAAGAAAAACAAACCAAACAGAGGAAAGAGTAGGTACAAAGGTCTGGGAAAGGGGGAGGTGGGAGGGATCAGGGAGGTGGTGAATTTGCTTGGCCTCTTTAAGAAACAGCACTTGCGGCTGGAGTGAGGGAGGGAAAGGGGAAGTGGAAAGAAAGACCTTTAGAAATCAGATAAACAGAGCCTGAAACACCATGAAAAGACATCATCATGGAAATCACTGGTTTCTCCCCACTTCTGCAGCCCTGAAGTCTGAATTCCTTCACGGGGCACTCACCGTCTTTGATGATCTGGACGCCACTCACTACTCAGCTCCCAGCCCTGACCCCTGGCTCATGTTCAGGCTTCTCTTCAGTTGTCCTGAGCTATCTCACCCACCCAGCTCCTCACGTCCTTCCTGGCCTCTCTGCCTCTGCACAGGCAATTTCCTCAGCCTCGAAAGCTTTCCTCCATATTGACCTGGTGAATTATGACCCTTCTGAGAAAAAACACCTTTGATGTGAGGCTTTTCCTGACTCATACAGGAAACCACCCTTGTCTTTATACCACTTCTATTTCTAGCATATCTGATAGGTGCTTTGGGGTAATTACTTCTCTGCATAAAAATATGAACTTTGTGCATTCACAAACTAGCTCTTTTAGATTCCGTATGGTTAGCACAAGGCCCCATGCGTGGTAAAATAATAATAATAATGCACATGAATAAGTGAATGAGCTTGTGAGTGCCTATATGAATGAAAAGTTGTCTGAATGAATTTGGGGTTTGTTTTACTTCGGGTCAATAACACAAAAAGTCATCACAAAAAGGACTCCTCTTTCATTCTCATTCAGCCAAGAAGACAATTTTTTTTCTGAACTTTTTCTTTTTCTAAGAGAAACGGCAAGTGAAGTAAATGTCAAGAATGTTCTATGCATGGAAAATATAATAACTACATAATATACCTGTCAAAATGGTGTTTAAAATAAAATGCTAACAGGCCTATAAAACTGAAGAGGCTTTGTGGGAGTTGCTATTATAAAGCAGTTTTTAACGCTCTGCAAAGAAAATTATCACCTACGTGAAACTTTTAGAGCAACTGTGATTTAGAGCTGGAAACTGTACTTGACACTACCAGTAAGCCATTTCAAACATTTCTTATATCTGATCATTGGTTTGCAAATCTATAGAATGCGCCAACTCTTATGTGCTCAGGGCTGGATGGGGAGGAAATGAAAGACATTTCAGAGTAAAGTTTTTCTTTAAATATTGCCCTTTACTTAGGGTCAATGTCTAAATTTAACATAGAATATTAAATATATGAAATTAATATGTGCCTAAATATTATATAGGAAAAATAAATGATCTTCCATATGATTCAATGATTGAATTAAGCTGGAAGTAAAATCCCCTCATAAAAGTCAAGATATTAAAAATCAGAGGTAGGTCAAGAAAATGAACTAAAGATATTTTTCCTGCTCTATTTTTTCACGTCCAACATCTCTTTTCTCACTTTTCTCCTTTGGTCACAATTGCTCTAGGTGCTGTTGATCTTCTCTCTCTGGCATGGATAGGAGTGTTCCAGCAGAGCCTAAAATAGGAAATGCCTCAGGTGAAACCACGGTGGACACTGAAATCATGGATATTGGCAGAGCTCATCCAAGTGTACAAATTAAATCTGGCAATTTGGAAATGGAGTCTAAATGAGCTAACCAAATGGAGGAGCCAAAAAAGGGACTGATATCTGAGGTCCACAGCCAGGAGAAGTGGGGGTCAGTGGTGGGGGGGAGAAGTAGAAAGGAGAGGAAGGAAGAGGAAACACAGCTAACACTTATTCACGGCTCCACGTTGTCAGGCACTATTTTAAGTACCAAGAGCAAAAAGCACACAATTAGCCAACAGCATCCTGGCACCCGCCTGGAGTAGGCTTGATAATCAATTGGAGGAATTACCTGGCACGGCTGGCTTGGTTCAAAGGAGAAACTATTGGTGGTAATCATGAATAGTCACCATTTTCCATGACTTTCCAAGAGAATCCCCTTGGATTCTCTTCTTCCCACTGGTACTGTTCCTTCTCTGGGTTTTTAGTCTGTCATTGTAATTGTGGATCTCTAAACCACAGTCATTAGCCCTCTGGTTTTCTCTAATACTCTCCCTCTTTCTAATCAGCTGAAAATACTCTCAATACTTCAAACAGGATGTCTAATGACAATTCGTAGATCTTTAAGCATTCTCTCTAATCAGTTGAATGTAGGAATCACCATTTGGATGTCCCACCATTACTCAAACTTAGCATAGCCCTTTTATCACCTTCAAAGAAACTTCTCAAGACACTAAGGGAATTATAAATTCTACAGAGATATTTTAGACATATTGTATTTATTAATTTGTTCACTCTTCTTAGATTCCAGGACAGTTGATTCCAGGGTTTGTGTCTTTTTCTAAGCAGCATTGCTTAGAGCATCTAGTACAATGCTTGGCACATGGAGGGACCCATCACGTGTTTAGTTTACTGAAGTGAACTTAATGGTTAAGTAAATATGAAGAAATGGAATAGCTAAGAAAACACAATTTAGCTGAAATATTTTGGACTGTTCAGAAAATATTTTTAGCAATATTTTCAACCCTGGATTCTCTATGTTCATGAGTGATTTTCAAAATATCAAGGAACATAAAATATATCATATACTTTGTTGAGCAAAATATATACCTTCATATATATGAAAAAATAGAATGATTTCAATTGCAATATCATTTGTAGCACCAAGCAGAAACCACAGAAATACTCATTAATGAGGGTTGGTAAAAGAAAGTGTGGTACATCAACAAAATAGCATATCACATTAAATACTCTGTGTGTGTGTGTGTGTGTGTGTGTGTGTGTGTGTATGAGAAAACACAAGGTGCAGCCCAGTTTGTGTATCATTATCATTCTGCTTGGATTTATTTTAAAAATTCACACTGCACAAGAAACTGGGAAATACACACTACTATATATAAAATAGATAAACAGCAAGGTCCTACTGTATAGCACAGGGAACTATATTCAATATCTTTTAATGATCTATAGTGGAAAAGGATCTGAAAAAGAGGGACTTCCCTGGTGGTGCAGTGGATAAAACTCCATGCTCCCAAGGCAGGGGGCCAGGGTTCTATCCCTGGTCAGGGAACTAGATCCCACAGGCATGCTGCAACTAAGAGTTCGCATGCTACAACTAAGGAGCCCTGGAGTCGCAACTAAGGAGCCTGCCTGCCACAACTAAGGAGCCAGCAAGCTGCAACTAAGACCCGGCACAAACAAATAAATAAATAAATATTTTTTTAAAAGAATCTGAAAAAGAATATATATTAGATATTGTATATATTCACTGTACATAAGCTTTTAGTTTGATGTAGTCCCATTTGTTTACTTTTGCTTTTGTTTCCCTTGCCAGAAGAGACAGATCAAAAAATATGTACATTGCTAAGGCTGATGTCAAAGAATATATTGTCAATGTTTTCTTCTAGAGTTTTTTGGTTTCAAGTCTTACATTTATTTAAGTCTTTAACCTATTTTGAGTTTATTTTTGTATATGGTGTAAGAAAGTGGCCCAGTTTCATTCTTTTGTATGTAGCTGTCCAGTTTTCCCAAACACCATTTATTGAAGAGGCTGACTTTTTCCCATGGCATATTCTTGCCTCCTTTGTCATAGATTGACATATAATCTTCAGTTTACTGCTGAGCTCTCTATTCTATTCATTGATCTATGTGTGTCTGTTCTTAATGCCAATACCATACTACTATGATTACTATAGCTTTGTAATACAGTTTGAAATCAGGAAGCATGATATTTCCAGCTTTGTTCTTCTTTAAGATTGTTTTGGCTATTCCGGGTCTTCTGTGATTCCATACAAATTTTAAGATTAAAATTTGTTCTAGTTCTATAAAAAATACCATTGGTATCTCGATAAGGATTGTGTTGAATCTGTAAATTGCCTTGGGTAGTGTGGATATTTTTTAACGTTAATTCTTCCAATCCATGAGCATGGTGTATCCTTCCTGCTTTAGCTGCTTCTCACAAATTTTGATATGCTGTGCTTTCATTGTTATTTAAATCAATATTTTAAAATTTTTCCTTCTGATTTCTGTTTGGGTTACTTAGAAGTATGTGTTTAATTTCCAAATATTTGGGAATGTTTCAAGATATCTTTTGTTATTGAGTTCTGGTGTAATTTTGTGATGGTCCAAGAAGAAATATATATATAATCGTTTAATATATATACATATTTAATTTTTTAAGATTTATTTTATGACTCAGAATGTGGTCTAGGTCACTGAATGTTCCATGTGCATTTGAGAAGAAAGTTTGGTGGAGTGTTCTTTAAATTTTAATTAGGTCTAGTTGGTTGCTAGTTCTGGCTATCTATAACCTTAGTGTTTTTCTGCTTATTTGGTCTATCAGTACTTGAGAGAGAAGTATTGAAATCTCCAACTATAATTGTGGATTTTTCTATTTCTCCTTTAAGATCTGTTTTTGCATCACATATTTTGAAGTTATGTTGATAAGTGCATAGAAGAAATATGTATTTTTTTAAAAGAAAAAAGGAGTTACAATGATATTTTCAGTTAAAATTTCAAATGAACAAGTTTTGACCTAATTTGATTTTATATTTGTTAACTTTTTTTTATTGAAAATCATGTTTTCTGAAATATATTAAGAACATTAAAGTTTGTACTTCTCTGATCAGTAAGAGCAAGTATCTTTTCATACAGTTAAGGGCCATCTTAAATTATTTTTCTCTGAACTGCTTATTCATGTATTTTGTCCATTTTGCTGTTAGTCTTCCACTTCTTAATTTTTAGGAGTTATTTATATGTTAGAGATTTTCAAACATTTTTCTGTTATACATTTCCATGTAGATTTTCCCAATATTTTCATTTGGATGGGGGTTGTCAAAGCTTTTTTTTAGTTATAAATGCTTTGTAATGTAAATGAAATAACCAATATTTTCTTTAATTGCTTTTGAATTTTGAATCATAGAGAAATTTTCCACTCCTTCATTTTAGAATGAAATCCATCCATTCTTTTCTAGTATCTTTATAACCTTTTAAAAATATATTTAGGTCTGTCAACGATTTGGTGTTTGTTCTGTGTTTGGAGTGTTGTACAAATTTTTATCTTTTTTCAAATGGCTATCCAATTTTCCAATACCATTTATCAAAAAGTCCATCCATTCCTCACTAATTTGAGATAACTTCTTTGTCATATGTTAAGATTCCATATATATTTCAGAGATTTACCTTTTGTTCAATTAGTCTGTAGGAACATTCCCATATAGCCAATACCATACTGCTTTAATTATAGAGGCATTACAATTTGGTAGGGCTGTTCCCCAAATTGCTCTTCTCTTTAAGGATTTTTCTAACTAATCTTGTCTTAGAGAACAGCGTTGTTTTCAGATTGTTTTTTTTTCTTTTTTCTTTTTTTTTTTTTTAAAGCTTGATGGTATTCACATTGCTTAATTTGTGTCATGCTTTATTTATTTATTTATTTATTTATTTATGGCTGCGTTGGGTCTTCGTCTCTGTGCGAGGGCTTTCTCTAGTTGTGGCAAGCAGGGGCCACTCCTCATCGCGGTGCGCAGGCCTCTCACTATCGCGGCCTCTCTTGTTGCGGAGCACAGGCTCCAGATGCACAGGCTCAGTAATTGCGGCTCACGGGCCCAGCCGCTCCACGGCATGTGGGATCTTCCCAGACCAGGGCTCGAACCCGTGTCCCCTGCATTGGCAGGCAGACTCTCAACCACTGGGCCACCAGGGAAGCCCCTCAGATTGTTTAGTTACAAAAACAATGTGTGTATTTTATTGTAATCCCACAAGTTTATGAATTTACTTAGCAAGAACTGACATCTCACCAATATTCCTTGGACTCTCTAACCATGAACATATTACTTTTCTATCTGTTGAGGTCAAATTTTTATAATGAATAATTATTTTAAAGGTTTTCTCATGTAAGTTTTAAACATTTTAAGTATATATCTAGGATCATTTGTTGTTTGTATTTTGTTTGGGGGACATTAAAGATAACTCTGGCTTCATTAAATTAGTGTGCAATGCTAATTCTTTCTCCTGCTCCCTCACCATTGAAGCCTCCCTACTTTCAAGCTTCTACAAAGCATCTATTATTACGACCACCATTTCATCACCTGTAATTCTGAAATCTTATTCACACACATTAATGACAACCCGGATTGTAGATTGTTCACAGGGTAGGTTGGAATATACAGGAATCTTTCTTGAGTGTATGTGTTGGAAGCTGGCTGAACTGGTATAAAATCTAGAAGGAAGAAGATTGACATGTAAACTTATTAAGGTGAGTTCAAGAAGTTGTAACTTGGCTTATGAAACTCAGAATGTCAGCAGCCCTGTTCTTCACTTAACTTCTTGCACTCCTTTCCTACCTGGTAGATTGCATCTCTCCTGGGCATATATTATGTCAGCAGAACATCCCGACATAAATTTTCTTTCACTTAAGTTCACAGGCAGTGTTCAGGAAAACTGCCATTAGGAATTGTAAGAGTGAAAGTTGAAGCGGGTGGGATGCAGAGGGGTGGGGACGACAATTACGAACTGAATTGGAGGCATTGTTCTGATGCTGTGAAAGGTGCTTTTAAGTATATTAGTGATATTCCTGTGAAAGCCACCTTATTAATTCATTCAAAATAAAACAGCCATTATGTAGAAATTGTGACACAGAAGGAAAGAACATAATGATCCTTTTGTTACAAACATCTACGCAAATAAGTCAAGATTCAATCAGGGTTCCCTAAAAGAAATGTTAAGTGTTAGAATTAATGGATCTTTTGAAAATATTTCTGAATATTACAAAACTATTAAAATAATCTAAAAATACCTATTCTTTCTTCCCATATAGTTCTTTTCTCTCTTCCTTATACTAATAAGTCTCCCTAGAAGTTAAATATCTGTTTCAATTAACCTTATTTCTTGTTGACACTGAGCTCCCAATTATTAAAAAGTAGGACAGAAATAAATGGTTATCAAAATTAATAATATATGTAATTATATTCTATTCTCTACATTGGGTAGTAACAAAAGACACTCTCTCCAAATATTTTTGCATAAATTCCCATGCATATACAGAATAATATCCAAGCATTTTCAAATTTTTGAATACTGGTCATCCCTTGGCTATATTAATAATTATTGGAATGTATCCCAACTCTATCTCCTTTATTTTGACTTTCTTGTCTTGTAACAGAGCTCATTAGAGTGTAGGACTCTGCCTATACGTGGAACAGAAGCCACATTGGTGGGGTGTTGAGTTTCTCTCAATACCATAATTACAGGTGCTTGCTAGTAATTAGCAAGATGGGTGTCATATAATTTTGAGAACCATCTTTCAATCCTGATCACTTTCTCACAGCAACACTCTCTGACAGGTATATTCATCTTTCAAATTTACAAATTGCAAGATCAGGTGACCAGATCCAAAAATGAGTGCTGAAAGAGGGAGCCCAAAAATTGAAATGATGATGATAAATATCCCACCTCTGAACTATTAGCTCCCTTGTGTTTTGGGGGTTTTTTTTTGACATGAACCATTTTTAAAGTCTTCATTGAATTTGTTACAATATTGTTTATGTTTTATGTTTTATGTTTTGGTTTTTTGGTCCTGAGGCATGCGGGATCTTAGCTCCCCGACCAGGGATCGAACCTGCACCCCCTGCACTGGAAGGCTAAGTCTTAACCACTGGACCGCCAGGGAAGTCCCTCCCTTGTGTTTTTAGTGCCACTTGTATTGGTGGTTAGAAACGTCTCCCTGACGAAATGACATGCTTGCTTCCCAGTTATTGAGAGAAGAGCTGGAAATTGGTGGCATTACTGCAGCCTATCCATAGCCGACATTCTCAGCTGTAGCAAACATTCTAGAATCTGTCATTATTTTAAAGCACCAACCAGAAGGTACAGCCATTTCCTTATAGCTATGAATAATTCATTGAATATTTCAGGTACTGAAGTCACTAAAAATAACAGGAAAGTTGAAGGCCCTGAGCTTAAAACAAAATCCTAACTATTGCTCAATATTGTTATTTTTTTTAAACATGACACCAGTCAAGCTAATTTCCTAAAGACTTTGCTTGTTGTATTTTAACATATTGACTTCACAGCAAAATTCCAAGCACTTTCTGAAATATCGAACAAATGCTGAAGTCATTCTTATAATATTTCTCTAGTTCTTGAAATCTAAGTACAGATGAGATCTTACTTTCCTTTTACACTCTTATCCAGATGCCTTAACATGACTGACACTTGAGTATTGAACCAGAGTATGAGAGACTGAAAATTAGTTTGAAAAATCCTGTGGAGAAACTGGAATTGTGGGCAATAGCTCTATTTTTCCTTTTTTTTTTTCCATTTAAAAAATGTTTTTATTGAGACATAAGTGACATAGAACATTATGTAAGTTTAAAGTGTACAACATGTTAGTTTGATACATTTATATATTGCAATATGATTACCACCGTAGCATTAGCTAACACCTCTGTCATTTCACATAATTATTATATCTTTTTTATGGTGAGCCCAATTAAGATCTAGTCTCTTAGCAACTTTGAAGTTTATAATACAGCATTTTTTACTATAATCATTATTCTGTGCATTAGATCTCCAGAATTTATTTATCTACTAGTTGCAAGTTTGTACCCTTAAACCACATCTCCCCAAATCCCCCCACCCCCAGACACTGATAACCCCCGTTTTGCTCTCTGTTTTATGAGTTAGGCTTTCTTCCATTTTGAAGATGGATACTCTATTCTGTTAGAGAAAAAAGTTCTGAATTTGGTAATGATAGATTAGGTTTATAACTACTAGCTATATAGCCACGGGAAAATCAATCTGCCTCTCTAATCCTCTGTTTTCTCACCTGTTAAGCAGGGATATTAACACCTGCCTATAAGAGTGTTATACAGATCAATTGAGAAAACGTAAGTGAAAACCTTTTTAAACCATAAAACAGCACAGCAAATTAAGTAATATTGTGATTGATTTCAAAAGAAGAAAGGAAGTAAAATCACCATAAAGGAAATTTGGACAAGTTCCCTCTCTTATTCTGAGTTAAGGGTATTTTTTCATATCATTTTATTCACACAATACATGAATAACTTATTGTAAAAGATTCACAAGTATATGGAGAAAAATAAGAACCATTTTTCTAATGAACTTGTTTAGGTTTTTTCCCCCTCAATGTAACCATTCTTAATAGTTGAAAATATATTTTCTTCTTTCTTTATGCATTCAATCTGCTGTTGTTACATTTGAGACAGAGGTGGAAAGGTGCTGTGGTTTCACCTCTGTGTGACCTTCTTTGTCATTTTTCCTGCTTGGAATGTGTGGATCTTTTAGATGTGAAGAAATAGAAATTACCTTCTGGATGCAGGTGATGACAAACTGAATCATTAACATCCCCCCACCCCAAAAGCTTGGTGTTTCAAATGTTAGAGGTGTTTTTTTTTAGTGAAAAGACAATTATTCCATTATCCATGATTCATCAATTTTAGGCTGTTAGTAATATGAAAGTTTGAGAATCAAACTGACAGGAAAATAGCACCAAATCACTAATGTGGATCTTAAAAATGCTGCATAATGTGATTGCTCTGCTATTTTCAGTGGAATATAATGCCAAAATGATACCTTAAATCTGTTGAATATACAATTTCTTGTCAAATTTTTTTGAGATGTTTTTGCATTTTACATTTCAGATGTTGCTTACTACTCTAGAGGTACTGTGACCGAAAATAGCCACTAGTTTATTTGGGATTTCATAAAATTTTGTATCAAATCTTAATTGAAAATTTCTACTTACAGATGCCAAGAATCTTTATCTTAATTGTTAATAAAGATAATATATTTTTATATGCTTCATATAACCACAATAGCTATACACCAAAAACTAATTTTCATTTTATAACTATTTTACGAAGTGAGAAATTTACATCCATGATCTTTAAAATTCGTGCTTTGTTTACCCCTAAAAATATGTACCTCTTTACATATTTAGAGTTGACATATAAAACTTTTTATTATAAATCTAATTAGTTGTAAAATATGTAATTTCTGGCATATCATAAATAGACATTTTAAAATAAAATTCTTTAATTGCATCTAATAGAATCTAAACCCTCGATCTATTTGATACCCACATTTATTTATTTAGACAAATACCCAAACTCTTATTTGGGTATTGATGTGAAATATTTTACATCATTCCTTAATTTTTTTGAACTTATATTTATATTCTATGTAACTCTGGAAAGATGAGGCACAGGGAGGTCAAGTGAGTCGCCCAAGGTCACACAGCATGTATATGGTAGCTCTGGGTATGAACCCAGACTGCTTGCCTCAGGGTCTGTTATTTACATTTATTATCAACAATTCATTATTTACATTTTGAATTTAAATAAAATTTAAATATGTATGTTATTACCACATTATTTCCCTTCCTTTCCTTTTTTCTATCTAGAAACCTGCTAGTGGTATCCACTGTCTCTGATTAAGTCTGATTAAGGGCTATTAAGTCTTGCTGTGCCTTGAGAGTTGTCAAGATTAAATACAATGCTGAGCCTTACTCTGGAAGAACTGACGATCCCACAGTGTGGAGGGTTCAAGGCATTTGGGAGGAGGCATCAAAATTATTTACTCTATAGCAAACACTGTGCCATCCATCTCAGACACATTATGACATTAGATACAGATAACACCACTTCTACATCAGACGGATGAAGAAACAGAAGCTTCGAGAGCGACTAAAGGCCATGGAATAGGGATGACCCAGGTCTACCTGGCTCCAGCCTGTGCAAAGCTGTTTCCCTCATCCCCTCACTGCCTCTGGCCATGTGGTCATCCCTAAATAAATTCTGATTGAACTGGATTCCATACCTCAAGTTTATATTCCATGAAGAGAATACTTACGGAAACCTTAGCTATTATTCAGGCCTCCCCACAATCTGAACTGTGGCAAGACGCCAGTCTTCCACAGAACAGATTCTACTGTACCATTTCTTTCTTCTGGTTTCAGAATAAATTCCCTTCAGTAAGAGTCTGAAGGCTTAAACCGTGCCTTTTTCTTTGTAGCTGTGCATATATTGGACACAAACTATTTATGGGAGTTAAAATGAAGCTTCATTGAAATGGAAGATTTTTTTAAAAATTTGCCATGATACTATGCTAAACTCCAACAGGTACGATTAAGGACATACACACCCACAAAGTGAAATATCACAGAAATGACAAACATTTAGAGCCAGCAGGTTTTTCTCAGCTGCTTTGGAAAGGTAAAACTATGTCTTTTTTCTCTCACATATGACCATATGTCTTTCACCATGATATAAGTGCTATTATATTCAAATTGCACTTTTGTTTATTCATTTCATCCTGACAGCAAATATCTAGGAAAGAGCTATAGGAAAATGTTTAAATGACTGATACTGCATTTGCTATTCAAAGCACAAATCAAGTTATCTCTAACAGCACTCAAATCCCTTTTCCATTTGAAACACAGATGATAAATTAAAATGTCAAAAATACACTTTGGCTTAAACATTTGTTTTGAAGATTAAAGATATGACCTGACTCTATTGTTAGTGAAAGTCAGACACATTCTGTTCTTTGGCGCATTGCAGCAGTGTGAGTCCATAAAAAGAAAAATCAGTTTTGGACTCTTCATCTTGAGTACTTAATTTTTTTTTTAGGATACTTGTATTAGTGTGTCTTGAATACAGCAAGCTCATTTCTGTATAATATGGGAAGCAGATCTGGTACTGTGCAAAAACACAGGAATTGGATTCAGGATCTGTTTCTGCTACTTGCTATGTAGATTTTGGGAAATTCATAATCTCAGTTTCCTCATCCATATAATGGGTATGATAGTGATGCCTGACTAATAGAATTGTTGCAAGTATTAAGTGTCATTATATGTGTAAATATCCTTACCATTTTACCTGACATGTAGTAAGGTAGTAAGGACTCAATAATTGTCATTATTAATTGCATTACAGTTATTATATATGAGAGAGTTGGCTAGGGTAAGAAAGATTTGGAAACATTTTCCAGAGTGATTATAATCAAATAAGTGCAAAATACACACAAGCATACTGAATGCTCAGAAAAGTGCTACACTGAAGAATGCTCCCAAGCTTTAATTAACCCAGCATTTTTCAATGTTGTTTACCAAGGACAGGTCCTCTCACACAACACCCTAAAACTTTGACGTGAACATCCTACAGAAATCAGAATAGTGATAAGTACCCCAATATCAAGCCCTTCCTTGGTGGGATTTATATTTGAGAAATGTGTTGGTTTTGCTGATGATGTTGGCTTTTAAAGTTAGGTATATTTTTTTATAATAAAGGAATTCACAGTTATTACTGAAGTTTTGGAAAATTAAAAATATAAAATATAATGATTAATTACACTTAGGCTCATTTCCCACCCTCCCAGAAAAAGCATTGTTGTTTTTTTTTAAGTTGGATTTTTAATTGAATATAAAACTTAAAAGATATGGTGGAATGTACATTAAAAGCTTATTACATGCACAATACTCCAAGCTATCAGTGTAGGGAAGTTACAGATTTTTCACTTCATTCAGGTGAGTTTTTAAAACATGAAACAAAATATGAAAGTTCTAATGCATGTGAGCTCTTCTAATAAAGAACAATGATCAACAGAAAAAAAAAAAAAAAACCGCAATCAAAAAATGGGCTGAAGACCTAAATAGACATTTCTCCAAAGAAGAAATACAGACGGCCAACAGGCACATGAAAAGATGCTCAACATAGCTAATTATTACAGAAATGCAAATCAAAACTACAATGAGGTTACCACCTCACACTGGTCAGAATGGCCATCATTAAAAAGCCTACAAATAATAAATGCTGGAGAGGGTGTGGAGAAAAGGGAAGCTTCCTACGCTGTTGGTGGGAATGTAAGTTGGTGCAGCCAGGGTGGAAAACAGTATGGAAGTTCCTCAGAAAACTAAAAATAGAATTACCATATGATCCAGCAAACCTGCTCCTGGGCATATATCCGGACAAAACTATAATTCAAAAAGATGCATGCACCCCTATGTTCATAGCAGCACTATTCACAATTACCAAGACATGGAAACAACCTAAATGTCCATTGACAGATGAATGGATAAAGAAGATGTGGTGCATATATACAATGGAATACTACTCAGCCATAAAAAAGAACAAAATAATGCCATTTGCAGCAACATGGATGCAACTAGAGATGATCATACTAAGTGAAGTAAGCCAAAAAGAGAAAGACAAATATCATATGATATCACTTATATGTGGAATCTAAAATATGACACAATGAACCTATCTATGAAACAAAATCAGAATCCAAGACATAGAGGACAGACTGGTGGTTGCCGAGGGGGAGGGGGTTGGGGGAGGGATGAAGAGGGAGGTTGGGGTTAGCAGATGTAAGCTTTTATGTATGGAATGGATAAACAACAAGGTCCTACTATATAGCACAGAGAACTATGTTCAATATCCTGTGATAAACCACAATGGAAAAGAATATATTAAAAAAAAAGAATGTATGTATATGTATAACTGAATCACTTTGCTGTACAGCAGTAATTAACACAAGATTCTAAATCAACTATACTTCAATTTTAAAAAAATTTTTTAATAAAAAAAAGAACAATGAGTCCTTCTGACGCAACAAGACTTGTTCTAGCAACTCCTCTCCTAACTAATTACACCTGCTGAGGAAGAGCAAGGTTGCCGCTAGAATAAGGTCACCCCTTGTGGCTGTTCCTGCAGCTCAAGAACTTATTTTACACAACAGGCAAAACGAAAACCTGAAACCAAAATCCATTCTGTCACCATGATAGAACTTCAGAGTAGGATGAAACTTAGAGATGTTTAGAGAATCGCGGCAGGCACGTGTGGGCACGTGTGTCTGTGTCTACTGAACTCGAGAGAGCTCCTACGGCTTTTCTCCGGTATGACTGTTCAGATCCTGGCACTTAATCTTCCCGTAGCTCTGGGGACCAGGTGAGAAAGAGTGCCAGGGAGAGCTCTAAATAGCCCTAGGATCAAACCTTGCAGTGATTGCCGTTTAGGTCAGCACATGTTCCTTTCTCATTAGGACAGACACCTGAGAGCAGAATTCCTCAATGGGTGAAACACCTGCACCCAGGCCTGCTCCCGAGTTCTGTGGGCTGATGGAGCCCTCCTTAGACTGCCGGGGCCCAGCAGCCACAGAATGGGGGCAACACTCCTTACGACGACTCACTAGAAATGAACAGGGCCATTGCGAGGCCAGGCCCAGCCCACCTCTCCTTTTGTCCACTGTGAGCACCCCAAAACTCTTAAGGGTAACTTTAAGTCATTATAATCTCATTAAAATTCACAGCAACAGAAACACACGCATTCGAGCGCCATGCCATTCTGCCAGGGGCGAAGGTTAAAGCACGCAGGGCAACCTCGAAAGGCCGCGCCGCCCCGGTCTCCCCACCGGGTCCCGTGTCCCTGGCTACACGGCCGCACGCCGCCCTTCGCCTCTACCGGGGCCCCAAGGTCAAGGCGCGAAGCACGCCGCTCAGAAACCACCAAATCACTGCCACTGACACCAGAACACGAGTGCCGGGACCTGAGGGCCTCGCCGGGCCCGCCCTCGTCCACCGTCTACCTCCCCGCCGGCAACCGACTAGGCCGGTGCGGGACGACCCGCGGGCCCGCCGTCCCCGGGAGCCCCCGGGCCCGACCAGACCCCAGCCCGCAGCTCCCAGGCCGCGCGCGGCGCCCGCCGGCCGCTCAAGCTGCCCCGCATCCCTTGGGACCCGCGCAGCCTCTCACCCAAGCCCGGCCCGGCCACTCAGTCCCCCAGCCCCTCAGACTTCAAACCCCGGCCCGGCCACTCAGTCTCCCAGCCCCCCAGACTTCAGCCCCCGGCCAGTCCACTCACCGAGCAGCAGCAGGAGCAGCGGCCGTCGCCGGGCCGTCGGAAGCCGCCATGGGCGCGAGCGGAGCTGGGCTGGGTCGGGGGGCTGACCCGGCGGAGTGAGGGCAGCTGGTCCCAGTACGGCGCCCTCTGCAGGAAAGAGAGAAAAAAGCATTGTTAACCTGAGTTGCATGACTTTCCCTATTTTTTCTTCGTTTTTTTCTTCGGTTTTTATTTGTATGTCTTACTTAGACTCATTCTGCATCTAAAACCTGGTATGTAGCTTTTCCACTTAACATTTTAACAAGTTGTTCAAATGACTTGCCGTGCCATAAGTTACCTAACCATTAATTGATGATAATGTATTTATGTTTTTACCAAGTTATCATTCTTACAAACTAGTGTTAAACTCTCCAAAAATTCTAAAATTTTTAAATTCTAAAGTTCTCTTCCCCATATTTTGAACTACGTATTCACAGTGAAATCTGAGAACTGGGGTTAAAGTATCAGAGTTTTATTTACTAATTCACTTTTTAAAATAAATTTATTTATTTTATTTATTTATTTTTGGCTGCGTTGGGTCTTCGTTGCTGCATGCAGGCTTTCTCTAGTTGCAGCGAGCGGGGGCTACTCTTCATTGTGGTGCGCACGCTTCTCATTGCGGTGGCTTCTCTTGTTGCAGAGCACAGGCTCTAGGCATGCGGGCTTCAGTAGTTGTGGCACACGGGCTCAGTAGTTGTGGCTCACAGGCTCTAGAGCGCAGGCTCAGTAGTTGTGGCGCACGGGCTTAGTTGCTCTGTGGCATATGGGGTCTTCCCCCGGCAGGGAGCAAACCTGTGTCCCCTGCAGTGGCAGGCAGATTCTTAACCATTGTGCCACCAGGGAAGTCCTAATTCACTTATTTATTCAACAGATAACTTACTCGCTTCTATCTGGGTATCAGTGCTAGGTGTGGTGCTAGGGTTGGGAGCTAATGGGATTCAGCCATGGATCCTGTCTTAGAGGACATGCTATCAGATTTTTAAGACTATGGATGTATAGAGACAAATTGCTTTCCGTTAAAAGCACGGTCCAAATTAGTGCTATAGATTATCGTAATTAAACTCCAATGGCAGTTGTAGAAATATATTAAAAATATAGACACAGATACAGTTATAGATGCAGACATACAGATACTGTATATGGACATATAGATGTGAACTTGTCTTGGAGAGGAAGGTAGCATTACGATGAATGTGTGAACATCTCTCATTCTTCTCTTTTCATTCCAATTCCTGCTTTAGTAGTAACCTATTTATCTAAAATATATGTAAATATCTGAATATCACTGCCAGTTATCTAATTTGAATATTATTTTTGCACATATTTCCCAAAATAGAGACATCAAAAGAAATTCTTAAGTTTTTAATATATTTTAATTGATATTGTCAAATTGCTCCAGTATGATCTAGCTCTGGAGGAAATTCCAACCTGCCTCTAGGTCCTCAAATTCTCAGGTCATTTAATACTTAAAAGTTCATTCAACAGATAGCATTCCAGCAAACTGCTTCCAAATGTTTCTCTCTCTCTACTCTGAATTCCCTCAAATTAATGCCACTCATAGAATATTCCTTCCACCATTGCCATAGCAACTCAAAGTGGTTTCTCCCTTCTTTCAGTTCTCCCCAACCCAGCTACCAAAGCAACAACACTCCTGAAACCTATTCTGATCATTTCGCCCTCTCAACCAGAAGCCTTTCATGACTCCCCACTAACCTCAGAGTAAGAATATCTGAAGACAATTTTTTCAAATCATATTTTCTCCTTCCTTTCAGGCAACTCCAGTTCCAGTTAAATCCAAATCCCCAGCTCCCCATACCCTTCACTTTTCCACCTACTTCCTTGATTCATTCTGTCTAGTTGACTAGTTGATCTAGAAAGCACGATGATGTCTACATAGTGATAATAGTTGTCAAGAATCAACTATCTGCTTTGTGCCTGGGACTGAATGAGTGTTTCCAAATGTTATCTCATGTGCCTTAATCATCACAGCCTCTATTTCACATATAAAACAACTGTGACGACTTAAGTGACTTGTCCAAATTCACACTTGCTTAAATTTAGAGCTCTTTGGACTCCAGAGTTCTTGTTATTTAAACTTCAGTATATTCCATCGTCCCAATACTACTTGGTTTTTGCGTTTTTGTTTTGTTTTTTGGTTGCTTTTTTCTTTTTTGGGGGGGCCACGCCACGCGTCTTACGGGACCTTAGTTCCCCAACCAGGGATCTCACTGCCCCTGGCAGTGAGAATGCCGACTCCTAACTAACAGACTGCCAGGGAATTCCCAACTAGTTTTTTAATCACAGTTATCACCAAATTCATGAAGTCCTTTCCCTCATTCCAGTTAGAAGTGATTTCTCACTCTTCCAAGTTCCTGTAAATCTTACTCTGTATCTCTAGCTCATCACTGATTATGTTTCCTCTTCATTTATTTAGGTAATATGTCTTTTTTCACTTTTTTATCCATTCAATATTTTATAATTAATATTTTATTAAGTCTGGGCCTAGTAAATGGCAAGGACTTTGCTAGGCATTTGGACTATTAAACAAAGTAAACATGATCCTTGCTCTCAAAAAACATACAATTTACTTGTGTTAAGAAAACTCAAAATAAATATATACTTATACATTTTAAGTAGTTCTGTGAAGCAAAAGCATGGAGTACAGGAGACAATAAAGAAGGATCATATTGTGTATGTGGGTGGGGTGGAGGGGGTGAAGATTATTCAGAGTTGGCCTTGGTGAGGAAATAAACTGTCAGCCAAGACACCAAGATGAAAAGAAATCAGCCAAGTAAAGAATGGGAATGTAGGGGAACAACATTCTAAGCAGAAGGAAAATCACAGGCAAATGTTTTGAAGCAAAAAAAGACTATTTTCCAAGAATTAAAAGAAGGTCATTCAAGGATGCAGTATAAAGCTGTTCCATTGTCTGTGTGAATGGAGCCCCACAGGGTTTTGCAGTGGTGCCCTGAGGTCAAAATGCCTTGAGAGTGAACCAATGGACTGGAAAAGTAGAACTGCATCCGTGTGGAAAGGAAGGCAGGACCACATCATTCAACAGTCTGCTAAAGAGTTCACACCTATTTTAAGTGCAAAGGGAAGTCTCTTACAAGATTTAACCAGTGATTGCTATAATCCAATTTCAGATGTTTATTTATTCTTCTAGAAGGGAAACACTGTGGGTTGATACATCTATGCATACCTTTTATCTTTAATATGTCTTTAACTCCACAGTGCCTAATATAATTATTTGAGGATATCAGTTGTTTAATGCTTATTTCCTGAGATAAAATGAGTTAGCGTTTCTATCTTCATATAGGCATTGTCATTATGGCTATTTTCTTATATCCTTATGAGACAGGAGATAGATGGGCCCCAGGCTGAGCAGCTGGGGTCTGTTCCCTATGGACAGATACTCCAAGATGAAGATAAAAGCAGGAGCAAGGAGAAGGCTGGGCCCTGCCCAGACAAGAGATAAAGAGACCACATATTCCTCATTCTCAAAGTCAAGGAGACCTTCCCTACTACACATGCGCAGAAAGCCTCCTTGGAGGTCAAAGGGGGGGGGGGGGCACCACCCCATAGTAGGTGATGTCAACCTACCCATAGGCCTCTTGGCTAGAATCCATCTTGGCTAAGAGGTGCACATGCACACATGGGAGGACCCTGAGATAAACCAAATACAGACTTAGAACCAGGCAAAGCAAGATGATTGGCCAGAGGAGACCTGGAACAAATGCCCCATATAAGTGATTCAAACCACTATGAGGGCGTGACTCTCTCTCTGAGCCTGCATGTGTGAGTCTATTCACACATGTCTTTTTTCCTCCTAGTAAACACTTTACTTGTTTCACTACTTTCCGTCCTTTTGAGGGAATTCATTTCTAAAAGCCGATGGGCCAGGGCCTTGTCACTGGCCACTGGTCTAGTGGTCAGGATTCAGCGTTCTCACTGCCACAGCCTGACTTGCCTCTGGCTGGGGAACCAAAATCCTGCTTCAAGCCTCTGCAGGCTGAGGCCACTCAAAATGACTTACACCAACTCTCACTGGAGAATATGTGTGAAATTCTGCACCATTTTTCTCCCCAGGTGATATTTCTTTAATTGTTTTTAATCAAGTTTGAACCTTCCCAAATAGCTGACTTGAGCTCGTGATATTGTTGCTAGCTAGAAATGACCATGAACTACAGACGTTGGGTGCAGTGATGACTTTGACAGTCTAAGTATAAAAGAACTGTCAAGGTTTTCACTCTAAGGCTACAGGTTACAGAAAATTCAGAAATAAAGTTTGGTGTTCCCTTTGAATCAATTTGTTACATCCTCTGCTAATCCCATTTCCAAAAGGGCTTACTTTCTAACGGATTACATACTATAGCCCTTGACCTTTCTGAGAGGACTGAATAAAGTTGAATTTGTAGCAAGTTAGAGGTTGTATAGAATACTAGAAGACGATCCTTTCCCAGTTGGAAATTCACTGGGTGGACTGATGCAAATTTATTAGACTGGGGAGGAAAAGTCACTTATATTGCATAAACCAGTGCCAATCAGTTGGTAGTAGCTGTATGGAGAAAGATTTGGAGACCACATTTGGGCTGGGGAAGAAATGATTAATGGTATCTGTCACATGTTCAGAAGGAGGAAATGGCATTTGGACACATGCTTATTTCTGCCCAAGCTCATTTAGTATAGCCAGGGCCTTGAGTGGTGTTTCTAATATGAGAGAATTTAATCAAAACACAAAACAGGGGATTTAAAACAAGATTTTAAAGAATGGCAAAAACACTATCCAGTATTAAAAAGGCTTGTGAAATTAAAAATAATATTCAAAGTGCTAGTAAATCAATAAGAAAAATGACCTCAAAATAAATTTGGGTAATAAGCCCAGCAGATATTGATTGTTTCAATAGTCCTTTATATTCAGCTTACTTACTGAATTGTCCTCTAAATTTCTCATCATTGCTACCTTGATCCTCTCAGATTTTCACATGGAGAATCTGCAGGTAATCATAACAAATTGCATTGCAACTTCCAAATATCTAAATATTTTTTTCTTATTGCATTGACTAGAAGTTCTTTAAAAATAAAAACAATGAAGGAGGGAGTGTACATCTCTTTTCTGTTCTTACCTTGAATGAAATTATTTTAATATTTTACCATTGAGAGTCAGAGATTACAATAAGCGTTTTTTTTTAAATCAAAATAGAAGTTACATTTTATAAATATTTTTTCTGACATTAACTGATATGATTCATATGATTTTTTCATCTTTGAATTATTATGTAATATATTTCCCAATATTGCTGAAATAAACATACTTGATTATGTTGTATTATTCATGCTCTAATGATTGATATAACAATATTTTATTTTAAGATTTTTGTTTCAATGTTTGAAAAATGAGAATTGCCCAAATATTTTTTTCTTAGGTATAATTATTGGTAAGATTATTGTGTCAACACTATGCTTGTTTTATAAAATTCCATACTTTGCTGCAATTTATGTTCTGGGAGCAACTTTAAGGTAGTGGTTAAGAATCCAGGCTCCCACAAATCAAAACAGTATGGTACAGGCATAAACAGACACATAGATCAATAGAACAGAATAGAGAGCCCAGAAATAAACCCATACTTATGCAGTCAATTAATTTAGGAGAAAGGAGCCCAGAATATACAATGGGGAAAGAATAGTTTCTTCAATAAATGTTGGGAAACTAGACAGCCACATAAAAAAAAAGTGAAACTGGACCACTATCTTACACCATACAGAAAAATCAACTCAAAATGGATTAAAGTCTTGAATGTAAGATCTGAAATCATCAGAATCCTAGAAGAAAGCATAGTTACTTGATATCAGTCATGACAATGATTTTTTGGATTTGACGCCAATAGCAAAGGCAACAAAAGCAAAAATGAACAAATAAGATTACGTCAGACTAAAAAACTTCTGTACAGCAAGCAAAACCATCAACAAAATGAAATGGCAACCTATAGGATGGAAGAAAATACTTGCAAGTCATATCTGATAAAGGGTTAATACCCAACATATATAAAGAGCTTAACAACTCAATAGCAAAACAAAAACAAAAACAAAAAACCCAAACAATCCAATATAAAAATGGGCAGAGGAGCTGAACAGACATTTTTCCAAAGAAGAAAGACAAAATGGCCAACAGGTACATGAAAAGGCGCTCAGCATAACTAATCATCAGGGAAATACTAATCAAAACCACAATGAGATACCACTTCACACCTGTTAGAATGGTTATTATCAGAAAGATAAGAAACAACAAGTGTTGACGACGATGTGGGGGAAGGGGAACACTTGTGCACTGTTGGTGGGAACATAAATTGGTGCCACCACAATGGAAAGCAGTTTGAAGCTTCCCCACAAAATTGAAAATAGCAATCCAGCAATCCCACTCTGGTATTTATCTGAAGGAAAAGAAATCACTATCTTGAAACGACATCTGCGCCCCTATGTTTATTGCAGCATTATTTAAAATAGCCAGGACATAGATACAACTTAAGTGTACATGATGAATGAATGGATAAAGAAAGCATGGAATATTATTCAGCCATAAAAAGAAAAAAAAAGTCCTGCCATTTGCAACCACATGGATGGACTTTGAAGGCATTATTCTAAGTGAAATAACTCAGACAGAATAAGAAAAATACTGTACGATCTCACTTATATGTGGAATCTAAAAAACACCCGAACTGATAGATTCAGAGAAGAGATTGGTAGTTGCCAGATATGGGGAGTAGGGGGTGGGCAAAATGGGTAAAGATGGTCAAAAGGTATAAACATCCAGTTATTTGATAAACAAGTCCTCAGGATGTAACATACAGCATGGTGACTATAATTAACAATACTGTATTGTATATTTGAAAGTTGCTGAGAGAATAGATCTTAAAAAATTCTCATTAGAAGAAAAAAAATTGTAACTATGTGTGGTGATGGATCTTAACTAAACTTGTTTTGGTAATTGTTTTGCAATATACACATATATCAAATCATATAATACAACGTTATATGCCAGGTATACCTCAATAAAATTTAAAAAAGGAATCTAAGCTCTCAGTTGTGAGCTATTTGGGTTAGAAATGCAGTTTCATTACTTGCTAGTGTTCCCCATTTGTAAGAAAAGAGATAACAATGGTATCTACCTCATAAGATTGTGACTATTAAGTGATAGTTCACACCAAGTACTTACCAGGATTTGTAGCAAGTAATAAGTACTCAATAGCTATGCAAACACATACACATAGGCACACTCAAAGAAACATAAAAATTGAGAATGTATTATATTTTAAAAGTTTCATAAAATTTGCCAGTAAATTAGTGACAACCTAATGCCTCTTGGACCCTTAATTCTTTGAAACCTCTCCCCTCTTTCTCCTATGTGTTTCCTTTTCAAGGCTCTCTGCCTCTTTTGTCTTTTTTATATTTAATTTGTATTAGCCCAGATAGCAACTATTTCAGTGAGATTCTAAAAATGTATTGGTGAGTTATACATAGCTTTTTTTTTTTACATCTTTATTGGAGTATAATTGCACTACAATGGTGTGTTAGTTTCTGATGTATAACAAAGTGAATCAGCTATATATATACATATATCCCCATATCTCCTCCCTCTTGCGTCTCCCTCCCACCCTCCCTATCCCACCCCTCTAGGTGGTCACAAAGCACTGAGCTGATCTCCCTGTGCTCTGTGGCTGCTTCCCTCTAGCTATCTATTTTACATTTGGTAGTGTATATATGTCCATGGCACTCTCTCACTTCATCCCAGCTTACCCTTTCCCCTCCCCGTGACCTCAACTCCATTCTCTACATCTGTATCTTTATTCCTGTCCTGCCCCTAGGTTTTTCAGGACTTTCTTTTTTTTTTTTTTTAGATTCTGTATATATGTGTTAGCATATGGTATTTGTTTTTCTCTATCTGACTTACTTCACTCTGTATGACAAACTCTAGGTCCATCCACTTCACTACAAATAACTCAATTTCATTTCTTTTTATGGCTGAGTAATATTCCAGTGTATATATGTGCAATATCTTTTTTATCCATTCATCTGTTGATGGGCACTTAGGTTGCTTCCATGTCCTGGCTATTGTAAATAGAGCTGCAATCAACATTGTGCTACATGACTCTTTTTGAATTACGGTTTTCTCAGGGTATATGGCCAGTAGTGGGATTGCTGGGTCACATGGTAGTTCTATTTTTAGTTTTTAAAGGAACCTCCTTACTGTTCTCCATAGTGGCTGTATCAATTTACATTCCCACCAACAGTTCAAGAGGGTTCCCTTCTCTCCACACCCTCTCCAGCATTTATTGTTTGTATATTTTTTGATGATGGCTATTCTGACTGGTGTGAGGTGATACCTCATTGCAGTTTTGATTTGCATTTTTCTAATGATTAGTGATGTTGAGCATCCTTTCATATGTTTGTTGGCAACCTGCATATCTTCTTTGGAGAAATGTCTGTTTAGGTCTTCTGCCCATTTTTGGATTGGGTTGTTTGTTTTTTAGATATTGAGCTGCATGAGCTGCTTATAAATTTTGGAGATTAAATCCTTTGTCAGTTGTTTCATTTGCAAATATTTTCTCCCATTCTGAGGGCTGTCTTTTCGTCTTGTTTATGGTTTCCTTTGCTGTGCAAAAGTTTTTAAGTTTCATTAGGTCCCATTTGTTTTTATTTTCATTTCTCTAGGAGGTGGGTCAAAAAGGATCTTGCTGTGATTTATGTCATAGACAGTTCTGCCTATGTTTCCAAGATTTTTATAGTGTCTGGCCTTACATTTAGGTCTTTAATCCATTTTGAGTTTATTTTCGTGTATGGTGTTAGGAAGCTTTCTAATTTCATTCTTTTACATGTAGCTGTCCAGTTTTCCCAGCACCACTTATTGAGGAGGTTGTCTTTTCTCCATTGTATATTCTTGCCTCCTTTATCAAAGATAAGGTGACCATATGTGCGTGGGTTTATCTCTGGGCTTTCTATCCTGTTCCATTGATCTGTATTTCTGTTTTTGTGCCAGTACCATAAAGTCTTGATTACTGTAGCTTTGTAATATAGTCTGAAGTCAGGGAGCCTGATTCCTCCAGCTCCATTTTTCTTTCTCAAGAGTGCTTTGGCTATTCAGGGTCTTCTGTGTTTCCATACAAATTGTGAAATTTTTTGTTCTAGTTCTGTGAAAAATGCCAGTGGTAGTTTGATAGGGATTGTATTGAATCTGTAGATTGCTTTGGGTAGTATAGTCATTTTCACAATGTTGATTCTTCCAATCCAAGAACATGGTATATCTCTGCATCTGTTTGTATCATCTTTAATTTCTTTCATCAGTGTCTTATAGTTTTCTGCATACAGGTCTTTTGTCTCCTTAGGTAGGTTTATTCCTAGGTATTTTATTCTTTTTGTTGCAGTGGTAAATGGGAGTGTTTCCTCAAATTCTCTTTCAGATTTTTTCATCATTAGTGTATAGGAATGCCAGAGATTTTCGTGCATTAATTTTGTATCCTGCAACTTTACCAAATTCATTGATTAGCTCTAGTAGTTTTCTGGTGGCATCTTTAGGATTCTCTGTGTATAGTATCATGTCATCTGCAAAGAGTGACAGCTTTACTTTTTTCCGATTTGGATTCCCTTTATTTCTTTTTTCTTCACTGATTGCCATAGCTAAAACTTCCAATACTATGTTGAATAATTCTGGTGAGAGTGGACAACCTTGTCTTGTTCCTGATCTTAGAGGAAATGGTTTCAGTTTTTCACCATTGAGAATGATGTTGGCTGTGGGTTTGTCATATATGGCCTTTATTATGTTGAGGTAAACTCCCTGTATGCCTACTTTCTGGAGGGTTTTTATCATAAATGGGTGTTGAATTTTGTTGAAAGCTTTTTCCGCATCTATTGAGATGATCATATGGTTTTTCTCCTTCAATTTGTTAATATGGTGTATCACATTGATTGATTTGCATATGCTGAAGACTCCTTGCTTCCTGGGATAAACCCTACTTAATCATGGTGTATGATCCTTTTAATGTTCTGTTGGATTCTGTTTGCTAGTATTTTGTCGAGGATTTTTGCATCTATGTTCATCAGTGATATTGTCCTGTAATTTCCTTTCTTTTTGACATCTTTGTCTGGTTTTGGTATCAGGGTGATGGTGACCTTGTAGAATGAGTTTGGGAGTGTTCCTCCCTCTGCTATATTTTGGAAGAGTCTGAGAAGGGTAGGTGTTAAATGTTTGATAGAATTCGCCTGTGAAGCCATCTGGTCCTGGGCTTTTGTTTGTTGGAAGGTTTTTCATCACAGTCTCAATTTCAGTGCTTGTGATTAGTCTCTTTATGTTTTCTATTTCTCCTGGTTCAGTCTTGGAAGGTTGTGCTTTTCTAAGAATTTGTACATTTCTTCCAGTTTGTCCATTTTATTGGCATATAGTTGCTTGTAGTAATCCCTCACGATCATTTGTATTTCTGCAGTGGCAGTTGTTACTTTTCCTTTTTCGTTTCTAATTCTATTGATTTGTCTTCTCCCTGTTTTTTTCTGGATGAGTCTGACTAATGGTTTATCAATTTTGTTTATCTTCTCAAAGGACCAGATTTTAGTTTTACTGATCTTTGCTATAGTTTCCTTCATTTCTTTTTCATTTATTTCTGACCTGATCTTTATGATTTCTTTCCTTCTGCTAACTTTGGGGTTTTTTTGTTCTTTTTTCTCTATTTGCTTTAGGTGTATGGTTAGGTTGTTTATTTGAGATGTTTCTTGTTTCTTGAGGTAGGATTGTATTGCTATAAACTTCTGTCTTAGAACTTCTTTTGCTGCATCCCATAGGTTTTGGGTCATCGTGTTTTCATTGTCATTTGTCTCTAGGTATTTTTTGATTTCCTCTTTGATTTCTTCAGTGATCTCTTGGTTATTTAGTAGTGTATTGTTTAGCCTCCATGTGTTTGTATTTTTTACAGATTTTTTTCCTGAAGTTGATATCTAGTCTTATAGCGTTGTGGTCAGAAAAGATACTTGATACGATTTCAATTTTCTTAAATTTACCAAGGCTTGATTTGTGACCCAAGATATGATCTATCCTGGAGAATGTTCCATGAGCACTTGAGAAGAAAGTGTATTTTGTTGGTTTTGGATGGAATGTCCTATAAATATCAATTAAGTCCATCTTGTTTAATGTATCATTTAAAGCTTGTGTTTCGTTATTTATTTTCATTTTGGAGGATCTGTCCATTGGTGAAAGTGGGGTGTTAAAGTCCCGTACTATGATTGTTACTGTCGATTTCCCCTTTTATGGCTGCTAGCATTTGCCTTATGTATTGAGGTGCTCCTATGTTGGGTGCATAAATATTTACAATTGTTATATCTTCTTCTTGGATTGATCCCTTGATCATTATGTAGTGTCCTTCTTTGTCTCCTGTAATAGTCTTTATTTTACAGTCTATTTTGTCTGATATGAGAATTGCTACTCCAGCTTTCTTTTGATTTCCATTTGCATGGACTATCTTTTTCCATCCCCTCACTTTCAGTCTGTATGTGTCCCTAGGTCTGAAGTGGGTCTCTTGTAGACAGCATATATATGGGTCTTGTTTTTGTATCCATTCAGCCAGTCTATGTCTTTTGGTTGGAGCATTAATGCATTTACATTTAAGGTAGTTATCGATATGCATATTCCTATTGCCATTTTCTTAATTGTTTTGAGTTTGTTATTGTAGGTCTTTTCCTTCTCTTGTGTTTCCTGCCTAGAGAATTTCCTTTAGCATTTGTTGTAAAGCTAGTTTGGTGGTGCTGAATTCTCTTAGCTTTTGCTTAGCTGTAAAGGTTTTAATTTCTCCATCAAATCTGAATGAGATCCTTGTTCGGTAGAGTAATCTTGGTTGTAGGTTTTCCCCTTTCATTACTTTAAATAAGTCCTGCCACTCCCTTCTGGCTTGCAGAGTTTCTGCTGAAAGATCAGCTGTTAACCTTATGGGGATTCCCTTGTATGTTATTTGTTGTTTTTCCCTTGCTGCTTTTAAAATTTTTTCTTTGTATTTAAGTTTTCATAGTTTGCTTAATATCAAATTAATTAATTAACAAATTAATTAATATTGAACACTTCTGCCAGTGTTCAATAGGTTTTCTGTAGGAGTTGTTCCACATGTAGATGTATTTGTGATGTATTTGTGGGGAGGAAGGTGATCTCCACGTCTTACTCCTCCGCCATCTTGCAAGTCTCCTACATAGGTTTTTAAATATATAATTACCTGCTTCATCCCCTCTGATTTCAGGCTATATCCCATTTATCTCTCCTAATAATTTTTTCTTCTTCAACATTGTCAGAAATTTGTCTGTTTATCAGTGTTTCCCAAGACCAGCTCTTGAATTAAACACTCGGTTTTTCTTCTTTTGGCTTTCTAATTTATTGATTTCTATCTTTATTGACTTCTTTCTCTCCTTTTGATTTTTATTTTCTGGGATGCATGGTCTCTGCCTGGCTGAGGATGCACAGTGGCAGGGAGGGGGGTGGGGCCTGGAGAGGAGACATGGGTCATCATCTGCAGCTAATGTTGACATGAGGCTGGCTCTGTTTCCAACCCTAGTGTAGACTCTGGGCCTCTGGGTCAAGCATCATGTGGGAGAGTGGTTGTGTGGGAGGGGCACAGAGCATCCTCTTTTCTGTCATATGTGGTCTCTCAATAGACAGTTCTAGCATAAGAATGTGTGGTTTGAAATCAGAGACCTAGATTTGAGTCCAGGCTCTGCTACTTATTATCTTTGTGAAAAATTCCTTTACTTCTTTAAACCTCATTTTCCTCATCTGCGAAAAGGGCATAATAATAGTATTTTCCTCCAAGGGTTATTGTAAGGATTAAATGAGATAATGCAGGGACTTCATTTATTTCACTGGCATGTCCCTCCTGATAAATATTGATGTGTGTGTGTGTGTGTGTGTGTGTGTGTGTGTGTGTGTGTGTGTGTATGTGTGTATATAAAATATTTCTTGAACTAATAATTCAAAAATATTCCTTCAGTGAGCCTAAGGAATTTCCACCCAGCCTTAAAACACTACATATTACTGGAACCCAATCTTGTGAAGAGATTGAAGAGCTCGCTGAACCTCTGCAGCTATTACATGATAAAAATGATTGAAGCCACTTGCCAACATAAAAGTGCCTTGTGCACAGTTATTAATAATACTGAGCAGTGCCCATTATAGAAAACCTACAGCTTTTATGCTTCCATAATTTTAGGCATGCTATCATCCTCTCAAGAAAGAAGAATCACCTCCAATACAAATCCTACCAGCTCTCTATTTTCCAATAAAGAGAACCTTACAAATGATGAAAACAGTGGCAGGTCCTTTCACTAGCCCCACTCACAGGTGGGGAAGGGATGTAAATGAGGAGCATTTATCTTGCCCTCCACAAATCACCACATGCTTGGTGGTTTCCAAGCTGACAGAAAGATCTTCCATTAACAGAGATGGGAAGGGAAGTGTTCCTCCTTCGACAAAGAGCCATTTCTGAAAAGGCACTTCCTTACGATAAAAAGGGCATGAAAAAATCATTCAGAGGAAAATAACCTAAATGGACTCCCAAAAGCAAACTGCATATTCTTGTACATGGCATGTACTACCACCACTTGTTTCAGGGAAGATACTTAGAGAAAATCTTTGACATTCTAGAAGCCTCTCCTCTTTTTTAGATGAGTTTTTATAATGACTCGACTTCCTGTTTAGAGGCAGGAAATTGTTATTATTCTGCATTGCTGTGTATAAATTTTTAAAATTAGAATGTAATTTGTTGGGCTGATAGCAAATACATAACATTTATACTATATATAAAACAGAAGTCAGCCTCTATAAACTGCATAAAATGATGATAGAAAAATTACTATTTGAACAGAGTAAACATTTTAATCATAACCAGGGCACGGAAGAGAGAGTACCCTGAGAGAAAGTTATCTGTAAGATTAAGTAAAAACACTTAAATATGAGGATCCAGAGAGTAGAAAAAAATGTGAGGGGAGGGACATGTCAAGAGCTGGTGCTGACAGCCCTCTCTTTGGTAAGAACCATAGGTCAGAGTCGCCCACTTGAGGGGATAACGTTCTCAGTAAGTCACTCCAGACACGAGCTTCATGGACCACTTCCTCCTCAGCATCCTCATAGGTAAGCATTCCAGCTGCTCTGCTCATCTGCCTGTGAGAATCAGAAAGCTGCCCAGACTTGCCATGCCATTTCTTGGGTCTCTGTCCTGTCAGCTAAAAACTTGGAAAAAAAAAAGATTGGGGTTTCATTTTGAAGAGGTAGGTGGGGAAGGAAAACAACTACAGTTTAAGATGAGTAGCTTCTATTTTTTCCCTTCGTCACTAAGTAGTCTTGGGGCAAAACTGTCTTTTACAAAAAAGACTACATGTGATTTTTTTTTGAAACAGGATCCCAGTAAACTAATGCTTCCTCCTTTGATGGAGCCATTATTAGAGCTCGAGCCCATGATATTAAATGTTACAGTCTTGGGCTTCCCTGGTGGCGCAGTGGTTGAGAATCTGCCTGCCAATGCAGGGGACACGGGTTCGAGCCCTGGTCTGGGAAGATCCCACATGCCGCGGAGCGACTAGGCCCGTGAGCCACAATTGCTGAGCCTGTGCGTCTGGAGCCTGTGCTCCGCAACAAGAGAGGCCGCGATAGTGAGAGGCCCGCGCACCGCGATGAAGAGTGGCCCCCGCTTGCCGCAACTGGAGAAAGCCCTCGCACAGAAACGAAGACCCAACACAGCCAAAAATAGATAAATAAATAAATTAATTAAAAAAAAAATGTGGGGCTTCCCTGGTGGCGCAGTGGTTGAGAATCTGCCTGCCAATGCAGGGGACACGGGTTCGAGCCCTGGTCTGGGAAGATCCCACATGCCGCGGAGCAACTGGGCCCGTGAGCCACAATTACTGAGCCTGCGCGTCTAGAGCCTGTGCTCTGCAACAAGAGAGGCCGCGATAGTGAGAGGCCCGCGCACCGCGATGAAGAGTGGCCCCCGCTTGCCACAACTAGAGAAAGCCCTCACACAGAAACGAAGACCCAACACAGACATAAATAAATAAATAAATAAATAAATTTAAAAAATAAAAAAAAAATAATAAAAGGAGCTTTAAAAAAAAAAAAAAAATGTTACAGTCTTTAAAAAATTATCGGGGGACTTCCCTGGTAGCGCAGTGGTTAAGAATCCACCTGCCAATGCAGGGGACATGGGTTCGAGCCCTGGTCCGGGAAGATCCCACATGCCACGGAGCAACTAAGCCCGTGCGCCACAACTATTGAGCCCACGTGCCGCAACTACTGAAGCCCGTGCGCCTAGAGCCCGTGCTCCACAACAAGGGAAGCCACCGCAATGAGAAGCCCGAGCACTGCAATGAAGAGTAGCCCCCACTTGCCACAACTAGAGAAAGCCTGTGCACAGCAACAAAGACCAAACGCAGCCAAAAATAAATAAATTAAATAAATAAAATTTTAAAAATAAACATAAAAAATTTTTTTAATTAAAAATAAAAAATTATCGGTCATTTACATAATAATGTGAAAAGAGGTGAACAACTATGTTTTTCATGTTATGTATCTTTTCCCAAGGTTCTATTCCATATCAGCTGCTAACAGGTTAAGATAGGAGATGCTTAATACATATGAAACTTTTTTCAAGATGGGCCTCTTATGGCTTCTTGCATGTTTCCTGAGGATTTTCTGAATTCAATATTCAAGTATCAGTCAAAAATCTCCAGGACTAAGTAGTGTAACAATGTTCCACTCTACATTTCTTATCCAGTGATAATGTTTCCATTGTGTGGAATTATGTTTCTCTTGCCCAATATAGATGTAAGATTAATTTGGAGTATTTGGTGGAACAGATGTTATACTTGGAAGATAAGGAGCAGGAAATCCCTCTGGATAAATAACTCTGAGAGGAAAGGCCATAGTGAAAAGTTGGGTTCCATCAACTTTCAGTTAAAGTTCTTTCCTCCCATTGTCAAGCAGATACAAAAGTTTTTCTTATTTTCAGAAAATGATGAAATTGGGAAGGAATGTGAAATGCTTCAGAGGAAGGGAAAGGGCATTTCCTTTCCTTGTTATAGCTTTGCTCGGGATCTTTATTAAAAGATAAACCTGAATCCTGCCTGCATTTGCTCTCACAGTGTTGTGGGAACTATCATAGCCATGAAATCTCTTGTGATTTTGTCAGCCAGAGTTGTCTTTTTTTAAAAAAAAAAATTTATTTATTTATTTTTGGCTGCATTGTTTCTTTGTTGCTGCGCGCTGGCTTTCTCTAGTTGTGGCGAGCAAGGGTTACTCTTCATTGCGGCACACGGGCTTCTCATTGCAGTGGCTTCTCTTGTTGTGGAGCACAGGCTCTAGGTGCACGGGCTTCAGTAGTTGTGGCACACGGGCTCAGTAGTTGTGGCTCGCGGGCTCTAGAGCACAGGCTCAGTAGTTGTGGTGCACGGGCTTAGTTGCTCTGCGGCATGCGGAATCTTCCCGGACCAGGGCTCGAACCCATAGCCCCTGCATTGGCAGGCGGATTCTTAACCACTGCGCCACCAGGGAAATCCCCGGAGTTGTCTTTATTGAACTTACTCAAGGACTAGTAAAGGTACTGGTAACAGCACCCACCTGCAAATCTTGCTGGTAGAACTACCTGGTGAAACCAGGAAAGGGATCAGGGTTTTAGTAAGCAAACTGAAAACTACAGACAACATAGACACCTCTCACCCCCTATTGTTAAAAATGTATAAATCTGGAAATACATCCAGCTAGACTCAGCACCAGGTACTTCTCTTTTGACTTGTGATTGGGGCTGTTACCCATGCAGAGAGCTTCTTATTACTTTCACCAACCTACCAGATGGCCCAGTCAGTCCATGCCTTCATTATTATTGTAGCCAAGTGGATATTGTCACGTCAAGTATGAGGAACGGACTGGTTTGGAGGGCTGCAGCGTACACAAAGCTGCTGTGGAGAGCCCTGCTAATTGCCCTGTGGTCCAAACTCAGCATCACTGTGATTTCCTGACAACAGTCCAGATGGCTTCAGCCTCTACTGCAGGCATGCCAGCCTGGGAAGGAGGGCACTGACACCTGCTCAAGGAAGATGGCTGAGCCCATTAATTCTGATTTACAAAGATGACACGGATTCCAGAGTGTTGGCCAGGTGGGGCCCCGTAGCCCATTTTTAGAAACCAGTCACTGAGGCCTCCTCATCCATCCACTTCCCTGCCCTCTGGCCTTGCTTGTAACAAAAAGTTACTTGCAGCCTTTAAACTCTGTTTGCTCTCTAGCTTTATTGCTGGCAGAAAACAGTGCAGTTTATCAACATTATCTCATATCGGCAGATCCCAGACAGTGAAATGGTAGTTGTTGGGGCCATTAAAAGATACTTCCACACTCTGCCTGGTGCAGAATTTATAGAGCCTCCCAGCGTAAGGTCCTGGAAAGTACAGATCGTCTCATTATATGAAATGACAACCTAGCACCTCAGAGATAGGGTAATTCCAAGTACTCACGGGCCTCAGGTACAACTGGGCTTTTGAGGCGTGTTAAAAATGATGCTGATAAACTTTTAAGATTTTTATGAGATTCATCTTTTCCTATGCTCAGACTTTCAAGGAAAAATATGCTTGCTTCACCCCACAAAGCTCCTGCAAATCCCTTTCTGAGCAAATTCATATTCCTTTCTTATCAATTTTGCTTTTTGTAATTGCCTGTATTTCCACACGTATTTCTACATATGTGTGGTGTTTTTTGGGCTCCTCAGAAGTGGAGGCTGAGACAGGGATTCTTATGCGCATGGTTTATTGAAGGAGCGCTCTGAGGAAAATGAAAGTGGGGGGGAGCAGGGTGGGGCAGAGAAAGGAGCTGAGCAACGCAGTGGCCTCAGCTTGATCCCACAGGGACCGTGGAGGATGAGTTATACCCCAGAGATGGTCTCACCTGTGGTAAGGAAGCCATTCTCTTGCCCCTCTGTCAGTGAGTCATAGTCCTTGATGTGGAGGAGGGATGGGCAGGGTTTGCTGTAACTCTCAGGCAAGCAGGATTTAGCTCGGTGGAAAGGCGATGCATGGTCATCATGATGTTGAGGCTCCATCACCTGGGAATTTGTTAGACCTGTCAATTCTCAGGGATATCCTCAGATCTACTAAATCAGAAACTCTGGAAATGGAGCCCGGAACTCTGAGGGTCAACAAACCCGCCAGGTGATTATGATTCATAATATTATTTGAGCACCACTCTTTTACGTCAGTTCCCTGAAGAACGGGGTCATCACTCACAGCAGCTGCAAGATGGGTGCACAAGCCTGGTGAAGGAGATCAATGATTTCTATCAGGTCTCAGGAAAGCTTTGTACAAAGAAAGAAAAATGGAGGCTAAAGCTTAAGTCTGAGGAAATGTTAATTGGGTAAAAGAGGTGGATTTCTAGGCAAAGGGAGAATCATATATGAAGCTTCTAAAGTGAAAAAAGGTTATAGTTTATTGAAGAACTGACTGAAGAGTAATATGGCCAGAGCATCAAGCACAAGGTAAATAACGGTGCCAAGTGAAAGTTGAAAGGTAGGCTGGGGTCAGAAGGGTGATTCTAATGGCTAAAAATAACTGCAGTTAACATTTACAGAGCATTTTCTATGTGCCAGACACTTTGCCAAGAGCTTCTCATACATTGTCTTAATTAGTCCTCATAAGAAAAGATGTAGAGAGATTAGATGAGGACCTTGAGCCTTAACTAAGGAGCACAGCAGTGAGTGATGGAGCAGAGCATTGACTGAAGGCTTTGTCTGGGTACAAAGCCCCCACTCTTAACCACCACCCCATCCTGACATGGTATGGATTTTTGGAGTCTTATCCTATGAGCCATGGGAAACCACTCAGGTTTTAATTGGGAAACTGACATAGTCATATTTATACTGTATGAAGAGCATTTTAGCTGCTTGAGATACAATTGCCATATAACATTGCCTAAGTTTAAGGTATACAACAGTGATGATTTGATACATGTAAACATTTATATGTTTATTATTACATCTGCTTAAGAACAGAAATACAGGGACTGCCCTGATGGCGCAGTGTATAGGACTCCATGCTCCCAATGCAAGGGGCCTGGGTTCCATCCCTGGTCAGGGAACTAGATCCCATGTACATGCTACAACTAAGAGTTTGCATGCTGCAACTAAGAGTCTGCATGCCACAGCTAAGAGTTTGCATGCCACAACTAAGGAGCCCGCCTGCCGCAACTAACACCTGGTACAACCAAATTAATAAATAAATATTTTTTAAAAAGAACAGAAATACAAGCACTAAACACGTTTTTTTTTCAGAATAAAGGATAATTGCCCACCATCTAACCCCAAAGCACCCCACACTGCTGCAGCCATCCTTATATTCCCCGCCCAACCCCAGCGAATGTGATTTAGTAAATCTGGAGTGGGGCCTGAAGGCTACATATATATTTTTTAATCTACATTTTAGAAATACAAGTTCCCTAACAGATTTAAACGCAGGCGTCCTTACCCAAAGGACTCTGCTTGCTTCCACGCCCCCTCCTTCTGGAAGAAGGAGCCGCAGATTCCACGTCTCGCGACAGTTTCGTCTTTTTACAGAATCTACTACAGGTCTTGCGAGAATGGCTCGTCCAATCATAAGGCTGGATGGAGGGCAAAGGTAGCAGCTCAGTGGAAGGTCAGGTCCGGGCTTCTAGGGAGGTTCGCGCTGCGGCTGGTGCCCACACCAGGCGAGCCGTCTCGCTGGAACTTTGACTTCCGAGGTGAGTCACGTGATATCCCTCAGGCGGGTTGCGAGTTCACTTAACCTGGGTAGCACCCCGGGTTCTCATTCTCCGGTTCTCGGCCTGTGAGGTGCTGAATTCCGGGTCTACGGAGAGAGACCAGATGGTGTCTATGAGTGTGTGGGGTGGGGGGCGGGGAGCTGACAAATAGAATGGCTGCTAGTACTGAATACTGAAGTAGGAAAGACCCCGCGGCGGAGGAGGTTTAGCGAGATACGAAGCTGAGGCGGGAAGACAATCTGAGGGGGTAAGATGAGGGTGTGGAAGGAGTGGAAGAGACGGAAAACTGGCAGTGGCTGCGCTAAACATTTCTAGGGGAAAAAATAGACGCAAAGAATATGTATCAAGAAGCAAACCAAGAACAAGGAGAGGATTTCAGCCCCATTATTTCAAGTGTGTTGCGAGATGGGGACCCACTTTGGGTCCCAACTAGGATAAGACGCTGCTCTGCAGAATTTGGGCTTGAATGGAGAGAAAAACAAAAACGTTGTGTGCTAACCACAAAGAGGCCAGAGCCAAATTTTGCAGCAGGAAGCCAAACTACGAAGCCCCTGGTCCAGAATATTATCTGAAGTCATTTTTCTCCATGGAACTCATAATCAGTAGTGAAGGCCTCAGTTTGGTGTAAGGAACAGTACTGAGTGTTTTTTGTTTTGTTTTGCTTGACTTTTATATTAGGCTAACTTTTCTTCAAAGAGCCCTTCGCAGTTTTCCCATTTGGATCTTAGGTCATCTGGAGATGGCATTTGCTATGTTTCAGACCCTCATTTGCCCTGCCTTTTTCTCTCCTATCTCCATCTCCACAGCTTTCTCTCTCATCTCCATGAAGGTAGTTTTTGAATGTCTCCATCTATTGGTGCTTGCTGCTCCAGTTCCTGGGCTAAACACCAGAGTTGAAACAGTTTATCATAGCTTCAGCCTGTCCACCTGTTGAGAGCTGGGTATTAAATTTCATTGCCTGTGTTGCCCAGTGTCTGGTTTTCTAGGACTGAGATACTGCAGCTTTAAATGTCAACACTTTTTCCCATGGAGGGACCGCTTGCCTTAATCTCACTTTTCATCTTTTTAAACATGTCTTCTTTCAGAGCTTTTTCATTCTATTTTCTGAATATATCCACTAGCCAAAAAGAATTTGCAGCACTTTAATTACTATTTAAAGAAATAGGGATGCTGATAAGTGTTTAAAATTATACATGCAAGTATAATTATTTTTATTTTATTCTCTCACACTGCCGACCCCAAGAAAGATTTTTTTTCTCTGATTGCATGTCACTGTGTGTTCTGGTTTCTCTCGTCCAGGAGTGATAGTCCAACCCCTCTCTTCTACAGAAATCTTTCCAGTTGCCTCCCATGGGATGAGAATCTACGTTCTACACCCCCAGGCACCCTGGAGAAAGGAAGCTCAGGAGGAGGAGAAGTGGGCCCAGCACACGGAAGAGGACCGTCCCTGACGACCACCCCTGGCCTTGCTTATGGTGTCTTTCAGGTACATTATCTCATTTAAGACCCACTTAGTCCTACAAGTGACTTAGCAGTGGTGTCTCAGAGAGGAAACTCAGGATCAGAGACATGAGACACTTTCCAAGGTCATGTGTCAAGTGAGTGGCTGAGTTAGAACACAGTATTTTTGAGGTCCAAATCTGTGTTTTCACCAATATCCCACAGTTTAAGGACTTCAGATCTTCACTAGGACCAGCATCTGTGCTTGCTCACTGTGCTTCTCTAGCCCCTTCAGAGGCCATCTGTAGTACAGCAGTTCCCCCTTATGCATGGGAGATACATTCCAAGACCCCGGTGGATGCCTGAAACTTCAAATAGAACCAAACCCTATAGATACTATGTTTTTTCCTATACGTACATATCTATGGATAAAGTTTAATTTATAAATTAGGCATAGTAAGAGATTAACAATAAAAACTAATAATAAAATAGAACAATTATAATATACTGTAATAAAAGTTATGTGAATGTGGTCTCTCAAAGTATCTTACTGTACAAATTCAATGCCTTTTCTATCTTTATTTATTTGTTTATTTATCTTTGGCTGTGTTGGGTCTTTGTTTCTGCGCCTGGGCTTTCTCTAGTTGCGGCGAGCAGGGGCCTCTCTTCGTTGCGTTGCGTGGGCTTCTCGCGTGGGCTTCTCATTGCGGTGGCTTCTTTTGTTGCGGAACACAGGCTCTAGACATGCAGGTTTCAGTAGTTGTGGCATGCGGGCTCAGTAGTTGTGGCTTGAGGGCTCTAGAGCACAGGCTCAATAGTTGTGGCGCACGGGCTTAGTTCCTCCTTGGCATGTGGGATCTTCCTGGACTAGGGATCGAACCCGTGTCCCCTGCATTGGCAGGCGGATTCTTAACCACTGCGCCACCAGGGAAGTCCCTGCCTTTTCTATCTTAACTAAGCACTTATCATACATTGTGGCCATAACTTTTGCAGTTTAATGTGCAACAGCAAAACTAGCAGAAATTTCTTTTTCCTTCTTCACAATTTCACAGATAGAGGATTGGTTTTTACTGTAGATCTTAGCAACCTTAGCATACAATTTTTTTTTCCTTATTGAGAATTTTCCCCTTTTCACATAAAGGAAGCACTTTACAGGTTCTCACTGGCATATCTGAATTGCGAGTATCAGTACTCTTGTGCTTTGGGCCATTATTAAGTAAAAGAAGGGTTACTTAAACACAAGCACTGTGATACCAAAACAGTCAATCTGATAACTGAGATGGCTACTAAGTGACTAAGGGGCAGGACACTCTGGCAAAAGGCATGATTCATATCCTGGACTGGATGTAGCAGGGCAGTGCAAGATTTCACTACATTACCCAGCATGGCATGCAGTTTAAAACTTATGAATTGTTTATTTCTGGAATTATCCATTTAATATTTTTGGACAGTGTTTGACCACGGGTAACTGAAACCTGAGAAAGCAAAACCATGGTTAAGGGGAGACTACTGTATCAACTGCAGGATAACCATAGTCATAGTAGTAACAGGACACTTTTAGTGAGTTGTCAAGCTTTCTAGAAAATGTTAAGAGAAATTTGGGTGTACAGTTTTACTAGTGAATAATATAAATTATTTTTAAATTAAATTAAAAAGAGATACATTAATGGTGCATGTCATGCAATTAAATGTCCATAATTTTAAAAGACAAAACACAAGTTCAAGGACACTGTGATTTTAGAAGCCCACATCAGGCTAGCCCCCAAAGCTAACCTGAAGGTCCACATTCCCTCTCTGCTACTAAGGCTAATAATGTTGAAAATTGAGAAACATTGTTGGCTTAAATATCTTCTTGAATGGATTCGTTTTCTTTTTGCCAGTGATTCTGTCATTTCCTTGAAGTTGGGGACTGAGAGAGAGGTAAGGAGCTAAGTGTTCCCTTGTGTACAGAAGCGTCCAAAAAAAAGATGGTTTTACAGCATTTACGATTCATGGCACTGCCCTTCCCTCACAACTATATGTTTATGTTTAATGTGGATGTCAGCATCCTTGCCTTGTAAGATGGTTGACCTGTTGTCAGTCACAAAGTAAGGCCACGGCCTAGTAGGTTAATGGCAGATTATTCTTGAATAGAGACTATTTGAAAATTATGTCATATGTAAGAGAAGCATCTTCAGGGAAGAAAAAATAAAGGTTGGCTTTAGTGTTTAGAGCTTAGAAAAAGAAAAGAAGGCACTTTGACTTCTGTTCTATTTCTGAAATTTAGCATGACTCTCTGAGAGGACTGGAATCCATTTAAGAAAGGCAGAGAGTTTTTGAAATTGATACCCAGTATTTAAAGATGATGTTGATTTGCTGATCAAAGTCAACTCTTCAGCCTCGCATATAAAACCCTTTGCCTAATTTTCTCCATGTTAAATTATCAGTGTTATTTCTTGTTACTCCCAGTGATTTTCATTCTGAGGCTGCTGCCTGGTCTCCCAGGACATTAATATTTATGATTGTCAATGCCCATACCACTGCTCCTGGCACAAATTCGCAACTTACTTAAGCTCATCAAAAATAGATAGACTCTTCCTGTGATGAGTATCATTGCCTTTGTGCTTAAAATTATAAATGGCAGCTTTAGTATAAGTGCTAAACTTCTGACAAAATCCTGTGCAAAAGTGAAACTGGTTTCTCAAGTGGCTATTATAAAACAAATCCAAAACTCCTAACAGCAAAAGTATGGATTTTGTTTCTTTGTTTGCTACTTTCCTCATACTTTATTTAAAAATGTGCTTAAAAATTAAATTGTTCTAAATGGCTGAAAGTGAAAAAGATGCTAGTTTAATTGCTCTTTATTTTTTTTTAATTTTTTAAAATTTTTTTAATGCTATTCTTGTCTGCTTACATTCTTTTTATGTATGTATGTATGTATGGCTTTGTTGGGTCTTCGTTTCTGTGCGAGGGCTTTCTCTAGTTGTGGCAAGCGGGGGCCACTCTTCATCGCGGTGCGCGGGCCTCTCACTATCGCAGCCTCTCGTTGCCGAGCACAGGCTCCAGACGCGCAGGCTCAGTAATTGTGGCTCACGGGCCTAGTTGCTCCACGGCGTGTGGGATCTTCCCAGACCAGGGATCGAACCCGCGTCCCCTGCATTGGCAGGCAGACTCTCAACCACTGCGCCACCAGGGAAGCCCTAATTGCTCTTTTTTATACCTGAGTCCCACTGGCCAGAAGCAAAAATATTCAACTCTGTTAGCTATTTATCCTATAATATTTATATTAATATTTCTAAATACTATGTTTACATTGCGGTTTGTGGAGTTAGCCATTCAGATGTTACTTATTGATTTATTCCTATGGTTGATTAGGGTTTAGCCAAAAAGAATGCCCCCCCACCATTTCTTCTCTATATTGCCAATATAGTTATTTCATTTACTATGGTTAAATCAATATTCAGTATTTATGTTTATGGCTGTAAGTAACTGACCTTGCTGAAATACACTCTCAAAGAGTCAATTCCAGTTAGTGAAATATGGTTATGTTTTGTGCATTACAAAACAATTTTTTTTATTTTCTATGTATTTATTACAAATTCATCCAGAATGCTTTCATTTTCTTTCTAATCAAAGACATCAAACAATTCATCAGTGCATTTTATTTTTCCTAGAGACTTTCTTTGTGTTCCCTCTCTAATTTAAACTGGTTGTTCTTTAGACTTTTGGGCACACATTGTTCCAGAACTGTCCTACATTATCCAGTGTTGATCTCCTGTTTACCCATTTCTTGGTTTATTCTACCTCTTAGTAAAGTACATCCTTCAAAAGTTTTCTAAGAAGAAAGGTACTTAGGTAAACTGATTCTGCCTGTCTGTCATTCTATTTATTTTAACCTTAAGTTTGAGTAGTTTGGCTGGGTATAGAATTCTTGGATGGAAAAGGTTTTTCTTCAGAATTTTGGATGTATTTTCTTTTACTTTTCAGTACTGCTGCTAAGAAGTCTGAAAACTTATTCCTTTTTTTTAAAATAAACATTCCCAATATCATCATCCAGAGATAACCTCTTTTTTTAAAATTAATTTATTTTATTTTATTTATTTTTGGCTGCATTGGGTCTTCGTTGCTGTGCACGGGCTTTCTCTAGTTGTGGTGAGCGGGGACTACTCTTCATTGCAGTGTACAGGCTCCTCATTGCAGTGGCTTCTCTTGTTGCGGAGAATGGGCTCTAGGCGCGCGGGCTTCTGCCACGCAGGTTCAGTAGTTGTGGCTTGTGGGCTCTAGAGCGCAGGCTCAGTAGTTGTGGTGCACAGGCTTAGTTGCTCTGCGGCATGTGGGATCCTCCCAGACCAGGGATCGAAACTGTGTCCCCTGGATTGGCAGGCAGATTCTTAACCACTGCACCACCAGAGAAGTCCCTGAAAACTTATTACTTCTGATCTTTTGTATTTTACATGTTTTATTTATTTATTTTTACTTAGTTCCTAATGTTCTGAAATGTCATATAATATGGCTTGGGGGAGGTTGTTTTTCTGTTCATTGTGGCAGACAAGCAGAAATGATCCCTGTCAATCTTGAGAGATTTTGTTATTTCTTTAATTCCTCCCCCACTTTTACCCCGTTCTGTCTTTCTAATTGTTCTACTATATTTTTTATCTTCTCGATTTTTTATAGTTTATTTTCTATTTTCCATTTTTGGCCTTTTGCTCATGTTTCTGGAATTGCCTCAGTTTTATTTTAGCAATTTCTATTATTTTTTTATTGTTCAAAATTCATTTTTCTTTCTCTAAAGCTCTTATAAAAATTGTACTATATTTTTGTTTCATGGATGCAATATCCTTTCTTATCCCTTTGAGGATATTAGAGGTATTATTGTTCTTGTTGTCATCATAATCTTTCTTTTCCTCTGTCCCCTTTATAGTCTCTGTTTCCTCTGAGTTATTTTTCATTTGTTTAGACTGTTTATCAAGTTGGAAACTCTTCTCAACTTGATTCTCCCTGGATGTCCATTTGTATTTAAGAGTGAGACATTAAATAGGTGATTTTAAAACTCTGCATACCTGGAAAAGATTTATCTACTGATAGAATTCACTGTAGAGCAGTTGGGTTTTGAAAGAGTATATTAATTTCTGTTGGTGTTTTTGTGTTGGGTTGGTCATCTCTACAAGAAGATCCTCTAATATTTTGTCTGAAGTGTATACTTGGTTGCTAACAGCCTGGGAAGCGAGAGGGAGAGGTCAGGCTTTCACTTAATGCCATTTCAGCCTTGTGTTCAGCCTTCTCCGCTGTTCTCTGTGTTCTTCAGTCAGTGGATTCTCTTCATTCACCTTCTCCGGCTTTGGTTGGGAGGTGGGGAAGGTAGTAATCAATTAGCCATGTGGAGTGGCAGAGGATACTTGGACATATAAGCTCTCCGTCTGTAAACTTTGAAGCACTCTCCCTATTTTCAGCCCATGTGCCATTTCCAACTTCTATAACACCAGTTGACTCTAAATCCTGAAAATGTGTAGGGCATCTCAGGTCTAATTCTGACTAGGAAGATCTTCCTCTTTAAGCATTTAGTTTATCTAGTCTAGTTTTCTCAAGTAGAGAGTCTCCACTCTCCGATCTGCATTCCATCTCCCCAAAAGATGTTGAAATCTCCAATCCACTGCTGCTGCATTGCCTGTTACCTCTGCTCTCACTATTTATGTATTTTTATTAGATTACTAATGTTTTAATGGGATTTTAGAGAGATATAATATAAAAATGCTGAGTTAATTCTTGAAATTCTATTTAAATTAAGGTAAGAGCCATGGCCTGACTGGAAGGAGCTTCCTTTTCTACCAATTACGGGAAGATAAGAGACATAATACATGCCCTGTGTGTCTTTAAGTTTTTATTACTTTGAGACCTGCTTAAATATGACTAAGTGAAACTATTTTTGCTCTAATCCTCAGTCCTTAAATCCACTAAAAAATTTAAATATTGAGTACAATTTTAAAGAAATAAGGAAATGGCCACCACCCAACCCACAAACCCTAAACCACACCAAAAATTGCTGTGAAATATTCCCTGAGGTGAAAACACCAACATATCTAATTCAAGGCTACACAATTTGCAGCTCATCCTGGTCCTGAAAACTAGGCGTAGCCTAGCCTTGCCTAATTCATGTAGTAGTAGAAGTATGGCATCTCATATCAATATAAAATATGTGGCACTGGCTTAGCTGCTGGCTCGAGAGTGGTAAGGAAACTGATGTTAGAAAATGGAAAAATGGAAACCCATGTTATAGTGGAAAATATCTCATAAATAGTAACCTGCAGTAACTTGGTAGATGGGACCATGTAGGTACTGAACTAAAAGCAGTTGGGTGCATTTGGCAAGCAATTAAAAGAGTGATATGAGCTAGTTAAAATAATTGGCCAGTTTGGAAGTAGAAATGAAAAGAGATAAATTGATATCAGAAATTTGGGACAATGTAGAGTTAGAATAGCTGATTTCTTTTAGACTGAAAATGTAAAAGATTAAAGTGAAAATGTCTTAAGATACATTAAAACTTAATCTGTTGGAATAGACCAAATTAAAGGTATGGCCATCACCTCTAAAGGTAAAGTTAAAATAGCAAAGTGAATTAAGAAGCCTCAAAGCAAAAATAAGAATAAGGGCATAGCATTTTCGGAATAGCTCATTAGCTCTAAGGTAATCTAGTTTAAAACTAAAAAGATATGAGGACTAAAGAAGCAAAGAAACACAATTTACGTGAAAAACATGTTCTTAAAAAGATCTCTCTTATACACTACCAAATGTAAAATAGTTAGCTAGTGGGAAGCAGCAGCATAGCACAGAGAGATCAGCTTGGTGCTTTGAGATGACTAGAGGGGTGGGATAGGGAGGATAGGAGGGAGGCTCAAGAGGGAGGGGATATGGGGACATGTGTATGTTTATGGCTGATTCACTTTGTTGTGCAACAGAAACTAGCGCAATATTGTGAAGCAATTATACTCCAAAAAAGATCTATTAAAAAAAAAATCTCTGGCATGTGAAACTTGCTGTGACAGAATGCGCAAGAAATCTGTTACGTTTTGAGATTCTATTGTCAAATATATTATGAGGCTGTATTTAAATGTCCTGTAACTGAGTCTTGGACACCTACCCATCATGAGCAGAATGTGGACTGGGAAAGTTGTGCACCTGTAAGCAGAGTGTGTTCCCCAATACCCACTTCAGAGATGGCCAAGGAGGAGAAAGGTAAAGGAAGAACCCCGCAGAGTGGGGCCAGGGATCACAAAGAACAATGGACAAGGAAGCTTTTCCCAAGAGAAAAGTCAGGACCAAGCAAGGGATCATTCCTCACCCAGGAGAGGGCCTGTCACAATGTTGTCCCAGCTAGCCATGAAAGGGTTACCTTTCATGTTTTAAATAAGTTCTTATGAAAATAATTCAGAAAACTGATCTTGCAGAAACTTTTACAGTTGAATCTCTTCTCAGTTATATAACATTCCTATAAGCCTTGGGTGATGCTTATTTTGAACTTCAGTGAGATTCACTATAGTGATTATAGTGCTGTTTTCTGGATGATGTGTTCCATCAGTGATTCGGAACCTGCTATACTGAGCTAGGACAAAGTTAACCTTAATGTATGGAGCTGATGACAATGAAAGTAATCCAGGCAAGTTAATCATTTAAAACCCAATATTCTTTGGATATTTGTTTAGCATTTACATGAAGATGTTATTAAGAATCTGATTTTATACAGATGGCCAATAGACACATGAAAAGATGCTCAACATTGCTAATTATTAGAGAAATGCCAATCAAAACTATAATGAGGTACCACCTCACACCAGTCAGAATGGCCATTATTAAAAAGTCTATAAATAACTAATGCTGGAGAGGGTGTGGAGAAAAGAGAACCCTCCTACACTGTTGGTGGGAATGTAAGTTGGTACAGCCACTGTGGAAAACAGTATGGAGGTTCCTCAGAACACTAATAATAGAATTACCATATGATCCAGCAATCCTACTCCTGGGTATATATCTGGACAAAACTATAATTCAAGAAGATACATGCACCCCTGTGTTCATAGCAGCACTATTCACAATTGCTAAGACATGGAAACAACCTAAATGTCCATTGACAGATGAATGGGTAAAGAAGATGTGGTACATATATACAATGGAATACTATTCAGCCATAAAAAAGAATAAAATAATGCCATTTGCAGCAACATGGATGGACCTAGAGAGTATCATACTAAGTGAAGTAAGTCAAAAAGAGAAAGACAAATACCATATGATATCACTTCTATGTGGAATCTAAAATATGACACAATGAACCTATCTATGAAACGGAATCAGAATCCCAGACATAGAGGACAGACTGGTGGTTGCTGAGAGGGAGGGGGTTGGGGGGATGGATGGAGTGGGAGGTTAGGGTTAGCAGATGTAAGCTTATATGTATAGAATGGATAAACAACAAGGTCCTACTGTATCGCACAGGGAACTGTATTCAATACCCTATGATAAACCATAATGGAAAAGAATATATTAAAAAATGAATGTATATATATGTATAACTGAATCACTTTGCTGTACAGCAGTAATTAACACAATATTGTAAATCAACTACAGTAAAAAAATCTGATTTTATATTAACAAAAATTGTATACTTCTTTCCTTTCTATCAAAAATAAGGGAGTTTTACATGCGTTAGATATAAAACATTTTTTAACATTTGTATTTGTCTTTCATTTCACTTTTTTTCACCCACCATTTGTATTTGGATAGTGTTGTTCTTTCACAATCAGCCAAAACAAAGTTAACTTAATGAATATAATTATTAAAATCATGTTAAAATTGTATTTTAGCATTTCTTTCTGGCTTTCACACTGGAAACTGTGGTTCTGAAGATCTGTTCTTCCTCACTTTTTTTTAGTGATTTTTCAAACCAGGCATCAATTTGGAAATCAAGTGAAAAATATTAAAAATTTGCATATTAACATAAACTGGTTTTTTTTCCCCTGAAAATATCACCACGGCATGCAGGAAGCCATGTGGTTTTAGGATATCTGTGGGTTATGAGTACTGAATTCAAGTGATAGTTGAAGGGCTGCTTGCACTGGTGGTGCTGTACTGATGTAAAATTCCTCTCCAGAAATTGACTATTGCTAGCAAGATTCTTCCTTTGTAATTCATACTCTAGGATTTTTCCTTTTTAATTCATACTCTGGGAGTCTGTTTACTTCAGTAGAGCCAGGCCCAGATTATATTTTTCTAGTTACTTAGAATTCTGATTGGAAACCTAAGTTTATTTCTTATGGTGTTCTCAAGCTTCTATGGAGTGGGAACCCCCAAATTGCTCTTCTGGCTATTCTTCAACCAGCTCCTGGCTCCCATTATGCTCATTGAGCAGAAGCTTATATCTAGAAATTCTTTGAGGATTTTCTATCTTTAATTGATTTGGTAATAAGTTTTATTTAGACTCTTCATGTATTGATTAATGCCCAATGAAGATAGTCTCAATCAAGAGCAACCAAGACAGCAGCGATTCCCACAACTGATACTAAATGTCTGAACACACTGAAAAAAAGTGAAAGGAAAGAATAAGACTCGTTTTTGGAGATTTCCCTTGCCCTACTGACCTCATGGAGCTGCCTTGAATGTTGAGTAAGTTTTTATATATGAAAGTAACTTCGCACACAGAGGTGGCAGTTTATTCTTAATGTCACTAACAGTAGCTTCAAATGTTTGTCTTCTCTGCTTGCCTGTTATCTGTCAGTAGCAATGGAAATATCTTAGAAAAGTCAGATATCATATGAAAATAAACATTTCCTTTATTTTGAATTTTTCTAACCTCTTTCAGTTTTCTCCTTATTCTTCTTCCTGAGAATATTCAGAGAAGTAAATTGAAAAGTCTGAAATCATTATAGTCTGTACCTAGATGACACAGATATAAGTACTAATTTTCCTTTTTAGGTAGTTAGTTAAACAATTGAAAAATTACCAGAATACTTTAAAAGCTGCCCTTCCCAAAATAATGTTCCTTTTTTTTTAAATTTAATTTTATTTATTTTTTTATACAGCAGGTTCTTATTAGTTATCCATTTTATACATATTAGTGTATATATGTCAATCCCAATCTCCTAATTCATCCCACCACCACCACCCCTGCCACTTTCCCCCCTTGGTGTCCATACGTTTGTTCTCTACATCTGTGTCTCAACTTCTGCCCTGCAAACCGGTTCATCTGTACCATTTTTCTAGGTTCCACATATGTGTGTTAATATATGATATTTGTTTTTCTCTTTCTGACTGACTTCACTCTGTATGACAGTCTCTAGATCCATCCACGTATCTACAAAGGACCCAATTTCGTTCCTTTTTATGGCTGAGTAATAGTCCATTGTATATATGTACCACAACTTCTTTATCCATTCATCTGTCGATGGGCATTTAGGTTGCTTCCGTGACTTGGCTATTGTAAATAGTGCTGCAGTGAATATTGGGGTGCATGTGTCTTTTTGAATTATGGTTTTCTCTGGGTATATGCCCAGTAGTGGGATTGCTGGATCATGTGGTAATTCTATTTTTAGTTTTTTAAGGAACCTCCATACTGTTCTCCATAGTGGCTGTATCAATTTACATCCCCACCAACAGTGCAAGAGGGTTCCCTTTTCTCCACACCCTCTCCGGCATTTGTTGTTTGTAGATTTTCTGATGGTGGTCATTCTAACTGGTGTGAGGTGATACCTCATTGTAGTTTTGATTTGCATTTCTCTTATAATTAGTGATGTTGAGAAGCTTTTCATGTGCTTCACGACCATCTGTATGTCTTCTTTGGAGAAATGTCTATGTAGGTCTTCTGCCCATTCTTTGATTGGGTTGTTTGTTTTTTTAATATTGAGCTGCATGAGCTCTTTATATATTTTGGAGATTAATCCTTTGTTCATTCGTTTGCAAATATTTTCTCTCATTCTGAGGGTTGTCTTTTTGTCTTGTTTGTAGTTTCCTTTGCTTTGCAGAAGCTTTGAAGTTTCATTAGGTCCCATTTGTTTATTTTTGTTTGTATTTCCATTACTCTGGAGGTGGATCAAAAAAGATCTTGGTGTGATTTATGTCACAGTGTGTTCTTGCAATGTTTTCCCCTAAGAGTTTTATAGTGTCCAGTCTTAAATTTAGGTCTCCAATCCATTTTGAGTTTATTTTTGTGTGTGGTGTTAGGGAGTGTTCTAATTTCATTCTTTTACATGTAGCTGCCCAGTTTTCCCAGCACCTCTTATTGAAGGGACTGTCTTTTCTCCATTATATATCCTTGCCTCCTTTGTCATAGATTAGTTTACCATAGGTGCGTGGGTTTATCTCTGGACTTTCTATCCTTTTCCATTGATCTATATTTCTGTTTTTGTGCCAGTACCATATTGTCTTGATTACTGTAGTTTTGTAGTATAGTCTGAAGCCTGGGAGTCTGATTCCTCCAGCTCTGTTTTTTTCCCTCAAGACCACCTTGGCTCTTCGGGGCCTTTTGTGTCTCCATAGAAATTTTAAGATTTTTTGTTCTAGTTCTGTAAAAAATGCCATTGGTAATTTGATAGGGATTGCATTGAATCTGTACATTGCTTTGGGTAGTATAGTCATTTTCACAATATTGATTCTTTCAATCCAAGAACATGGTATATCTCTCCATCTGTTGGTATCATCTTTAATCTCTTTCATCAGTGTCTTATAGTTTTTTGCATACAGGTGTTCTGTCTCTTTTTGTTGCAATGGTAAATGGGAGTGTTTCCTTAATTTCTCTTTCAGATTTTTTATCATTAGTGTATAGGAATGCACGAGATTTCTGTGCATTAATTTTGTATCCTGCAACTTTACCAAATTCATTGATTAGCTCTCGGAGTTTTCTGGTGGCATCTTTAGGATTCTCTATGTATAGTATCATGTCATCTGCAAACAGTGACAGTTTTTCTTTTCCAATTTGGATTCCTTTTATTTCTTTTTCTTATTTGATTGCTGTGGCTAGGGCTTCCAAAACTATGTTGAATAGTAGTGGTGAGAGTAGACATCCTTGTCTTGTTCCTGATCTTAGAGGAAGTGCTTTCAGTTTTTCACCATTGAGAATGATGTTTGCTGTGGGTTTGTCGTATATGGCCTTATTATGTTGAGGTAGGTTCCCTCTATGCCCACTTTCTGGAGAGTTTTTATCATAAACCGCTGTTGAATTTTGTCAAAAGCTTTTTCTGCATCTATTGAGATGATCATTTGGTTTTTATTATTCAATTTGTTAATATGGTGTATCACAATGATTGATTCGCATATATTGAAGAATTCTTGCATCCCTGGGATAAATCCCACTTGATCATGGTGTATGATCCTTTTAATGTGTTTTTGGATTCTGTTTGCTAGTATTTTACTGAGGATTTTTGCATCTATATTCATCAGTGATATTGGTCTGTAATTTTTTTTTTTGTAGTATCTTTGTCTGATTTTGGTATCAGGGTGATGGTGGCCTCGTAGAATGAGTTTGGGAGTGTTCCTTACTCTGCAATTTTTGGAAGAGTTTGAGAAGGATGGGTGTTAGCTCTTCTCTAAATGTTTGATAGAATTCACCTGTGAAGCCATCTGGTCCTGGACTTTTGTCTGTTGGAAGATTATTATTATTTTTTTTTTAATTTTTATTTATTTATATTTATTTTTGGCTGTGTTGGGTCCTCGTTTCTGTGCAAGGGCCCTCTCCAGTTGCGGCAAGCGGGGGCCACTCTTCATCGCGGTGCGTGGGCCTCTCACTGCCGCGGCCTCTCCCGTTGCGGAGCAGAAGCCCCAGACGCGCAGGCTCAGCAGTTGTGGCTCATGGGCCCAGCTGCTCCGCGGCATGTGGGATCTTCCCAGACCAGGGCCCGAAACCATGTCCCCTGCATTGGCAGGCAGACTCTCAACCGCTGCGCCACCAGGGAAGCCCATGTTGGAAGATTTTTAATCACAGTTTCCATTTCATTACTTGTGATTACCTGTGGTCTGTTCATATTTTCTATTTCTTCCTGGTTCAGCCTTGGAAGGTTATACCTTTCTAAGAATTTGTCCATTTCTTCCAGGTTGTCCATTTTATTGGCATAGAGCTGCTTGTAGTACTCTCTTAGGATGCTTTGTATTTCTGCGGTGTCTGTTGTAACTTCTCCTTTTTCATTTCTAATTTTATTGATTTGAGTCCTCTCCCTCTTTTTCTTGATGAGTCTGGCTAATGATTTATCAATTTTGTTTATCTTCTCAAAGAACCAGCTTTTAGTTTTATTGATCTTTGCTATTGTTTTCTTTGTTTCTATTTCTTTTATTTCTGCTCCGATTTTTATGGTTTCTTTCCTTCTACTAACTTTGGGTTTTGTTTGCTCTTTCTCTAGTTCCTTTAGGTGTAAGATTAGATTGTTTATTTGAGATGTTTGTTGTTTCTTCAGGTAGGATTGTATTGCTATAAACTTCCTTCTTAGAACTGCTTTTGCTGCATCCTATAGGTTTTGGATCATTGTGTTTTCATTGTCATTTGTCTCTAGGTATTTTTTGATTTCCTCTTTGATTTCTTCAGTGATCTCTTGGTTATTCTGTAACATATTGTTTAGCTTCCATGTGTTTGTGTTTGTTACATTTTTTTCTCTGTAATTGATTTCTGATCTCATAGCATTGTGGTCAGAAAAGATGCTTGATATGATTTCAGTTTTCTTAAATTTACTGAGGCTTGATTGTGACCCAAGATGTGATCTCTCCTGGGGAAAGTTCCATGTGCACTTGAGAAGAAAGTGTAATCTGCTGTTTTTGGATGGAATGTCCTATAAATATCAATTAAATCTATCTGGTCTATTGTGTCATAAAGCTTGTGTTTCCCTATTAATGTTCTGTTAGGATGATCTGTCCATTGGTGTAAGTGAGGTGTTAAAATCCACCACTATTATTGTGTTCCTGGCGAATTCCTCTTTTATAGCTGTTAGAAGTTGCCTTATGTATTGAGGTGCTCCTATGTTGGGCACATATATATTTATAATTGTTATAGATATAACAATCATATCTATATAATTGATCCCTTGATCATTATGTAGTGATGATTGATCTTCTTGGATTGATCCTTTGATCATTATGTAGTGTCCTTCCTTGTCTCTTGTAACATTCTTTATTTTAAAGTCTATTTTATCTGATACGAGTATTGCGACTCCAGCTTTCTTTTGATTTCCATTTGCATGGAATATCTTTTTCCATCCCCTCACTTCCAGTCTGTATGTGTCCCTAGGTCTGAAATGGGTCTCTTGTAGACAGCATATATATGGGTCTTGTTTTTGTATCCATTCAGCAAGCCTGTGTCTTTTGGTTGGAGCATTTAATCTATTCACGTTTAAGGTAATTATCTATATGTATGTTCCTGTTACCATTTTCTTAATTGTTTTGGGTTTGTTCTTGTAGGTCCTTTTCCTCTCTTGTGTTTCCCACTTAGAGAAGTTCCTTTAGCGTTTGTTGTAGAGCTGGTTTGGTGGTGCTGAATTTTCTTAGCTTTTGCTTGTCTGTAAAGCTTTTGATTTCTCCATTGAATCTGAATGAGATCCTTGCCAGGTGGAGTAATCTTGGTTATAGGGTCTTCCCTTTCATCACTTTAAATATGTCATGCCATTCCTTCTGGCTTGTAGAGTTTCTGCTGAGAAATCAGCTCTTAACCTTATGGGAGTTCCCTTGTATGTTTGTTGTTTTTCCCTTGCTGCTTTCAATAATTTTTCTTTGTCTTTAATTTTTGCCAATTTGATTACTATGTGTCTCAGTGTGTTTCTCCTTGGGTTTATCCTGTATGGGACTCTCTGCGCTTCCTGGACTTGGGTGGCTATTTCCTTTCCCATGTTAAGGAAGTTTTCGACCATAATCTCTTCAAATATTTTCTCAGGTCCTTTCTCTCTCTCTTCTCCTTCTGGGACCCCTATAATGTGAACGTTGTTGTGTTTAATGTTGTCCCAGAGGTCTCTTAGGCTGTCTTCATTTCTTTTCTTTCTTTTTTCTTTATTCTGTTCCACAGCAGTGAATTCCACCATTCTGTCTTCCAGGTCACTTATCTGTTCTTCTGCCTCAGTTATGATGCTATTGATTCCTTCTAGTGTATTTTTCATTTCAGTTATTGTATTGTTCATCTCTGTTTGTTTGTTCTTTAATTCTTCTAGGTCTTTGTTAAACATTTCTTGCATCATGTCGATCTTTGCCTCCATTCTTTCTCCGAGGTCCTAGATCATTTTCACTATCATTATTCTGAATTCTTTTTCTGGAAGGTTACCTAGCTCCACTTCATTTAGTTGTTTTTCTGGGGTTTTATCTTGTTCCTTCATCTGGTACATAGCCCTGTGCCTTTTCATTTTATCTGTTTTTCTGTGAATGTGGTTTTTGTTCCACAGGCTGCAGGTTTGTAGGACTTCTTGCTTCTGCTGTCTGCCCTCTGGTGGATGAGGCTATCTAAGAGGCTTGTGCAAGTTTCCTGATGGGAAGGACTGTTGATGGGTAGAGCTGGCTGTTGCTCTGGTGGGCAGAGCTCAGTAAAACTTTAATCCTCTTGTCTGCTGATGGATGGGGCTGGGTTCCCTCCCTGTTGGTTTTTGGCCTGAGGTGACCCAACAGTGGAGCCTACCTGGGCTCTTTGTGGGGCTAATGGCGGACTCTGGGAGGGCTCACGCCAAGGAGTACTTCCCAGAGCTTTTGCTGCCCGTGCCCTGTCCTCACGGTGAGACACAGCCACCCCCCGCCTCTGCAGGAGACCCTCCAACATTAGCAGGTAGGTCTGGTTCAGTCTCCTATGGGGTCACTGCTCCTTCCCCCTGGATCCTGATGTGCACACTACTTTGTGTGTGCCCTCCAAGAGTGGAGTCTCTGTTTCCCCCAGTCCTGTCAAAGTTCTGCAGTCAAATCCTGCTAGCCTTCCAAGTGTGATTCTCTAGGAATTCCTCCTCCCCTTGCCAGACCCCCGGGTTGGGAAGCCTGACATGGGGCTCAGAACCTTCACTCCAGTGGGTGGACTTCTGTGGTATAAGTGTTCTCCAGTTTGTGAGTCATCCACCCAGCAGTTACAGGATTTGATTTTATTGTGATTGCGCCCCTCCTGATGTCTCATTGTGGCTTCTCCTTTGTCTTTGGATGTGGGGTATCTTTTTTGGTGAGTTCCAGCATCTTCCTGTTGATGATTGTTCAGCAGTTAGTTGTGATTCTGGTGCTCTCGCAAGACGGAGTGAGAGCACATCCGTCTACTCCACCATCTTGAACCAATCTCAAGGATGTCCTTGATGGTGTGGTTAATAAAAAATGGATTTTTTTTTTAAAATGTCAAACTTCATAATTAAGGTTCAACATAGTGGGCTAGGGTCTGTTGATACCCGGGAAGTTAATAAGAAAAAAAGCCAGATTCAATTGAACATTGTAGTTATTTATGCTTAGAAATTTAAACCAAGTCCAATAAACTGTACAAGGCACAAAAGATGATTTGTAAAATCTCCAAACTGTCATTACCCTAGTAGACAGAAAGACAGCATGCTGTTCCTAGTGAATGCTACCCAAAGAGATCTACTCCTTCAGTATAGTCCCCACCAAAATTCCAATGTCATTCTTCACAGAAATAGAAAAAAAAATTCTAAAGTTCTTATGGGAACCACAAAGGACTCTAGATAACTAAAGCAATCTTGAGCACAAAGAACAAAGGTGAAGGCATCACACTTCATGATTTCAAATTGTATTGCAAAGCTATAGTGATTAAAACAGCATGATACTGGTATAAAAACAGACATATAGACCAATAGAAGAGAATAGAGAGCCTAGAAATAACTCCTTTCATATAAGATCAACTAATCTTTGACAAAGGTGCCAAGAATACATAGTCTCTTCGATAAATGGTGTTTGGAATACTGGATATTTACATGCAAAAGAATGGAACCGGACCCTTATCTTACACCATACATAAGTCAACTCAAAATAGATTAAAGACTTAAATGTAAGACCTGAAACCTTAAAACTCCTAGAAGAAAACAGGGCAACAGCTCCATGACATGGTCTTGGCAGTGAGTTTTTGGATTTGACACCAAAAGCACAGGCAATAAAAGTAAAAACTAAAACCCAAAACAAACAAAAAAACAAGTGGGACTATGTTAAACTAAAAAACTTCTTCACAGCAAATGAAACAATCAACAAAATGAAAAGGTAACGTATGGAACAGGAGAAAATATTTGCAAATATGTCTGATAAAAGGGTTAATATTCAAAATGTATAAGAAACTCATACAACTCGATAGCAAAGTAACAAATAACCACATTTAAATATGTGCAAGGGACCTGAATAGACATTTCTCCAAAGAAAATGTACAAAAGGCCAACGGTATATGAAAACATGCTCAACATCACTGATCATTAGGGAAATGCAAATCAAAACCACAATGAGATATCACCTCAGATTTGTTAGGATAGCTATTTTCAAAAAGTCAAAATATATCAAATGTTGAAAAGGATGCAGAGAAAAGGCAACCCTTGTACACTGTTGATGGGAATGGAAATTGGCACAGTCATCATGGAAAACAGTATGGAGGTTCCTCAAACAAAAATAGAACTACTTTATGATGCAGCAGTTCCACTTCTGGGTGTACTTCCAAAGGAAATGAAATCAGGATCTTAAAGAGATACCTGCATTCCCATGTTCATTTCAGCATTATTCACAGTAGCCAAACTATGAAAACAACCTAAATGTCCATTCACAGATGCAAGAATAGAGAATACAAATTACTCAGCTTTAAACATAAAGAAATCCTGCCATTTATGCCAGTATGGATGAACCTGGAGAATATTATGCTAAGTGAAATAAGCATGATCTCATTTATATGTGGACTCTTTTAAAAAAAAAAGTAATTTGAATCAATATATTTGGATTAATGTAGAATAAACAATTTTCTCTGTTTAGTGTTTAACACTAATTGCCCTCTGGAAATTAAATATTTATTCATATACTAATTATAATTGAGTATTTTAAGATATTGGGTATGATTTTATGCAGCAACTTAAAGGAGTGATGTTAATATGGAAGTTTTTTGTGTTGCTTCAAACATCCAGGAACTATGATAACCAAGGCACATTAGCAATGTTATTACTACTGACTGGGCTTAATCTTATGTCATCTAATGCTGAGGACCACTTAGCTAAGCTGGACTTCCTTTTCTAAGTTAGGCCAGTTAGAATGGTAAAGGACCGTGGACGACCTCCACTATAAAAATAATTTCTATATAGAAATGACTTAATTATATTGATTCAAAATAGACAAACATTCAAATGATTCTTATAAACATAATAGGAAATGTATTTTTAAAGGTCAACATGCTGTTGATGGATAGCACAATAATAACATTTTTAGGTATTAAAAAAAAAAGGTTTCATTTAAGGCAACCCTTCCTTCCACAGGAAATATTTGAGGTTGTTATTGTCAGTTGTTTTTAGATAGAAAAATAGAATTGAGTTCTTTTGTGTCATAGTCCAGTGCATTTTACTTCAAGTTAGATGGCCTTCCAGTATAATTGTAGAGGAAAAGTTGCTTAATTTCATTGATTCATTGTCTTTCCAATAAAATACTGGAAAGCAAGCAAACAAATAAAAACTACCAGTGAGTACTCCAAAAAAGTTGTTCTTTTAGTAGGCAAAAAAAAAAAAAAAGTAAGAAAATGTAATTTTGTCTAACTGCATCCACTCATTTGTTGGATCCTTAGCATTTCTGCCTTATAATAAACACCTTCCCTTTCATTTTCCTTCCCTTTAAGCTGCTTTTAGTAATGAAAGGCAGAGCATTGAGGGAGACTAAAGTTAAAATCAACATAGAGTTTTTACAGAGTCAAATAGACCAAACCTGGTTCAATTTATGAGCCAGGAAAGCTGTTTCTTTACAAGCTTGAACCAGCTCTGTACTGAGGCTGCTCTAACTCACTCATCCCACAGAGGTTAGAAAAAGGTTTTCTTGTTGCTTGCCCTGAGGTTCAAAATTGAATTTTCTAAGTGAAAGGATAAACTTATTTCAAGAAAACCTGTAAAATTGCTGGCAACCTTTTTTCTTTACTAAAGGTTACACATGTAAAACTTTATTTCATTCTGTGTTTCTTCTCTCAGTTATCAGTACCTACCATGATGCAAAAAACATTAATTTTTAGGCTCAATTAGTGAACAGAGGAATCTGCATTGCAGAAGGGTTTATAAGCTGGCTTATTTCCTTTGATAACTCTGGTGTTCCTAGCAGCCGCTTGCTGGTGGAAACTGTTCTGGGAATATACCCACATGGAACAGGAGATGGAGCTCTTCACTAACACGAACTCAAGGTGCTTCCTGGCTTTTTGGATTAACCTCATTTACTTTATCCTACAAAATTCAGAGACTCCCAGAAATCAGGGCTGCCTCAATTTCCTCTGATTTTCAGTTACTTATGCTGGGAAGTATCCAATTTGGGGAATCGAAGTCCTTCCAGACTCATGATCTATTACTTCAAAATGATGAGAACTTGAAGAAGAGGCTCTGAGTCCCAGGGCTGTGAGATTCAGAGAAGAAAGGGCAATATTCCTCACAAAGAAGTAAATCCCAAGCTACAGGGCACTCTGAAGGCACTGTTTGCCTGGAGATGTGGAGCTACTCTGTGTGTGTGTGTGTGTGTGTGTGTGTGTGTGTGTGTGTGTGTGTGCGTGTGTGTCTATGGCAAAGGAAGACCTTAGCCCTCTTTGACATGGACGACTGACAGTAAATCTGTTGTGAAGTCTATGCAAATGAAGCTGTAAGACCCCTTTTTCAGTCAGACTACTCCATCCCAAACCCTTTCTACAAAGAAACAATGGAATTGCCCCTAGAGTTGGCTGATGTAATTTACTGACTTCAGAAAATGGCCATATATATCTTCTTCCCCTACTTACCCCTCCTAAATATGCTCTTTTCTCTTCAACATTCCTGTTTGATTTTTCAGCTTTGTTCCAGGTGGACCTTTCATTCCTTTCCCTTTTTATTCTGTTTAAATGGTAGGAAATAATTTTGGAAATGAAAACCCCTTACAATTCCGGGAACGGAAGCAAAAGAGTAGTTTGGTTTTTTTTGTTTGTTTTTGTTTTCTTTTGGCCATGCTGTGCGGCATTCAAGATCTTAGTTCCCCGAGCAGTGATCGAACCTGTGCCCCCTGCAGTGGAAGTGCAGAATCTTAACCGCTGGACCACCAGGGAAGTCCCAAAAGAGCAGTTTTAATCGTTACTCTTTCTGACAAAACACTAAAGAGACAAAATTCCTTTATACTTCTGAATAAGTGGGCTTGTTGGACTTTATTCCTACATTTAGTCTATTAGGAATTGTTAAATTAATCATCCATATGTTGAAGAATAATCCTCTTTAGGAAAAGCCTCCATGACAACTTAAGTGAAGCCATTACAGTTCAATGTGGATATTTGGGAGGTTCCCATTGTACACAATACTCCAGTCATAGGGAGCCTTGGAAATGGCACTTATTAGCTCACTCTGTTTCACTCCTAGTGCATGTACTTAGTGAAGAAGGAGCAGCCGCAGAATGCAGGTTAGGTTATAAATGGGGGTAAGAGACACAGGTCAGACCCTGGTTCTCAATACCTTACTTCAGCTTTCCCCATTGTCAGTGAAACCCAGGTGATGAGATGTGTGTCTAACCATGAAACCATGGACAGCACTCACCCTTCCATGAGTTTTGTGAGCCCATGAAGTTGTCCTCTCTTTGCAGCCTCTGGGAGGCAGTGTTCTCTTTCCTTTCCTTCCAGTTTAGGAAAGACCCCCAAGATAGCTTTCTTTGTGTCCTATAGAAACAGTAAAACCAGGGAAAAAATGGCTTGATAGTGTATCTATTTATAATCACTAAAAAGTAATAAGGCAGGGACTACTTCTTTAAAAAAACTTTTATTTAAGTTGAGGTATAGTTGATGTACAATATGATACAAGTTTCAGGTTTACAACATAGTTCACAATTTTTAAAAGTTATACTCCATTTATAGTTATTATAAAATATTGGCTATATTCCCTGTGCTGTACAATATATCTTGCCCCTCACCCCTTCCCTCTTCCCACTGGTAAACACTAATTTGTTCTCTGTATCTGTGAGTCTGTTTCTTTTTTGTTATATTCACTACTTGGTTGTATTATTTTAGATTCCACATATAAGTGATATCGTACAGTATTCGTCTTTCTCTGTCTGACTTATTTTACTAAGCATAATACCATCTAGGTACATCCATGTTGTTGCAGACGGCAAAATTTCATTCTTTTTTATGGCTGAGTAGTATTCCATTGTGTGTGTGTGTGTGTGTGTGTGTGTATGTGTGTATACACACAAAACATCTTCTTTATCCATTCATCTGTTTATGGACACTTAGGTTGCTTCCATAATCTTGGCAATTGTAAATAATGCTGTTATGAACGTTGGGTGCAAGTATCTTTTCAAATTAGTGTTTTCATTTTTCTCAGATACATACTGAGGAATGGAATTGCTGAGTCATATGGTAGTTCTATTTCAGTTTCTTGAGAAATCTCCATACTGTTTTCCACAGTGGCTGCACCAATTTACATTCCCACCAACAGTGTAGGAGAGTTCCCTTTTCTCCATACCCTCTCCAGCATTTGTTGTTTGTAGACTTTTTGATGATGGCCATTTTTGCTGGTGGCAGGTGATACCTCATTGTGGTTTTAATTTGCATTTCTCTGATGATTATTGATGTTGAGCACCTTTTCATGTGCCTGTTGGCCATCCATATGTCTTCTTTGGAAAAATGTCTATTCAGTCTTCTATCCATTTTTTTTTTAAAAGGATATTATCTATTTATTTATTTATATTTTGAGCTGTGTTGGGTCTTCGTTTCTGTGTGAGGGCTTTCTCTAGTTGCGGCAAGCGGGGGCCACTCTTCATCGTGGTGCGCGGGCCTCTTACTATCGTGGCCTCTTTTGTTGCGGAGCACAGGCTCCAGACGCGCAGGCTCAGTAGTTGTGGCTCACGGGCCTAGTTGCTCCGCGGCATGTGGGATCTTCCCAGACCAGGACTCGAACCCGTGTCCCCCGCACTAGCAGGCAGACTCTCAACCACTGCGCCACCAGGGAAGCCCTTCTATCCATTTTTTTTATTTATTTATTTATTTATTTATTTATTTATTTATTTATTTATTTATTTTTATCCATTTTTTAATCGAGTTATAGTAAGGCTGGGGACGTGGAGGGGGATGATTTTTGGAGAACCTGCTTTTGCTCTCTGGTGATCACTCAGTCCAGTCCTGTAACTGGTAGGGACCTCGTAAATGGTTTACATACTTCTTCCCCACATTTCTTTGACTATTTGGAGAAGACAGAGGATATAATGTCCTGGGGCCTCTTTGGGTCGCCAGGATTCTTGGAGTGATGAGGATAACATTTGGGTTGGAGTTTTACAGCAGAGCTTAGGGAAGATATTTTCAGGAATGTGTTTCACATATTTTCTAATTATGGTGAATCTGTTATGGAAAGAAATTCTAGTTCATTAGATACTGTGAATGATGAAATATATTTGATTTGTGACAAGCCAAAATCAGAGCTTCTTACACTGAATAACATGATGCTTTTTGGAAATGGATAATGCAGAGTACTCATTATGGATGTATATAACATATCATCTGCCTGTAAATGAGTCCATCAGCAACAATTTATATGTGATGCCCTGTCAGTCCTTTTGATAAGGAAAACCACTTAATGGAGATTTGACCAGTTACGTTTTGAGTTGATGGCATTTGTTGATTCTATTAAACAGTAACAAGGAAAATAAGTTTATTTTTAGTTGCATTTCATTTAATTCATGTGAAAAAATTAAAACAACAGCAAGCTGTGAACCTAGAGAGAAGCTTCAGAAGGCCTTCAATGGAGTACATTAACATTATGCTCTTGAATTCTATTGAGATATGAGGTATTTTCTGTTTAAACTTTGGTTGAAACAGTGCTTACATTGTGTGGTTCATTTAGAACTTAGTAGAAGAAAATTAAGTGTCTTTTCTGAAAACATGTGTGTCCCTTTTAATATAATAAGGTAATCTATAATTATTTCCTTTTACATTAGTTGCAAAAAAACCCCACTTATAATTAATGTCAATGTCTATATTAGCTCAGTGTTCCATATATTTATATTCTATTATCACTCCTTTAGAAATTCTATTTGGAGCTTAACAATATTACCGTGAAAGAGTTTATGTTAAAACTGAGTATAAGGTACTATTTTTCTCCTTTCTTTTTAAAGGAGTATTATTTTTGATTGCTTCTAATATGAGTATGATCTGAAAGTCACTTTGAAACCTATGAGCATTTGCCCATGAAGAATCACTCCAGTGGTTTCACCTAGTTATGTCAATGTAGGGGTGTTAGGCATCGATTGCTGGGGAAGAGATTTGAACAGGAGGATAGAAGGATGTTGGGAAACATTTTAGATTTTTAATCACAGGTACCCTTACAGCCAAATCTGTTTTGAATGAGAAAGGAGGTTAATTTGAAGAGCTTTCTGGGAGGGAAAATACCAGTATGTGTACTTTAAATATGTGATGAGAATAATAGCCTTTTAAAAATAGTTTACGGTGTCTTGAAACTCATCACATCCAAGAATTTCTTATATATGAGAAAATCAAAGTATCAAGGGATTAAATGACTTTCCTAGTATCATCCAGACAATCCATAGCTGAGCCAGAACTGGAATGCACTGGGATATGTGTTTTTGCTTGTTTGCTGGTTTTGTTTTTGTTTTCAAATATCACAATTTACTGACCCAGCATTTGGGAATTCTGATATAACACAAACTTAAGGGTTAATACAGCTTTAGTAAGCTTTAGTCAGAATCACATCCTGATTTACACTGAGACTGATGTGCCTCAGAGCTGGAAAAATAAAAGTGGAGGTAAATGTCTTTCATCAGGAATGTCTGCTGTTCTGCAACTACATAATATTGAGTCATTGCTTTGTTCATCTTATCAGGCCTTGCTAAGAAAGGCTGCAGCTACTAACCTACGTCCAATCTACGTAGCTGCGTGTTACAAAATCAAAATAAAATGCAGGGGATTCAGTGATCTTTACAGTCATTCTGTTCCAAAGACAGGTATCTTAGTCCTCAGTAAAAAGAAATTTGAGAAAATGATGTGGCAGCATAAACCCAGAGCCTTCAAAACATCCATATGTGCTGACCTGATAACCTCCCAGTCTTTCCTAAGAAATAATGGCAAATTCAGAAGAAAATGACTTTATGTCAAAATCTCAATGCTATTATTTATGATACTGAAAAATTAACAAGAATAAAAAGCAAACTAGATAAAGTATTTATAAAATATGGTAATTTGATGAAACATTAAGCAGACAAAAAATTTGTATAATATGAGAAAATGTAAATGTTCATTGTTAAAAAGTAGAGAACAAAATAAGACAAAATATTAATGTATCCCTGAGTAATGAGGATTAAAAAATTAAATTTACTTCCAATAAATTTTTTTGTATGTTCCAATTTGTCTTCATCGAATATACTTATACTTTATTTTGTAATCAAGAATTAGCTTACTGGAATCTAAAAAAAGGGTACAAATGAACTTATCTACAAAACAGAAATAGAGTTACAGATGTAGAAAACAAACTGATGGTTACTAAGGGGGAAGTTGGGGGAGGAATAAATTGGGAGATATGGATTGCCATATACACACTACTATATATAAAATAGATAACTAATAAAGACCTACTGTATAGCACAGGGAACTCTACTCAATACTCTGTAATGACCTATATGGGAAAAGAATGTAAAAAAGAGTGGATGTACGTATATGTATAACTGATTCACTTTGCTATACACCTGAAACTAACACAACATTGTAAATCAACTATACTCCAATAAAATTTTTTTTTAAAATTAGCTTACTGAAAGTAGATGAATGAAAATGATAGAGGCTACAGTGCAGAGTGCTGTGAAAAAGGAAAAATGTATACAGTTATAAAAACACTGCTTTTGATTTTAGGGAGCTGGGAGACCTAGCTCGAAGACATTTAAACTCTTGGTATGGCTGCTACTTGTGAATTCTGCTCTCGTTTTTAATTCATGGGAAAAATTAGATTTTTATTACTCACTGTCAACTTCTCATTTTCTGTTCTGCCACCTTGCCCCTTCTGTCATCTTCCTGCTTTCCTTCCACTCCATTTCTCCTAGGATTTGGAAACAAACTCTAACTGAAGTTTGGTTAGAAACTCAAGGTACTTGGGCATTCCATTTTGAAAAGATTAAACATGGTTCTAGGGAAACCATTCATTCTGATCAAAATGATAAAAGTGAAATAAACCCTTCCTGCTGTTTATTTTGAATTATGTGATAAATCTGTTAGTTCTTCCTACTTATGCCCAATAAAAAAGAAGCCTCGGGAAACCAAGTTCCTTTCCCAAGATTGTTTTCAGATAATTAGTGGTATTAGACTATTAATGTTTCAGAGGGGAAGTCTTAAGTCTTGACCTTTCTATGTGTTAAACTTTATTTCTCATAGCTTTTGGTGACTTTTATTTTTTTCCTTGTAGCTTTGCATGGATGGTACACCCATCTCCAAACACTTGGCATATGTTATAAATCAGGTGTTCGTAAACTTTCTCTATAAAAGATAAGATAGTAAATATTTCAGGATTTGTGGGCCACATACAGTCCCTTTTGCCACTACTCAAATCTGCCAGTTGCAGCCCAAAAGCAGTCATAGGTGATATGTAAATGTACAGGCATGGCTGTTTTCGTCTTTTTTTTTTTTTTAGCTCTAAAATACATCTTTATTTAAATACTCATATTGTTGTTTATAGATTGTCATTTGAGTAACATTTCTTTATAGTGGCATGACTGTTTTCTAACAAAACTTTATTTAGGAACACTGAAATTTGAATTTCACTTGATTTTCACTTCATGAAATATTCTTCTTTTGATATTTCTAAACCATTTAAAAGTGTAAAAACCATCCTTACCTAGCAGACTGCAAAAAAGTAGACGCAGGCAAGAATTGGCTAGCAAGTCGTGTTTCCCTTACCCCTGCTGTGAATCAGGTGGGAACAAAGTGATCAGCAAAAAATCAGGGATTCTGCTGAGTAAAACCTTGCCCTGGTTCTCAACCTGGTATTCCTCAGACCTTTCATTGTACTGTTACCTGGACACGTCTTCAACAGACCATTATATTAAATACCTTTGCTCTATGTGATAGATTCAGAAGTGGCCACAATTCTTCATGCTCCTTCTAGCAGGAGATGAGAAAGGGAGAGTACACTTACCCATGCAGGTTGGCCTCGTGACTGACTTTGCCAGTAGAATGTAGCAAAAGTGACACTGTACAAATTTAAATTAGTCTTTTGCCTACTTCTGCCCTTATGAAGTGGGCTGACATGGGAACGTCACTGTATAGTTTTCTGGAAGATGAGAAACCTCATGGCAAATAAATGAACGATTCCAGCAGAAGTATCTTACACTAGCCAGTTCCTGTCAAATCAGCAAATGACCAAAAACAGGTCAGCACGTCCAACTGAGATCTGTTAAGGCTGGCCCAGATCAATAGAACCAACCCATAGAGCCAAGCCCAAATTGCCAATTCACAGATTTCTGAGCTAAATAAATAATTATTGTTTAATCCACTAAATTTTGGGGTAGTTTGTTATCCAGGAAAAGCAAACAGATGCGTTTTGACTTCAGCCTATTGCGTGTAGACATATTCATGGAAGCATCAAGGTTAAAGGTAAAGGACTACATGCAATTCCTCCAGTATGTATAGAAAGAGTCATGAGAAGAACTGTATATAATGGAGAGGAAAAATGAAACATTAAGAGATTAAACAAAAGAACTAGCATTTATTGGGCACCAACTGTATTTCAGACATCGTTTCAAGTGACTTATTCCTTATCTGCTCAAAAAGTGCTAAAAGGCAGATGCAATCCAGGAGGCTATGTATTTCCTTAAGTCAGACAGAAAGAGTAGGATCCAAATACTATTCTGTTTGACTTCTAAGTCCTTTCTAATATACAATGCTCTTAGAAACATCAAAATATAAATGTAGTATCTGGACTTACAAAGACCTTGAGTATTGATGGTGTTTATAGGTTTAAGCGTTTTTGTTCTTTTGATTTTGAAGGAATTTTACAAAATGTCTTATCATTGCATTAAAGATACTGACTAGATAATACATATTGTTCTTTCACACAGCCGATAACTTGCTAAACTGATACTAAAATGATAAACTTTAAATGCCTAAACCTGGGAGAATAGACATTAGCAGAGAAGACAGTCATCCAACTTATGTTAAGACAGAGAGTGGTAAGAATTGGACTAGAGCAGGAGGAAACGCAGGCCAGAGCAGGCATGGAGTGGGAGAGACAGAGAGGGGGCTGACACCACCTCTAGACTCCCAAAGAGGCTTGAAACTTGGAAACACTGATTTTGACAATGGGTAGGAAGGAAAATGTATCTGAAATCAAACAGCTCCTTTGGAAAACTAAAAATGAAATAATGTCTCCATGGGTGTGGAATTCTCAGCAATCAGAAATCTATACCACCGTATCATTGAAGAAATAGCAAAGTATTTATTACTAGAGAAAATGAATGGCCTCAGAGAAAAGACTTCAAATTTCAGATAGTTAGGAACCTTAACATAAGTGTTCATTCCCATGGCTAAGTCATCCAGTCACACAAGTACCCCCTCTCTATGTACACAGAGCTCAGAAGTTAGCTTTTTATTTTCTTAGTCTTAAAACTGCTTCTGTGGCTAAACCGCACTGACTTCGTTTTGTCAGTTCCATTTTAGGCCCGCATCCTACCACCTCCCCTCTCTGTGTGACTGAGCTTTAGCCTACTCACAAGGGATGCCCCCAAGCCAGATAAGTTCCCTATCAACTTTTACCTTGCCTTCATCTGATGCGAAACTGGAAGAATGCCTTTTGTTGACACAGATGGTCAATGGTCATGAGACCCCCCAGGGGAGGAAAAACCCTGGTTCCCATGGGTAAGGACATGCTTCTCCCTTGTTAGTCAGATTCTATTTTTAGCTTTGGCCCCTTTAAATCCCCCTGTACTCCTGTAGGCGGTGCAGGGTGCAGATGTGAATGCCTGTGGATTGTCCTCTGCCAGATCCTTCCTGTATGTAAGTTACCCACTTACATACATAAAGTTGCACTTTATGGAGTTGCCTGCTTTGTTTTTCAATCTCAAAGTACGTTGTCAGTGTGGAGGATATTATTCAGTGTCTCCATATCCCAACACTAATTCTTAAGCTAACAGTTAAGATCGCCAACTATTTGAACCAGCACCAGATTAAACAAAACCAAAGAGAAAACATAATCCTGAATGAGAAGATGAGTTATGAATAGAAAACATTTTTAAAAACTAGTGTAAAAAGAGGTTTTTTGTATCCACAAAAAATGAGACATCTAAAAAGGGAAAAAAAAGAACTTATGAAAAAAGTAAAAAAAAAAGAACTTTTGAAAATTAAAAACATAAATGTTGAAGTACAAAATCAGTTAAAGGATTAGACGTCTAAGTCAAAAAGCCTCTCAAAGATGAGAACTAATTCGGTTTCTAGTATGACAACATAAGACCAGTCCAGAAGGCTTGTTATGCAATAAATGGGAACTCCAAGAAAAGAGAGATGGAAAATATTAAAGGAAAAGTACAAGATAGTTGCCCATATCTGAAGGACACACACATCTCCTGGTTGAAGACCAGCACAATAACTGAAAAGTATACCCACACCTTGGCACATTATTTTAATATTTCAGAACTATGAGGATAATAAAAAATATTGTAAATATTTGGATAAGAAAATAGTTAACAACAAGGGAAAACAGGCACATGGGCTCAGTATGTTGGCAACATTACACAAAGTTGACAATGCCAATCATAATTCTGGTAGAATTTTAATCCTAAAATTCAAGTGAATTGTCAATTAAATATGAAGACAGATTGCAGATATTTTCTTTGGAAGTTGTTTGATAATGTATACATGTAAAACACAGTAAAACAGTAAAAGATAGGATGTAGCAATCAGAAAAGCAATGAAGGGAAATCTCAGAATGTCAGCTGTAAAGCAGGACAATGAAAAGTAGACTAATATTGAAGTAGGAGGCCAGGGGGGCCCAAGAAGGTGTTTTCCTAGGACATTAGGGGAATATCTACTTAGTGGATGAAATTTCAAATAGCTATGGAAAAAAATAGAATACAAGTAACCATGTACCTATGACCTAGTTTCAACAATTATTAACACATGACCAATCTTTTCTACATTTTCATTCATGTCATTCCAGGAAGTTAATAGATAACAACTAAAATTATGGAAAAAGAGCATATTACTTATACATGTTGAGATAATTAGCTGAATGATAAGCTATAATTTTAAAAAATGTTTACCCATTAGGAACAGTACTCGTGGTTACAAGAAAAGTGGAAAGGCAATATTGTTTTCACTATATGTCTTTGTATATAGTATTTGCTTTAAAAAAAATCTGTGTATTTGATGAAAATTTATGTAATAATATATAATTGATATAAACTATAATAAATAAAAGATGAAAATCAAGTAGGGTAGTAGTTCAATAAGAAATTGAGACCCTATAATGTTGAAGTGACTTTTTACAGTAGCAATTTAGAAAGTTAGAGGCAGTGGCATGCCTGAAGCACAAATTTTAAACTGCTAGTCACCAATCACAAAATCATCTCACCGTTTGAGAAGAATGGTGTGGAAAATGTTACTGCTAAGGATTTATTATATCTTATTCCTTATGACGTAGTATAAAAAGAAGGCAAGCCATGATTGAAAAGTTTGGCAAATACCTAGATATATTATAAACTTCATGATAAAATTGCAGTACAGAACACCCATTAGACACATCCTTGGTGAAGAAATGGTGCTCAATATATTGTTCAGGGTAATTTTCTTTTTCCTAGAAAAGTTACCATCCTTAAAAAAGACATCATTTATCTCTTGAAAGGCATCTCTGTAACAGGATTTGTTCAGCTATATGAGACTTGCAATTTAGTAGAACAGAATACTCGCTCAATTTTCAATGGATATTTGTCTCTGTGTTAGAAAATTTTACAAAGTATGTTGAAACCAAAAATCCCTCAACTTGGTTACAGTGAAGTTTAGGATGTTAAATAGCGCATGGCCATCCTTGATATGGTATCTTAGGTTGGATTCCTTAGAAACAAGTCTTAACCCAGGGATTCTTGTTTCAGTGTTTTACTGAGAAGTGTACTGAGGAGAAGGTGAAGGAAGCAGGGTAAGGTGTGTATGTGTGTGTGTGGCGGGGGGAGATTGGGGGGGAATTGTGGGAGGTGGGAAAGGAAGTTATGGCAGCAAGAGAGTAGTTTCAGCCTGATCTCATGAGGAATTCTAGAACATGAATTGTGCCACAGAAGATATCCCACCCAGAAGCAAGGGCATCAGTCTTTTTCTTGAAACCCACATACATAAGTCATTGGCCAAAGTGAGGCAGGGTCTGGCTTCCCTTTGGTAGAAGGCAATTTTGAGACCAGAGAGAGAAGCGTCTATCAGCCTTTAGTAGCCCAAACTCAGAGAATCTACAAGATGAGTACAATAACCTGGTAAATGCAATCTGAGTTGGTCCCCAAGAGCATCCACTAAAGTTGGTTTCTAGGAGCAAGAGATTTCTAATCAGACAAACCATGTGAACACAAAGCTGTGTGTAGTAATGTTTGAGCACTGCCGCCTCCTATTCTATGTTCTCAGAGTTTATTTAGAGGTGTTCCTGCTTTTAGAAAATCGTTAATAAAACCACATTCTCCAAATGGAGAGTAAACTCTAGTTCCATTCAAGGGATATGTAATCAAATTCTTCTATTTCATTCGGTGTAAGACTGTCTTTCTCTAATGCAGGTCTGATCTCTTTCCAGCAAGCTTTACTGTGCCATGCCCATGTGCTCTTAAATCATATTTGTTCCTTTCCTCATTTTTAGTCATCTATTTGAAGAACAGTTGTTTTAGAAACTCTTTTTAGTTGTTCTGTGAGTTAACTCTAAAATGTTCCCTATTCTCTTGATGTGCCTCATATTTTATTTTCATGTGAATGGAAATACATTTAGACTTTGGCACTTCTACCTTCTATTCTGTTTTTTAAGAGATTCCAATTCCACGTAAAAGACAATTAACTTTTGAAAACGGTTCCCTTTTCTCCTGTATTTGAAGTAATCTAAGTTTTAAATCCATTTAATACTGCTTATTTATAGGGTGGTTTATGGCTTTTTCAAAAATTTGAGCTGCACAATAATCCCAAGAGAAACAACAGATACTGCTATCTCCATTGCCTGATGATAAAATCAAAATACAGAGAAATGAATACATTCTTTCATTAAGAGATATTTATGGTTTCATATTTTAATAATCCAGGAGATTCTACCTAGTGGTTGATGTAATGGCTCTTAAATCTCAGCCACAAGGCAGGAGACTCATTGAGGCTAAACCAAAGTTTGTAAATCACAAAAATGCTTGAAGTTCTGATTTTTTTTTATTAAAATGAGTTTAAAAAGAAAAGACTTTTTGTCTTGTCTATATCATGGACAGATTTCATTGCTATAAATCAAGAAAAACAACATGAATAAATATGTCTAAGTAAATCCAATTTAAAAGGACAATACTTCTAGGTGAAAGCATGAGAATACATAAATGGATATATGTCTGAACTCCATAGACAGGATGGTTTTGGGGGACGGAAAAGGAGGTGTAAGCAGATATCTCAATTTGGAAGAGGTGAGCGGTGCTGGGAAGAAAGGAAATTGCAGAAGGCCTGTGAAAAATATGTCCTGAGATTTTCACTAGATATTAAATTTTAAATATTTCATTGAGTTTGAATGGACATTTGGGAAGATTATATTGCTTTTAATTACCAAACATTAGAAGCAGATTGTGACAGAATTACCAACCCCCAATTGCTTAACTTACTTCCCCTGATCTTAGAATAATATATTTTTCTTGGTCCTTCAGTGATAACAATCTAAAAACACAAAAATTCCTGTTGGGATTCGAGTTGGATAGCATCAAACTTATATATTTAATTCAAAGATAATAGACATTTATACAATGGGTATTTTTCCTATTTGCATGATTTATCTTTTCATTTAAACATTTCTTTTATTTTTTATTGAAATATAGTTGATTTACAATATTGTGTTAGTTTTATAGAAAAGTAATTCAGTTATTTGTTTTCAGATTTTATTCATTACAGTTTATTAAAAGATACTGAATGTGATTCCCTGTGCTATACAGTAAATCCTTATTGCTTATCTGTTTTAAGTATAGTGGTTTGTATTTGTTAATCCCATACTCCTAATTTGTCCCTCCCTTCCTCCCTCTCCCTTTTGGTAACCATAGTTTGTCATCTATATCTGAGAGTCTGTTTTGTATATAGGTTGATTTGTATTATTCATTCCACAAATAAATGATATAGTATTTGTCTCTCTCTGTCTGACTTACTTCACTAAGTATAGTATTCTATAGGTCTATCTTTTAACACAGTTTTAAGACCTCTACAAAGGCTTTACAGTTCATTTGTTAAATTTATTCTTTAGTACTTTATTTCTTTGATGTTTATGTCTAGGATATCATTAAAAACATTATATTTTCAAACTATTTGCTGCTGGATAATAGAAATGAAATCAATTTGGGGGTTGCCATTTTATTTTAATAACTTTTGCTAAGATCTAAATTCTGATTATTTGTCTTTAGATTCACAGGCCTTTTTTTTTTTTTTTAAAGATTTATTTATTGATTGATTGATTGCTATGTTGGGTCTTCATTTCTGTGCTAGGGCTTTATCTAGTTGCGGCAAGCGGGGGCCACTCTTCATCGCGGTGCGCGGGCATCTCACTATCGTGGCCTCTCTTGTTGTGGAGCACAGGCTCCAGACACGCAGGCTCAGTAGTTGAGGCTCACGGGCTTAGTTGCTCCGCGGCATGTGGGATCTTCCCAGACCAGGGCTCGAACCCGTGTCCCCTGCATTAGCAGGCAGATTCTCAACCGCTGCGCCACCAGGGAAGCCCCGAGATTCACAGGCCTTTTTAAAAAAAGTTTTTTAAATTGAAGTACAGTTGATTTACGATGTTGTGTTAATTTCTGCTGTATAGCAAACTGATTCAGGTATACATATATATACATTATTTTTTATATTCTTTTCCATTATGGTTTATCATAGGATACTGAATATAGTTCTCTGTGCTATACAGTAGGACTTTGTTGTTTATGCATTCCATATATAATAGTTTACATCTGCTAACCCCAATCTCCTACTCCATCCCTCCCCTAACCCCCTCCCCCTTGGCAACCACCAGTCTGTTCTCTATGTCCGTGAGCCTCACAGGCCTTTTGATGTAGAAAATTGTAACATCTGGGATAATGACAGTTTAAGTTTTACCTTTCCATCTTCATTTATTTTACTCCTTTGTTTCTTTACTACTTTTCAAGTAATTCATGTGTTTATTTCTGTGGAGTCCTCTTTATTATATTTATTACTTATTTCATTGTAGTACTCCTACCACCAAGTTAATTAAAAGTGGTGACAGGAGTCGATGATCAGTTTTGTTAAGAAAAGATTGTGTCTGTGATGACGAGAGAGAATATTTCAGCGGCTGCACAAGCTCATATAGCAATTGATCTTAGGTGGGTAAATTTATAAAGAGGCTTGCATGTGAAATAAAGGGAAAAATTAGGAAGAAGATAATAAGAGAGTGCTGTGAAGCAAGAGAGATGCTTATTTTTAATTAACAGACTTGATAATAATGAAATATCAGGAAATTCCCTGGCGGTCCAGTGGTTATGGCTCTTGGCACTTTCACTGCTGTGGCCCAGGTTCAGTCTCTGGTTGGGGAACTAAGATCCTGCAAGCCGCATGGTGCTGCCAAAAAAAAAAAGCGGCGGGGGGTGGGGGGGGATTAATAGGAAAAAGTCCCAGAGAGGAAGGGTTGAAGATGTTAGAAAGAAATTGTCATGTCTTTAGGGGCTACCCTTGTTAGGTCCTATGGCCCATCACCATGACCTCTCCCTTTTATACACTGTGATGACTTTTGTGATATGTCAATTTATCTAGACTATAGTCCCCAGTTATTTGATCACACACCAACCTAGGTGTTGCTATGGAAATATATGCAGATAAAATTAAAATCCCTAATCAATTAACTTTAAGTAAGATGTATTATCCTGAATACTATGAGTGGGCCTGACTGCATCAAGTGGAAGGCCTTAAAAGCCAGACTGATATGTCTACAAGATACAGAAGAAATTCCACCTATGGACAACAGCTTCTGACCATGCCCATGGAGTTCTATCCTATTTAAAATGTTACCTTCTGATTGCCTGTGGACAACAGCTTCAGCTTGTGCCATGGGTTCCAGCCCACCCATGATCTTCCCTTCCAGGCTGCCTGCCCTATGGATTTTGGACTTGCTTAGCCAGACCTCACAATCACATGAGCCAATTCCTTGTCATACATATATATACATACACACACATATACCTACATACACATACACACACACTATATAAATTATGTAGTATATTATGTATAATTATGTAATATATATGATTTATACACATATATATATACATATATATAGAATATGTATCATATCATACATATGATGATATACATCATACCAGTTTTGTTTCTGTGGTTGAACCTGACTGATGTATACATCCTCAAGTTCTTTGGTCCCCTTTCTATCTTACTGTCAATGTAAAATGAAAACTCTAGTTGAGTCTGACATTTAGTCAACTTTATGACTAAATAAATCTAGAGTCTTAAAAGATATCTGAGGAGAAGGCTACATAATAGGTGAGAAATAACAAATTAATAAAAAGATACAGATATTTGGGACCTACGTGTACTTTCCAAGCAGAGCCCAACTATTAAGCTTCTCTTTATATTGGAGAACTTAAAAGTCACCTAAAGCCAAAATTATGGATGATTATATGGCTTAAAAATGTTTAGAATAAAAAAAAACCCAAAATAAAAAAGTTTAGGATTCACTAAATTATCTTTCTAATGAACTAACAGATCTTCCTATACAATGGAACCTCTAGTTTGTTTATTCTCTCCCTCACCTTCCCAATGATCTAGCTATTGGGCTCTGAGAAAACCTTATCTAATAGTTAGCTTTCTACAGGCACTATTTAGAAGGTAAAGTAAAATAAAAATAATATATCTAGATCCAGAGTATCTGCATTTCTCTTTGATGAATGGAAAGTTTAATCAGCCTTAATCAAGATGCTATAATTATTTATGCTAATGTATGAATAACTGATAATGGGATTTGCATAATGCCAAACAAATGAATCTCTAAAGAGAGAATTTCAGAAATCAGCAATTAAGTCAATTCATGGATGGGTGAATAATGTGTAAAAATTCTGTGGGCTGTACAATGGTGCTACACCCATGAAATAATTATGAGTCTGCTGAAAGTGAAGGTAAATGCACAATTATGTGAGACATCTATATTCAAAGCCCCAGGCACCTTCTCTGTTGACAGCCCTACTTTCTCTTCTTCTACCCTGATTCATGGTGAATGGCCCGTTTTTACTGGAATCAGGTTGTGTTAATAATGGGATGCAGCTCTCCTGAGATCCTAAAGGAACTGTATTTGACTGTTCCTACCTTGCTCCTCATTCAGCTTCTGAAATTGAGTCATTCTTTAATAATGGTGCTTTAGCCTTGATACCCTTGGCCCTAGCCTATGTCCTAACTCCAAATAACCTAGAAACCCAGGAACTCTAAAATTACTTGCCATGACATAATGCACTTGAAGTAAAGTCTAGCTTTATTTGAATGATGAACAAGATTAGCCCATTGTGAATTAATTCTCTGTTATTTAAACTTTATGAAAATTTGAGGCAACCAGCTAGCCAATAAATAGCCCAATTGTGAGGCAGGATAAATATGATTAAAGTCACTTTGGTCATTCAACTACAGATGTGCTCCATTTAAGCCAGTTTTTGCTTAATCTATTTAATTTCCCCCCCCTTTGGTGAATTAAAAATATGCCAGAGTAGGCCCAGTAATTAGCATTTGTTATTTTATGGATGATATTAAATGTATAAATCCTGAATAAAATATTTATTTGTCCTTTGTAAAGTTTTGTTTAAAGAGATTTTATTCCAGTAGAGTGTTCTTGACTGTTTCAACCATTAAAAATCTAAAAATATTTAAATGTTTTAAATGAAATTTATCCCGAAAATGTGGACGTCTCACTACCTCTGATTGGTTTTGCCAGTTTCACAGGAAACTCAATGATTATTGACTTGAGATAGAAAGAAGAGATTCTTTGCTGTGTGAGCTCCCTAGAGCATTTTGCCTGGAGTGGCAGTACTGACAAGCTGGGAGAGAGGAAGCCTGGGTTCCCATCCTTATTCTGTTTGGGGAGGAGGATTAATCAGGTAGCTTACCTTGGTTCCAGTTTTCTCTTCCACAAGATGATGAGTTCTGAGAAATTAAGCTGTGAGATTCTTTCCAGCTCTAACATTTTATGATGAATTCTGAACATTGAGATGGATGTATTTCTCAGTGTATTTCAGGATACTAATCTTTCACAAAGAAAATGACTCTTCTGTCATCCATTATTGTACTCAAAAGAGTGAACAAATGAAGCTTCTAAAATTATCTGTCATATTCAAATATAACTAATTCACTGGATGTTCAAATCTCCTTTCCAGTTATTAAAACACTGCTCAGTGCCTTTTTTTTCCTTTCAAAGTAAATTGACTCCTCTAATATTCTTTCTTCAAGCTTAAAAAAAAATGTAGTGCAACTGTGTTTTAAAATAGATCAAATTGCACTGATGAAAGCAATAAGACAGAAGTTCAAATTTTTAAAAAGATAACTTCTTAATACTATCAGCCAAAGATGGAATGACTTAAATCAAATAGGGGCTTGCCTGCTGCCAGGTACTAGGAAAGGCCCCCGCCAGGGCTGATGCTGTCATGCTGGCTGCTGGGCACTAGGAAAGGCTCCCACTAGTGCTGAATCTCTCGCACCCATGGCTGCCAGCTTCCCTGCTCACCTGTCGCTGCCGAGGCACCTGCGACCCTGGCAGCTGTGCCACCTCTGCACCTTGTCCTCACTGGGGCAGACCCAAGTGTTCCAGGGCAGCCTCGAGACCAGACATCTGTGGGTGGCCCACATGCAGAGGTGGGGCTAAAACCACACCTGAGCCCCAGGGGCGGGGCAACTAAGGAAGAGGAACGAAAATCTTTCTGTGCAGCTGCACAAGCTGCAGATTAAATTCCTACAATCAGCTTGGTAAACCCTGCATCTATGGAATATCTGAATGGACAAGTGTTCCCACAACTGAGACAGGTCTAGCCTTAGCAGCTGTGGACTTTGGGTACAAGTACACACGGGAGTTGGGCCAGGTCAGAGTCTGAGCTGTCCTCACAGTGCCTACAGAATGACAAGAGACCTACCTAGAGGTATTGAAGAAGCATCCTGGGGAGGAGGAGGTTGGGTGTGGCTCATAGTGCGGGCAAAGACACTGACAGCTGAGACCCCAGGAAAATATTATTATTACTATTATTTTTTTATGTTTTGTTCTGTTGTTTTTATTATTTTTTATTTTCTAACTTAATACATTTTTATTTTTAAAATTTTTCTGTATTTACGATTTCATTGTTTTGTGTTTTTTACTCGTTTTGTTTTTTTCTCTTCTGTTTTGTTTTTATCTTTTTTAACCATATCTTGTGTGTTTCTTTCTTTATTTTTTTTTTTTTTAGTTTGCATTCTGCTTTTCTTTTGTCTTCTGTTTTTTGTTTTGTTAGTTTTGTTTTTAATTGTTTGATTTCGTTCTTGGGTTCTTTTGTCTGGTTGTTCTCTTTTTTTGTATTCTTTGCTTTTGCTTTGTTTCTTTTGTGTATGTGTTTCTTTGTTTTTTTTGTTTGGTTTTGCTTTTACCATTTGTCTTGGGTTTTGTTTGCTCTGTTTATTCCCTTTTTTTAATTGTTGATGTTGCTATTTGTTTCTTTTTGTCTTTGCTATTTGTCTTGGGTTTTATTTCTCTGTTTCCTTCCCCCACTCCCCATTTTTTTTTCTTTTTTGCCATGCTGTGTAGCTTGCAGGGTCTTGGTTCACTGGCCGGGGGTTGGGCCTGAGCCTCTGGGGTGGGAGCACTGAGTCCAGAACACTGGACCGCCAGAGAATTCCTGGCCTCAGGGAATATTAATTGGTGAGAGCTGTCCTGGAGGTCTCCATCTCAACACCAAGACCCAGTTTCACCTAACTGCCGGCAGGCTCCAGTGTAAGATGCCTCACGCCAAACAACAAGCAAGACAGGAACACAAACCCACCCATCAGCAGACAGGCTGCCTAAAGTCATACTAAGCTCACAGACACTCCAAAACACACCACCTGACACAGCCCTGCCCATCAGAGGGACAAGATCCAGCTCCACCCAACAGAGTGCAGGCACTAGTCCCTCCCACCAGGAAGCCTACACAAGCCACTGAACCAGCCTCAACCAAGTTGGGCAGACACCAAAAGCAAAAGGAATTATGACCCTGCAGCCTGCAGAAAGGAGACATCAAACACAGTAAGTTGGACAAAATGAGAAGACAGGGAAATATTTGCAGACTAAGGAGCAAGGTAAAAACTCACAAAACCAAATAAATGAAGAGGAAATAGGCAATCTACCTGAAAAAGAATTCAGAGTAATGATAGTAAAGATGATCCAAATACTAGGATATAGAATGGAGGCACAGATAGAGGAAATATGAGAAATGTTTAACAAGGACCTAGAACTAAAGAAAAAACAAACAGTGATTAACAACACAATAACTGAAATGAAAAATATACTAGAAGGAATCAATAGCAGAATAACTGAGGCAGAAGAATGGATCAGTAGGCTGGAAGATAGAATAGTGGAAATAACTGCTGCAGAGCAGAATAAGGAAAAAAGAATGAAAAGAAGTGAGGACAGTCTCAGAGACCTCTAGGACAACATTAAACGCACCAACACTTGAATTATAGGGGTCTCAGAAGAAGAGAAAGAGTCTGAGAAAATATTTGGAGAGATTATAGTTGAAAATTTCCCCAACATGGGAAAGGAAAAAGCCATCCAAGTCCAGGAAATGCAGAGAGTCCCATATAGGATAAACCCAAGGATAAACACACCGCGACACATATTAATCAAACCAACAAAAATTAAATACAAAGAAAAAAATATTAAAAGCAGCAAGGGAAAGCAACAAACAACATATAAGGGAATCCCCATAAGGTTATCAGCTGATTTTTCAGCAGAAACTCTGCAAGCCAAAAGCGAGTGGCAGGATATATTTAAAGTGATGAAAGGGAAAAACCTACAACCAAGATTACTCTACCCAACAAGGATCTCATTCAGATGCGATGGAGAAATCAAGACCTTTACAGACAAGCAAAAGCTAAGAGAATTCAGCATCACCAAACCAGCTTTACAACAAATACTAAAGGAACTCCTCTAGGCGGGAAACACAATAGAAGAAAAAAGACCTACAAAAACAAACCCAAAACAACTAAGAAAATGGTAGTAGGAACATACATATTGCTAATTACCTTAAATGTAAATGGATTATATGCCCCAACCAAAAGACACAGACTGGCTCAATGGGTACAAAAACGAGAGCCATATATATGCTGTCTACAAGAGACCCACTTCAGACCTAGGGATACATACACACTGAAAGTGAAAGGATGCAAAAAGATACTCCATGCAAATGGAAATCAAAAGAAAGCTGGAGTAGCAGTACTCATATCAAACAAAATAGATGTTAAAGGCTGTTACAAGAGGTAAGGCAGGATACTACATAATGATTAAGGGATCAATCCAAGAAGAAGATATAACATATAAATATTTATGCACCCACCGTAGGAGTACCTCAGTATATAAGGCAAATGCTAACAGCCATAAAACAGGAACACATTTATAGTGTGGGACTATAACACCCCATTTACACCAATGGATAGATCATCCAGACAGAAAATTAATAAGGAAACACAAGCCTTAAATGACACATTACACCAGATGGGCTTAATTGATATTTATACGACATTCCATCCAAAAGCAGCAGAATACACTTTCTTCTCAAGTGCACACGGAACATTCTCCAGTGTAGATCACATCTTGGGTCACAAATCAAGCCTTGGTAGATTTAAGAAAATTGAAATCATTTCAAGCATCTTTTCCAACCACAACACTATGAGGTTAGAAATCAATTACAGGAAAAAAAACCTAAAAAAAACAAACACATGGACGCTAAACAATATGTTACTAAATAACCAAAAGATCACTGAAGAAATCAAAGATGAAATCAAAAAAATACCTAGAAACAAATGACAATGAAAACACGACAACCCGAAACCTATGCGATGCAGCAAAAGCAGTTCTAAGAAGGAAGTTTATAGCAATACAATCCTACCTCAGGAAACAAGAAAAATCTCATAAACAACCTAACCTTACACCTAAAGCAACTAGAGAAAGAAGAACAAAAAAATCCCAAAGCTAGCAGAAGGAAAGAAATCATAAAGATCAGATCAGAAATAAATGAAAAACAAATGAAGGAAACAATAGCAAAAATCAATGAAACTAAAAGCTGGTTCTTTGAGAAGATAAACAAAATTGATAAACCATTAGCCAGACTCATCAAGAGAAAAAGGGAGAAGACTCAAATCAATAGAATTAGAAATGAAAAAGGATAAGTAACAACTGACACAGCAGAAATACAAAGGATCTTAAGAGACTACTACAAGCAACTCTATGCCAATAAAATGGACAACCTGGAAGAAATGGACAAATTCTTAGAAAGGTAAAACCTGGCAAGACTGAACCAGGAAGAAATAGAAAATATGAACAGACCAATCACAGGTAATGAAATTGAAGCTGTGATTAAAAAATCTTCCAACAGATAAAAGTCCAGGATCAGGTGGCTTCACAGGCGAATTCTATCAAACATTTAGAGAAGAGCTAACACCCATCCTTCTCAAACTCTTCCAAAACTTTGCAGAGGGAGGAACACTCCCAAACTCATTCTATGAGGCCACCCTCACCCTGATACCAAAACTAGACAAAGATATCACAAGAAAACAAAATTACAGACCAATATCTCTGATGAACATAGATGCAAAAATCCTCAACAAAATACTAGCAAACAGAATCCACCAACACATTAAAAGGATCATACACCATGTTCAAGTGGGATTTATCCCAGGGGAGCAAGGATTCTTAAATATATGCAAATAAATCAATGTGATACACCATATTAGCAAATTGAAGGAGAAAAACCATATGACCATCTCAATAGATGCAGAAAAAGCTTTTGACAAAATTCAACACCCATTTATGATTAAAACTCTCCAGAAAATGGGCATAGAGGGAATCTACCTCAACATAATAAAGGCCATATATGACAAACCCACAACAAACATCATTCTTAATGGTGAAAAACTGAAAGCATTTCCTCTAAGATCAGGAACAAGACAAGGATGTTCATGCTCACCACTGTTAATTCAACATAGTTTTGGAAGTTCTAGCCATGGCAATCAGGGAAGAAAAAGAAATAAAAGAAATCCAAATTGGAAAAGAAGAAGTAAAACTGTCACTGTTTGCAGATGACATGATACTATACGTTGAAAATCCTAAAGATGATACCAGAAAACTACTAGAGTTAATCAGTGAATTTGGTAAAGTTGCAGGATACAAAATTAATGCACAGAAATCTCTTGCATTTCTACACACTAACAATAAAAGATCAGAGAGAGATTAAGGAAACAATCCCATTTACCATTGCAACAAAAAGAATAAAATACCTACAATAAACCTACCTAAGGAGACAGAAGACCTGTACTCAAAACTATAAGATACTCATGAAAGAAATCAAAGACAACACAAACAGATGGAGAGATATACCATGTTCTTGTATTGGAGGAATGAGTATTGTAAAAGTGACTATACTACCCAAAGCAATCTACAGATTCAATGCAATCCCTCTGAAATTACCAATGGCATTTTTCACAGAATAAAAACAAAAGATTGTACAATTTGTATGGAAACACAAAAGACCCCAAATAGCCAAAGCAATTTTCAGAAAGAAAAACTGAGCTGGAGGAATCAGACTCCCTGATTTCAGACTATACTGCAAAGCTATAGTAATCAGGACAGCATGGTACTGGCAAAAAATAGAAATATAGATCAACGGAACAGGATAGAAAGTCCAGAGATAAACCCACGCACATATGGTCACCTAATCTTTGACAAAGGAGGCAAAAATATACAATGGAGAAAAGACAGTCTCTTCAATAAGTGGTCCTGGGAAAACTAGACAGCTACATGTAAAAGAATGAAATTAGAACACTCCCTAACACCATACACAAAAATAAACTGAAAATGGATTAAAGACCTAAATGAAAGGCTGGACACTATAAAGCTCTTAGAGGAAAACATAGGCAAAACAGTCTTGGACATAAATCGCAGCAAGATCTTTTCTGATCCACCTCCTAGAGTAATGAAAATAAAAACAAAAGTAAACAAATGGGACCAAATTAAACTTAAAAGCTTTTGCACAGCAAAGGAAACCTTTATAAACAAGACGAAAAGACAGCCCTCAGAATGGGCAAAAATATTTGCAAATGAAGCAACTGACAAGGGGTTAATCTCCAAAATATACAAACAGCTTATGCAGCTCAATATCAAAACAAACCACCCAATCAAAAAATGGGCAGAAGACCTAAATAGACATTTCTCCAAAGAAGACATACAGATGGCCAACAAACACATGAAAAAATGCGCAACATCACTAATTATTAGAGAAATGCAAATCGAAACCACAATGAGGTATCACCGCAAACCGATCAGAATGGTCATCATCAAAAAATCTACAAACAATAAATGCTGGAGAGGGTGTGGAGAAAAGGGAACCCTCTTACAGTGTTGGTGGGAATGTAAATTGATACAGCCACAATGGAGAACAGTATGGAGGTTCCTTAAGAAAGTAAAAATAGAACTACCATATGACCCAGCAATCCCACTCCGGGGCATGTACCCAGAGAAAACTATAATTCAAAAAGATACATGAACCCCAGTGTTCATTGCAGCACTGTTTACAGTAGCCAGCACATGGAAGCAACCTAAATGTCCATCAGCAGAGGAATGGATAAAGAAGTTGTGGTACATATATACAATGGAATATTACTCAGCCATAAAAAAAATGTAATTGTGCCATTTGTAGAGACATGGATGGGCTTAGGGACTGTCGTACAGAATGAAGTAAGTCAGAAGGAGAAAAACAAATATATATTAATGCATATATATGGAATCTAGAAAAATGGTATAGATGAAATTATTTGCAAAGCAGAAATAGAGACACAGAGAACAAACGTATGGATAGCAAGGGGGGAAAGGGGAGTGTGATGGATTGGGAGGTTGGGATTGACATATATACTCTACTATATGTAAAATAGATAACTAATGAGAACAGACGGTATAGCACGGGGAACTCTACTCAATGCTCTGTGGTGACCTAAATGGGAAGGATATCCAAGGAAGAGGGGATATATATATACGTGTGGCTGATTCACTTTTCTGTACAGTAGAAACCAACACAACATTGTAAAGCAACTATACTCCAATTAAAAAAAATCAAATTGGAAGCCAAGAATTAACATATAGTTTTTTTTGTTCATCTCAAGTAAAAAGTACTTTGAAAGCAAGAGGCAGCATCAAGTCAGTTCCAACTGGTAAAGAGTTTGAAAATTGTTACTCCCATCCTTAGAACAAAAAAAGAGCTGACAGCGACTTCCCTGGTGGTCCAGTGACTAAGACTCTGTGCTCGCAATGCAGGGGGCCCGGGTTCAATACCTGGTCAGGGAACTAGATCCCACATGCCGCAACTGAGAGTTCACGTGCCGCAACTGAGAGTTCACGTGCCGCAACTGAGTGTTCACATGCCGCAACTAAAGATCCCCCATGCTGCAACAAAGATCCTGCATGCCATAACTAAGACCTGATGCAGCCAAATAAATAAATGAATATTTTTTTTAAAAAGAAGAAAAAAGCTGACAAGCTGAAAATAAATGACTTTCCTCCGATTCAACAAAGAATTGAAATCAGGACAAAGTACCACCCTGAAATCTGGAAAGATAGGCAAATACAGGGAATCTCAGTTGAAACAGAATCACAGCCAAGTTTCAGCTTACGTGGATCAGAAATTTCTGAAGCCATCAACTGGTGGGAAAGCTTAAAGTCATTGTGACAAATTGCTGGAGGGTGAATGCAGATGAGATTAGGAGTGAAAACTCTGGAGTACCTAATATTAAGGGAGACCCCACATTTTCATAGATATGCTTCCATGAGCACCACCAAGTTCACATGATAAAGAGTAAAGAAAAGTCTCCTGGTGTTCCTGACAGAGGGAGGAGAAAAGTTACCTTTTTGAAATATGCAGGTAGCATTCTCCACAGCAGAGGTCTACTCTCCAAGGGAAAGGACTTTACCAGATCCTTATCTGACCTGAGGAAAGAATAATTATCCAACTGTAATACCCAAGAGCCTTCTCTCTCTCCTAAGGGGAGTAGAAAAAGCTACTTGAGTCACTTGTGCTTGTGAGGGTCAGAATTCAGGGACACAGAGCCACTGAAAGACTGAGATTTAATCATAAAATTATAAAATGCTTCCCCTCCCTGTACCTCAACAGGGATCAAGTAAAATAACAGTGGATTATAGCTGAAAGAGCTAAAGACACAGATTCTATTTAAGGAGTTGTCAGGGAAACCCAAAGACAACAGGGAGACAAAAACAAGGACACTACAGGAAACTGAAGCTTCTCAAACTAACAAATATAGCAAACACTAAACACAGCCAACTCCTGGCCAGACTAGCATACACCCTGCTTACCTCCCTTCGTGTTACCCAATACACTGAAAGGAAAAAGCTCACCATTTCCTCTAATGTCAATACTACTGGCCACCAAATGTGGGGGTCTTTTACCACACCAACCAATTCCTCAACATCAGCCACGTGTACAATTCAGTTCAGTTCTGACACTATCTACCTGGAGTTAGCATCAGATTCTGCAGGTTCAGGGCTCAGTTCCACAAGATTGCCTTCACTTCAGATGCCAGTCACAAGTCCCAGGTTGTCATCTGTACCTCTGACTGACACTATAAATCAGGGTTCCCCCGACCACCCCCTTGGGTTTGATAATTTGCTAGAATGGCTCACAGAAGTCAGGGAAATATGCTTACTGGTTTATTGTAAACTGATACAACTCAGGAACATCCAAGTAGAAGAGATGTGTAGGGCCAGGTTTAGAGGAAAGGGCACAGAGCTTCCATGCCTTCTCTGGGCATGCAACCTTCCAGTACCTCAATTTGTTCACCAACCCAGAAGCTCTCAGAACCTCATAGACCAGAGATTTTTATGGAGGCTTTGTCACATAGGTATGACTGAGTAGACTGAGTATTAACTCAATCTCCAGCTCCTGTCCCCTCCCTTGAGGATGGGGAGTGGGGCTGAAAGTCCCAAGCTTCTTATCATGGCTTGGTCTTTCTGATGACCAGCTCCCAATCTAAAGTTATCCAAGAGCCCACCAAGAGCTTCCTCATTAGAACAATACACTCCTGTCACTCAGGAAATTCCAAGGGATTTACAAACTCTGTCAGGAACTGGGGTCAAAGACCAAATATTAGAACAAAAAATGTTATTAGCACCTTTATTGCTTAGGACATTACAAAGGTTTTAGGATCTCTGGCCAGGAGCCAGGATGAAGACCAAAATATGCATTTCTTATAAATCACAACATCATAATCATGTTCAACTTTCAACAACAACAACAACAAAAATGCTTGAAAGACAAGAAAAAAATAGTCTACAGAGATAAAGCAAGCATCAGAAGCAGACTCAAATATTACTCAGATTTTGCAGTTACCATGGAGAAAACTACAATCACTGTGATTAATATGTTAAGAACTGCAATGGAAAAAGTACACAACATGCAAGAATAGATGAGTAATGTAATAGATGGAATCTCTAAGAAAGAATTACAAGGAAATGCTATAAATCAAAAACATTAACAGAGGGCTTCCCTGGTGGCACAGTGGTTAAGAATCCACCTGTCAATGCAGGGGCACAGGTTCGAGACCTAGTCCGGGAAGATCTCACATGCTGCGGGGCAACTAAGCCTGTGCACCACAACTACTGAGCCTGCGCTCTAGAGCCTGTGTGCCACAACTACTGAGCCCGCATGTCTAGAGCCCGTGCCACAACAAGAGAAGCCACCACAATGAGAAGCCCACGCGCCACAATGAAGAGTAGCCCCCGCTCGCCGCAACTCGAGAAAGCTTGTGTGCAGCAACAAAGAACCAAAGTAGCCAAAAATAAATAAAGTAAATAAATTTATTTTTAAAAAAAACTAATAGAAATTAAGAATGCTTTTAATGGGCTCATCAGTAGACTGGTCACCATCAAGGCAAGAATCAGGGATTTAAAGCTATGTCAGTAGAAAATTCCCAAACTGAAATGCATGTAGAAAGAAGTATTTAAAACAACCACCACCACCAAAAACAAACAGACAAACAACACCTGACCAAAATATGTAAGAATTATGGGACAATATCAAAAGGTGTAACCTATGTATAATTGGAATACCAAAAGGAGGAGAAAAAAACAACAGAGAGGATATATTTGAAATAATAATGTCCATGAATTTTCCAAAACTAATGACAGACACCAAACCATAGATCCAGGAAGCTCAGAGAACATGAAGCAGGAAAAATATGAAAAATCTACATACAGATGTTGGCAGAAAACCAAAGGGAAAGTCTTAGAATGTGGTGCAGTTCTCAGCAAAGTTTGGTAAATCTGATGGGGAGTCCCTGAGTCAAAGTTACCTGTTAGGAGAATCCCATGTCTTCCAGGAACAGGGCTGCCACACTCAGTCTTTGGCTGAGAGCAGCCCATGAAATGAGTGGCTTCCACATGAACACAGTAATGAATTTCAGGACCCAGTAGCTGGGGTGATGGGTCAATTTTGCTCTTTACAGCTATAGACCTGAGAAACCCATTTTGATGGCTGACACACTGTACAATGATTAAAATGTTCAATTCACTAAGAACATAAAACAATTCTAAAAATTTATATAAATTATTCCCATAACATATAAAGGAAAAGAATCATTTAAGTAGAGAAACATACCTCCACCATGTAGATTTCACCACATTTTTAATTATTGATAGGTGAACTACACACACAAAAAACACATAACGGACATATATACCCAACAAAGCTACAGATTCTTCTGAAGTGTACATGTAATGTTTACAGAAATTGGTCATATACTAGTTCCTAAATCAACCTGCAATAGGTTTTTAAGAATGTATGACACAAATCACATTCTCTGGCAGCGCTGCAATTAAATTAAAAGTCAATAACTAAAAGGTAAAACTTAAAATTAACGAATATTTGGAATTTGAAAACTTCTGAATAATTCATGGGACAAACAACAAAGGAAATACTAAGGTGTGGAGAGGACAAGAAAGTCTGTCATGACGGAATAGACAGGTTCTCCTCAAACTCAGATAATTCAGATCCTCTGTCTTCTGCCTTCCTCTTACAGGTCCCAGGCCCTTGTTCTTCATGGTCTGCACTTGCATGTAGAGCAGGAGTGCAAGCATGGAGAGAGGTACTCCTTTCCTGAGCAGATCATGCTGAACCTTGGTGGAGTAGGCAAATCACTGATCCTAGGATTCAAATCCCTACACCACCCTCCAAGTTCTGTGAATAAAGACAGGTGACTCAAAGTCACTGAGTCTCAAGTTCCTCATTTGCAAATGGAATAATAACAGCTAAATTGTTCAGTTACTGTAAGGCTAAAATTAGAGACTCTTTGTGATAGGTGATATTAAGAAGAGGCTTTACATGAATGATTTTCTTTCCCTATGTTTGAATTTTCAATTCTTGGCTATCCAGGCTTGTTGGGTCCTTATTGGTGTGTTCATTTCAACCTTGTACTGCAGGTTCATCTCAAGTTTAAGAAGCTTTTGGAATTAGCTTAGTGACCCAGCCAATATTTTTGTCCCTATTTCTCCCAGTTCTCACTTAGCTGAGGAAAAAGGTCTCAGCTTAATCATCTCTATCATCAAAAGATGTGGCTGTGAACACAGTAGAAATTTGAAACCAAAATACTGAATAGATGAATGAACAAATGGGTTCTAAAAGTGTATATGTAAGTGGGAACTGCTAGTAGATGTTATTAAGACTTTCCTCTCCACTTGACTGACATTCAATTTTGAAGGTTCATACTCTTTGATCAAAACCCTCTTAAGTTCTTTCATACTCAGATAGACTAGGCAAATAGAATAAATTGAGTAGTCTTCACAGAGGAAATTCATTTTTCATGAACAGGTTGCTTGATAATCTGCTTTCAAAAGTACCTGAAGTTAGTAAAAATGCATAGTGAACCCCTCTCAGCACCACTACCTTATACAAAATCCTTTCCATTTGATGCTATTAGATTCCAAATTATGCCAGGTCTTTTAAGTACTTTGGTTTAGATCAGGGTTTCTCAACCTTGACCCTGCTGACATTTGGGGCCATATAGTTCTTTGTTGTAGGGGGCTGTCCTTTGTGTAGTAGGATGTTTAGCAACATCTGTGGCCTCTACCCACTAGATGCCAGTAGCAGCCAGCCCCTTCACCCTATTGTGACTTCCAAAAATGTCTCCAGACATTGCCAAATATCCCATGAAAGGAAGAAAATGACTCGGTGAAGAAGCACTCATCTAGAATGATCCTTGCCACAATACAGATACAGCCTTCTGCAAAAGTTGAGAAGTGAGGGATGTATCACCAGTTTTGGAGTCTGCTCTATTGTTGAAATTTATGGTTAAGTTATTATCTTAATCCCATCAGAAAACTCCCAGCCTGAGTTGGCAGGTCTGCTCTCTTCTGCTCAATTATCACATTGAGGATACTTGGTTTTTAACAAAAGACTGCAGATTATACTGGCTTCTGCACAGAGCCTGTGCATATCACATATAAATGAAGGTAGATATGTTATAATTTATATTCTTAAGTTCTGTATTGCTGAGTTGTCATTCCATCATCTGTCAACATCAGAATGGTCTTTTAAAATTTCCCACTTTTACTATGTTTCTGAAAATACTTTTATGCAAAATTATTCAACACATCAATAATCCAGGAAGTTGCAACATTTTGCCTTGGATTCTACCTTATCTGAAAATAATATGATATAATGCTATTTTTACATGTTTGTTGACCTACCTCTCCTTATATCTTTAATTTTTACCTTATCATTACACTCGGTTTAGGGTCTATTTATATTGCTTAAGATATAATTCAATTTTGTTTTTGACCCATTAAAAGTATCTGTCATTTAATAAGAAAGATGAACTTCTTTACATGTGTTAAAACAGATACATTTTGCTTTGCTTTTGCCATCTTGTTTCCTTTGAGGCTCCCCTGAATTCTGGCTCTTTTAGTGGGAGATTTATTTACTTTGCTCTTAACATATCTGGTGTTTCAGAAGGTATATTTTCTGTTTTTAATTCTACTGTTAGTCATCCAAATTTTTCTATCAGTTTTTCTATCACTTTAATTACCAGTTAATTCTGTTAATTTTCACATTAAATATCTTGATTTTTCTAATGTTAGATGTATATGGACTCAAAATTATAATGTATTTCTGGTGAATTTTTCCTTTTATGATTAAACAATGGCTCTCTTGTATTCTAAAAATTCTTGCTACCATAGATACTTCTTTTTCCTCAACAGTTTCCTTTGATTAGTAATTTTTTGCATTGCTTGTCGTTTTGCATTACTTGGTTAATATTTTTTTGTTTAATCTTATCTCAATTTAGTCTCATATATATTAAGAAGCTGCCTGTTTTAACATTTATGATACACAAATCTCTGATATTCAGTGAGAGTTTTATCCATTTATATTTACTGCTTATTTAGTACTTATCCCTAAATACTCTCCCCACCCTGTTTCCACGCCCTTTGCATTGTGACTGTGTCTCTTCTCCCATGAAGAGAAGAGTCTATTTCCTTATCCCCTCAACCTGGGCTGGTCTATGATTTGCTGTGACCAATAGAATGCAGCAGGACCATTCCTCAGCCAGTTCCCAGCCTCGGCTTCAATAGGCACAGCATCATTTCACACACTTTCCTGGAAATCTGGCTCTTCCGTCTAACCAAGCACAATTTACCTACTAGAGGATAAGAAACCATGTGGAGGAGAGCCTATGCACAGCAAGTGACAGCCAGCCCAGACCCCAGAATAGAATCACCTGCCTGCTCTCAGCTTACTGCAGATATGTGAGGGAGCTGGACCAAGACCAGAACTGCCGGCTGAGCCCAGCCTAAATTGCCCACCTGCAGGACCAAATTAATGGTGGTTGCTTTAAGCCAGTGTTCGAGGGCAGTGTGGCACAACAGTATCTAGTACACTGACATATATGGAGGGACCTATACCATGATATTTTAAGTTTTCTATTTGCTATACTTCTGTGTTTATTTCTCTCTTTACCTTTTTTTCTCCTCCTATTTGATTGCTTTATTTTGTTTTATTTCCCTATTTTCCTCTAGTGATTTTGAAGTTTAAGTTATATTTTTACTATTTTTTGTTACTTTTACACCTTTAAAGTTTACATATGATGTTAAGTCCAAACCTAAAATTCCCAGTTAATTAGTGTCTTTATTATCCTTCCAAGCAGTATAGGAACTTGGAGCACTCTACTTGTGACCATTTCTCTTTCCATAATTTTTTGTATAATATTTAGTGCCACTTTTTTTGTAAAGGACCTCCAAGTTAGTCACCATTGTCATCACCATTATTAACAGTGACAGTAGTCCAGTATTCTTTACCACCACGATGACTAACTTATTTGTCCTCTATTACTTTGTCAACCATACTCCTTCCGAGTTTTATTTGTTTTAAATTATAGTACACCTTTTAGTAGTACCTTTAGTGAGTATCATATGATATTGTCTAGCATTTTTGTATTTTTAACAGGAAGGGAGAAAAAGGAAAATTCTATTAAAGTTCGGTTTTTCATATAGCCAGAATTCCTACCTAAAGAATTTTTTTCCATTTCATCAATATATATTTTAGTGTGGACCTCTAAAAGTAAAGCCTTATTATGTTGTTGTTGTTCTTGTTTTTGTGACTATAACCACAGCACTATTATCACACCTAGACCTAATAGTAATTCCTTAATATCATCAAATATCCAATCATTATTCAGTTGTAATTGTCTCATAAATGCCATTATCGTTTACTTAATTTAAAAATCAGGATCCAAGTATGAATAACGTATTATAATTAGTTGCTGTGTCCTTTATATCTCTTTAAGTATAAAATTTCTACTTCTATAACTTTTTTTCCTTGCAATTTATATTTGTGGAAACCAACATATAAATTGGTCATCAGTCTTATTTATTAGCCTTCTTATAGACTTTCACATTTTTTCTACTTCAAAAGTAATTTAAACAGGATGCATTGAAGGTTGTGATCTGGCAACCATTGTTAAATGGAAAGCCTCATTCATATGCAGTATTTTAGATTTGGTCTGCTTTTTTAAAAAATTATTTTTATTTTCATTTTATTTATTTATTTTGGCCGCATTGCACAGCATGGGGATCTTAGTTCCCTGACCAGGAATCGAACCCACGCCCCCTGCAGTGCAAGTGCAGAGTCTTAACCACTGGACCACCAGGGAAGTCCATGGTCTGCTTTCTTAAAGTAACATATAGTTGGATTTTATTTTATTTTTAACTTTTTAAAATTTTTAAGTAACTTTAGACATACAGAAAGTTTGCAAAAATAGTACAGAATCCCTATATATCCTTTACCCAGCTTCCTCTAATGTTAATATCTTACACATGAAAGACTACAGTTATCAAAACCAGAAAAAATTATCATTGGTATAATTTATTAACTAAACATTAAACCTTATTTGAATTTCACCAGTTTTTCCACTAATGTCACTTCCATGATCCTATGTAGGCTCAACGCTGCATTTAATTATTTCTCCTTTAGTATCTATCAGTTTGTTGATTTTTTAAATTCAATAGGAAATGTTTGTTTTTTAAGCCATTTACATTTATTGACATAATTCATACATTTATTTTCTGTTACTCCAGTTTTTGACTCTTGCCTTTTATGTTTTTGCAGTTTCTTATTTTAATATTTTAATATGGCCTCTGTTATAGTTACATTTATGTTTTCTAAAGATTTGAAAGAAATTGACCCTATTTGTAATTCTATTAGTGGCTAAATTTGCTTAAAATTCTTTATATTTTTGATCTCTGATTATAAATACCACAGAGAAACTTTCCTTAGTATTCATTCATTTGTTAAGGTATCTTATCACACTGCTCTAAATCTTTGTGGGTGTAATCTGGAGTTTTTAACATGAGTTATTTGTTTATTATTTTATGATATATGACTGTTTCATATTTACTTTGCTTTCCATTTTATTTTGCTCCCAATCTCTATTTTTAAGCCCAATGACTGTCAACTAGAAAGTTTTCAATAATTGTTTATTGAAATTACCATAATTTCACTAGTTATCTGAACCTGAATCTTTCAAAGGTAGTTTTGAAATTTACCCACTAATCCTTTTCTGTCACAGACACCCATAATTTTAGATTTTTTAATCTCCCAGCCCAATGGCATTAAAAATTTGTAATATGATGTATTTTATTTATTTAGGCAGTATTACACGTCTGTAAACGCTTTCTATTGCTTTATCATCAGAAAGATAATTTGACTAAGTTTAAAATTATTCCATCACCAGTACCCACACCTGCAAAAGAACTCTTTACATTGTTTTTATATCTCTTCACAATTAGTTTAAAATATGAGATATTTCCCTTTTTACTATCTCTAGTTTTGTCTATTTGAATAAGCTTTGTCATTTAATACTATTGTATAAAAGTTAATTTCCTGATTTTGATCCTTATACTCTGGTTACGCAAGATGTTAACATTAGGGGCAGCTCAGTGGGGAATATATGGGAACTCTCTTTGTACTATTCCTGCAACTTTTCTGTAAGTCGAAAATTAGTTCAAAATAAAAACTTTTTTTTAAAGCAATATGCCAGACTAGATAGTAATTTGGCATATGTGATTAATGTTCTTTTAAAAATGATTAAAATGTACTGACCCAAAGAAGACAGCAGGTGCTCATTAGAAGTGGAAGTTCTTATTAATAATTCAATTCCATATGCAAAAACCATGCCCGCAATAGGAAATAGGGACACAGACAACTTATAGCTTTCAAAAAAATCTATAATGAAAAAGCAAATGACTAAGATGAGAAACCTCCATTTTACCCTTTCCTAGGAAATGTAGAATACAGAGGCTTCAATCTCTGCATTTTCTTCTCTTTATCATGTTTTCCTCTACTTCTCTTCTTCTTCCTTTATTAAAACATTAATTATCGTTAACTTGAAATTATCATGAATAACAGATCTTTTTTCCTAGTAAAAGTATGCTGAAAGGCTTCCAGTATAAAAATATTACCTTGCAAACTGCCAAATGAAGCATAATTACATTTTCCACGGAATCATTGCAAAGCAGAGAGAGTGTGCCCCTTCTTCTGTAATATACAGCCATCCATCCCCTCTCTTGTTTTATTTCTTTGAATTGTTGGCTCTGCCTGAATTCAGAACAAAGGAGATAGTAGACATAGTTGTTGACCCACCTCAGAGACCAGCACCAGTTTAGTTGAAGCATTCTTGACCTGTTTTCTGGGTAACATAATCCTTGAATCTTAAAGTCAAGCACCAGACTTTCTCCTTCTTCCATCTCCCTACTCTGTTTGCAGGCTTTTAATTAGTACCAGCCCTCACCTTCCCTTGGCATGGCTCACACTGCTTCCAGTGACATGTTTGCAAGTGCACGAGAGGAACGTAGGGAGCTAAGTGGGAGCCTAGGGTCTGAGATTATCATCTGATTTAGGAAAGTGAGAGTCTCACCTGTTCATACACAGAGTGTGTGCACAGGGACACACACACATACACACACACACACACACGGGACCAGAGTGGCTTCCAGAGGGGTACCTTCCTTTCCAGAAGCCTCCATTTCAGGCTTCAAATGACAGCTGTGACTCTGTTACATCCTGGGGATGTGGGCCTCTATTCATCTCATAAGGAGCACCCCACCTGTTCTGCAGACATTCAGGAGCCTGGCAAAGTTGCCTCTCCAACCTTGTTGCCAGCACTGTAAGCCATCTGAGAACCAGCTCATTTCTCTTGATCAGAAGCAATGACTTTCAAAAGAGTCTGACGGCACCAATTGATGAACTAAGTCAAGAGAGGCTAATCATGAAGGATGTGCCTTATGCCTGTGTGTATTTCTAGAAAGCTCCGCAAACAAGAATACATTAACATTAAGTTAAATCTGCCCTGCAATTCTCAGTTCTTGTTAGCGGCAAATTCTCCCTTAACTGCTTTCTAAATTATTTTATAACAACCCATGCTATATTTATTTTAGTTAAAATGATGCCCTGAGGGACTTCCCTGGTGGCGCAGTGGTTAAGAATCTGCCTGCCAATGCAGGGGACACGGGTTCGAGCCCTGGTCTGGGAAGATCGCACATGCCGCAGAGCAACTAAGCCCTGCGCCACAACTACTGAAGCCCACGCACCTAGAGTCCGTGCTCCGCAACAAGAGAAGCCACTGCAATGAGAAGCCCACGCACCACAACGAAGAGTAGCCCCTGCTCACCACAACTAGGGAAAGCCGCGCACAGCAACGAAGGCCCAACGCAGCCAAAAATAAATAAATAAGTTTAAATAAATAAATAAAATGACACCCTGAAAAAGAGTGTCTTCTCACCCTTCTTTCTCCTCTAAAAAATGTCCATCTAGATTTCCACTGAAAGTCATAAGAGGAGGAAAAAAACTTACAAATAACAAGGGGATAGAGTCAGAAAAAGAGAAAGGTGTGCCCTTTACCTGAGTAAAAGGATGCTGCCTTGCAAAGCACTGTTACAAGAACACAATTTAAGAACAATCCTATGAAAAGGTAGATGCAGACAGGGAAGTGGAGACTAAAAACACTGTCAGTTGTTTAAGACGACATAGAGAGTAAGTCTAAAAACTGTAACAGTGGAACCCAGACCCACCTCCTCATTCCAACTCCTGAGCGCTATGCTGTCCTTGTCTAAAATAATAACAAATTAGTTTTGTCTTTCAATTCTCATTTTTCAAATCATGAGACTTGTGGCACAAAAAGTTCTTAATATAATCAAATATCCATCCTGTGCTTAAATTTCCATAATTTCTAATTAATTAGAACTGTTTGCTTGCCTGAATCAAGACCTTCATTGTGATTGGTTGGTATGATTCCAATGTCTTTTTTTAATCTACAGTTTCCTCTTCTATCTTTTCTTTTTTTCCTTTCAATGTATTTATTAAAGAAACCAGCGTGATGTCTTATAGGATATACCACAGTCAGGATTTTCTGATTGTACCACCATGGTATCATGTAACACCTTACTTGTCAATTGGTGCTTAGATTTAGAATTTTCATTAGAATTGGATTTGACTTTATTTTTCTACAAAACTGGTTTATTGGTGATTTTGTGCATTTTCATTAGATTTTAGCAATCCTTTTTCTAGGATCCCTTATGCATTATGGATTACTAAATGTCGATACTTTATAATTCTATGACCTGAGTTCTTGGACTCTTTAATCAACAGAAATTGATAAGAGGCCAGACAGGAATTCAGGCAACGTTTTATTGGGACTCATGCTTCAGCATGAGGGAGCGGAAAACAAGTAACAGGTTCCCTTGCTTGCGAGCTGGTCCTTTAAGTGGGGTGAGGATAGGAGCAGATCGGTGGGTCACGTCAGAGGGGTGGCTTAGGTGATCTGCCCATCCTCTCGGTGGTGCTGTGTGCAGGGACCATGCACAGTACCCTGCTTTTGCTTCTGGTACCTCAGAAGTGGCAGTTGGGTTTTGGCCTTTTTTGTATCTTGTTGTTCATAGTTTGCCCCAGCTGCTCATGCATGCAGTTATTTTTAGTTCCTTGTAGTTTCTTGTATTCTGTTGCTTAAGGAGACGTTTGTCCGGTGCAAGCACTGCACCACAGGGTCCCAGGTCCCAGCCTGTCTCACTATCATTTTGTCTTCATTTATTAGCTGGATCACTTCTGATGGGGAACAGGACATGCTACCCCAAAATATGGATCCTTGGCATATTGAAAATGACACCTTGTCACATTTGAGTTTAAGATAAATGGCAGAAGCAGGAAGGTCACTCTGACCTTCACCTACCCTTCCTCTCCTGAAACAGGTCATAAAATCCTCATGGGAAAGGTGCCCTCCTTATATCCAGAAGAAAGGAACATCCTTATCTCTGAAGACAAAGGGATACCCAGAAGAATCCTAACAAACAGGACTTGCTACACTTACCTCACATTCTCTAACATCATATTTCTACACTTGAATCTAGCATAAAAATACTCCAGTCTGTTTCTTCATTTCCTTATGAAGTCTTCGCGACACATAAAACTTATACTAAACAAATGTGGGTGCTTTCCGCTTATTAATTTGTCTTTGTCAGTTGAATTTTCAGACTCATCCAGGGACCCTAAGGGGGTCAAGGAAAACTTTTCCTCCCTTACACTTCTAAAAGGAGAACTTTCCCTCATTAACCTAGTTACCTAAAGGTATAGTTCACGAAGAAGAGGCAGAATAAATGTTGGTTCTTTCCCTTTATTTGTGAATTTTTCATGTTTCCTAGAGACTTCTAAAATTGGCCAATGGTATTTTATATTTCAAGTATCATTATGAACTCATGAATTTAAAAATATTGGGTGTGTTTCAATCCCTTGTAGTCATATTCCTTATTACCCATCTTCGGCCAGTAGGAGCCTCTTCATTGTGATTCTGAGACCGTGAGAGTCTTTGGGAGCTTTCTTGCTACTGGTATGAAAAAATGTTCTGAACCTATCTTGTATATTTCATGCCCCAGAACCAGAGTCAGCTAGGCTTGCTCATTGTTTGAGTGACTAGGGCTAAGAAATATGTATGTGTGTATATGTATACATAGAAAATATAAAAGGGATTCATAATGATATTGCCAATTATGAATCAGAACTAAAGAGATTTTCTTAACCACATACATGCAGCCCATACTTGCATGTTTATTGTTTCAGTATGTGGATTCGGGAAATGTGTGTGCATGTAAATGTATTCATGTATTAAAATTATTCATACTGATATTTTCCATTCAAAATCAGAACTACAACATTTTTATTTAGCATTATAGATGCACAACTATCTCTTTTCTTCCAAAATGGCAGTCATGACTTGCAACAAACAACCTTCATTTTTTATTTGCTTTATTAAACAATACATGCATAGCTGTTTCAGAATGACAATCCAACCCTGACACTAGTGATTGATTACCAGAAACAGTTTATTTTCAGGTTTATCTTTCTCTGGGTTAAAGAGGTCCAGAATAGGCTACTGTGCCATAAAAATTTTGAGCTGAAGACATTTCAGAAAATTTTTCCTCAACTTCCATATCTACCTAAAAGCAGAGCTTCCCAAAAGAACTCAGAGGAACTCAATTGTCATAAATCTGTTTCCCAAGAGCAACCAGAGAAGGTTGACTCTCATCACTGGAGATTAGAAGTCAACTCCACACCTAAACAGACTGTCACAAACTATCATATATCCCATCTATTCTCCTAAGGACCCCTTTATCTTTCCTAGAAGTTATTTGTTTTCCCATAAGTGACCTTTCTTCCCCTCCCGTCCTCTATTAAGCTATTCATTCCCCATAAATACCCGTCTGCCTATTCCCTTTCCCTATTAAGATGGTATACAAGCTCCAAATTCTAACTACCTACTTGAGTCATATTTTTGTGAACTCCCATATGCATGTGATTAAATTTTGTCTTTTGTCTTGCTACTGTGTCCTTTGTAAATTTAATTCACAGGTCCCTAAGCACTTTACCTAAGAAAGTAGAGGAAAAGTTTTTTCTCCTTTACAAGGTATATCCTATATCCAATTAGAAATGTTCAGGCAAATTACTGTGTTTTAAAGTTTCTCTCTGTGGCCATCCCATCGACTAAAATCATAAGTTTATTTGTTTCAGTTTACTCTTGATATATAAAGATTGACTTTTAACTTAATTTTATTTATAATTATGTAAACATTTAAAAATTTTCCAAAGTTTAAACTATACAATGAACTACATGCAAAGGAGTTTTGCTTCTATCCCTGTTCCATTCAGCCTATTTCCTCCTCCATAGGAAACCTTTACTTTTTTTTCAGTTTTATGTTTTATCTTTTCACATTTTATACAGAAAAAATATTCTTGCATATTTATATTCTCTTTTTCTCAGATAATCAATAGCAAACTGCACATTTTCCTCCATCTTGATGTCATCACATTATATCACAGAGATCCCAACATAGTATTTATATAGAGAATGTTAGAGGAAAAATTGTCTTCTTCCAACTTGGGTCCAGTGGTTTGGGGCTTGCAAATTAACTGATCATAGATTAAGAGGAGAAAAGAGAAGTTTTATTTAAGTGTACACCCAGAAGTACTCAGTGATGAGTTACTCTCTTAATAGTGAGAGATAAAAAATTTATATACCAAACTTGATGAAGCAGGGAGTGGTTTAGGATTTCAATGGAAAAGTAAGGAAGGTTCTGTTGGGCTTTTTGATACTGATGGAAATGGGCAGTCTATCTCCAGGGCAGCTGAATTCACAGGAAACTCCCTTACTGGGGGACTTAATGGCAGCTATATTTTTTGGAGGTTCTGCTTTTCTTAGATAAGGAAAGTTTGTATAAGATTTTTTTCTGTGTCTTCTTTAGCTCAAACATTTTCTCTTTAAAATAATTTTTGTACCAATTCTGAGGGTCTGAGTGGGTCCCCACAAGAGTTATTCTTCATTCCATTTCATCAGTTCATAGTACTACAATGTATAGATGTAACACAGTTTATTTAGCCATTTCTCAAATGATAGAGATTTAGATTGTCTCTAACTTAAGCTGTTGTATTACACACAGTGGTATAATGAATAACCTTTTGCATAAAACTTTTTGTACTTTTTTCCAAATGTATATCTGGGACAGATTCCTAAAGATGATATTTGATTTATCATAGGGTAAATGCATATGTAATTTTGCATTTAATCATAGTGGGGGATATTGCCAGATATCCCCCACTATGAGTATACCATCTTGCTTTATCACCAGCAATCCATGAGAGTATGTTATCAAACATTTGAACTTTTCTAACCTGGTAGGTGAGAAATGATAACTCAGTGCAGTTTTAATTGTATTTCTTTTATTGAAAGTGAGGTTGAACATCTTTTCATATAGTTAAGAGCCATTTATAGGTCTTTGTATGTGTGTATTCTAGCTCATCTTTCTGTAACATTTAAAATATCTTCATGTCTACTTTTTGAAGCTCTACTTCTAAATTGCTTGGCTACCTGCTTAAAATTTTTATATTAAAAATAGTTTTTCTGTAATATAATGACAAAGATTTTCTCCCTAACTAAACTCTACTCAAGCTCTCCTGAACTTTTTAATTAGGCCTCCTTCTGTGTTTCTCTTTCTGCATTGTCCAATTTTAGCAAGAATCCTGATAAGTCAGTTTAACTAGAATCTCCATCCTCCATATCTGACCACCCTTGATATTTAATATCTGATAGTTCCTCATCCTGCACTATTCCCCAGGTGATGTCTGATCACCATGGCCTGCCTTCAGCAAGAATCCTGTTACATTGGCTGAGCCAGAACCCCCCTTACTCTTGATGTTTCCTTTTAGTAATTTTCTGTCCCTGAACTCCACCCTGCTCCTTGCCTGTAAGTTCCCACTTGCCTAGGCTGTATTCAAAGTTGAGTTCGGTTTCTCCCCCCACCCCGGCAAGACCGCATTGCAGTGGTACCCACCTATCCTCATGGCCACCCTTGAATAAATTCTGCCTTTCCATCTTCAATAAGTGTCATGAATATCTTTTTCTTTAACAGTTAGTCACAGATATTTCTCTCAGTTTGTTATTTATCCTTTTTATTTGATTCTGATGTTCTCTGGCATACAAAATTTTTATTTTATCTTTTGTAATCAAGTTTTCACAATCTTTTCACACTTCTGAATTTCAAGTCATAATTAAGAAAGTTATAGAGGGGCAGAGTCAAGATGACAGAGTGGGAGGATGCGGAGTTCACGTCTCCCCACAACAAGGGCACCTACCAGATGCTGGTGGGAGACTTCGACACCCAGGAGGATGGGAGGACCCCCCAGGAACCGGGGAGGACTTGCGGGGGAGTGAGGGGTAGGAGAAGTGGAGGCCGGATGGGACCAGTGCCCTTGAGGGGTGGCTGGGGGCGGGGAGGAGTTCCCACACCTGGAGGGACCCTCAGGGGTTCAGAAGATCAGGGGGAACGCGTCTAGCATTTCTCCTGCCCAGTCAGGCCCTGGGAAGCCTGCTGGGGTCCCAGGGCGGGTCCTCCACCTTCCAGGGCCTCCTCTGGCGTGTTGGTACTAGGGACGTAGGGGGTGGGGGAAGAAGAGGAGAGGCAGATAGGGAGGGGCCCTCCGGGATCGGAGGATGGGGGAACGTGCCTAGCATTTTCCCTGCCCACTCGGGCCCCGGGGAGCCTGCTGGGCTCCCAGGCCTGGTCCTCTGCCCTCCAAGGCCCCCTTTGGCTGCGTGGTTCCTAGGGGCATAGGAGGGAGGGAGGAGGGGCGAAGAGGAGGAGAGGTAGACAGGGAGAGGGGAACCCTCTGGGACTGGAGGATCGGGGAAGCACGGCTGGCGTTTCCCCCACTGACTTGGGCCCCAGGAAGCCTGCTGGGCTCACCGGCCAGGTCCTCCACCCTCTAAGGCCCCTTTCAGATGAGTTGGTCCTAGGGACGTAGGAGGGAAGAGGGGAAGAAGAGGAGAGGCAGACAGGGAGGGGCCCTCCAGGATCGGAAGATCAGGGGGAACGTGCCTAGCATTTCTCTTGCCCACTCAGGCCCAGGGAGCCTGCTGTGGTCCTGGGCCTTCTCCTATGCCCTCCGAGGCCAGAGGCACTCCAGGGACCCTCTGGCCATGCTGAGCCTAAGCCCTGCCTCCAACCCCCCCAGGGCCTTTTCTGGCAGTGTGGGTCCTAAGACTAGACCCCACCTGCCACCTAAACCCCACCCCTACCTAAGCCCTGCCCCCCACAGCCAAGCCCTTTTCCATTTTTTTTTTCCTCCTCCTTTTTGCTATTGTGGTTCTGTTTTACTTTCCGATTGTTGTTTCACCTGTATTTTTATTTTTTCTAACATATCTGTTAGTTTTCTAATCTTATTTTTTACTCTTTGTTACTGTTCTACTTTTTTTTTTTTTTTTTTTGCTGTCCCACATGGCATGCGGGATCTTGGTTCATGAACCAGGGGTTGGGCCTGAGCTCCTGTGGTGGGAGCTCCAAGTCCAAATCACTGGAGTAACAGAGAACCTCAGACCCCAGGGAATATTCATCAGAGTGAGGTCTCCCAAAGGTCCTCATCTCGGCACCAAGACCTGGCTCTACTCAACAGCCAACAAACTCCAGTGCTGGAAGCCTTAGATCAAACAACCAGTGAGACAGGAACACAATCCTGAACCCATCACACACACACAAAAAGAGATGACAAAAAAATATGTTACAGATGAAGGAGCAAGGTAAAAACCTACAAGACCAAATAAATGAAGAGGAAATAGGCAATCTATCTGAAAATAAATTCAGAGTAATGATAGTAAAGATGATCCAGAATCTCAGAAATAGAATGGAGGCACAGAACGAGAAAATACAAAAAAATGTTTAACAAAGACCTAGAAGAACTAAAGAACACACAGAGATGAACAACACAATAACTGGAATGAAAAATACACAAGAAAGGATCAAGAACAGAATAACTGAGGCAGAACACCGAATAAGTGAGCTGGAAAACAGAATGGTGGAAATAACTGCCAAGGAGAAGAATAAAGAAAAAAGAATGAAAAGAATTGAGAACAATCTCAGAAACCTCTGGAACAACACTAAACACACCAAGATATGAGCTATAGGGGTCCCAGAAGAAGAAGAGAAACCGAAGGGTCAAGAAAATATTCAAAGAGATTATAGTTGAAAACTTCCCTAACATGGGAAAGGAAATAGCCACCCAAGTCCAGGAAGCACAGAGAGCCCCATACAGGATAAATCCAAGGAGAAACACACCAAGACACACATTAATCAAACTAACAAAAATTAAATCCAAAGAACAAATATTAAAAGAAGCAAGGGAAAAGCAACAAATAACATACAAGGGAATCCCCATAAGGTTATCAGCTGATTTTTCAGCAGAAGCTCTGCAGGCCAAAAGGGAGTGGCAGGATATAGTTAAAGTGATGAAAGAGAAAAACCTACAACCAAGATTACTCTACCCAACAAAATCTCATTCAGATTAAACAGAGAAATCAAAAACATTACAGATAAGCAAAAGCTAAGAGAATTCAGCACCACCAAGCTAGCTTTACAACAAATGCTAAAGGAATTTTTCTAGGCAGGGAACCCAAGAGAAGAAAAAGACCCACAAAAACAAACCCAAAATAATTAAGAAAATGCTAATAGGAACATACATATAATAATAATTACCTTAAATGTAAATAGATTAAATGCCCCAACCAAAAGACACAGACTGGCTGAATGGATACAATAACAAGACCCATATATATGTTGTCTACAAGAGACCCACTTCAGACCTAGGAACACATACAGACTGAAAGTGCAGGGATGGAAAAATATTCCATGCAAAGGGAAATCAAAGAAAGCTGGAGTAGCAATACTTGTATCAGCTAAAATAGACTTTAAAATAAAGACTGTTACAAGAGATAAGGAAAGACACTACATAATGATCAAGAGATCAATCCAAGAAGAAGATATAACAATTATCAATATTTACGCACCCAACATAGGAGCACCTCAATACATAAGGCAAATGCTGACAACCATAAAAGGGGAAATCGACAGTGACACAATAATAGTAGGGGACTTTAACACCCCATTTGCACCAATGGACAGATCATCCAAACAGAAAATAAGAAGGAAACAAACTTTAAAGGACACAATAGCCCAGATAGATTTAATTGATATTTATAGGATATTCCACCCAAAAGTGGCAGAATACACTTTCTTCTCAAGTGAACATGGAACATTCTCTAGGATAGATCACATTTTGGGTCACAAATCAAGCCTCAGAAAAGTTAAGAAAATTGAAGTTGTATCAAGCATCTTTTCCAACCACAACGCTGTGAGATTAAAAATCAATCACAGGGGAGAAAAACTGTAAAAAAAACCCCACAAATACATGGAGGCTAAACAGTGTGCTACTAAATAACCAAGATCACTGAAGAAATCAAAGAGGAAATTTTAAAAAATACATAGAAACAAATGACAACGAAAACATGACGACCCAGAACCTATGGGACAAAGCAAAAGCAGTTCTAAGAGGGAAGTTTATACCAATACAATCCTACCTCAAGAAACAAGAAAAATCTCAAATAAATAACCTAACCGTACACCTAAAGCAACTAGAGAAAGAAGAACAAAGAAAACCCACAATTAGTATAAGGAAAGAAATAAATATCAGAGCAGAAATGAATGAAATAGAAATGAGGAAAACAATAGCAAAGATCAATAAAACTAAAAGTTGGTCCTTTGAGAAGATAAACAAAATTCATAAAACTTTAGCCAGAGTCATCAAGGAAAAAAGGGAGGGGACTCAAATCAATAAAATTAGAAATGAAAAAGGAGAAGTAACAACTGACACCGCAGAAATACAAAGGATTATAAGAGACTATTACAAACAACTATATGCCAATAAAATGGACAACCTCGAAGAAATGGACAAGTTCTTGGAAAGGTAAAATTTTCCAAGACTGAACCAGGAAGAATTAGAAAATATAAACAGACCTATCACAACCTAATGAAATTGACACTGTAATTAAAAATCTTCCAACAAACAAAAGTCCAGGACCAGATGGCTTTGCAGGCAAATTCTATGAAACATTTAGAGAAGAGCTATCCTTCTCAAACTCTTCCAAAAAACAGCAGAGGGAGGAACACTCCCAAGCTCATTCTGCAAGACCAACATCACCCTGATACCAAAACCAGACAAAGATATCACAAGGAAAGAAAATTACAGACCAATATCACTGATGAACATAGATGCAAAGTTCCTCAACAGAACACTAGCAAACAGAATCTAACAACACATTAAAAGGATCATACACCATGATCACGTGGGGTTTATCCCAGGAATACAAGGATTCTTCAATATACGCAAATCAATCACTGTGATAAAACATACTAACAAACTGAAGGAGAAAAACCATATGATCATCTCACTAGATGCAGAAAAATCTTTCGATAAAATTCAACACCCATTTATGATAAAAACCCTCAGAAAGTAGGCATAGAGAGAACTTACCTCAACATAATAAATGCCATATATGACAAACCCACAGCCAACATCATTCTCAGTGGAAACCTGAAACCATTTCCTCTGAGATCAGGAACAAGACAAGGTTGTCCACTCTCACCACTATTATTCAACATAGTTTTGGAAGTTTTAGCCACAGCAATCAGAGAAGAAAAAGAAATAAAAGGAACCCAAATCGGAAAAGAAGAAGTAAAGCTGTCACTGTTTGCAGATGACATGATACTATACATGGAGAATCCTAAAGATGCTACCAGAAACCTATAGAGCTAATCATTGAATTTGGTAAAGTAGCAGGATACAAAGTTAATGCACAGAAATCTCTTGCATTCCTATACACTAATGATGAAAAATCTGAAAGACACATTGAGGAAACTCCCATTTACCATTGCAGCAAAAAGAATAAAATACCTAGGAATAAACCTACCTAAGGAGACAAAAGACCTGTATGCAGAAAACTATAAGACACTGATGAAAGAAATTAAAGATGATACAAACAGATGGAGAGATATACCATGTTCTTGGAAGAATGAACATTGTGAAAATGACTGTACTACCCAAAGCAATCTACAGATTCAGTGCAATCCCTATCAAACGACCAATGGCATTCTTCACAGAACTAGAACAAAAAATTTCACAATTTGTATGGTAACATAAAAGACCCTGAATAGCCAAAGCAATCTTGAGAAAGAAAAACGGAGCTGGAAGAATCAGGCGCCCAGACTATACTACAAAGCTACAGTAATCAAGACAGTATGGTACTGGCACAAAAACAGAAATACAGATCAATGGAACAGGATAGAAAGCCCAGAGATAAACCCATGCACATATAGTCACCTTATCTTTGATAAAGGAGGGAAGAATATATGATGGAGAAAAGACAGCCTCTTCAATAAGTGGTGCTGGGAAAACTGGACAGCTACATGTAAAAGAATGAAATTAGAACACTCCCTAACACCATACACAAAAATAAACTCAATATGGATTAAAGACCTAAACATAACGCCAGACACTATAAAACTCTTAGAGGGAAACATAGGCAGTACACTCTATGACATAAATCACAGCAAGATCCTTTTGACCCACCTCCTAGAGAAATGGAGATAAAACCAAAAATAAACAAATGAGACCTACTGAAACTTCAAAGCTTTTGCACAGCAAAGGAAACCATGAACAAGACGAAAAGACAACCCTCAAAATGGGAGAAAATATTTTCAAATGAAGCAACTGACGAAGGATTAATCTCCAAAATTTACAAGCAGCTCATGCAGCTCAATATCCAAAAAACAAACAACCCAATCCATAAATGGGCAGAAGATCTAAATAGACACTCCTCCAAAGAAGATATGCAGCTTGCCAACAAACACATGAAAGGATGCTCAACATCACTAATCATTAGAGAAATGCAAATCAAAACTACAATGAGGTATCACCTCACACCAGTCAGAATGGCCATCATAAAAAAATCTACAGGGCTTCCCTGGTGGTGCAGTGGTTGAGAATCTGCCTGCTAATGCAGGGGACACGGGTTCGAGCCCTGGTCTGGGAAGGTCCCACATGCCGTGGAGCAACTGGGCCCGTGAGCCACAACTGCTGAGCCTGCACGTCTGGAGCCTGTGCCCCGCAATGGGAGGGGCCGTGATAGTGAGAGGCCCACGCACCGCGATGAAGAGTGGCCCCCGCACCACGATGAAGAGTGGCCCCCGCTTGCCGCAACTAGAGAAAGCCCTCGCATGAAACGAAGACCCAACACAGCTAAAAGTAAATAAATAAATAAAGTAGTTATTAATTAAAAAGAAAAAATCTACAAACAGTAAATACTGGAGAGGGTGTAGAGAAAAGGGAACCCTCTTGCAGTGTTGGTGGGAATGTAAATTGATACAGCCACTATGGAGAACAGTATGGAGGTTCCTTAAAAAACTAAAAATAGAACTACCATACGACCCAGCAGTCCCACTACTGGGCATATACCCTGAGAAAACCATAATTCAAAAAGAGTCATGTACCACCATATTCATCACAGCTCTATTTACAGTAACCAGGACATGGAAGCAACCTAAGTGTCCATCAGCAGATGAATGGATAAAAGAGATGTGGCACATATATACAATGGAATATTACTCAGCCATAAAAAGGAACGATATTGGGTCATTTGTAGAGTCATGGATGGACCTAGGGTCTGTCATATAGAGTGAAGTAAGCCAGAAAGAGAAAAACGAATATCATATATTAACGCATATATGTGGAATCTAGAAAAATGGTACAGATGAACCTATTTGCAGGGCAGGAATAGAGGTGTAGACATAGAGAACGGACATGTGGACACAGTGGGGGAAGGGGAGGAGGAGACGAATTGGGAGATCAGGATTGACATATGTACACTACCATGTGTAAAATAGATAGCTAGTGGGAACATGCTATAAAGCACAGGAAGCTCAGCTCGGTGTCTGTGATGACCTGGATGGGTGGAATGGGGGGGTGGGAGGGAGGTCCAAGAGGGAGGGGATTTAGGTATACATATAGCTGATTCACTTCATTGTACAGCAGAAACTAACACAACATTGTAAACAATAATACTCCAATTAAAAAAAAGTTATATAGGAATTTACTTATGTGTATGTCTAGTACTTGCATGATTTCTTTTTTAACGTTAGGTGTCTCATTAAATTAGAGTTTGCCAGGGCGTATGATAAAAGAAATTATTTCAACTTTGTTTTTCAGTATTGTTATTCAGTTATCCTAACAACGTGTTAGAAATCCATCATTTCATCCACAAATTGGAAATACTGTCTGTAATATGTGTAGTATTTCTGTATGCCATATGATCTATGTCTGAATATTCTATTCGTCTTATTATACTCTATTCATGGGTCAGTGTTTTACAATTTTACATAAAAGACTGTATAACATTTTACCATCTGATAAGACAATACCTCATTTGCATTATTGTTTTTCTTTTGGGGGATTTTTCTGGCTCTTCTTGCTGGCTTTTTCTTTCAAATTAACTTTACAATCAACCTAACCCCAGAAAATAGAACAAAAGTCTGAGGCTGTTTTATTGGTATTGCATTACATTTCTAAATTAAAGTAATAGTGAACTAACATGTTATGATATTGAATCTTCCTACTTAGGAGTATGCTTTTTCTTTCCACATATTCAAGTTTAATTTTATGCTACACGAGTATTTTATAGGTTTTCATTAGGTTTTAAACATTGCTTATTGAATTTACACTATCAAAATTTTTACATCACAAACTGCATCTTTTGTTTCATTTTATTCTCTATGTAATTATTGCTTGCTTTATAGATTATGAAAATTTGTAGTACGTTAATTTAAAAATCTGATATTTTAAACTCTCTTATTCTTTTGGTGGGTTTTTTTGTGGATTCTTTAAGGTTTTCCATGTGTATAATCACAGTATCTGCAAATAGAAATACTTTTATCTTTCGCTCTCCAGTTTTTATGCCTTTAATGTATCTCCCCATGGTTAGCAGGAATACATTTAGTTTTTAGATAAGAGGAGGTATAGTTATATAATATATCATCATAGAATGTACATATTACTATGTCAATGTGGTATTCGTTATTCCTATTTTGTGTGAATGTGCCTGACATGAGTGTGTATTGAATTTTGTTAATAACTTGTTGCCTTTATAGAGTTGATTACACAATTTTTCTCGTAGAACTATCATTTTGGCTCACTATGTTAAAAACAAATGTTTATTTCTGGAGGAAGCTTCAGTGAGCCATATATCTGTTTTTCAATGTGTTTTTGAGTTAAGTTTGCTAACATTTAAGATTTTTCATTGAAATTTAAGAGTCAGGTTGGATTATAGTTGACTATTTTGGCACATAATTTAATTACATCTATCCTCACTTTATGAAATGAATTTGCAAGTATTCTATTGCTATATTTTGGAGTAGTTTAAGCAACAGTGAAATTATATGATTTTTAAAGAACTATTATAATTCCACTATGAATCTATTTAGACTTGAAAGAGAATTGCATGATTTGTTTGCTCATAATGAGCTTCACAGGAACTTGGAATTCATAGAATGGTACGGCATATAGTCAGCTTCAGGTTCCTGTTTCATTTTCTCAAGCTCCTTTGTTATCATAGATCTTCACCTTCCCCAACACATCTACTCTCTCTCAAGATCTTGAAGATTATCACATTCAGGTTTTGCAGGTGTAGGTGATAGGATAAGCTCTTTTTCAGCAAGAGTTTCATGTAACTATATAGGAAACCAGAAAAATTTTTACTTAGATAAGCCTGGGGTCTGAAAAGCAGAAAATGTGTGGTCTTAGTATGCACTGTGAATGTAACCTTGGTGTTTTCATTAAGGGCTTCAGGAAGGTCAATCACAAAAGATGGATCAAGTGTAAGGTGCACACACAGTCACAGATTTCTGCAGGTTCTCCTCTAGTGTGAAAATAGAAATTCCTAATGACAGGGTAAGAGCCTCCTTAGATCCTCCTCTAGTCCTATGGCAGCAGTTTGAGAGCTAGGTCACAGTATTTATACACACAGTATTTGTACGAACAGGCAGGCTGGTAGCGGGCCGGGAAGAAACAGCTACAAAACCTATCACTGTGGCCTCACAATCCATTTTTGCAACCATACCTCCTTTCCTTCCCATTTCCAGTAGCCTTGCCAGAAAGCATCTGCCCCATAACCAAAAGCAGCTATGCTATTCAAGAAAAGTATTTCTCTCCAGGAGTCTCCAACATTTCTACTCTTCTTTAACTCTGCTTTTTAATCTATTAATATACTCAGAATGGCTGTGGACCAAAATGGATGATAGCTGGTGGCAGCACATGAGTGTTGATACTCTAGAGAAGGTGCTAGAGGCATGGACATTAACTAATACAAAGTGGATAAGATGACTCCTCCATCACACCCTCTACAAGCCACTGCCACAATTGCCAGCATCACAAAGTATGACCTTTAAAATCCAACAAGTTCTGAATACATCCCAACTCTCTATGAAACAAATTTTGAACAGAAATATGAACCATCCTTCCATACGATGGGGTAAGAAAGCTGAATGTAGAATACCAAAGAGTCATATTAGGCCAAATGATTCATTTCTATTAAGGGTATATGGTATTTAAATTTGTATTCTTTCTTTAAGACTAGTTTTAAAAAACCGAATGTTTGTTAGTAGACTGAAGAATTGTATTCTTATCCATTTTTTCTAAAATAAGATAAAGTAACATCAGACATCATTAACTGAGAATAAATATTTTATTCTGAAATGATTTGAATTTCAAATCTGGTTGCAAAATTGGGAATGGAGAGGTGAGTAATCAGGTAATACAGAAGTACCTAGTTTTTTCCTTGATTTATAAATCTTTGCCTGGATTTCACCTACTACTCCCTAGAGATACATTATGGAAAACTATGAAAGCCTCCAACTTGAAATTTAACACTTGTAACAGTGTCTAATCCAGAAGGTCACCATCTGCAATTAAACATCATTTTAAAAGCCCAGAGGAAATGAAGTGCTAAGTGTAACATTCTTTGGATCCTGCCTCCAGTTTATTAAATTGCAGGAAATAAACATTCTCCATTAACGTTTATCCAAATAAACGTTTTCCATTCACTTTCAGTTATTCTCCTTCTTTTTAAAGGTGCAAGAATAATATGTTAGTTGTGCTTCATATTTTTGGACCAAATTTTTCCTTTCTTAATATCTGTATCTGGAAATTTTGAATCAGTCTCCTTTTGGCCAAGGTGTATAGTTAGAATGTAAAGGATGGACAAGAATGGGTAAAAGAAGGATATTGAATTTATGGTGCAGAGATAATGAATTACTCAGATACTAAAATGTGAAATTATATCCTAGATCACACCATTCATAAAAATAAGTATTAAGGGGTAATAGTAAAATCTATAGCATAATATATCTACAAGGAAACAATTTAAACATAAAAGCCTCCCCTTATACATCTCAAATAATAGACTGACAAACCTATAGGTGATGGATCAGGAACAAAATCCCTATAAACACTAATCATTTTTTTTAAAAAGGAAAAAAAGAAGAATGAAAGTAGACAAATGTTTATTTTTCTCTTTGAAACATCTCTATATAACTGGGCTCATTGTGAATTGTTTCTACTCATTCATTCACAATATGCGTTAAGTACGTTTATGTTATCCTAAAGGCTGTATCATCATCACATATGGTTTTCTCAAGCCAAGTGCAGACTTCTTCCTAGTTTTGACTACATGCTTTGTGAAGTATGGCTGGACGTGTTGGTGGGTATGGGATCATATACATACCTGAACATAACATTTCAGGCAATTCCAGCAGTTTCACAGGCCCTGAACACCTCTGTGGGCCCTACACATTCTTACCAAGATTAGGAAACCTTGTTCTATTGGATTTTTTAGATTTTCATACATTTTACTGTTCATGGGTCTTATGTAATGTCTATATCATAGGAACTACTGCTTTTAAAATTTACTCATAAATTGAAAAAAAATCTCACACTACAGGCAGAAATTCCAATCCTTTGCCAACCACCCTGCAATAGCCTGGTTATCTCTTGATTTTGCAGTTAATGAAGGATCCCTTGCCCCTCTATAATAGTTCTCTAGGATAACTTATTTACAAATTAATTCCCAATCCTAGGTAGATAGTTCCCCTATATTGTCCTAACCAGGGTTATCTGAATTTTTTTTCAAGTTTGAGCAAAATGTTACATTTTACAGTTCATTGAACATTCTTGTTTACATACTTATATATGAGATGTATGTATCTGATATATATACATGTCAACATAGCAAAACTCAGCTATACTTTCCAAGTTTACCTTTATCTCATACAATGCCAATGGAATTAAGTTATTCCTGAGGGCTTTTATGAGACATTTCCCCATTCTCTTCATAACAATCTTTCTCTCTCTGTCTCTGTCTCCCTCTCCAAACTTATAACAATACCAGGCATCTTTAATGGGAAGAGTCTCTTTCCTCCATGTGTGTAGTCTTGATCATATCCTACATCCCATTGCATTGGTCTCATCAGATATGAGACCTCCATACTTCCAGAGCAGTTCTCCCCTCTGCAGGAGACATCAGAGGCCAGGTTCATCGTGAACTCTACACACACAAAGTGGCCAATCAAATGACTGCAGTGGCAGAAGCAGTTCATCTCACTTGTCATGGTTGTTAGTAAGAGTTGCTGCTTTATTACTAGGGGCAGAATCTAAAGCACATCCTGAGGTTGGGTTTGATGGGTCTGCACATTCACTCTAGATGAGATGGTAGGGAGGAAGGAACTGTTTGTTCTGCTAAAATCCATGGTTTAGTTAGCACCTCTTTTTCACAGACAGAACCAATATCAGAGATGATTTCCCTGAGTAAACATTTTTTTAGAAAACACTAATTCTGATTGGGTTGCTTGTTAAGGTAATACTTGGTGAAGACACGGAAATACAATGTTAACTGACCACAGCTCAGCTGAAATCCATCCAGAAGAGTGAGAAGTGGCCCCTGCCAAGAACACTGAGTCACAAATTCACAGCTAACACCTAGGGAGACACAAACGCAGATGTCATCTCCCCCTTCCCTTTCTTCCTGCTTCTCGCTCACACCCACAACTGAGGAGGATGGTGAGATTTTTTCACAGATGTTATGTGGGTAGAAGGGGATTAGGTTGTTTGTTGGAATTTTTTGCTTTGTTTTGTGTGTAGTTGTTTTCTTTAATGTACCCCAGAATTTCTCCAGAAATAACATTTATCTCCAATCTCCATTTGCTTATTATTCCTATTAAAATTATTTGAAGGAAGAGGTCAGCGTGCTTAAGTTGATACTGGCCACATTGACATAATGATTTTAGATAATGAGGAGAGAGACATAAACATAATAAGATGAAAAATGAGAGAAAAGAGAAGTAAAAAAGAAGCAAGAGAAAAGTTTTTTAAAAATTTTTAAAGAATTGGCAAAAACAAGAGTCAACAGAGGATGAGCTATCCTTTCGGTACCTAAATCACGTTAGCATTTTCCTGGCACCATTGGAGTGAGATTTATTTTTTTTTTTAATTATCAATTAATAAATAGCATCCTGCCTTCTTGCTTTCTCAATCTGAATCGTGCTTAAAAATCCCAGGATTCTAATTGCTTAGTGATCTCTTCCCATCCCCATTCCCACCACATCCAGACAAGGAGAAAATCTGTTTGCCCTTTCTTGCTGGACTACAGTTATAAGCCATGCTTTGAAAACCTGAACTATGGTGACTGGGTGTTATGGGTTGAATTGCGTGTCCTCCTCCCCAGATTGGTATGTCCTAACCCCAACTCAGAATGTGACCTCATTTGGACATAGGCTCTCTTCATATACTGCTGGTGAGAGTGTAAACTGGTATAAACACACTCTAAAATTATTTTGCATATCTATTAAACTGAACAAAAGCATATCTTTTGACCCAGCAATTCCACTCCTAGGTGAAAATACACAGAAAAGCATGTGTATGTTCAGGAAAACAATACATAATAATTTTTGTGAAAGCACTATTTTTAATAGCCAAGCAACTGTAAAAAAGACAAATATTCTTCAATAAAAGAATGAGTAAATAAATTGTAGCATGTCCAAACAATGTGCAATGAATCAACAATGAGAATGAATGAACTACACGGATGGGTCTCACAACCTGATACTGAATGAAAGAAGCCACTGTATAATTGTATACAGTGTAATTTCATTTATATAAAACTGAAAGTAAGAGTAGCTATTCTAGGGAGTTAGTCATCAGGATGGTGATTCTTTGTGATGGGGGTGACAGAGGAGCCCAGAGAATGAGCTCTGGCCTGATAATTTCCATTTCTTGATCTAGACTGTGGTTGCATGATTATGCCCAATTTATAAAATTCCACTGAGCTGTAGATTTTTGTGTGCACTTTTCTGTATGTATGGTATTTTTAATACTGAAAATTTAAGATTATACAAATATGAAATAAGAGCAATGCAGGCAAGATAATACTAATAAAAACCAAAACTGACTATAGCTCTTTATGCCTCCTAAAAGAGGGGCAAAGCGTTTCCATACCAAGTCCTTCTCTGCAAGAAGAAAAACACAGATAATACAAAGCCTTTGCCACTGATAGACCCTTGCCTCACAAAGTACGTTAATGAGCATTATATATACAAATGTAGAGCTCAAAGTTTAGGAAGGAATAGAAAGATAAATTGCTGTGTAAAATAAAGTGAGCGAATTTAAGTTATATGAGAGATCCCAAGTGTTGGAAACCCTAATATGTATAATTATTTATAATTATTTGTTCACACCTCTGTCCTTGGTTTGCTTCCTTGCCACACTGACTTTGTTCTTGGCCATGTGGATATGAGGAGACATGGCATCTGCCATATCCAGGTAGAAAGTTTAAATGCATTATATGGCTTGACTGGGGACCTGTGGTAAATTACCTTCCACCAAGAGCATCACATGTCCCAGAGAGTAGCTATCCCTTCAACCTGGGTTCCAAAATGGGAAGATGTGTATAATCTAGCAAGCTGACCAAGCCCTACCAAGCCCCTCAGAGCCCCAGCTGACCATCAACTCTCTTAGGTCATGTGAGCAGGAAAGAAGGTTTTGGAAGCCACTAAAATTTTAGGGGGTCGTTGTTAAACAGTAAAAGGAAGTCACAGAGCAGTACCAGCAGCAGAGGGATGTCTCTGTTCTCGTCTCCGATCTTAAGTAACACAGATTCTAAAGTAAACCAAGGAAAATAGCTGTGAATAAAAGTCTCTCTTCTATAAAGCGTACCGGTGAAAATGGGGGCATTGAGGCTTTTGCAAAGAAACACTTGCAGCAGAAAATAGCAAGAAAAATAAAAATAAAGAAGTCAAATAAGAATCAATATCTATTTACAGAGGATCTTCTTTTTTAAAAAAATCAATCATAATACCCTCTGGGAAGGAAATGGTTTTCAGTGCCTGTAATGTTTGACCTCAACCAGAACTAGTAAACAGTCTACCACTCTAATTGGGTTTAGTTACAGGGACCTTACCTTTAAAATGTTTCTAGTAGTCTGTACTTGGGCATCCAGATTGCTTATTATAAATAAACTTGGAATTTATAGAGTTGTGGGCCATGTTTGGATGGAGAATAAAAAGTAGTCATACAGATTTTTCCTCTTTGGGTGACTTAGGGAGAATGAATATTGAGAAACCCTAAACTCAGTCAGATTCTCCTGAGGACAATGTTCTATACATTGTTAGTGCTGCCTGCTACTGCCATTGTTAGCGCTGTCTGCTACTGCAAAGCCAAATCTTGACCCAGGGAAAGAGACATCTTATAAAAGCTATATCTGGTGGTTTGAGGTCCCTCCAGAGAAGAATGTTATTCAGGTTGCTTTCTTGCTTTATTCTTTTTATGGTTGGCAAAGTTTGCTGTTGGATAATGTATTTAAATCATGAGTCTGTCTTGTCAGTTTAACCCTCGTGGTGATGTACCAATTATAATGAGAAATTACTAAGTTTTACCTTGTGCCAGGCATTAGGCTGTCTTTGATGGGCTCTTTGAATAGTAGAGGAGACAGGTGTTACAAACTGAAGGTTTGTGTGTCCCCAAAATTCATCTGCTGAATCCTAGCTACCAGTGTGTTAGAATGAGGAGGTGAGGCCTTTGGGAGGTGCTTAGGTCTAGAGGGTGGAGACCTCATGGAGTGGGATTAGTGTCCTTGCAAAAGAGATTGCAGAGAGCTCCCTCATTCCTTCTACTGGGTGAGGACACAGTGAGAAGTAGGCAGTTGGCGGCCTGGAAGAGTGCCCTCACCAGAAGTTGATGACACTGACACACTGATCTTGGACTTCTATTCTCCAGAACTGTGAGATGAATTTATGTTGTTTATAACCACTTAGTCTATTGTACTTTGTTGTAGCAGCCCACACTAAGACAACACAGCGGCAGGCGATTCAACGTTGTACTGTGACAGAAGTCAGCATAGGGTACCAAGGAAAAAATGATTCACTTAATCCTGAATCTTTTTACATTTTTAAAAATCTTAAGTTCCTCTCGTGGAGTCTTGTGATTAATGAAAATCTTGATTAATTAACATTTATTTAATTGTTTTTCTTTTCTTACTTTGTAAACTCTCAGAAGGAATGAATTTTTTGGCTATTTACTTCTCTTTGAATATTGCTAAATTGTCTAGTATATCCATCCATTTCCATTAGGTACTGAATAAAATATTTTATAAAGAAAAGAAAGATGTGATACATATAGAAGTTCTTTAAATATTCAATTTATAAGAATGTGAATAATTTGCTTTTCTTCAAAATTTAATGCCTTTGGGGACTTCCCTGGTGGTGCAGTGGATAAGACTCCACGCTCCCAGTGCAGGGGGCCTGGGTTCGATCCCTGGTCAGGGAACTAGATCCCACATGCGTGCTGTGACTAAGAGTTCGCATGCCACAACTAAGGAGCGGGCGCAACCAAATAAATAAATATTTTAGAAAAAAAAAATTTAACCTTTGGCACAAAGCAGACAAAAATAATATTTATTTTTATACATCTTTTATGTATGCTATACAATCCTACAATATTTCTTCCACATAATTCTACCTTATGTCCTTCTTCAAGGCTTGTTTAAAATATATAATTATTCTAGGCATGAGCACTCTTACTGTTTGACAGACTATATAACTTCTGAGGAAAAAGGTATTAAATATGAGTAGAGATCTTATTTTTCCCATTAGAGAATGATACTCTGCATTTATCTAATATTGTGAATATGCCATCCTCAAAAGTCCACAGTACAATTTAATATATTAAAAGAGCAGGGATAGACACAGACTCATATACATCCAGCACTGAAAAATTTAGTAATGGATTTAAATACATTTCTGGTAAGTCCTTTTTGGACTCTAAATGTGAGTAACTCTCCTGCAAAATGTTGGCAATTGAAATTTCCATTTAGGTAGGACATTAAGAGCAAGATCTACTTTTAGAAGAAGTCTCATCACCTATGTCGTAAAAGTAGAGTCCTTTGAGTGGCTTCCAGTTGTGTACTAGTGTACACATCTAGTAATGTGTACACTTTAAATTCAAATCAACAGTACGCAGGTAAACTTGTGAGAAAATACATGGACCCTCTGCAAGTCTCTTAGAAGTTACAAGAGAAGAGAAAGCTAAAGTGTTTCACAAGTGGTAAATTCAAGTGTTATGTAAAAACACATTTCTTAGAAGTGAGATATTTTATTTTATGCCTCAATTTCTCAATCAGTAAAATATAACCATAATAACTCTGTCTTAACTCACTTTTCTGGTGCCATTAGAAAGAAAAGTTTCCCCCCAAATGAAACTTTGTTATTATCATTGAAATTATAATTATTAAATTATAGACATCTTTATTATCTTTGCTCTCTCAGTTCCAACCACACCTCCTCTCCACCCCCCCAAAAAAAAGAAAAAGAAGAACAAAATGGAAATATCTTCACAGGAATAATATTCATTTTGAATAATGGCAGATCTGCTCCAGACATGGGTGGCTGTTTCTTTCTTTTAATATTCCTGTTTACAGTTTAAATTCTCTACTTTTGCTGATTACATGAAACATGTAAATTTATGTTGATTTTTCCATTCACGTTAAATGGAAATTTGCCAGTTATTATCCTAACTCAGATAAAATTCTTATTTTTATTCTCTCTTTTTTTTTAATCAGCAAAGTCTATATTAGTTACAAATCTGCCCTCCTCTCCTCCCTCTCAATAAAGTTTCTGCCAGTAGGGTTAATTTGGGGCTTTTTAAAAATTGAATTCAACCAAAAAACTGTAGTTTGTTCCCTGGACATCATGACTTTTTTAGAAATGTAGTTTCGTTGACTTCAATAACCTAGTGAGACAAACCAAAGGTTAGCAAAGTATTTCCTGGAAGATACCCTACTGTTTTAACAACTAAAAAAGAGTCTTATTTTTTTCTTTCTTATATCACCTATTTTGAAGTATTATGCAACCATTTTTTTTTCTTTTACATGCATTTTTTTTCTTCCACAAACTTTTTTTTTTCACATCTTCATTGGAGTATAAATGCTTCACAATGCTGTGTTAGTCTCTGCTGTACAACAAAGTGAATCAGCTATATGTATACATACATCCCCATATCCCCTCCCTCTTGAGCCTCCCTCCCACCCTCCCAATCCCATCCTTCTAGGTCATCACAAAGCACTGAGCTGATCTCCCTGTGCTATGCAGCAGCTTCCCACTAGCCATCCATTTTACATTTGGTAGTGTATATATGTCAATGCTACTCTCTCACTTCATCCCAGCTTCCCCTTCCCTCCCACATGCCCTCAAGTCTGTTCTCTACATCTGCGTCCTTTATTCCTGCCCTGCCACTAGGTTCATCAGTACTGCTTTTTTAAATTCCATATATATGCGTTAGCATACAATATTTGTTTTTTCTCTTTCTGACTTACTTCACTCCGTATGACAGATTCTAGGTCCATCCACCTCACTACAAATAACTCAGTCTTGTTCCTTTTTATGGCTGAGTAGTATTCCATTGTATATATGTGCCACATCTTCTTTATCCAGTCATATGTTGATGGACATTTAGGTTGCTTCCATGTCCTGGCTATTGTAAATAGTGCTGCAGTGAACATTGTGGTACATGTCTCTTTTTTCTTTCTTTTTTCTTTGAAAACTAGAGTAGCTTTATTACTTTCAGAAAAGCCAACTTTAAGGAAAATTATCAGAAATAAAGATGAGAATTACATAATGATAAAGGGGTTGTTTCAAGAAGACATAACGTATGTCTCTTTTTGAATTATGGTTTTCTCAGGGTATATGCCCAGTAGTGGGATATGCAACCATTTTAAGAGTACAACTTAAGCTTCAGAAAAACCAAATTTTAGAGCTATTTTGGGGACAAATGTGTTGATATGGTGCACATAAGCAGATTATTATTTTTCACCTTTTACATGGCTACAAAATTTGAAGAGTAACCATATAAAGCATCAGTATATGTCATTGAAAATATTACATTTCAGGTCTTGAGTATAAATATGACATGATACATAGAGAAAGAAGTATGTTAGAACAGAAATTTTCTAAGATTTAAAGCCATTTGGATAATTTTTTCTCTTACTTTGCCAACTTTACTCATAATAGCAAAATAATAGAATTTCACTTTGTGAAAAGATGGAACCCTAATAGAAGTTAAAATCACTAAGTCAATTTTCAACCACCAATCTAATTCAGTTAGGTTATTTTTCTCTTTCAGAGAGAAAAATAGTAACTTTCCATAATTGTTTCATTTTATTCTCTTTCAGATGCACAGTTTCAATCAACATACCAAGCATTACTAAAATTACTGTCATTGCATCTGATTTTTAAATTTTATATTTTAACAATATAAACTTGACCTTAAACTTGTATAGAACTTTACAGATTTAGGTTCGATTTGATATCTAGTTATTTCATTTGAACCATGCAGCATCCTTATGATTAACTTGGTTACAACACTGTTAATCACATTTTGAAAATGAGAGTTCTTTAAATATGGACTTTGTTGGATCCTGTAACACATGACCCAGAACTAAACTGAATGGAAGGGTCTGAGGTCTGAACTTGAGTTGAACAGAGATGGGGCCAATGCTGAGACCATATGGCTAGCTGCGTAGGCAGAACAAGGGAATCAGAAAATGAAGTGATGGGTAGCAGATGAGCAGCCATGCATTTGGTGAACTCCATGGGGATCCAGGGTGCAAGGCCACAACAAATAGTCTAGCAGAGATGAGGAAGATACCTGTAAAGAGACAGGCAGGTAACTCCCATCCAGAGATATATGAGGACAGTGACACAGCCATGGAGCCAGGACTTATCACCCAAATTACTCCTTCCCTGGAGACAAAACATAGGAGAGGAACTGTGATGCTATAAAAACAGATAACTCAGTCATGATGATTGGGTTCCTGCCCTGGGATATAAGGTGTCTCACTGGATTTACTACAGTAGGTTTTTATATGGTTTACCTGTCTCCAGGCATCTATCCTTCAACTCCAACCTCCTTGTGGCAGAAAGAGGAATCATCTTTGTTATCGAAGACCTTTAAGAGCTGGATTCTGCCTGCGTTTCTCATTATCTGCCATAGCCCTTTATATTCTAGCACCATTTCATGTTTTCAGGTCTTTTTGTTACTCATTCTGTCTGCTTGGAAAAGCTTTTGCCTCCTTTTCTGCATGACAGTATCTCTGTCTTCTGTCCTAAAATCATACATTTTTTATTTACCCAACAAAGATTTATTGAACACCCACTATAAGCACTGTGTTAGAATTGGAGGATATAGAGATAAATAAACAAGGCCTTTGAATTCTAGAAATTCATAGCAAGATGGTAGGTAAGGTACTTGTAGTTATAGATAGCCACTAGAATTCAATGAAATTGTTGGTATTGTTAAAGTATTATTTTTTAAAGAAACTATAATCATAACTCTCATACAGATATAAAATGAACATGTGCCAAAGATTGAATGATTGTATTTAAGTCATTAATTCATGAGGCAACCAGCAAGATGTTAAGATGTTATAACTGATTCGAAGGAGAATTCAAAGAATATGTGTATATATTGAAATGAATTTGCAAAAAGATGAAAATCGGCCTATCCACAGGGCAATATTCAATTGCATTCCACCAGATACAATTAATTTGCATTTCTATGGACAAGAATAATTTGCATTATTATCAGTTTTCTACGTGTTCTAGAGTTGTAAAATAGCTCAAAGATAATGAAAGGGGGAAATAACCTTGATAGGTGAACTAGACAAGACATGCAATAATGAAAATGCCCATTTCAAGGTTTTCCACAAATTTTCCTGACAAAAAGTTGAGGCATGTGAGAGGGTGATGGTCATAGAGATTATGTATATAAATTTGCCTAGAGTTGGAGAAATTAAAAGGAAAGCTTCAGAGGATATTTGATGCCTTGATTGTTATTGTGAATGGAATTTTTCCAGGTTAATGTGAGAATGGCGAATATAAACTGGTTGTAAGAATGAGAAAGAGATATAAACGAAGGCTTCAAGGTAGTAAAATTAATGGGTCCCAACGATGTTTCCTTGTGAGCACTAAGGAAATAAAGTTCATGACCTCCCTCAGTCTTTTCAGGATTCTACATAGAACATTGATGAAAGAATTCCTCTGGAGTGGTTGAGACAAGAGTAGTCAATGTCCCTTTCTTCTTAGATTGGTGGTTCTTAAATGTGGTCCAAGAACAGCAGTATCAGCATCATCTAGGCATCTATATCTGCCCCTTTATTGCTTCCTCTAGTCTCTGAGAACAGATACAGTATCTTCTCTCAGTCCTCAGGTCAAGCCCCTGGTAGGTCTCGTGTGACAAATGTTTACTGAATGTCTAAGCAAGTGACCTCCACGAGGCAGAAACCCGACACCAGAACACAGGATCGAGACTACTGTTGGGCCAGCAGAAAAGCTAATATGAATATTGGATTAGAATGCCTCAAGTCCTCCAAGTCAAAAGAGCAGTTCAGTTCTCAGTAAGAGAAGATTACACTTACATGGGTGGGGGTTGGGATGCTGGATCCTGCCTCCCCCTGGACAGCAGAGCCTAAAATAAGGATTTGCATGAAACTAATTTATATTGGAAAATGATATGAAGGAAGTAGAGTGGGAGACAAAGGAGAACGAAAGAGGGAAAGGAAAATTCTTGAATTGATCTTGTCTCTTAAGTGGGTAACTGGAGTTTTATTCTGCCAGCACCCTTGAGGAACCCATGGAGTACATTCCAAATTGTCCATCATAGGGGTGAAAAAGGAAGCACTTAGCCATTTGCTCTCATTTCCGTTGGTCAAGATTTGCCTCATGGGATGTAAACTCACTCAAAATTCCAAGCTGTGTTTGAAAAAATGGGTACCTTCCAACATCTCAGAGAAACCTTTGGGCAGAAAGCCAGAAGTACTGGATGCACCTGAGCCAAAGGACTGTCAGGTTACACCTTCAGATAGCTGGTTGCAACAGCAATGGCTGGGATAAAAGGAGGGGCACGTGAAGTGCTTTATATATAGGCATTTTATTCCCGACCAAAACCTTCCAAAATTAAGAATATCATCCCACTTCCTCCACCCCCAGGAGGAAAACATTTGGCCCATCTCAGAAAGATTTTGACGTAACAGGAGACCCCACTTACACCTTCAAAAGTTGGGAGGAGGGGGTGCTTTTCCTGGTGGTCCAGTGATTAAGACTCCAGGCTCCCAATGCAGGGGACCCGGGCTTGATCCCTGGTCAGGGAACTAGATCCCGCATGCATGCAGCAACTAAAGGATCCCTCACGCCGCAACGAAGATCCCACACGCAGCAACAAAGGTCCCGCATGCTGCAACTAAGACCCTGTGCAGTCAAATAAATAATACTGAAAAAAAAAAGATTTAGGAAGGGGATGGCAGTGTGGAGGCTGACTGGTCTCAGTTAACCCACATCAACTCTGGAACCCACAGCCTGGGCACTCCATCCTAGCCGCGCTCCAGTTACATATTCTTGAGATAGTTTGATTTTCCCCAGTCCTCAGACTGTTCATATAAATTTGCAATAATAATTTACTTATCAGTCTCATAAGTATGTTTGGAGATGGAAATAATATAATGTTCATAAAAAGTGTAAAAACTATAACAACCAAACTAACATTATTATTAAGCATTTATTATGTACCAGTCACTGTGATAACTATTTCATAATCATCAAAACTGCACTGTAACTAGGGGCTGTCAAAACTATTTTACAGATGAGGAAACTGAGACACAATGAGGCTAATAAGTTACACACATGTACATACACACACACGCGCGCGCGCACGCGCGCTTAGTAAGTGGCCAAGCAGATATTCAAACAAAGCTATCAGTCTCTAAGGCAAAGTGTTTTTACAGCAATTGCTTTTCTTTCTTTCTTTCTTTCTTTCTTTTTTTTTTTTTTTAACATTCTCCATTTGGGTGATAAGTGGTTTACATAAAATAAGGCAGCAGGTGGAGGCAGAATGGCTATGACTCCCTGCTGCAAAGGGATTCACAGCTTTTTATAGAAACCTAGCTTGGGATGACAAGGAAAAGAAGGCTGCAGTAAAAGTGGTTGATCTGGGGACTTCCTTGGTGGTGCAGTGGTTAAGAATCCGCCTGCCAGTGCAGGGGACATGGGTTCGAGCCCTGGTCTGGGAAGATCCCACATGCCACGGAGCAACTAAGCCCGGGCGCCACAACTGCTGAGCCTGGGCTCTAGAGCCTGTGAACCACAACTACTGATCCTGTGCACCACAACTACTGAAGACCACGCGCTTAGAGCCCGTGCTCCGCAACAAGAGAAGCCACCACAATGAGAAGCCCGCGCATCACAAAGAAGAGTAGCCCCCGCTCACCTCAACTGGAGAAATCTCACACGCAGCAACCAAGACCCAACACAGCCAGAAATAAATTAATTAATTTTTTAAAAAGTCATCCTGCATTTCATTAAAAAAAAAAAAGGTTGATCTTTAGGGCCTACACTTTGCAGGGAAGTGATATAGTATATCTGAATCTACCCAGTTCAGTCAGACCACGTGGCATATGGCTAGCACCACCCAAAGCAAGCCCCCCATACATTGTTCCTTTGCAGTTTGCCCTTTCCTGACCTCCTTGAGCATCCTGATTTTCTTCTGATGATCAGAAGATCAAGGATCAGACATAAGTCTGACTTTATTTCTTTTTTCTTTTTAACATCTTTATTGGAGTATAATTGCTTTACAGTGGTGTGTTAGTTTCTGCTTTATAACAAAATGAACCAGCTATACATATACATATATCCCCATATCTCTTCCCTCTTGCATCTCCCTCCCACCCTCCCTATCCCACCCCTCTAGGTGGTCACAAAGCACCGAGCTGATCTCCCTGTGCTATGCAGCTGCTTCCCACTAGCTATCTATTTTACATTTGGTAGTGTATATGTGTCCATGCCACTCTCACTTCATCCCAACTTACCCTTCCCCCCCTGTGTCCTCAAGTCCATTCTCTATGTCTTCATCTTTATTCCTGTCCTGCCCCTAGGTTCTTCATAACCATTTTTTTTTTTTAGATTCCAAATATATGTGTTAGCATATGGTATTTGTTTTTCTCTTTCTGACTTCACTCTGTATGACAAACTCTAGGTCCATCCACCTCACTACAAATAACTCAGTTTCGTTTCTTTTTATGCCTGAGTAATATTCCATTGTATACATGTGCCACATCTTCTTCATTCATCTGTCGATGGACACTTAGGTTGCTTCCATGTCCTGGCTATTGTAAAGAGTGCTGCAGGGATCATTGGGGTGCATGTGTCTTTTTGAATTATGGTTTTCTCAGGGTATATGCCCAGTATTGGTATTGCTGGGTCGTATGGTAGTTCTATTTTTAGTTTTTTAAGGAACATCCATACTGTTCTCCATAGTGGCTGTATCAATTTACATTCCCACCAACACTGCAAGGGGGTTCTCTTTTCTCCACACCCTCTCCAGCATTTATTGTTTGTAGATTTTTTGATAATGACCATTCTGACTGGTGTGAGGTGATACCTCATTGTAGTTTTGATTTGCATTTCTCCAATGATTAGTGATGTTGAGCATTCTTTCATGTGTTTGTTGGCAATCTGTATATCCTCTTTGGAGAAATGTCTGTTTAGGTCTCTGGCGCATTTTTGGATTGGGTTGCTTGTTTTTTTGATATTGAGCTTCATGAGCTGTTGTAAATTTTGGAGATTAATCCTTTGTCGGTTGCTTCATTTGAAAATATGTTCTCCCATTCTGAGGGTTGTCTTTTCATCTTGTTTATGGTTTCCTTTGCTGTGCAAAAGCTTTTACGTTTCTTAGGTCCCATTTGTTTATTTTTGTTTTTATTTCCATTTCTCTAGGAGGTGGGTCATATAGGATCTTGCTGTGACTTATGTCATAGAGTGTACTGCCTATGTTTGCCTCTAAGAGTTTTATAGTGTCTGGTGTTATGTTTAGGTCTTTAATCCATTTTGAGTTTATTGTTGTGTATGGTGTTAGGGAGTGCTCTAATTTCATTATTTTACATGTAGCTGTCTAGTTTTCCCAGCACCACTTATTGGGGAGGCTGTCTTTTCTCCATTGTATATTCTTGCCTCCTTTATCAAAGATAAGGTTACTATATGTGCGTGGGTTTATCTCTGGGCTTTCTATCCTGTTCCATTGATCTATAGTTCTGTTTTTGTGCCAGTACCATACTGTCTTGATTATTGTAGCTTTGTAGTATAGTCTGAAGGCAGGGAGCCTGATTCCTGCAGGTCCGTTTTTCTTCCTCAAGATTGCATTGGCTATTTGGGGTCTTTTGTGTTTCCATACAAATTGTGAAATATTTTGCTCTAGTTCTGTGAAGAATGCCATTGGTAGTTTGATAAGGATTGCATTGAATCTGTAGATTGCTTTGGGTAGTATAGTCATTTTCACAATGTTTATTCTTCCAATCCAAGAACATGGTATATCTCTGCATCTTTTTTTATCATCTTTAATTTCTTTCATCAGTGTCTTACAGTTTTCTGCGTGCAGGTCTTTTGTCTCCTTAGGTAGGTTTATTCCTAAGTATATTATTCTTTTTGTTGCAATGGTAAATGGGAGTGTTTTCTTAATTTCACTTTCAGATTTTTCATCATTAGTGTATAGGAATGCAAGAGATTTCTGTGCCTTAATTTTGTATCCTGCTACTTTACCAAATTCATCAATTAGCTCTAGTAGTTTTCTGGTAGCATCTTTAGGATTCTCTATAGTATCATGTCATCTGCAAACAGTGACAGCTTTACTTCTTCTTTTCCGATTTGGATTCCTTTTATTTCTTTTTCTTCTCTGATTGCTGTGGCTAAAACTTCCCAAACTATGTTGAATATAGTGGTGAGAGTGGGCAACCTTCTCTTGTTCCTGAACTTAGTGGAAATGGTTTCAGTTTTTCACCATTGACAACGATGTTTGCTGTGGGTTTGTCATATATGGCGTTTATTCTGTTGAGGTAAGTTCCCTCTTTACCTACTTTCTGGAGGGTTTTTTATCATAAATGGGTGTTGAATTTTGTCAAAAGATTTTTCTGCATCTAGTGAGATGATCATGTGGTTTTTCTCCTTCAATTTGTTAATATGGTTTATCACATTGATTGATTTGCGTATATTGAAGAATCCTTGCATTCCTGGGATAAACCCCACTTGATCATGGTGTATGATCCTTTTACTGTGCTATCGGATTCTGTTTGCTAGAATTTTGTTGAGGATTTTTGCATCTATGTTCATCAGTGACATTGGCCTGTAGTTTTCTTTCCTTGTGATATCTTTGTCTGGTTTTGGTATCAGGGTGATGGTGGCCTCATAGAATGAGTTTGGGAGTGTCCCTCCCTCTGCTATATTTTGAAAGAGTTTGAATAGGATAGGTGTTAGCTCTTCTCTAAATGTTTGATAGAATTTACCTATGAAGCCATCTGGTCCTGGGCTTTTGTTTGTTGGAAGATTTTTAATCACAGTCTCAATTTCAGTGCTTGTGATTGGTCTCTTTATATTTTCTATTTCTTCGTGGTTTAGTCTCGGAAGGTTGTGCTTTTCTATGAATTTGTCCATTTCTTTGAGGCTGTCCATTTTATTGGCATAGAGTTGCTTGTAGTAATCTCTCATGATCCTTTGTATTTCTGCAGTGTCAGTTGTTACTTCTCCTTTTTCATTTCTAATCCTATTGATGTAAGTCTTCTCCCTTTTTTTCTTAATGAGTCAGGCTAATGGTTTATCAATTTTGTTTATCTTCTCAAAGAACCAGCTTTTAGTTTTATTGATCTTTGTTATTGTTTCCTTCTTTTCCTTTTCATTTATTTCTGATCTGATCTTCATGATTTCTTTCCTTCTGCTAGCTTTGGCGTTTTTTGTTCTTCTCTCTCTAATTGCTTTAGGTGTAAGATTAGGTCGTTTATTTGAGATGTTTCTTGTTCCTTGAGGTAGGATTGTATTGCTATAACCTTCCCTCTTAGAACTGTTTTTGCTGCATCGCATAGCTTTTGGGTCATCGTGTTTTTATTGTCATTTGTTTCTAGATATTTTTTGAGATCCTCTTTGATTTCTTCAGTGATCTCTTATTTATTAAGTAGTCTCTTGTTTAGAATCCATGTGTTTGTATTTTTTACAGATTTTTTCCTGTAATTGATATCTAGTCTCCTAGCATTGTGGTTGGAAAAGATACTTGATACGATTTCAATTTTCTTAAATTTACCAAGGCTTGATTTGTGACCCAAGATATGATCTATCCTGGAGAATGTTCCATGAGCACTTGAGAAGAAAGTGTGTTCTATTGTTTTTGGATGGAATGTCCTATAAATATCAATTAAGTCCATCTTGTTTAATGTATCATTTAAAGCTTGTGTTTCCTCATTTATTTTCATTTTGGATGATCTGTCCATTGGTGAAAGTGGGGTGTTAAAGTCCCCTACTATGATTGTGTTACTGTCGATTTCCTCTTTTATGGCTGTTAGCATTTGCCTTATGTATTGAGGTGCTCCTATGCTGGGTGCATAAATATTTACAATTGTTATATCTTCTTCTTGGATTGATCCCTTGATCATTATATAGTGTCCTTCCTTGTCTCTTGTAATAGTTTTTATTTTAAAGTCTATTTTGTCTGATATGAGAATAGCTACTCCAGCTTTCTTTTGATTTCCATTTGCATGGAATACCTTTTTCCATCCCCTCACTTTAAGTCTGTATGTGTCCCTAGGTCTGAAGTGGGTCTCTTGTAGACAGCATATATACGAGTCTTGTTTTTGTATCCATTCAGCCAGTCTATGTCTTTTGGTTGGAGCATTTAATCCATTACATTTAAGGTAATTATCAATATGTATGTTCCTATTACCATTTTCTTAATTGTTTTGGGTTTGTTTTTGTAGGTCATTTTCTTCTCTTGTGTTTCCTGCCTAGAGAAGTTCCTTTAGCATTTGTTGTAAAGCTGCTTGGTGGTGCTGAATTCTCTTAGCTTTTGCTTGTCTGTAAAGGTTTTAATTTCTTCATTGAAACTGAATGAGATCCTTGCTGGGTAGAGTAGTCTTGGTTGTAGGTTTTTCCCTTTCATCACTTTAAATATGTCCTGTCACTCCCTTCTGGCTTGCAGAGTTTCTGCTGAAAGATCAGCTGTTAACCTTATTGGGATTCCCTTGTGTGTTATTTGTTGTTTTTCCCTCACTGCTTTTATTTTTTTTTCTTTGCATTTAATTTTTGGTAGTTTGATTAATGTGTGTCTTGGCGTGTTTCTCCTTGGATTTATCCTGTATGGGACTCTCTGCTCTTCCTGGACTTGATTGACTATTTCTTTTCCCATGTTGGGGAAGTTTTCAACTGTAATCTCTTCAAATATTTTCTCAGTCCCTTTCTCTTTCTCTTCTTCTTCTGGGACTCCTATAATTCGAATGTTGTGCATTTAGTGTTGTCCCAGAGTTCTCTGAGACTGTCCTCAATTCTTTTCATTCTTTTTTCTGTTTTCTGCTCTGTGGTAGTTATTTCCACTATTTTATCTTCCAGGTCACTTATCCATTCTTCTGCCTCCGTTATTCTGCTATTGATTCCTTCTAGAGAATTTTTAATTTCATTTATTGTGTTGTTCATCTTTGTTTGTTTGCTCTTTAGTTCATCTATGTCCTTGTTAAAATGTTTCTTTTATTTTCTGCATTCTATTTCCAAGATTTTGGATCATCTTTACTGTCATTACTCTGAATTCTTTTTCCAGTAGACTGCCTATTTCCTCTTCATTTGTTTGGTCTGGTGAGTTTTTACCTTGCTCCTTCATCTGCTGCGTGTTTTTCTGTCTTCTCATTTTGTTTAACTTACTGTGTTTGGGGGTCTCCTTTTCACAGGCTGTAGGTTCGTAGTTCCCATTGTTTTTGGTGTCTCCCCCAGTGGCTAAGGTTGGTTCAGTGGGTTGTGTAGGCTTCCTGGTTGAGGGGACTTGTGCCTGTGTTCTGGTGGATGAGGCTGGATCTTGTGTTTCTGGTGGGCAGGACCGCATCCGGTGGTGTGTTTTGGGGTGCCTGTGACCTTATTATGGTTTTAGGCAGCCTCTCTGCTAATGGGTGGGGCTGTGTTCATGTCTTGCTAGTTGTTTGGCATAGGGTGTCCAGCACTGTAGCCTGCTGGTCATTGAGTGTAGCTGGGTCTTAGCGTTCAGATGGAGATTTCTGGGAGAGCCTTCGCTGTTTGATATTATGTGGAGCTGGGAGGTCTCTGTTGGACCAATGTCCTGAACTCGGCTTTCCCACCTCAGAAGCACAGGCCTGACACCTGCTCAGAGCACCAAGACCCTGTCAGCCACACGGCTCAGAAGAAAAGGGAGAAAAAAAAGAAAGAAAGAAAAAATAAAATACAGTTATTAAAATAAAAAATAATTATTAAAAATTAAAAAGGAACAAAAATTTTAAAAAAAGAAAGAAAGAAGAGAGCAACCAAAGCAAAAAACAAATCCACCAATGATAAGAAGCACTAAAACATATACTAACAAAACAAACAACCAAAATGGACAGACAGAACCCTAGGACAAATGGTAAAAGTGAAGCTATACAGACAAAGTCACACACAGAAGCATACACATACACACTCACAAAAAGAGAAAAAGGAAAAAAATACATATATCATTGCTCCCAAAGTCTACCACCTCAATTTTGGTATGATTTGTTGTCTCTTCAGGTATTCCAGAGATTCAGGGTACATGAAGTTGATTGTGGAGATTCAATCTGCTGCTCCTGAGGCTGCTGGGAGAAATTTCCCTTTCTCTTCTTTGTTTGCACAGCTCCTGGGTTTCAGCTTTGGATTTGGCCCCGCCTCTGCGTGTAGGTCGCCTGAGGGCGTCTGTTCTTCTCTCAGATAGGACGGGTTTAAAGTAGCAGCTGATTAAGGGGCTCTGGCTCACTCAGCCCGGGGGTAGGGAGGGGTGCGGAATGTGGGGCAAGCCTGCGGCGGCAGAGCCTGGCATGACGTTGCAACTGCCTGAGGTGCGCGATGTGTTCTCCTGGAGAAGGTGTCCCTGGATCACGGGACGCTGGCAGTGGAGGTCTGCACCGCCTCCAAGGAGGGGAGGTATGGATAGTGACCTGTGCTTGCACACAGGCTTCTTGGTGGCTGCAGCAGCAGCCTTAGCTTCTCATGCCCGTCTCTGGTGTCCATGCTGATAGCCGTGGCTCGCGCCCGTCTCCTGAGCTCGCTTAGGCGGTGCTCTGAATCCCTTCTCGTCACATACCCCGAAACAATGGTCTCTTGCCTCTTAGGCAGTTCCAGAGTTTTTCCCAGACTCCCTCCCTGCTAGCTGTGGCGCACTAGCCCCCTTCAGGCTATGTTCACACAGCCAACCCCAGTCCTCTCCCTGGGATCTGACCTCCGAAGCCCAAGCCTCAGCTCCCAGCTCCCACCCATCCTAGCAGGTGAGCAGACAAGCCTCTCGGGCTGGTGAGTGCTGGTTGGCACCGATCCTCTGTTCAGGAATCTCTCTGCTTTGCCCTCTGCACCCCTGTTGCTGCGCTCTCCTCCGTGGCTCTGAAGCTTCCCCTCCGCCACCCCCCATCTCCGCCAGTGAAGGGGCTTCCTAGTGTGTGTAAACTTTTCCTCCTTCACAGCTCCCTCCCAGAGGTGCAGGTCCCATCCCTATTCTTTTGTCTCTGTTTTTTCTTTTTTCTTTTGCCCTACCCAGGTATGTGGGGATTTTCTTGCCTTTTGGGAAGTCTGAGGTCTTCTGCCGGCATTCAGTAGGTGTTCTGTAGGAGTTGTTCCACATGTAGATGTATTTCTGATGTATTTGTGGGGAGGAAGGTGATCTCTGTGTCTTACTCCTCTGCCATCTTGAGGTTCTCCTGACTTTATTTCTTATCTCCCCAGTTTTGGTCTTGCTTCACTTTTCAAACCAGAGTCTTGGCATAACTTTTTAACCTTTCTTCTATTATTTTCTTATTATGCTTCAGATTCCCCTTCCAGCTTCAGCGCTTCACACGGGTAAATGCCCCACCAATTCTAACACAGCATCTGGGACCATCATTCTCAGCTTATTAGCTCCTTATTGGAAAAGAAGGATGTCTTAGGGGTTGAGTAAGATCCAGATTTGATGGGGAAAATAGATTCTGTTATCACACCTTTCTTCTTGGGATACGGTCTGGTACCTAAGAACATTTTTATTGAAATTATAACACCAGACTGTTGACCAGTCAATGGACAAAACCCATTCAAATGTTCTTAAAGTTTTTACCCATGCATCTAAGGATGGGGTTTCTCTTTCTCATTCTCTAAGGGATCACTCAAGTGTGTAGTTCTGGCCTGGAAATGTGGCTCTACTTGTGGCTCTACAGGTAATCAAGTGGTGGTGAAGATAGTCACGTGGACTGTCAAACTGAGAGTCAAAATTTCACACCACCCGTGATCTCTCTTTGAGAAGAGGAAACAGGCTATGAGAGAGATTTAGACACTGGTTTCCTCTAAGCCTTCAACATTTTTCTAGAGTGGCAGCCATGACCAACAGATGTTGAAGGTCTTAATTTTTTGCCCTTCCCTCTGTGTATTCAGGCTTGAGCAAATGAATAAATTTATTTGGGATGATGAGAACTAGTTTTCCCAGTGGTAGTGAAGGGAGTTGCAGATAAAGAAAGAGGACACATTGGAATATATCCCATGATGGTCTTGATTAGGATTGACATAATCAGCATGAACAAAAGGTTTATAATTGACATAGATATTTACTAGCTTTTTTGCTGAGTGGATCTAGAAGTCATGGTACATTATTAGCAAAGTGTATACCTAGTCCCAAGGCTCCTTGAATAAAAGGCTAATTCCAGGGATGGGGCAGGGAGAGTAAAAGATGAGCCTGAAATAGATTGTTGAGCCAGTACATTCTAAAAAAATTCATGGAAACATTAAAAAGGCATAGGGATCTAGAGTGAAGGGTTTCCCACTAGCTAAGTCTGGAATAATTTGAATATCAAAATAAATAAAGATAGTAATGGATTATAACCCATTGAATTAGTTAATAATCCATGATCTAGACAGATAGATAGATAGATGAGAAGGAACAGTTCTTTACAGGAGACTGCTAATAAAAATGGATGAAATGATGAAGTTAGAAAATCATAAATGGGCAATAAATCTAGTCGGTGAACATTTAATGACAAAGTAACTCCCCACAAATTAATGACAAAGGGGAAAAGAATAACTTTGCAGTGGAGAAACTTAGCAAATATGATTTTAGCTAAAGAAAATCACCGTTAATATGACCAATATCGGGACAAACCCACATCATGTGTCTTTTGATATAATGCACTGAGAAGTGAGAATATCACTTCTGGTATATTCCTGCCAAAAAGGCATAACCTGAATCCAATCATAAGGGAACACCAGACAAACTCAAACTAAGGGGCAAAGGCATCAAGGTCTAGAAGGACAAAGGAAGGCTGAGGAACTGTTCCAGATTAAGGGAGATGAAAGAGACTTGAGTCCTAAATGAAACGTGTGATCCTGAATTGGGTCCAGATCCAGAAAAATTAAAATAGCTATAAAAGATATTGTTGGTACACTTGATAAAATTTGATTATAGACTGTGGATTAGATACTAGTATTGTTTCAACATTGAATTTCCTGATTTTGACCTTCGTACTATGTAAGAGAATATATATAAGTTATATAAGAGAATGCCCTTGTGATTAGGGAACATACACTGAAATATTTAGGAGTAAAGAGGGGCCATCTTTACAACTTGTCGCAAATGTTTCAGAAAACTGAGGAGAGAGGGAAAGAGGGAGAAAGCTGTGTAAAGGGTGTACACGGTTTTCTTATACTACCTTGCAATTTTCCTGTGAGTTTGAAATTGTATTACAAACAAGTAAAATATTTCCACCACTTGAAAAGGGATAATTCCCTGTGAAAGAAGAAAAAATAAATGGCTGTGAAATGGGAAGAACTTGGTAATGTAAAAGCAGACAAAGTAGAAACTAACATTTTTTATTACCAAAATAACATAACCCTTTGCAGCATAGCTATGACCAAAAGGGTTATTTAAACTTCTACTAAAGGTAAAGAGCGTATCTGGAACTTCAAAACTCAGTCTTCAAATTTATATCTTCACAAGAAAACTGGAAGTCCTTTAAATGCAGCAGTATTTTTCAGGCTTGTGAGAGCTCTTAGCACTCAGTGTTTCCATTGAGATAAACACTAGATAAAACCCAAGTAGTCTGTGGCAGTAATAATTGGGGAAGCCTTATCTTTGCCTTGTGTTAATGGGTGGCCTTATTTAGCATAGCTGATGGGCAGGAGTCAGTCCTGAAGTAGGTCAGCGAGAGAGGCTGTGTGATGGGAAGGGTTGTCAGCAGGCCCCCTCCACATATAAAGCTTTGCTGCCAGAATTCTTCTCTTCATTTCTTAGTCTTTAACATTTTGTAATAATTTGCTTTCTTTTCTTGTTAAGTGAAAGGGGGCTAAGATTATTAAGCATGCCTCTTTTAGGCATTGCTTCATTTAATCCCCACAAGAATGCTGGGAGCTAATTATTAGCATCCTATTTTACAGATAAAGAAACCGAGATTCCAAGTGACTTTCCAATAATCACACATAAAATAAATGGCAGCCTACCTAAATCAGAATCCCTGCTCTTTCCACTACATTGCCCTGCCTCTGCATAAAGATCTGTTACTTCTGGAGAGTGAATCAGGTTAAATCAGCCTCAGGAGCACCTTCTTTATTAGGAAGAGTTAGTTGTAGGGTGATGAGAAGGTGTTGGCCATGTGTGCACTGGAAAGTCTAGAAGTGGTAATTGGAGATAACCAAAGATATAAATAAAAGTTACGTTCTGTTTTTGTTTCTTCAGCCATCTCAGTTTTCTTGCCACCCACTTTAAATTTCTTAATAACCCAGTTGCTCATTCCTTTTGTTTTTATGCTTTGAAGTACCATCATGGATCTGAGAAGTGGGATGAAAATCTTTGTTCCTAGTAAATATACATTTGGAAGCTACCCAACTGGGAAGTAATCCCATGAAAGCAGTTATTAGGGCAGCCAACAGCGAATGGGCTGGAGAGGGTGTTAGTTACAAGTTCTCTGGGTTTGATTTTGAGTGTAAGAAAGAGAATGCCTCTCTACACAATCCATACCCGTAATACCCCCATACACACACACACACACACACACACACACACACACACACGAGTGAAAATAACATATAGAAGCTGACAACACAAACTCTAGAGTTTGATAGAAATAAATGCAACTCTTGGCTTCTTATTCATAACGATTGTGACCCTGGGGAAATGACACCTACTTCAAGAGTTTCAGACAGGAGTCAAGAAATGAGAAATTGGGATGTCAGTATGTCCTCAGAAAGATAACACCTCAGGCTTCTCTTCTGTCAAGTAGGAGTGAAATACCATTCTTGCTATGTCAAGGATTGTTGTGATATTCAAATCAAACAATGGATATTAAAGTGCTTGGTATACTATTAAATCCCATTCAAATATCAAGGGTTGTTTTGTAAGCAATATTTTATCTGGTGTCAATGAGCTACTCGATGCTGAGCAAAGGGTCAACCTCTATAAGATATAAAATAATTCACAGTGACTCTGTAGAATATAACAATTCTCCCATTAGACTAATCCCCACAGGCAAGAACCATGTCTGGCATATCGTATGCATTCAACAAATAATAAACAGGTCTGGACACGTAAGTGGAAGTTGAGGCCAACATACTGTATTGGTTCCTCAAAGTCATCTTTAAAACACCAGCCCCTAACACAGTTCCTGACACAACATAACTGTGATCCTTGATTTTATGTGTAAATTTGGCTACATTATGGTGCTCAGATATTTGGCCAAATGTTATTCTGGCTGTTTCTATGAAAGTTTTTTGGGGGTAAGATTAACATTTAAATCAATAGAAATTATGTAAAGTAGATTTCCCTCCATAATGTGAGTGAGCCTCATCCAATAGCTTGAAGGTCTTAAGAATAGAGCTTGACCTCCTTATGCAAGAAGGAATTCTGCCAGCAGACCATCTTTGGATTCAAACTGCAACTCTTCCCTGGGCCTCCAGCCTGCTGGTCTACCCTGCAGATTTTGGACTTACTAATCACATAAGCAAATTCCTTAAAATAAATCTCTCTCTCTATAAATACACATCCTGTTGATTCTGTTTCTCTGAAGAGCCCTAATACAACCATCAATATCAATAGATATCAATTTTTTTAATCTCAAAATGAATTATTCTTTAACCATCAAAATATTTCACTCTAAAAAGAATCTTTGTGTTTTCCAAATAAAAATGACTTCAGAAATGTTTCTGTATTCAATTATCCATTTCTTCCCAAATATTTATTGACTCTGTCTTTATGTGTTCACTAGTAAAAAAAAGGAAGAAAAACTCTGCATAGAGCAGATGGGGGGCTACATCCAAATTTAGCAATGGTGAGAGTCTAAAATACTGACAGATTATAAATTCAAAAATTACAAAAATCAATAGAACTTTGTAGAACTATCCCTATATTGTAAAGACTATTGCTTATTGAATAGAGTAACCATAAGGAAACATTTTCTCTGTAAAAATACTGGACTTAGAAAAATCAGTTGAAGTTGAATTCATTTAATTCTACATCTAATGTAGAGAAATGGCAGTGAAATTCTGAAAGGAATGTGGAATTGCTATACCTTCTAAGTGTCTATGAATAAAATAGGTGAGGAGAAGGAGAAAAATTCAATTTAACACCGAGAGTAATTTTCACCTTTCCTTCCTTGAAAAATATATGTGAAATGTCGTGTGTTGTCATGGAAACAGTAAAATAAGAAATCTGTTTGTGGATGCTTGAAGTTAGGTGCAAGAGTGTCAAATATAGGCTGTTTGTATTGTCTCTTACAAAGTAGAAAAAGACTGATAATGATTTGGTATGTAACCATGTTTCTTTTTATTCTAAATCTTCCCTTAGTTTGGGTTTTGTGGGTTTTCAACTTCCCGAAGTTATTTCCTTTTATTTTCCTTCCTAGAGCTTATAGGAGGAACCTTGCCCAGACTTTATTTGTGATGCCACTGGGTTAAAATCTAAAGTCTAGATTTTAAAGCTAAAGGTCATTTAAAAGAATTTAATACAAAGCAAGGGCCTGTCCAAATTCATGCACCCATACTCACAACACAACATACCTGAAGTAAAGTTGTGATGTAAAGACCTGATGTTTAGGGTAAGACACACCCCTGAGTCTGAGTCCTGGTTCTTCCATTTAGTTACTGTGTGACCTTGGGCAACATACTAAAATCCTTACTTTTCTGTTTTCTAATCTGTAGAATGAAATTAATTGGCTCACTCTTTTTTTTTAGAATTGTTGACTAGATATTAAATAGTATAAACCCCAAAGCACAAATATTAGTCATTATTTCCTTCTTCAGGTTATTCATATTATTGGATAGGACCAGAGCTTGTATAACAGAAACTGACCTGTAATCTTCAAATCGTTTCTATTGCTTTTGAGCCTGTGGTTGTGTGCATTCTCACCCTTCTTGGCCATGAACAATGATTCCCATCAGTAGTCTAGAATTCTTTCTCTGACCTTCAAGGATCTCTGTGTCTTACCCAGCTGCCCCTACCCAGTCTTGAATTGCATGCTACCAATCAACATAGAGCCACTGAGCATTAAAGCTGAAGACACTTGAGTACCTCTGTTTCATGGATGGGATATAGACTCAAGGAACAGAGTGTTCGGTTGTAGATCCCACTGTTAGTGAGGGGCAAAGCCCAATTTTCCAACTCTTAATTCAGAGCTCCAGACTTTCATCTCACAAATACCCAAGAAGAGTGTGAATGTATTTCCCCTTCCACACACTATGCTAATTTCTGTTCCTCTCTCTTTGCCTTGGAGAGAGCAGCTTTCTTCAAACTTGGACATCAATGTGAGTATGTAAAATTATCCTAAGGATTATAGGAGCAGGAATAAACTAAAGGAATCAGTTTCTAGCTCTTCACCATCCATATCTTCTTTTTCCTAAAACTGATCCTCCTGAGAACCTTTCTTCCACTTTATAAATTTTTACCCTTCATTCCTCCCACTATGTACTGTGGTTGCCTAGCCCAGAGTGAAAAACCTTCTGCAAGCAAAATGGAAGCCTCCTATAGTTATTAGTCAAGTCACCCCAAACCCTTTCCTGGTCTTAAGTGTATTTATGGTAATAGAGAAGAATGGTATTTAAAAGGGATAGTAGCTAATGCCAGGATGTTCTTCAGGGGGAAGGATGAGGCTTTCTCTAGCCCATTTCCAGCTCTAACAGTCTTCCTCCTTTCTATCTTGGGTTCCTGTTGAGAGCTCTCTTGGATCATATTCTTTCCTGCTTCTGTTGTAGCATCCCAGCAATCACTTCCATAACACACACTCCAGGCTTAACTTTTCTTTCACGTGTTTTGGCAGCAGATCCTTGGAGTAAATGTCCCAGGGTCAGGCTCTCCATCTCCAACACAAACAACGTGTGGTCTTTTCCACCTTCTCTACCCCCCAATCCTGGAATCCTACTCACATCTGCATTTTGGCTGTAGCCAGAACTCAAACTGTAGGGGTGGCTGGAAGGGAAAAAAACAAATGTGTCTGCAGGGAGTCAGTGGGGGAAAGACTTGACCATTCTGGTCTTTGGGGAGTCAAAAGAAACTGTTATTGGACTTTTGGATCTTGAGGAGAAAAACTTAGTGGTCATTGTTCCCACAGGCAGCCATTAAACTCTTGAGCATTCTTTTTCTTTGAAGACTAACTCATGGTCAACATCTGGAAGATAACTACACACTCTACACCATCAGCAGTACTATCTGTTGAAGTCCAGCTATGTTCTACTTCAGTCCTTACCCCTAACAACTCAGGGGGGAAGAAAAGGCAGCCATACAGAAAACCTGCACACTTAGCAAACTTATAAGCAAAAACTGTCCTAACAATAAGCTTCCTGAAGTGAAAACAAATGTCCAGGATAGGAAAAGACTCAGAAGTTCCAGGCTAAGAGTTTCTGGTTCAAGATGGTGAAGTAGGAGGCTCCTGAACTCACCTCCTCCTGTGACACACTGAATTTATATGACACACAGCTACATATCGAACAGTTCCTCTGAAAGAAATATAAAAAGTAACTGAGTGACTCCTACATGTTGGGTGAACAAGAAAAACCCACACTGAAATGAGACAGAGAGGCTCACCATAAACCCTGTCCCCGGTGCAGCACCCCATAATTGGGGGAAAACTCACAACTCAAAGAGCTTCTCCCAGAGGAGGGAAGGGTTTGAATCCCATATCTGGCACCCCAACTTTTAAGACCTGTACCTGCAAGACAGGACCCCAAAACATCTAGCTTTGAAAGTCAGTGGGGCTTGCATCCATGAGACTTATAAGGCTATAGCGAATTGAGAAATGGTTCTTTTTTTTTTTAATTGAAGTATAGTTGCTTTACAATGTTGTCTTAATTTCTTCTATACAGCAAAATGATTCATTTATACATATATATATATTCTTTTTCATATTTCTGTCCCATATGGATTGTCACAGGATGTTGAATATAGTTCCCTGTGCTATACAGTAGGACCTTGTTTTTTATCCATTCTATATATAATAGCTTGCCTCTGCTAATCCCAAGCTCCCAATCCTTCCCTCCCCCAGCCCCCTTCCCCTTGACAACCACAAGTCTGTTCTCTATGTCTGTGAGTCTGTTTTTGTTTCATAGATATGTTGATTTGTATTGTATTTTAGATTCCACATATAAGTGATATCATATGAGAGTTGTCTTTGTCTGACTTACTACTTCACTTAATATGATAACCTCTAGGTCCATCCATGTTGCTGCAAATGGCATTATTTCATGCTTTTTTATGGCTGAGTAATATTCCACTGTATATATGTACAACATCTTTATCTGTTCATCTGTCAGTGGACATTTAGATCTCTTCCACGTCTTGGCAATTGTAAATAGTGCTGCAGTGAACATTGGGGTGCATGTATCTCTTTGAATTGTGGTTTTCTCCAGATATATGCCCAGGAGTGGGATTGCTGGATCATATGGTAGCTCTGTTTTTAGTTTGAGGAACCTCCATACTGTTTTCCATAGTGGCTGCACCAATTTACATTCCCACCAACAGTGTAAGAGGATTCCCTTTTCTCCACAACCTCTCCAGCATTTGTTATTTATAGACTTTCTGATGATGACCATTCTGACTGGTGTGAGGTGGTACCTTATTATAGTTTTGATTTGCATTTCTCTAATAATTAGCGATGTTGAGCATCTTTTCATGTGCCTGTTGACCATCTGTATGTCTTCTTTGGAGAAATGTTTATTTAGGTCTTCTGCCCATTTTTTGGTTGGGTTGGTTGTTTTTGTTGTTGCTGAGTTGTATGAGCTGTTTATATATTTTGGAAATTAAGCCCTTGTCGCTCGCATCATTTGCAAATATTTTCTCCCATTTCATAGGTTGTCTTTTCGTTTTGTTTATGGTTTCCTTTGCTGTGCAAAAGCTTGGAAGTTTGATTAGGTCCCTTTTGTGATAAATGGTTCTTAGAGGGCTCATGCAGACTCACCTGCCTACACCCAGGGCACTGCACAGAGGCAACCAATTGAAATGTGCCAGTTTTCTGTAAAAGAAGCTTATTTGTTTAGCTTAGAAGCTTCAGCCTGGGGGTAGGCCTCTAATTTAACACACATATACTCTCCAAAGACCATGGAGACCCTCAGGCGCCATCTTTATACTCTCCCTCTGCCTAAAGGAGCTCGTGCACATGTGGTGCACCTATTTTTGCTACTGCCACTCAGGGTGCATCCCTTGATCACCTAGCTCCAGTGAGATCTAGTCTAAGATAAGTCTTAGTCTAAGTCTAGGTCTAGGCTAGGCTAAAATCTGGTCTAGAATGATACAAGCATTATGCCCTTCGTGACAACATTTAATAGTTACAACCTATGCATGAGTAATGAGTAACAGGCAATTAACTCAATATAAAGCTTTTGTAGTTTGTTATGTATGTGTGCGAAATAAACTCTTATGTTTTCATCACTAAAGGAGGCCCCACCATTCTTAACATGTCTTATTATTGCCTTCCATAAGTGCTCATGTTGAAATTATTATTATATTTGGCAATCTTGGCTATAGGATTCCTAACTGGACACTAAGGTCAAGAGTCTGGTGCCCAGAGTGAGTAAACAAGGAATGAAATACATCTTTTAAAATTATGTTTTGGTGAATTCCAAGTAACATTCAGACCTGGCAGGAAATTCCCTTTATGACATCTCCTAGTACTTACTGACCATTTCGCTCTTTCACCTTCCTGTCTTTCCTGTGCCTAGATATCATTGTGTGTCATCATGTGGTACCTGTTTCCTTTATCTCATGCTTATCCATGTTGAAATTTCACTTTCTGATCTTGGAGCTGATATCACAATTAGCTAGGGTTGTTTTAGCCTTAAAACTTTTTTAAAATTTGGAAATAAAAGAATAATTCCCAGGTTGAATATTACTTGATAGATCCTAATTCCCTGAAATCTGTTTTGATGTTCAGCCTTACTAAGATATATTTCCCCAACCATAAAACTACTGAGCTATTTTTCAGTATCATTTTAAATGTTGCCAGCGTCTTTTACTCCAGGGAAGAATAATATTAGAATTCATATACATAGAAGGATAATCAATATGACATCAAGGATAAATCACTGAGATCAGACTCATCCCTGTTCTTTTCGGGATAATAGGTATATATGAATACACAGCATCTCAAAGAAGTTAGAAGATCCTAACAGAAAGAATGTAGGTATTGAAGTTTGGTTTTACTAACATCATAATTTGCTTTCTCTTTAAATTTTCATTAAACTGGTACAGCTAGATGTTCTTAATGTTTTTTGGTACCATAGAACTTTTTTTTAGTTTATTTAAGCCTATTGTCCCCTTTCTCAGAATAATTTTTTTAAATACATAAAACAAAATACATAGGATTACCAAGGAAAGAATTGCTGAAATAGTAATATATTCAATAGTTGCCATTTATTGATGTGTTAAATAATAAGACCTAACTGAAGATCTAATAAATAACAGGCTTACAAATGGTGTTGAGCATAAATAATACTGTGAAATATCTTTAACAACTGCAGTAAGATATGGAAACATCTGTCATTTCTATTGGTGACAAGGTCAGAAGTACTGTAATACTACTGTGGTTTGTTGCTTATCTTCATAAACGAAAGAAATGGCAAATTTAGTTAGAAGTTAGAAAATAAAAATGTATCTTTTACCCATCTAAATTCAAAGATCTCCTGAATTCTCTTTCATGCAGGGAGTTCCTTTGTCCCGTGTGGTTTAGCAAAACGTTGCTATACATTCATCTATAGATTTAAGTTTTAGTTATTCAGTTGAGCATCAATGAGGGCCCACTACTCACCGGAAATTAAGTTAGGGGCTCAGAGTTGCAAGGCAAACAACGTGGTACTATCTGAAATAAACATATAGTCCAGTAGTGTAAGAAAATATCACAAATTACTTCAATGAAACATTAGAGATACTATAAGGAAAAAAAAATATCCAGTACAGAGAAAGCACAAATGAGGGGAAGGTCGCATGGGCCAAGTCCCATAAACAGAGGAGTGTCTCCAGCCAGATTTATGGGTGATGGGTAGAAAAGAACCATCCAAGCAGAGGGCATTTTCTGACCCAATATACTGAGATATAAAATAGCTCCAAAGTAGTTGGTCATTTAATATGGTTTAAGATCTAGCATGAGGATCTCTTGCCAAAATTATATTTTATGCACTGCCTATGGAGATGCTTAAACATAACCAACTTCATTTTAGAAACTCTTTTTTAAAAATTAATTTATTTATTTGTATTTTATTTGTGGCTGCGTTGCTGTGTGCAGGCTTTCTCTAGTTGCAGTGAGCAGGGGCTACTCTTCGTTGCAGTGCACGGGCTTCTCACTGAGGTGGCTTCTCTTGTTGAGGAGCACGGGCTCTAGGCGCACGGGCTTCAGTAGTTGTGGCACACGGGCTCAGTAGTTGTGGCTCCTGGGCTCTAGAGCACAGGCTCAGTAGTTGTGGCACACGGGCTTAGTTGCTTTGTGGCATGTGGAATCTTCCTGGACCAGGGCTCGAACCCATATTTCCTGCACTGGCAGGCGGATTCTTAACCACTGCGCCACCAGGGAAGTCCTAGAAACTCTTTATTCCAAAAGGATTCTTTAAGTATCTGTCTGTTCCACACAGATACTTCCACATTTTTGTGTATTTGTTGAATGAATGAATGAATAAAGTATGTTTGAACCTTACAGTGGCTCGGTTAATACCTAACTGTTCTCACAAGAACCACCAGGTGGCAGATATTTAGTCTAAGAATCGCTGTTAACTATGAGGAAAACTCAGATGATGAAATGCATAATAGCTTTTGTTTTCTTGATCCTTACTGTCTGAGTTCATTAAATTCAAAGGGATTTTGTGAGTAAAAGAACTGGGATATATTTTTAGGCCCTTTTGGCCTAGAAAAATAACTGTTTATTGAATTGGTTTATAAAATTGAATTGGAAAGAGACAGTAACAAATACTCTTCTCTCAGCTAAGAAAAATAATAATAATAAAACAGGATTTTTCAGTCCAAGTCATCACTGTATAGGGATTTCTACTCCTCACTCTCCACAATCAGTAAAAGAATGATTACAACCATGAAAGTCATTATATTTTACATATTATTGGAGGAAATAAAGTACATAAGAATCACGCAGCACTGTAGTGCCTTTCTGTTTTTGCCACATGGAAGTTAAACCTCAGTCACCGTAAGACAAGTCCCATAGTCATATATAGCAGAAAGGATGCATCTGAAATCACAGTGTCCCAACTGCATATTAGATGAATCCACAAGCCCTCAATACACTTGGTTGCATTTAATTCTGTGTGTGATACCTTAAATGGAACATTGAGAAAGAGACAGAGAGGTCACCCAAAGGAGATTATACAGAATAGAAACCAGGTCATATAGGGAACAGCTTCAGGAAATGAAGGTGCTCAGTTGAGACATGTGACATAGGCGCCATCAGGGGCTCACATGGGGAAGTCAGACAAGCTACTTTTGCTCAGAATCAGGACAGCTGAGTTATAGAGAGTTGGAATTCTGCTTTTAAAAGGGAAGGATTTTTTTCATAATTGGGGCAGACCACCTAGGGAATCTCTGAGGTTTCCTCAGTGGACTATTCCAGTAGAGGCTCAAGTGTAATTCAGTGTGTGAAAATCCAGACAATCTACCTCCAGAGACCAGACTCTCGAAATAGGAAGAAACATATGAAAATACATTGCACAGTGCCTGGGTTATAGTACATGCTCAATAAATAGTACTTTTTGTCTGTACTTTTCCTTTCAGTTACTACCTAAGTTTGTCATGTAACCTCATTTTTGCTTGAAAAATAAATCTTAGTTTATTTATCCATGTAACTGTTTATACATGCTTATAATAAAGATTATAGTACTTAATGTTCACATATTACCTTTCAGTCTATCAAACACACTCATACGTATATATCACGTTTACTTAATATGGTGACCGGAGCTTAATTCTTGACATATAATAAACGCTCATCGTGACTTTGTGAGTCATCAATAATTATCACCATTTTATGCAAACTGAGTCTCAGTGTGTAAGTCCCCACAGTTTATAAGTTGCAGAAACAGGAGCTAAATTTATAATTTATCTTTCTTTCCCATATTCCTTTTTACAATGCTGCATTAGCATATGTAAGAAAATGATAACTATTCACAAATACAAAAAACTCCAACAGCATGTATGTGTATGCCTGTGTATGTGTGTATGAGAGAGAGAAAGAGAGAGAGAAAGATCCAAGAAAATCCAAACGTATAGGGAAGCAGTTCCAATTTAACATATATTACATTGATCTGCCAGAGATAATATATATGCATCCCTTGGGTTTGGACTAAAAGAATTCCTGATGATGATTTTTGCTACTCATATATATATATATGCATCCCTTGGGTTTCGACTAAAAGAGTTCCTGATGATGAGTTTTGCTCCTCATATATATATATATATATATGCATCCCTTGGGTTTGGACTAAAAAAGTTCCTGATGATGAGTTTTGCTACTCATCAGAGAAGACCAATTTAATAGAATAGAGTTCTGTTGCTCCTGCCAAACATATTCACATTACATACAGGTTTACGTAAGTGATGATTCACAACATGTCTGTGTATGTGTGTGTGTGTGTGTATGTACCTACACATTTCCTATACATACATGTGCATATTCAGATGTTTCCCAATTACTAAGTGATTGAACAATGGTGGACTATCTCCACACTGGCTAGAGCTATTGTGATACATGGCAAAAACTCTACAGATAAAATACAGAGCAGCGTTAAAGTTGAATACTAGGGTAAGGTTAATTAATGCTATTCTTGGAATTGTCAAGCGATCAGCAAGAACAGCATTAAATTGGGATCACTGAGATTTCCCCCTGCATTTACCATGCTGGAGATAATAATACATTACATTGTTCATAATAATCTGTGCCAGCCTGTAATGGATTGTATATTTATAGGCTATCCAGTGACGTTTACAAATTCAAGCACAGCCTTTCCTCTGTTTGGTGAATGTACTTGAAGCTTTTGTTATGGGCCAGACATTATGCAGAGGGCTTTACATGTATCATTTCATTTAATAACTCAATAAATATTTAGTTATAAACTCCATTTTATAGGTTTTCAAACTGAGTCCCAGAGAGGATAAACAACTGACACTGGACCAGCTTTTGAACCCAGACACTCTGACTCCTGAATCATTTAACCTTGCACACTTAGACTAAGCACCATGGAGAGATAATAATAATAATAAGTACCATTCAGGGGAGGCTCATGCCCTGGAGGCCTGGGTTCGGCAGACCAGCCCTAAGAGAAGGGAAAAGGTTCCACACATAGGATGGCACTGGGGAAGCACTTCAGGTGGGGAGCAGCACCGTTAAACCCAGAGGAATGCTGGGCATCAGGGTTAGTTTCTGAGCCACTATGATTACAGGGAGAGAGTTATAGAAAGACATCAAGAAACACAGACTGGAATGAGATAGGGCCCCCGAGCTGGGGGAGACTCCCAGAAGAGAACACCTGAGGTACATGGAAGCCTGATCCTCTTCTGGCCATGAGGGCTCCCCTGCCCCTGGCACACAACTCACTTCAGCTAGTCTACATCCTTGGAGGACAGTATTGCCCATGGTCAAAGGTAAGTAAACAGCAAAGTTTCTAATTTAGCATATAAAATTTCAGGAAAATCTTCAGTGAAAGGATAAGATTCCATTACCAATGAAGAAACTGTGTTCAGCTTTTCATCCTCTCTTCCTTCCTCCCCCCTCCCTCCCTCTCTCCCTCTCCCCACACACACACAACATTCACCAACACATATATTCCTGTGATGCTGTCATATGAGATCGGGCAACCCTTCATCCAGTATAATGAGATGGATGCTCCTGACAGTGAGGTAGCTTGCTGAGGGAGTGCCACAGTGACACAAGGCCAAAATGAAGATGTTGACTCAGCCAGGGAAGCTCTGAGGTCACATATAAAAGAAGCTGACTGCCACCTATGATTTTTAAAGAATATACTGGAGCATGCTCAGACCCTGGACATGACCTTGTGGTCTGTTCTTACTGCCTGTGTACCTTAACAGGCTTATTGAGAATTCTAGGAGTCTCCAATGCCAAACAGCTATCTTCTGAGGAAAGATGCCCCCTAGTGGCCATCTAACCACTTTCTATTGGCAAAAAAAAAAAAAAATTAATATGCATTTATTCATTTCATTTTATTTTTAAGTTAATTGCTTTGTCAGGGACTTAAAAGGAGTGGAGGCAGCTAAATATGAAATGCACATGAGAGAGGACAGTTATTTTGAAGGTCATTGGTGCAAATTCTTGTTGTAGCAATACTCCATACCCAGTGGTGCTCAGGAACTCCAATCAGATGACTACTTTGGGGAAATACCAATAAACGGTGAGCAAAAATACAGCAGAGCACTCAGCTCACGGTAGCACAGTGCCAAGTACAATTTTCTCCACACACACCTAGCTGGGGACCTGGGACCCAGGAGAACTCTATGACCGACTATTTTCTGCCTCACATTCATTTACCATATATGACCAAGTCACTCCTTTGTGTCAGTCACTTATTCAGAAGTCAAAGATTTAGCAGAATAAAGCAGACAGGACCCTTGCCCTTGTGGATCTTACATTCTAGTGGAGAGAAAGACAATATACATTGAATAAGAAATACTTTCATTTTAGATGCTGGTAGATTCCATTAGGAAAATAAAAGCAAGTACTATTTGGCCAGGAGGAGGAGCTGCCTTAGAGGTTGTGATTGGTAGAAATTTCCTAGAGAAATTATAGTCCAGATTATATGTGGGCTCAGTAAATGATGTGAAATACTTGACCATGTAAAGATCCTAGAAGGTGGGAACATACCTAAGCATGCTAACATGTTCCAGAAGCAGCAAGAGGGACAGTGTGTGGGGAGTGTATCAAGAAGGGAGCATGGCGAAAGACAGAATATTCATGGAGCCAGATCATGGAGGGCCTTCTAGACACTGGCACGGAGTTTTGGGTCAACTTCTGAGCATGCTATAGAGCAGTTGGAGGGTTTTAAGCAGAGGAATGATACCCAGTTTCTCCTGTGAAAACTTTACCCTGGGGCCATGTAGAGAATGGATAGTAAGGGGGAAAGTGGAGCAGAAAATCCAGTGAAAAGGTTGCTCTCGGAAAGGCCAGGTGATCAGCAGCAACATTAAAGTGAGGTCACTGGAAGTTTCTGATGTATTCAGCCTTCTGAATGACCAATTAAAATATTCATATTTTTTCTAAATCCCAGATATGTAAGGATTTATGTATCTTCAGGGTATTCTAAGGTTCACTGAGTCTAAACCTAAATCAAACATTGTTCTTGTTTTTTCTGTTATTGTTGTTGTTAGGCCTTTGCCCTAATTTTCCTTTTGTTGACAGACAGGTTTTCTGGTGATAGAAAACCGGAAGGCAAGCGTTTAACTGTCAGCTCAACCACCATTTACCAGGGGACCTCGAGCATTATCTCTGAGCCACTTTGGGTCTTACTTAGTCTCTTTATCCAAGAATGAATAGGGTCAGCATAGGTTCATCTGGCTCTGAAATTACATCATTGTTCAGATCATAGAAGTAATTAGAGTATGGCTTCAATTAGATCTGTCATTTATTAATCAGAAAGAAAAAGTAATTGAACATGAGCCCAGTGACCTAAATATTGGTTATGCATTTGTGCTGGCTTCAAATAATAGTTTCATTTCCTTATTGCACTTACATCACTCTCTGAAACCATCTAGCTTATTTGTTTTTGACTCCTCTGTTATAATGTCTGTTTCATGAGAGCAAGGACCTTGTCCATTTTTTAAAGCCAGCGTCTAAAAGAGTACTTAGACTATAGTAGATGTTCAATACATACATGTTGAATGGATAAATGATTTGCTACCTTGGTGGGAATTTCTACATACTAGTAGGTATAGCAATTCAACAGACTGCTATACAACCACGTTTTATTTATGTGTTGTAGACAGGTACTTTTCACAGCTTTTAAAGTCATAGAATCCTTTGTGTAATTAAAATCTCACATAAAAACAAAATATGAAAATTATATGAAAACCTGGTTCTGGTTAAAGGAGGGATGGAAAGCCCAGAGTTTCACCCGAATGCCTTTGTTTCTCAATTCCTTCATAAGCAACCACCAAGGTACCTCTATACACAGTTTGAAAATTTGAGGAGCCCTTGACTACCAAGATCTTTCCAACTTCATAGAAGCTGGAGTTTATTAAACCTCTCTTGCTTGTTAGCCCAGTCCTATGCCTACCACCCCATTCAACAGCTAACTCTATGCCCATCATCTCCAGGGAAAGGAACTTGTACCCTCTCATATTTGAATACCTCTGTTAGAAAATACTGCCTTTATCTGACCAAAATCTATCTCCCTGGGCTGCAGTCAACCCTCAGGCATCCAGACAATCAGTTGGTTCTCTTGTCCCTGGGACAGAATTTTAACAATTGGAAGGAAACTGTCACTCATTCTGTACCCCACCCCACCCCCCCGTCTAGGGTGAACATTCTCCAGTTCTTTTTGTTTTAATATTGCTGTACCGTACTCATGGTCTCCCAAACTTGAATAATCAAAACTTTTCATCTCTTGTTCAGCCACAGTTTTACAGCCACAGTTTTACAATGTGCTTTGAAAGAATTGGTGCCCAGATTAAAACACAGATGTTCTGGTAGAGCTCCCCATTCAGAGTAGAAAAGACCGTCTTCTCCCTTTTTTTCTGTTCACAATAATTTTATTAACACAAAATAGTATCCGTTGACTTTGGGGCACGTATGTCATACTGGGATTTGCCCACAAGCTCTCTTCATTCTGGTTACCACTACCTGGTTACTGATTCTGGTTACTAATTTCCAGGAAATTCCTCCACATTCTGTTGCCTCTGACACAACACAGCATTTTAAGACATTTACTGTAGTCACTACTGTGCAGGAAAGGAAATATAAATGCAACAAACATTAGGGAAGGAACAAAGATTCCAAAGACCTCGAAAGGTCCTTGGAGGAGCTGTCTCTGGACCAGCGTGAAGTATGGATGCCCCATCCTTCTCAGAGCATCTCCTAATCTCCTTCTGTACCCAGATGCTCTGAGGATGTATCTTTCAAAAGAGCATGGGCTTTGGAGGGACATGAACAGGGATTTCATGCTGGCTCTGTCACAAAATCAGCTAGAGATGCTGGCAAACAACATCATCACCAAGGTCGTCATTTCCTCGGTTGTAAAATGAAGATACCAAGTCATATGGCAGTTGTGGAGAATGGTCTCTGTAATTTAGTTTAAATTAAGCAGAGGTTTGTCTTTGTCCTTAAATCTTTTTCTGGGTATTACCTACATCATTCTAGTCCAGGGATGAAAAATTCTTTCATGGGACTATACAGAAAAGAAGCCAAGATGTGGGGCGTGGTAACACAGAAGTTAAATGGACAGAGAGGCTCCGTCTGTGAAGCCTTGATTAATGGCAGAGCCTTACTCAAACATCTCAGGTAGGTCTTAGTACCAAGGTGTACTTTTCCTTCTAAGGTTGCTCTACTAAGAGTCCTCGCTGCTCCAGATCCTGCCAAGATAACTCCAAATTGTTATGGAAATTAGACCAAAGACTTGGATAGTTTGAATTTTTTGTTTCCATTTACTCAAGTTCTGCATGTAAAAAAAAAAAAGAGGGCAGTAGCCAGCAGCCAGAAGCCATCCTGACTTCTTCTCCTGAGCTCCTAACATATCAGAATTATCTCTTCCCTTGTGTGAATGACTATAACGCAAGATCCACCCCCCTCCACTTCTGTCTCTTCCTAGGAATTTGCGGGGGATCCTAATGTTATATGGCTGATAGATACTGAAAAAGAGATTCAAGTGTACATTTTGAAAGCAGGAGGAGTTACAGTAGAAAGGTAACATATACACCTGGAAGGAGATTCTGATAAACATTTGAAAAGAAAAGGAGTCATAGAAGAACTAAGGGAAGTGGGACATTAAAGACTGTTTTGTTTAGTTGAGATTTTTAACTTCCAGAAGAGGTGACATAAATTCCTGTTGATGAAAAGCTGATTTCATCATCACTTGTCATAATTCTCCCCTTTTCTCATGTACTAAGCTCTCTTTTCCCACCTGGCAAACTCTGATTCATATTCCCACAATGAGCTCGATTGCCACATTGTCTGTGAATCCATGGGAGGTATTCACTCTCTTCTCTGAGCTCCTACATACTGGGTTCATACATCAATTATGTCGCTTCTCCTGCCATATTTAGAATCTGTAATGTCTGTCTCTCTGATCACTAGGCTACTAGGTCATCAAAGGCAAGAATCACGTCCCATGCATCTTGATTCCTCCAAATCCTACCGCTGCCTTGGAACATAGTAGATGTTCACTAAATGGAATATTTTTTTGGGGGGGTGTGGATAAAGGATGGAAAAAGTAAATGTGTTTCTATCTGAATTCCTTAACATTTCTGTTTTTCCAGAGTTGGTTTATAACTTTGATCTTCCTCAAGGTGTTCAATTAACTTGGGTAATTTTTTCTGAACCTCAAGAATTCCTGTTTTTTATTTTTCCATGCACTGTAATGCCAGAGCCTTCCATATATCTTTCCAGATGTTATCATCTACCTGCTCGATAGAATTACGTTATCTCTTTCCAGGCATCCAAATTCCAGATATACCTAATGTCACTTAAACCCAGTTATGATAAATCGGTTTCAGATGTCTGCAGTGAATTTCTAAAGCCTATGCAATGGTTTTCTCTTCCAGGAATTCTCTTATACATTGTCCTATATGTTCCTTTGTGTGGCCTTTTTTGATCACCAAGAGGACACTCCATAAGCTTATTTTTCTTGGCCTAGATTTATCAAACTAATTTAACAGCATTCCCTTGTGCCAATCTATAAGAAGGTGAAGTGAAGGGGCTCTGTCTACACCCCTTACTTTTTTAGCACTGTGCTTAGGTTTCCTTACCTGTAAAATAGAAATAATAATAGTTACTTTATTCTGAGACTTGAATACTATAATGTCTTTAAATCTATTAATGCACTGCCTGATATTATAAGGATTCAATCCAGTAGTAGTATTATAAAATTATTCACTGTATAATGATGGAAGAGGTTGAAATCATGGAAGTCTAACCCAAGAATGGTGTTAGTGTTGGAGTCCTGAAGCCCAGTCAAGGGGGATGTGGTATTTACACAGGATAGTCTGAGACTGCAGACAGAAGGAGATCCATCACAGCTGAAGCACATTCAAGATTATATCTGGATAGTGTTCAATGCCATTCAGAGGATGTAAGATGGAAGGAAAATCAGAGAATCGAGTTTGCAAGCTGGCAGACTAGAGTAAGGGCAGTTGCTGTGATTGGGAGAGATTTGGCATCCCCCTTGTACTGTGTATTCTTTGTACTCCTAGGGAAAATAAGCACTCCCCTTCCCACCCTGAGTGCATCCTGGGGGACACCAAGTGTGAAATAAAAAGGCAAGAAGCATCTCTGAGTCTATATAGACCCAGAGACTCAATTATTTTGCTTGACTCAAGTCCCTACTCATGCTTCTTAATGGAAGGGGTGAAAGAACCAAATGTCAACTTGAGATGACAAGGAAAAGAACTCAGGGTAGAATGCCGGAGATAAAACCTTCCGCTCTGATTTCTTTTAAGGTCAGTGACACAAAGACAAGGGACAGAATGAAAGGAGCCATCCCATTTTTCTCCCAGCCCAAGAATACTCACACGCTAACAATAGCAGCAGTCCCCTATTAGCCTCTCTTTGTTCAAATAGCCATTTAACAATCCCACTAAACGTTGTTTCCTCAGCTTCCTGTTAGCCAGGGGACCACTTAGTGTCACTGGGAAGTCCAGCAATGGCATTTTCTTCAAAGTGATGGGCAATACTTTCTCTCATGCCTCATCCACCGCATGTGGGAATCTGTGTGTGCATGTGTGTGTTTGTGGTTGCAATAGTCATTAGAGCATTAAAAAAAAGATACAAATGTTCGTACTGTTTAATAGCAGCATCAATGTTCCGTTTATTTAATGGCTGACAACCACTAAGTGGAAGAGGAAGGAACTGAACACAGGTCTGTTGAAATCAATGTCTGTGTTGATCTTTAAAAATCTTTAGACTACCAATGTGCTTAAAATAGTACTTGTTATCACCTTTTGAGGGGATTCTGATGGAGTTTATAAATGAGCCAGTGTCACAGCTTAGCATTAATGGCTTTTTTACCTATTGAATTCAGTCCAAATTTCTTAGCTTTTTCCCACTAACATCCTGACTACTCTGTGGCCCCTTTCCCACCTCTTTCTGTGTTTTATGTGCCCTTCATGTTCTCCCAGGTGGATTAATCTGTTCCCCATGAGCATCCCATATTTTCCATCCTATGAAAGAGTACAGCAGAGCACTTGAGAACACAGACTCTGAAGCCTGCCTGCTTACATTCAAATCCCAGCTCCTTTATATACTAATTTTATGAACTTGGGAAAGTATAGTCGCTTAAACTCTCTGTGCCCCAGTTATGTCAATAATATCCATAAAATTAGGTAATAAAAGTATTTCACTCATAGAGTGATTTTTAAAAATATTTATTTATTTATTTGGTTGTGCTTGGTCTTAGTTGCAGCAGGCTGGCTCCCTGGTTGGGGGAGGCAGGCTCCTTAGCTGTGGCTCGCCGGCTCCTTAGTTGCAGCATGTGGGCTCCTTAGTTGCGGCATGTGGTCTCCTCAGTTGTGGCATGTGAACTTTAGCTGCGGCAGGCATGCGAGATCTAGTTCCCTGAGCAGGGATCAAACACGGGCCCCCTGCACTTGGAACGTGGAGTCCTAACCACTGTGCCACCAGGGAAGTCCCCAGAGAGTGATTTTGAGGGTAAAATTAGTTAATATGTGTAGAAGGCTGAGAACAGTGTCTGGCAAAAAGTTAAGTGCCATACAAATGTTTGCTATTTTTTTTTTAAGATTTTTTAAAATTTTTATTTATTTTATTTATTTATTTTTGGCTGCTTTGGGTCTTCGTTGCGGCACACAGGCTTTCTCTAGTTGTGGCAAGCGGGGGCTACTCTTCGTTGCGGTGCGTGGGCTTCTCATTGCTGTGGCTTCTCTTGTTGCGGAGCACGGGCTCTAGGTGTGCAGGCTTCAGTAGTTGCAGCACACAGGCTCAGTAGTTGTGGTGCACGGGCTTAGTTGCTCCGCGGCATGTGGGATCTTCCTGGAACAGGGTTCAAACCTTTGTCCCCTGCATTGGCAGGCAGATTCTTAACCAGTTCGCCAGCAGGGAAGCCCTAATTTTTTTTTTTTTTATCAGCTGCTGCAGTGGCTTCTCCATTTTTACCTACCCAAATCTTCTTATCATGCATATGCAAAATGCCTCTCTTTTGTTATGCTATCTAGCAGATGAGATAATGATCTTTCCTGCCTTAAAACCTCCATAATATTTAGACTTTTAATTAGCATAGAATTATTTATTTTGCAAATTACAAGGAGTAAATGGATACTTCCATTGAAATTGTTTGGGAAAGCATTTTCTTTCTAACATGCATTTGAAAAGTTTCTATGGTTGTGTGTTACATTCTACTTGCGGTGTAGTGGGAAGCCTTGTTAGTCAAAGTGTGGTGCATGGACCAGCAACAACTATGTCACCTGAGGCCTGTCCGAAATGCAGGAACACAGGCCCCTCCCCAGACCTACCTCACCAGGATCTGCATTTTACAAGGTCCTCACACACTGAAGCACTGGTGTAAAGCTTTAGAACTTGGCCAAGATAAATTGGATTCAGCTATGTGGTTTGGAGACAAGCAATATCTTTGTAATCAGGAAAGCGCCATGACATTAAGAAACTTCTTCTAATATGTAACAAAGCTGAAACATGAACCCAGGTCCCTGAATCCAAAATCTTAACCATTATTCTATGTAATCTTGACTAAATCCATTGCTTAGCCTTTTGTAACAGTATGATGTTTACGATGTTGATGTCAACGTGGGGGCTTGAGGTCCACCTTCACCACATGTTAGTGTGAATAGAGGAAATTCATATCTTCAGGAGTTTCCACTGGCTTAAGGATGCATGAAGAGTTCATTTATTGCTTTGGGTCAGTAACTGTTATATCTCTGGTTTACAAGGGAAAGGCAGTAGAGAGGAAGCTGGGAAAGGATGAAGGTCATGTCACCTGCTCCCTCCTTTTACTCTCTTCAAAGGTATAAATGCATTTACTGTTAAGGATTTGACAACTATTTATTTTGAAGTGCACCAAGAAGTGAATTCCTATTAGGCTATTTTGCTTGAGAAAAAATATATTTTAATTTACTGTTTACTAAAACTTACTAATTTTAATTTCTTGCATCTTGTTAAAGTCTTAGTTTTTCTTCTGATCTTTAAAAATGCTGCTGAGCTCCATAGACTTAAATAATGTTTGTTCTTTACATCATGTTTCATACTATTTTTGTTGTGCTTTTGAAGTTGGCTTTGCCAGGGGGAAGAACAAAGAAATTACACAATGGTTCCTAATTTTAATGCTTGGAATGAACTCTCTAGCACTCTAGTACACAGGAACATGAAAATAAGCTGGCAAAGAAAAATGCTTTGCGCCCACTTAGAGGGCAGTGGCTTAGTGAAACTGCTGGTGCTAATGCAGAGTGTGGCCTTGGTTTAGGGGACAGCAGGGAGAGGGCTTGGGGAAGAATCTTCAGGATAGGATCAGAATAGGATTGAAAGAAAAAAAAAAAGCATCATATTTCATTTTAAAGCTTGGTGTGACCACGAAAATCAGGTAGACCTACCTTCTCACTTCTCCAATGAGGGAAAGGAGGCCAAGAGAGTTCACCAAGGTCTTGCAGCTAAATGTGACTCAGCACTTCCTGGATGGCTGGCACTAAAGTGAATCTGAGCAACATCTGATCCCTCTGGGATCATACAAGAATCTGGGAGAGTTACTCAGTTTTCCTGGGTACCTCCCATGTAAAAAGGAGATATACATGTTATTAAACTTCAGTTTGTTTAGAAAAAACTCTTGGAGCTCTCTACGAAGTCCCCCAAATGGGCTAAAGACTGTCTCATCTTTGTTCCATCAGTCATTGCTGATACTTAGTTGGTAAAAGGATTTGGGGTCTCTTGAAACCATCAAACATGCTGCCACAGAGCTAACCTCAGACGTGGGAATCTTGTTGATGCTGGAACCCACAGACCCAAGGTAAAACATTGATGTGCACCACACATTCTTCTGTGTGCAGCCCGGAATGGGGCCCCAAGACTGTACTATGCACAGGCCCCAAACCGTGTCCTCCCAGAGTGGAGAGAAATACTCCATCTCTCATGGCCCATGCCTCTTTCCCTTTATATTATCCAATCCCACGCCTAGGGTAGACTGTTCCGGGACTTTAGACTTTCACAGATAGGTGGGATGGTTAACATTCATCAGTGTCTCTTTTGTACTCTGAAAAAAAAAAACGATGAGTTAGGAAAATTAAGGATCTGGCAGCTTCCCTGAAACAGAAGAGGGAAAATACAGGGAGCACAGCACATAGAGCTGTACATTGGCCCTAATGGCTCTCTACAGCAGAAAAGATAAAACCCAATTAAAATGTCGAGATATGATCATACCACATGGACTAATATTATTTCCCATTTAAACTTCACATTGAATATCTAAAATGTGATCAGTGCTGAGTTTATTCAGGCCACCTCCATAGGCTTCTCCAAACGATGTATGGTGGAAAAGTTTGAGAAGCACTGAAGTAGGCCAATGTTCTCCTTTTGTAGGTGAAGGAAATGAGGCCCAGCCCTACTCTCTGGGGTTATGCGTATCATCCATGGCAGATCCAGGTCTCAGCTGAGTGGATGAAGGCCTCAGAGTTTGTGCTGAGGTTGGGGAGACCACGCCACTTACTTCAGTCTAAAAAGGAGGCCCCTGGAGCCCAGTGTGCACCTGAGCGTAAGGCCCTCCCCCACCCCTGCCAGGGCCCTGCTGCTCTTGGCTTACTCCTTGTAGCCACACCACCTGTCCCACCAATTGCAACAGCACAAGAGACCAGGCCTGAGAAGGATGCTGTAGTTAGAACAAATTACTTACCTTTCCCTCAGCCACAAGGACAAATCCTTTCATTCTTAAAGACCCATCACTATCTCAGCCACCCAGGTCATCCATTAACACTACGGCATTTCCTCATAGGGCCCTGTACATCCATAACCTAACAAATTGCCACTCTTTACCAAGCTCCCAAACCTTTCTATCTTGCTTTCTGGAATACTCCATCTGACATCAACAAAATTCCTTATTTCCTCAACCTCTTCTTTTAGATTTCCTTCACCACTTAGACTCACTGGCACCTGACCTGCTCCAAGGAGATTGCTTCTTGGGACCCCTTTGAATGGTGCCTAACCTTCTTTCTCATAACCCAAGTACCACAGGGTCTGGGGGAAGGTTCAGTGCCATCCTCAATGCTTATTGCTGAATTATCTCTCTTTCTGCCGCAGACCGGCTGCAGAAAGCTAGAAGTTCCTGGCGGTGAGGGGTAAGGAACTGAAAAGCACCAGTATGGGGTCAGAAGGGCCAAGACAACTGATGGTTGCAAGGCTAGTTTATTCAAAGAGCATGAATGTATATATAGGTTTAGTACGGAACGAATACCAGACAACAAATCAGCAAACCTTGTATTTCCACATAATTCTGTCGCCACTATCTATGCGCCATTATCTATGCGCCATTATCTATGCATCACTATCTATGCATCACTATCTATGCGTCAGCATGCCTTATGGGCCGTTCTTTGGAGATACAGACTTCCCCCTCAGGGCAGCACGTCCTTCTTCTGGGGAGCAACCAGGGGCTCTTAGATCCAGAGCAGGCACCTGGAACGAAACTGGCCGCAAGCCATTTTCCTTTTTTACGCTCAATACCGCAGCGTCAGGAGTGCATACCAAGAAAGAGACAAGCAGTTCTCCGCAAAGCAGAAAGCTGAATAAGCTTACAGCTTGGGGGCCACCACATTTCCCCCTTTTTTATTATTTTTTAAAGCTTGATAATGTAGTTTTAAGCCATGAACATCCTGACGCAAGACAGCGAAGCGCCCCATTACAAATCTAACAATACAAGGTAATAAACCGATCACCAATAAAAGTAGTACACCAATTGATATCAGGCCTGAGAGCCCTCCATGAATCCATTGTATCGGATTTAGCCCTTGTAGTTGATCTAATAATCCTTGAATCAAATTCTGGGGTCCATCTTCGTCCAGGTGGGCCTCTTGAATAGCTTGTATTTCGGCATTTAACTTTTGAATATCAAGGCTAATGTGTCCATCAGTCCATACACTTAATATATGCATTTTTACTTTTTCCCAATCCCATTGTGAATCATTATATAAATGTTGAGTTACACAAATCCAGGTATATTTGGCATGACAAATCAAACGCATTTTTAATTTTAAAGCCATAACTTGATCCCCTATTCCTATTAGAACATTTTTTAATTCATCTACTTCCGTTTTTAGTTGGGTATCAATATGACTTTGTAGGGCTAATGCTACACTAGTATTTTTAGATAACTGATTAACATAATGAGCCTGGTGAATAGTTTGTGAAAGAGCAATCCCAGCAGTGGCCGCAGTAGCAGTTAAAGCTGCTAAGGCTAGGATTGCACATATTAGAACACCTATAAATCTCTTTGGTCGTTTTAATGCTTCAGTCAATTCCAGCCAGGCTTGCATGCCAGTGTTATGATACCATGGTTCAGACAAATTAACAGGTAACATTATATAAGAAGGTTGCTTCATAATCATAACAGATGCAGATCCTTTAACGGGCAAAACACAACTACTAAAGATACAATTAACACAAGTAATATTATAACCTATAGGATTCATAGTGTTTTCTACAATTAAATCTCCAATCAATAAAGCATAAGGAGGAGCGACGCAAGTAATCACCGGTCTATAAGAAAAGGATAAGGCAAGTTTCCAGAATTCCCATTGCTTGTAAAAAACAAGGCTGTTATTATTAACGGGGACAGAAGAAACTAGTATGGTGCCATTATCATAATCTAAAGTACACCAGACAGAGGCTTTAGTCCATGTATCATTACAAACAGGAAAATCAAACTGCGGGAATTCAGAAGCCATAAAAGCAGGAAATTGTAGTCCTGTGACAGTCTTTACGACCGTAATTTGATGTCCAGCTAATAACGTCCCTTGATTACCTATGGTAGTTTCAATACACAAATAATGTCCAGTATCTTCAATTCTCAAGCGATATATGCATAGAGAATGATCCAACGAAGTATTAGAAGCAAGCTTAGTTACTCTAGCATTCATGTGAATGGGAACGTTATCCTTATACCAAAATACAAAGGTGGATAAATCTTCTCGTCTAGGAACAGTCTGTTTGCAAGGAAGACAAATATTAGATCCCACAGCTTTATAATTTTTACGTAAATGAGTAAAAAATTGAGAATTTACAGTGGTTTGGTAAGAAATAGCATGTTCTAAAGCAACAGCCTTAACACAACCAGAATTGGTACTCATAGGACTTAAACAAACAGGGGGAGTATTAAGCCAATTAGAGTAATTAACAGAAGTATTAGTAATAGGCAAATTTCCTAGCACTCTTCCAAAAGTAGAATCATTATAGAAAATTGGAAGGTCAGCTTCAGACCATGTAACAGGTTGTAATAAAGGAGGATCGGGTACATAAGCCCAATAAGATTTAGCCTCTATAGGTGGGGCTGCCAATACAGCTATCATGGCTAAAAAAAAGGTAAGAGGAGAGCGAGGATGAGCACTCTCCTCCATAATCCTACGTGCTTGAAATACTAAACATTGCAATTGATACCAAGTAATTTGATTTCGATCTCCCCTCGCCTCCCTGACAAGTTGTCTCCTACTCCGTCGCCGCATTCTTCTCGTCCGCCGGGGGAACCGGTTGGGGTGTGCTGTGGTCGATTGCGAGAGCCTCAGGCGACGCATTCTTCGAGTCAGGGTGTTTATTGGTGATGGCATGATAATGTCGAACCAAGCGCTCCGGGAGCCACCGCGGAGAGTCTGCCTCCCTAGGGAAAACACAAACATGGCCTCGGCCCCATACTAAAACAGGGTCTGGTCCATGCCAAAGGTTAGTCATGGGATCTTTCCATTTAACAAGCGCTTTTTCAGGAGGGGTTCCAGAAAGACCTGTAAACAATCGTTCATAAGGCGTGTGACTAAATGCATCTAAAGTTAAAAAATTTAAAATAAATAAAGCATGATTAAGCATAATCTGAGGAGATCTATCATATTCCCCCTTTTTTATTTTTTGTAATGTAATTTTTAATTGTCGGTTGGCACGTTCTACAATACCTTGACCCTGAGGATTGTAGGGAATGCCTGTTTTATGTGAAATATGGAAAGTTGCACAAAAATTGGCAAAAGCTTTACTCGTATATCCTGGAGCATTATCTGTTTTTAAAGCTTTAGGAATTCCCATAGATGCAAAACAATGAAATAAATGAGTAATTACATATTTAGTAGATTCCCCAGCCAAAGGCGTAGCACATATAAAATTAGAGTAAGTATCAACAGTTACATGAACAAATTGTAATTTACCAAAAGAGGGAATATGAGTAACATCCATTTGCCAAAGATGATGAGGGAGTAAACCCCGAGGATTGACTCCAAATTGTGGAACAGGAAGGTGGGGTAAACATTTAGAGCAGGACTTAACAATGTATCGGGCTGTTTCTCTAGAAATAGAGAATTGTTTTTGAAGCATAGCAGCAGATTGATGATGTAAATTATGTGATTGAGTAGCAAGATCCTGAGGTTGAGATAAACTTAAGCCTATAATCTTTGTATTTTCGTCAGCCAATTGATTTCCCAAAGACAATGGGCCAGGGAGACCTGAATGGGCTCGAATATGTAATATGGCTACAGGAAACTCATGCTGACGAATAATCTTTTGTAGTTGAAAGAAAGTCTGAAACAATTGAGAATCAACAGTATTGCCAATTATAGCAGTTTCTATGTTACGCAAAATAGTAACCAAATAATGGCTATCTGTATAGAGATTAAAAGAACAATGTGAAAAGATTTGAAAAGCCAAGGAAATCGCATGTAATTCAACTCGTTGGGCAGAGGTATGATCTGTTTGTTCTTTATGAAGTAAGTCATCAGAAATAACCACAGCGATGCCATTGGCAGAACCATCAGTAAAAACATTTGGGGCATTGAGAATAGGAGTTGAACAGATAGTTTTTGGAAAAATAAATAGATGTTGAGTAGCAAAATGAAGGAGCTTATTAGAAGGATAATGATTATCAATAATTCCTGAATATCCAGCAAAAGCAAGAGCCCAAAAATCAGAGACAAATAATAGCCAAGAATATTGATAAGTAGTATAAGGTATAATAATAGAATTTGGTTCATATCCTACCAACTGAATATTTCTTCTACGACCCAATTGAACAAGGGTTGCTATTAACTCATAATAAGGTGTAATGACTTTATTAGGCGTATTTTTCATATGAATCCATTCAAGAATTCCTGTTTCTTGCCATAATAAGGCGGTAGGGGTATGTGACGTAGCACAGATTATTAATAGTATAGGTAAAGAAGGCTCAATTCTAGTTAGCTGAGCAGATTGTATTGCTTTGTTTACAAGCTTGAGTGCTTGTTGAGCTTCAGAAGTTAAAATACGAGGGGAAGAAGGATCAGGACTTCCCTTTAGGATATTAAAAAGAGGCTGTAACTGACCCGTAGTTAATTTTAAAGAAGGTCGCAGCCAATTAATATCTCCTAATAACTTTTGAAAATCATTTAAAGTTTTAAGAACGTCAGTCCGTATCTCTATCTTCTGAGGTGTAATATTATAATTTGTGATATACTTACCAAGATATGAGAAAGGTGGGTTCATCTGTACTTTGTCAGCAGCAATGACTAGTCCTGATCGTGACAAATGACTTTGAAGGGAATTATAAGCCTTAAGTAAAATATGTTTATCAGAATAAGCAAGTAATAAGTCATCCATATAATGAATAAAATATATCTGAGGGAACTGTTTACGAACAGGGGCAATAACTTGAGCTACAAACTGTTGACATAAAGTAGGACTATTAGCCATACCCTGAGGCAGCATTTTCCATTGATAACGTTGCATAGGTTCTATAAAATTTAAAGAGGGTAAGCTAAAAGCAAATCGCAACTTATCAGCCGGAAATAGAGGAATAGTAAAAAAGCAATCCTTAAGATCAATAATAATAATCATATAATTTTTAGGTATGGCTGCAGGAGAAGGCAAACCTGGTTGCAGAGCTCCCATAATTACCATAGTTTGATTAACAGCACGTAAATCTTGCAATAAACGATATTTTCCCGATTTTTTCTTTATAACAAATATAGGAGTATTCCAAGGGCTATTAGACTTTTCTAGTCTGCCCAAAGCAAGCTGTTCATTAATTATATTATGAGCCGCCATTAATTTCTCCTTAGAAAGGGGCCATTGGTCCACCCAGACAGGATTATCAGAAATCCAAGTTATAGGGTCAGCATGTGGTGGAGGAGAATCCAAGGCCCCTAGAAAAAACCCAAGCCTGTTTTATCCCGTTTATTATCAGTCTGTAAGGGTAATTTATTTCCCTGTTGATTTTTTCCCAAACCATTCCTAGGATCATAACCTTGATTTAACAATATATTAGTTACAGTAGGGTTGGGACTAAGCAATAGGATTCCCATTTGTTGTAATATATCTCTTCCCCAAAGGTTAACTGGCAATCCGGGCAATACGTAGGGTTTGAATATTCCTTGATTACCTTCAGCATCCTGCCAATGTAGGTATTGCGAACTTTGTTGTGGAGAATTAGATTGGCCAATACCTTGCAACTGTGTAATGGTTTGGTGCACGGGCCAATTTTTTGGCCAATGTATAAACGAAATAACAGAAACATCAGCACCAGTATCTAATAACCCAGAAAAAGGCCTTCCATTTATTTTTAATACCAATTGTGGTCTTTCCCTACCAATTTGTTGAATCCAGTAAACTGCATCAGAGGAACCGAAAGCCCCAGTTCCTCTTTTGTTATGTTGTAAAATTTTTCCTTCTGGTATGAATGGAATTAATAGAAGCTGAGCTATTCGCATACCGGGTGTGATAAGAAAAGATCCTTTTGATGTTTGAACCATAACCTTTAATTCCCCTTCATAATCAGCATCAATCACCCCAGGAATAATAGTTAAGCCTTTCATAGACATACTACTTCTTCCAAGGATTATACCAACTGTTCCCTGGGGTAAAGGCCCAAAAGTTCCCGTAGGAAGGGCTTGGGGTCCCATATCCGAGGTTAATAAGAATTGGGTGGAGGCACAGAGGTCCAGTCCTGCACTATTTGGCGTGGCCCTTTGAAGGGAGGAGATTCCATTCCCTGAGGAACAAAGGTCTGAGCTGGAGGCGGTGGAGCAGGTTGTGGGGGGATTATTGACATTGCTCCAATTGTTTGATGGGGCCGGAGCAGGCCCCTCCGGAAGTTTCCCGACAAGGGAGTTCCATCTTTATGAGTCACTGATCGACATTCTTTAGCCCAATGCCGTCCTCTTTTGCATCGGGGACAAATTGTGGGAGGAGGAGATTTACCTTGAGGCACAGAACTTACGATAGGCATATTAGGAGTATCAACAGTACAATTTTTTGCAAAATGACCTGGCTTCCCACATTTAAAACAGTTTTTACTTTTAGCATTTGGCCCAAATCCTGCCTTAGTTAGGGCTGCAGCTATAGCTGCTCCCTGTAAGTAAGATGATCCAATATCAGAACAAACTCGAATATAATCCTCTAAATTTCCTTTCCTTTTCCATGGACGTATAGCTGCTTGACAAATATTATTAGCATTTTCGAAAGCCAATTGTTTGACGATAATTGCTCCAGAAGGACCATCAGAAATAATTCTATCAACAGCCTGTAATAATCTATCCACAAAATCAGCATAAGGTTCATCTGCCCCTTGCCTTATTTTAGCAAGGTCTTCAGTCCTAGTGGAGGCAGGTAAATGTTTCCATGCATGTAGAGCTATATGACTGATCTGAGCATAAGCCACAAAAGGGAAAGCTAATTGATCCTGTAATAACTGATGTTGTCCTTCCCCAATCAACATCTCATAATTTACTAGCACATTATGTGCAGTATTTCTTTCAGCTTGTTCAGCAGCCTTTTCATAATATTCTGATTTCCAAAGTAAATAGTCGCCACCAGTGAGACAAGCACGAGCAATAGATTTCCAGTCTGCTGGAGGCAATGCTTCTGTTGCAATAGTATCCAACATAGTAATAGTGAAAGGGGCTGTAGGCCCATATTGTGCACAGGCTGCTTTTAAATCTTTCAAAACCTTAAAGGAGAGAGGCTGATATTCCCGATTATTTTGTTGTGGATTTTGAGGATTGGGTCGTTCCACCACCGGGCAGCAGAATAAAGGATCCTCCCCTCTATTAAGAGCTCCCCGTACTGCTTGTTGTAAAGGACTAAGCTTAGGAGGGATAGGGACAGAGACATGTAATTGCTGTAACCGCGGAAGAATATTTTCATCAGGATATTTTTCAGCCTCATATTTGGCTTCTTCACCCGCTAAATCAAAAGAAAAGTCATCATCATCAAGTGAATTAACACTTTTTATCCTCGGTGGCAACGGAGGAGCAGTAGCTACTGCAGCAACATGTTCTACAGATTTAGCTGTTAATTTTGGAACTGAATCATAAATTGGATTAAAACAATCTCTTATTAAATTCCACAAGCTAAAAATGGAAACTGAAACAGAAGATGGTCCATGAGCTTCATGATATTTAGATAATTCATCTCCTACACGAGTCCAAATTGCTAAGTCCACTGATCCTCCTTCAGGGAACCAAGGACAAGCATCATATACTAATTGCAAAAATTCCAGAAGTTGTGAGGTAGTTACCTTAGTTCCACGGGCTTTTAACATTGAAAGCAAAACCTGAGCAAATAAATCACGCTCCTTAGAGCCCTTTTGTCCCATATTATTTTACTTCTGACTCTTTCTCGAGTTACCGTCCTAAAAACGAAATTATTTCTTGTGGCCACACTATCTCACTCGAGAGTTCTACTTACCTGAAATCTTCCGAAATGCCTCACGCACTCAGGTCCCTGTGCGGGCGCCACTTGCCGCAGACCGGCTGCAGAAAGCTAGAAGTTCCTGGCGGTGAGGGGTAAGGAACTGAAAAGCACCAGTATGGGGTCAGAAGGGCCAAGACAACTGATGGTTGCAAGGCTAGTTTATTCAAAGAGCATGAATGTATATATAGGTTTAGTACGGAACGAATACCAGACAACAAATCAGCAAACCTTGTATTTCCACATAATTCTGTCGCCACTATCTATGCGCCATTATCTATGCGCCATTATCTATGCATCACTATCTATGCATCACTATCTATGCGTCAGCATGCCTTATGGGCCGTTCTTTGGAGATACAGACTTCCCCCTCAGGGCAGCACGTCCTTCTTCTGGGGAGCAACCAGGGGCTCTTAGATCCAGAGCAGGCACCTGGAACGAAACTGGCCGCAAGCCATTTTCCTTTTTTACGCTCAATACCGCAGCGTCAGGAGTGCATACCAAGAAAGAGACAAGCAGTTCTCCGCAAAGCAGAAAGCTGAATAAGCTTACAGCTTGGGGGCCACCACATCTTTCCTTTTCCCCAACACCCACAGGAGAATATCTTTCAACACGCATGCCATCAGACCATACAATCCACTACCCTTCTGCTTTGGTCTGAATATTTGTGTATCCCAAAATTTCATATGTTAAAATTCCAAAGGCCACATGATGCAATTAGGAGGCAGGGCCTTTGGGAGGTGCTTAGGTCATGAGGGTGGAGCTCTCCTGAATGGTGTTAGTGTCTTTACAAAAAAGACCCCACAGAGTTCCCTAGACCCTTCTACCAGGTGAGGATACAACAAGAAATGGGCAACCAGAAAAGGGCCTTCACCAGAACCTGACCATGCTGATACCTTGATCTTGGGCTTTTGCCTCCAGAACTGTGAGAAATTTCAGTTGTTTATAAGCCACCTGGTCTACGCTACTTTGTTACAGCAGCCCGAACACGCTATGACATCTTCTTTGTTTTGGTTTTTCCTGACTCCCGGCCACTCCCTGCCATGGAAGATTTTTAGAAAATGGCACATGACCAGTATTGCTATCATTATTTTTGATGATTTTTATATCCCATCGAAGTAATAGAAATACACAAAAAAAAGGGAAGGGGAGAGAGACAGAGAGAATGGAGGATAACTAAGAAGTATCTTAATTGACAGAACAGAGAAGGCTAAATATTCTTGAGCTAGTGGTGGTGGCCGGGGTATGAAAACCGAAAGAAGCAAGCCGGCTCCTGCCACAGCCAAACTCTACCCCCAGGTGGACATAGATTTGGTGCATCGGGTACTTCTCAAGTCGGGGAAGCCACACGGGAGTGGAACACAGTAAACTTAGTTGAAGGTTTGCTTAAGGAGCAGTGGGAAATGTGAATCTCTCCATCTTTCCTACCAAGGCAAGTGACTTGCCTTTCCCCCTCCCTGGAAGAAGCCTGGATGTTTACCCTCTCAAGATCTTAAGCTTAGAAAGGCTGAGCCTTCAGACCCTGAGGCACAAAGAAGGTTAGGAGTGGAATTCTAGTACCAAAAACAGGAGATTAAGTAACAATTTGCTTGCTAAAAAGTGGGCCCCCTGCTCCCCATCCCTGTTCAACTCCCAAACCTGGAAGTCAGCTTTATATAACATAGTGGTATTCCTCTCTAGGGAAACTAGCCTGCTCAAGATAAAAAATCTCCAAGACCTCTCGCCGTTGACCTTTGGTGGTCCCACAGATCAGTGGCCCAGTCACTGCCTGATCAATTTATAATGAAGTGCATCATTGACAAGTGCTACCGCTCCACCATCACCATCATCCCTCAGAAAACACACGGTAAGTTTCCAAACAGTTTAATGTATGTTGCTAAGAACCAAGGATGACCAAGCATTTGGGAAAACCTTTAATATGGACAGAGATAACATTCAAATACCAGGGAAAAGAATGTAGAAGAAAAATAGACAATGCTATGAGCAGGAAAAAACAAAGAATTAATTAATATCCCCAACTGATAAAAAGGAAAAATATTGCTTATGTTATTTTCCAAGTAGATGTAATAAAAGAAAGACTATGGAGGGAAAGAAAGAAATATCAGAGAGAAAAATGATAATAGCATAAACTTAAAATACAAGTAGGCAGACTTAAAGATAAGTTAAGGAAGCAGAACATAAGGAAGAGATTAACATTAGGAGAAAAAAATTAAAGATGTGTCTCATCTGTCAAGGATAAATACTGTGGCGATAACAACACACACAGGAGGCACACAGTGAGCTAAAGACCAAACTCTGCATAATAATTACATTACGAAAATTATTAATTCATTCATTAATTATGCTACTGATCACATTTAAATATTGAAAGTCAATTTTAAAAGAATTTTTCTTTCTTTTTCTCTAGTCACCTTTAGTCTAAGCAGACTAGTTTACCAGTATACTTAACACTTTGTACATTGTGTTCTACATATTTCAATGTTGATGGTAGAATGGTTACAGTAATGGATTTGAAATCCAAATAGATTTTGCAATTTTCCTTTCTAAACATGTCTAACTGAGGCAAAAGTCTTTAGCCAGTTAAATAATCAATAATAACAATTCTATAGCTCTGTGTGGTATACATTGGAGTAAATATAGGTGTTAAATATTTATGCCAGGATTCAATATCATGTGTCTGCTTGTCTTATTTTAGAGACAGACTGTCAACTCAGAAGCAATGAAAACAATCAAATATATTTATTGATTGATATTTAGAAACATTTTATCTTCTCTGTTTAGAGGTTAGTTGCATTTTAAAAGAAATTGTGGGTATTGCCGTTTATTTAATAATAGAATTAACAGAACTAAGGAGGGATTTGCAGAGAAGGTAAAAGAGGTATTGGTGAAGTAATTGCTCCCTTGTGGCTTAATCCTTAAAGACCCTAGGCCAATGAGCTGTGTGAAGGTTTACTATGGATGCTTTTCTAGGCACTAAATTTGCATGTGATGTCAACATCCTATTTATGGCATATGATTGCTGGAGACTCAATGAGCCATTTGAATGGCAAACAGTTAATAGATTACTTTCTGTCCTTCTGTTTTACTCATGTGGTATTTGTAGGAAAAGTTTAATTGCTCCGATGTTCTTTTAAATAATTAAATGGCTTGTTTGCTGTATTTTCCCCCTGATATAAAGAATGGCTGAAAATAATTCATCTTGAAATTGAGTAATAGCCATGACTTTGTGTTACAGGAAATTAACTATCTTGGAAATTTTTTAATATGCTGTTTCAATTAAATTCAAATGGTAAATAGAGCATTTTTATCTGTATGGGGCAAACATGTTCTGCTACTACAATTTCTCACACTGTGTTCTCAGTACCATCAGTTATTTCAAAGCTGAGATTCTTAAAAGTTCAGATATCATTATTGAACCAAAGTTTCTTTTGAGAAACAAACTCTCCTTGACAAACATGACAGATCATGAGTAAAGTCTTGGAGGACAGGGAAGCCGCCTGAATCACTGCCGTATCATCTCATAGTTGGGGCCCACAGCAGAGATTTTATGAGTTCCAATGAGATGAGTAAGATGAGTGTTCTTGAAACACAGGATGTGACAGCCCACTGGCGATCACGACACTCATCAGAGATGTGCTCACAGGTCATCAGAACAGATAACAGTATTTGCTTATGTCCAGTCTCCTAAACGATTTTTCTTCTCAAGAAAAATTACTATGTCAAGGACTTAGCATTACCACTTTCTTCTTATCTTGATCTTTCCAGGGATGTTGTGAGGACTAAACTCACTCATTCATCTACACATTCATTAATACAAAATTATTATTGACTGCCCACTCTGTGCCAGTCATTGTTCTAGGTGCTCAGAACATAAATAAATATAAACAAAGTCCCCCAACTCCACCCAGTGCTTACATTGAGGGGCTCAGACTAAGAGTACAAATGGATTCTATTCACCATGTATCTAGGTATTAAATGGTTAGACATCAAGTTAACAAATGCCTGAATACGTGCACTTTATCTTCCTACCCAAAAAATGCACCTTTAAGATACTCAGGATCAAATTCAGAATTCTCAAACTCCTTGAAACTCCCCACTAGAACATGGCAGTGCAGGGAGAGGAGCCAGCCCCCAGCCTCTGGCTGCCAACTGGAGCCCAGCTTCCCATCCTGTCACCCCCTCCTCCCTTTGCCCTGCAAAGTTCTCCTGCACGCTGTGTGGAATCTTCTAGGAATCTTCTGAGCCTGTCCAAGTTCAATCTACACTTTCTGACAACGATTCTTGAGCATAGGGGTACAGTTGGAAAGAGATCCATGTAGGCCTTGGAAGTAAGTTCAGGATCACTTGGGAGAGGAATTCCAGTATAGAGAGTGGTCTAGAAAGGGAGGCTTGGTTCTCTGGGTAAGCAAATCCTCCCTTTGACCCACGAGGGATCAGCATTTCAGGCCTCTCCTGCAACTCCAGTGGGGCAGATTCTGACTGAGTAACCATGGGTGGAGGGACCAGTTAATAAAGGGGGTCTCCTACCCTAGGGGACCCTCCTTACCAATCTCGTAGACTTTGCCTTTTCTTCTCTGCCAATGAAACCACCTGAGCCTGGAGTTTTCCTTTTATGGAATTTTTTTTTTTAATGAATTCAGTTTCTCCAGTAGATACACTTCTATTCAGGTTATCTATTTATCCTTGATGAGTTTGGGTAGTTCATGACTTTCAAGGAATTACTCTATTTCATTCAAATTGTCGAATTTATGTGCTTAGAATTATTTGTAATATTTTCTTACTATCCTTTTAATGTATGTGAGGTCTCTAGTGATATCCCTTCTCATTCCTGATAATGGTAATTTGCGTATTCTCTTTTTTTGCTTTGTGAGTCTGGCTAGAGGTATATCAATTTTATTGATCTTTTCAAAAATAAGATTTTGGTTTCATTGTTTTTCTCTATTGTTATTCTGTTTTTAATTTAATTGACTTCTGCTCTTATCTATATGATTGTCTTCCTTCCCCTTTTGTTTTTCTTTTTCTAGTTTCTTAAGGTAGAAATTCAGGTTGTTGATTTGAAATCTTCTTTTTTAATACAAGCTGTCATGAGTTGAGTTGCGTTCCCCCTAAATTCATATATTAAAGTTCTAAGCCCCAGTACCTCAGAATGTGACCTTATTTGCAAATAAAGTCTTTGCAGATGTAATTAGTTGAGGTAGGATGAACTCATTCTGGAGTAGGATGCATCCCTAATCCAGTATGATGGTGTCCTTATGAAAAGGGGAAATTTGGATACACACATGCATACAGGGAGAACATCATATGAACGCAAAGACAACCATCTACTAGACAAGGAGAGAAGCCTGGAGCAGATCCCTCCCTTACAGCCCTCAGAAGGAACCAACCTTGGCAACACCTTGATTTCATGCATATAGAATGAAGGCCCTCAACACTGTGAGACAATGAATTTCTCTTATTTAAGCCGCTCAATTTGTGCTACTTTGTTACGGTAGCCCTGGCAAACTAAACATTAACTTTTAATGCTATAAATTTTCTGCTAAAGCACTGTTTTAGCTGCCTTTCACAAATTTTGCTATTTTTAATTTTCATTTTTGTTTTGTCAAAATATTTTCTGATTTTCCTTGAGATTTCCTCTTTGGTCCCTGGATAATTTAGAAGTGTGCTGTTTACTTTCCAAAAATTCAGTTATTTTTTTCAGTTAACTTTCTGTCATTTATTTCTTCATTAGTTCCAGTAAAGTTAGAGAACAAAATTTATAAGATTTAAATTCTTCAAAAATTTTTAAGATTTGTTTTGTGACGCAGGATAACTCTTGGTAAGTGTTCCATTTGAACTGAGAGAGAGACTATGTAGTCTGCTCTTGTTGGGTAGAGAGTTCCATAAATTTCAATTAAATCTAAGTTTGTTAAGTGTGTGCTTTTTACCTCTTGCTGATTTTTCTCTCTACTTGCTCTATTGATTGTTTAGAAAATAGGATGGAAGACTCCAACTCAAATTGTGGGTCTAATCTGTGCATTTTGCCTTTCAGTTCTATCAGCTTCTGCACTCTTACAAAGGGCATACACATTTGGAAACGTTATGTCTTTCTGGTGAATTGACTCTTGTCATTATGTAATGTACCTCTTTATTTCTGTCAATTTTCTAAGTTCTAAAGTTGCCATTGATATTAATATAGCTATTCCAGCTTATTTGTTATTAGTGTATATATGGTATATCTTTTTCAATCCTTTTACTTTCAATCTACTTAAACCATTATGTTTAAAGTGGGTTTCTTATAGACAGCATAGATTTTGGAAGGGATTCTAATGCCAGTGTAATCATTAAGTTTCTAGTATGAACCCGGTGCTTTCTCAATGCTTCAGATATAGCATGGAGACCACACTTTTTTTATGAAGTCCAAAGAGAAAATTTACTTGTTACACAAAATTTGTATTCTGAAGTCGACTTTAACTCCATAAAGTTACCATGTATTCATAATATCTCATATTTATCTGCCCTGGAAGGTGAGACTGGTGATCTGAACAGGGTACTTTTTCTTCAGGGTTTGACTGCAAAGAAGACCAGGGGACAGAAACTAGCATTCAAAAACTAAGTTAAACATTGATAATGAGCTTTTTCTGTCTCATTATCAGTGTTCTGGCAGCCATGCAATTTTCTGCAGGAATCAAATCCTGTCTAAAGAGCTTTTCTTCCACCAGACTCTTCTTTGTTGTCATTCCATTCTGACCAGCAGTTTCCTGATTGTAGTTGCTAACATGTAACACCTTTGCATGTGTCAGTTTCCAAAATTATAGCTTGTTTTGTGATCATAACAGCTTAGAGGGTTGTTTCCTGTTTCCTTAACAGTGTCAGTCTGAAAGTCACCATGTAATAAAGGCTGTTTCTGTGAAGGTTCCTGCACATGGCTAATTTCTTAGGGAGACGTCTTTATTTTTATGTAGTACCATTTCCCCAGCCTCATCCTAGACACCAGAATCCATGTGGCCTATGAGAGGAAAGGTATTGGGCAAAGAGAGAACTTGGGCTGTGATGCAGTGTCAACAAAGGCTCCAGCTGTTGTTGAAGAAGATCTGAGTTTGGGATGATCCTTCATAAGTGTCCCATGATGGGATGAAGTGTCCAAGCCATTATGTCCTTGCCTCAGCCGGTAATAGTATATAATATAAGCAGCCCTGGGAAGGGGATGTGACTTTGGAAAAGGCTGCTCTATGTAATTGAGGTACTGTCTGCTGGCAGTGCTCCTAGGAGCTGGGAGAATAAGTCCTTTACTCATGCAGGGAGATCTGGAAGGTCTGTCACAGCATCCACTGCACTGAGGTATATGGTGAGAACTTGGTCACAGATGTTAGGTTGAGGCCCCTAATGCCTTAGCTAAAACTCAGCTTCAAAACTGGCCAGGGCAAGGAAAATGCCATTTGATGCTCTGTTACTCTATGACTCTTTAACCTTTCTCCTTCCGTTTTCTGGAAGCATGATTGGCATGAGTTCGGGAGGGGCAAAGCCTGTAAATGATGAGATGTAGTCTGTGGTCCTGACTGTGGGAGTTTTAGGGCTGTGGGCACAGAATCAGAAAGGTCATTAGAGAGACTCCTCAACACCCTGCTGTGGACAGCTGCCACCCTAATGGTAACATGTAAAATGCTCTTCTGTTTAGGAATACACATGTCCTTTCCCTAGATGCATTGTTAGCTAATTGTTGACTCACTAATTCATTCATTCATCATTCATTTATTCAGGACACACTTACAGAACATTGTCTGCCCAAAAAAAAAAAAAAAAAGTACTATGATATATGATGGAAATAAAGAAACAACATAAGACATAGACCCTGCCTTAAAGTGCCTTACATTATAGTAGGTGGAGACTGACATAATTATGTATGGAGTTACATGAGCACACAAAAGAGAAAACAGTAAATGACACCAGGAAGATCAGAAAAGGTTTCATAGATGAGATACCACTTGCCTTCTGATACATGTGTCAAAGGACAGTAAGCAAAGAATCAGAGAAAGGGGATCTTTATGCTTCTAATACTCATGCATTTCCTACCTGCCTTAGATGCTGGGAAAATACAAAATCCTGTACATATGCAGTAGTAAGAGAGATCGGTAAAATTTTGTGATAATTTAGGCCAAGGACTGTGCAAATGTTATGTTAATACCTAAATTAATCCTCACAGTATCCAAATCTGGGAAGTGTTATTAATCCCATTAATTAATAAAGAAGGTGAGGCTAACTAAATAGGTCCTGTCTATCAATACAAGAACCAGGCTGTAGGGGCACAGGTTATAGGGAATGAGATTGCATTTAGGATGCATTGGCATCTCAAGTTCTCATTTTCCTAGTCTGTTGATCCTGTTCTCGGTATTAATGGCAGCCATAACTTCATTTGCATCCCCCAAAATGAACCGTAGGACCTGGTCACGGGAGGCTGAGGGGATGATTGCCTGTCACACCTGCCAGCTTGGCTGATTTGGGATCTCATCAGCTCTCATCAGTGTGTACATAGTGTCTTGGCAAGAGTACTCTGAATGTTTCACATGAATGGTATTGCAAAGGAATCTTTTTTCTTTGTTTCCCCAATGATATATTTCTACAGTCAGATATCTTTGGCTTTTCCCCAAACAAAACACATCTAGTCTTCCCATTGTGTCATCATTCAAGGTTACAGCCTGCTTCTTTGGGCTTTCACTAAATAGTAGTAAGAAGAGCTACCAGATAAAGAGTTTTCTGTGTATGGTTGATTGTGAGGTTGAACATAGAGAGGAGAGAGGAAATAGTTTTTAGGTTTTACTTTCAAGGTTGAGGGAGGAGCATTTGGAAAAGCCTAGAGACAAAATATCATGCAATATTTGGTAAGATGTTAGGAGATAAGGTAAGTATGGCTAGAAAAATAAAATATAAGTGTCTTTTAAGGCAAGGGATGTGGAAAGAGAAGTACATTGAACTGATGTCATTAAAAACGATGTGGGCAATATTAAGGAGTTCAGACTTTCCCCTAAAGACCACGGGAAGATTTTCTTTTTAATAAATTTATTTATTTTTGGCTGTGTTGGGTCTTTTTTGCTGTGCGTGGGTTTTCTCTAGTTGCGGCGAGCGGGAGCTACTCTTCGTTGTGGTGCGCGGGCTTCTCACTGCGGTGGCTTCTCTTGTTGAGGAGCACGAGCTCTCGGAGTGTGGGCTTCAGTAGTTGTGGCCCACGGACTCTAGAGCACAGGCTCAGTAGTTGTGGCACACGGGCTTGGTTGCTCCTTGGCATGCGAGATCTTCCTGGACCAGGGCTTGAACCTGTGTCCCCTGCATTGGCAGGCGGATTCTTAACCACTGCACCACCATGGGAAGATTTTGAAGTATTTCAAGTAGAAAATCAGACTGTCCAAACCATTGAAACTGTTGGATGGAGGTGGGGCAGGACTTCTGATAGGAAGTCCAGTTAAAAGATGTTGCAGCAATTCATATAAAAGAGAATTTTGTATTAAAAATGCATTATTGACACCTTCTAACTCTACTTCAAACCAGACACAGTCTGTGGACGGAGAATGCAGCAAAGGAGACCCTTGTCTCCAAAGGATTTCTTGTACCTTTGCAAACACAGCTTTTGGTATCAAACAGAGGGCTTTCAAACACTTATTTAGGATGCCCCTTAGGATCCTCTAAATGAAAAATCATCGCTAATTTTGAGGGGCTTAGGAATAATTGCCTTTAAAACACCAAATTGAATTTCCAAATACCAAATTAAAAATGTAAACAAAGTTGAGATATTTGAGTAAATGTTTACAATATTAGGCATTTGAGAATAATTCAGCCTCAGTTCTCACAAGACTTTGATTTCTGAAGTTTGAGGTTATGATTTTTTAAATTACCTGAAACTATTTATATTTAAAGTTGAAAGAAATGCGAGATATCACCAGGCAGTCCCTGATGCAGACAAAAACACCCCCCTCTGGAGCTCCTGCAACGGCTTGCCTCTGGCCTCTGGTTCCAGACTCCAGCCCTCCCTGCAGCCAGAGAAGACATCCTGAAATGCCAACCTACTCACGCTGGACCCCTGCTTAAAGATCTCTGATGCCCACACATTGCCCCCAGGACACAATCTTAACAAGTTGGTGAGGCCTTCAGGGTCTTCCCCAATTTTACCCCTGTGACATTCGCAGCTTCAGCTCTGCCTTTCCAATACTCCAAAGTACCAAGCCGCTGGTGTTCCCTGTCACCTGTGCATGCAGCCTTCCATTGACTTGTCATATTCCTCACGTCTCTAAAATGATGACCTATCCTACCACCCCATTCCTCACATCCTATCAGCCTTTTAACACTAACCTCACATTTCCCTAAGTGGAAAAGCATCCAGGAACCTCATCTCAGACCTCCCCATCACGGAGTGGATAGAGGACAGGACAGTATTGAGAATCACTCAGAAAGGGAATGGCACAGATCAGCCCAAACCAAGGTGGAGACGCCAATGGAGACTCCAGGTGACGTCACTCAGAGGCAGACTGCCCTCGCATGCTCCTCAGCTAAAATTTCGCAAGGAGAGTCTATAAACAACTAAAATTGCTTTTTGTTGATTCCACTAATCAGCCTGCTCAAGGACAGAGTGTCCAGACTGCCCTCTCTGCCGGCTGCCAGCTAATCAGTTTATCCAAAAAAAAAACCCAAAATACAAAAAACTATAAACAAGATTCATCATGCTCTGATTGCCTGAATTTTGCCTTTTCTCCTCTCTCTGTGCTCTCTCTCATCAATCCTGATTTTGACTTTGTTTCTTACTCAAACTGCAACTGACCTCCTCAAATGTGAGTGAATACAGTAATCTCCCCCCTGTCTGTGGGGCTGTGTTTCAAGACCCCCAGGGGATGCCTGAAACCACATGTACTACTAAAGGCTGCATATACTATGTTTTTTCCTATACATACCTACCTATGATAAAGTTCAATTTGTAAATTAAGCACAGTAAGAGATTAGCAATAATAACAATAAAATAGAACAAGTATAACAATATGTGTAATGAAAGTTACATGAATGTGGTCTCTCTCTTTCAAAATATCTTATTGTACTATACTCACCCTTCTTCTTGTGATGATGCGAGATGATAAAGCACCCATGTGATGAGATGAAATGAGGTGAATGACATAGTTTTGGGCTACTACTGACCTCCTGACCGTGAGTCAGAAGAAGGATCATCTGCTTTGGGTGATCCTGGCTCATGGACCCATGATGATGTCGATGGTTGGGTGTCAGATGCAGACAATGTAAATGGTTGGGGATCCCTGGCGGGAGGGAGGCGGATGGCACAAGATTTAATCATGCTGCTCAGAATGGTGGGCAATTTAAAACTTATGAATTATTTATTTCTGGAATTTTTCATTTAATATTTTCAGACCACAGTTGACCACAGGTAACTGAAACTGTAGAAAGCAAAGTAAAACAGCAGTTCAGAGGGGACAACTGTAATCTCCATGCAAATAGCTAAACAGCATGCAAAATAATTTTCTAAAAGTGTCTGAATAATTCTCTGATAGTACCAAACATGCAGTAGAGTGGTACTATCAGTACATTTTTAATAAATTAATTAAAGCTGCTGACTCCAAGTAGACACATCTTAGTTAGCAGGATACTTTTCTCTCAACATCTCTGAAGAAGCTCCAAATAGGAAATTTGCTTTAAGAAAATAATAACTGACTTCAGTACCTCTCCAATTTGTAATTTCTTTAACTTGTCAAGATTTTGCTTGCTATTATATATATATATGTTTTAAAATTTATTTTAATTTATTTTTGGCTGCGTTGGGTCTTTGTTGCTGCACGCAGGCTTTCTCTAGGTGCAGCGAGTGGAGGCTACTCTTCGTTGCAGTGCGTGGGCTTCTCATTGTGGTGGCTTCTCTTGTTGCAGAGCACGGGCTCTAGGTGCACAGGCTTCAGTAGTTGTGGCTCAGGGTCTCAGTAGTTGTGGCTCGCGGGCTCTAGAGCGCGGGCTCTAGAGCGCAGGCTCAATAGTTGTGGCGCACGGGCTTAGTTGCTCCTTGGCATGTGGGATCTTCCCAGACCAGGGCTCGAACCCGTGTCCCCTGTGTTGGCAGGCGGATTCTTAACCACTGCGCCACCAGGGAAGCCCCTTGCTATTATATTTTATGTTTTCTGCTAGGAGAAGTATTACAATCAAACGGAAGAAAATGTGAATTTAGAGTTTAAATCTTGGCTCTTCCTATTATTCAGCCTTGGGCAAGATACCTAGTCTCTCATCATAAGTCTCAATTTTCTCATCAGTAAAATGAGCATAATAATTTATAACTTTATAACGTTATTTTGAGCATAAATTAAAATAAGCAATGTAAACTCTTTGAGAATATGGTTGAGACTTTTTGTTCTCTGTCTTTGGCAGGATATTCTCATCTGTTAAAGCCACCACCTTGCTTCCATACAATCTATGCATGTTCCTAAGAAAGATGGAAACTTTGTGAGCTATAATGTACTCTAGAACACTCATTATTTAATGCACCAGGCTGAAAAGGAGTTAATTCATATAATACAGGGAACGACCGCAAGCTAACGTGGTAACACAGGAAAGGATGGGAAGAGGTCATATGTGCCACGTTGCTATGATACCAGCTATTCTAATATTTTGATTAATAGACTTAAGAGAGCAAGCCATAAACATATCTTTTAACATTTAAATACTGAAGTGTTGGAAAGAAGACTAGGGCACTGTCTTTCACCTCATTACTTAAAATTAGATCTTCAAGCACCCTATCAATAGCACTCTGGTGGCAGTTTAGTACTGTCAGTGCTGGTGCAAGTCTGTGTCTTTAATTATTTGAATGGTCCTTTAAAAACAAGTTAAGAGGTTGGTATTCTCCAAAGCAATTCTTTCAAGCCTAGTAGATAATACTAGAGGATAACAACATATCCTCTAGCAAGATTAGCAAGATTGCTTTATATATTAAAAAGTCAAAGAAAATAAAGAGGACTCAAATTTTAAAACTTGAAGATCCTTAAGTCTACTACCATCATTTTATCAGTGAAGAATGACAATTAAGTGATTTACATGAAATCACAAAAAGTAAAAGCTGGATCAGAGGTATCCTAATGGCTACTGGAATGGTCGGTAGAAAAAAAGCAAAGCAAATAAACTAGGCTGAGAAATTAGCCATCTTATAGCAGAAATTAGGTTAGATCCTACTTTAAAGATGATGAGGCTCTAAGGAAATGATTCTCATGAATCAAATTCACAATAAATGGATTTTCAGGACAAAAATTTAAAAAACAAAAATGCTGGCAATGCCTTAATGATCAGAACTCTCTAGAAGATATTAGCTTAGGAAAAGTAATTTATTTGGGTCCAGGATGTCTGAGAGTTAAAAACATCTATTTTGAAATATTATCATACATCTGTAATACTCACTACTGAAACTAAAAAGACATTAACATTTTGCCATATTGGGTTCAGATTTCTCTATCTTTTTATTTTTTAAAAATTCTTAAACAAATATCTAAATAAACAGTTAAAAGAATTACCTAAAGCCACACTTCTCTCTTATCCCTTCCTCATCTTTCCCTCCTCAGACTTGACCATCACCCTGAAGTTAGTATAATACATGTTCAGGCATGGTTTTGTATCTCTACTATGTATGTGTAAATCCATAGGGTTAACAATTTACGTAAATCATATTCTAATACATTCATCCTATTATAGCTTCCTTTGTCCCCCTCAACTTTAAGTTGAGAGATTTATACATGTTGATACAAAAACATCTAGTTCACTTATAATCTCAATTTGAATTAACCTTGCAACTAAGAGACAACTGGAGTTATTTCTCACTTTTGTACTATTATAATCCCTGCTACAATAAACGTTCTTGTATCTGTCTTCTGGGGCACGTTTCTTTGTGTGTTTATGTATGAGAATTCTTTAGACGTAGCCATAAGAAAGTTTACTGATAAGTTGAAAGATGTTCTTTAACATCACTAAATATGCCCAATTGCCTGCCGTAGTAGTGGTGCCAGTTTACATTTCCAAAGTAAAAGTGTTACCATTTCCCCACAGTTTCCTCATTACATGATATAGTCAGTAAGCTGAATAATGGGCCTCCAAAGATGTCCACATCCAAGTTCCTGGAACATTACCTTTGCAGATGTAGGTTTGAGATGGAGAGATTATCCACTTCTGCATTATCCGCGTGGGCCCAATGTCATAACAGGAGTCATTATAATAAGGAGTCAGGAGAGTCAGAGAAAGGTATGTGAGGATGGAAGAGGTCAGAGAGTCAGAGATTTGAAGATTGTACACTGCTGACTTTGAAGGATGGAGGAAGGGGCCACTAGCCAAGGAATGCAGGCCACATCTAGAAGCTGAAAAAACAAGAAGTAGATTCTCCTCTGGAGCCTTCAGAAGGAACCAGCCATGCCAGTACCCTTACTTTCACCCAGTGAGATGGATCGTGAGCAACTAACCTCCCAAACTGTAGAATAATACACTTGTGTTGTTTGAAACCACTAAATTTTTGTTAATCAGTTACAACAGCAATAGGCAACTAATACACATAATGTTATAAGACTCGGTGTTGGTGTTCCGTTTGTTTGTTTGTTTTTGCCAAAATGAGGGCTGTGATGATTTGTATTTACCTACCTACTAGTTTGTTTGAGCCTCTTTTTATATTGGGTTGGCCAAAAAGTTCATTCGTTTTTTTTTCCGTAAGTCGGCTCTAGTAGCACTTGTTGTCTTTAGCTTCATTTGAAACACTTTTGTTAGATTGTATTGTGACAGCTGTCATATCAGCGTGCATTTTAAAAAAAAACCCTACCGAATTAGTGAATTTTTGTGTAGCCATTTTAATATTGAAGATGGAAGAAAAAAAGCAACATTTTCAGCATATTATGCTTTATTATTTCAAGAAAGGTAAAAACGCAAAAAAAGATTTGTGCAGTGTATGAAAAATGTGCTGTGACTGATCAAACATGTCAAAAGTGGTTTGCGAAGTTTCATGCTGGAGATTTCTTGCTGGACGAAGCTCCACAGTCGGGTAGACCATTGACGTTGATAGCAATCAAATCGAGACATTAACTGAGAGCAGTCAACGTTATACCACACAGGAGATAGATGACATACTCAAAATACCCAAATCAAGCATTGAAAATCGTTTGCACCAGCTTGGTTATGTTAGTTGCCTTGGTGTTTGGGTTCCATGTAAGTTAAGCGAAGAAAACTTTCTTGACCATATCTCCAAGTGCGGTTCTCGACTGAAACGCAATGAAAACGTTCCGTTTTTAAAACAAATTGGAAAAGTGGATACTGTACAGTAATGTGGAACGGAGGAGATCGCGGGGCAAGCGAAATGAACCACCACCAACCACACCAAAGGCCGATCTTCATCCAAAGAAGGTGATGTGTGTATGGTAGGAGTGGAAAGGAGTCCTCTATTATGAGCTCCTTCCGGAAAACCAAATGATTAATTCCAACAAGTACTGCTCCCAATTAGACCAACTGAAAGCAGCACTTGATGAAAAGCGTCTGGAATTAGTCAACAGAAAACACATAATCTTCCATCAGGATAACACAAGACCGCATGTTTCTTTGATGACCAGGCAAAAACTGTTACAGCTTGGCTGGGAAGTTCTGACTCATCCACCGTATTCACCAGACACTGCAGCTTCAGATTTCCATTTATTTTGGTCTTTACCAAATCCTCTTAATGGAAAAAATTTCAATTCCCTGGAAGACTGTAAAAGGCACCTGGAACGGTTCTTTTCTCATAAAGATAAAATTTTGGGAAGACGGAATTATGAAGTTGCCTGAAAAATGGCAGGAGGTAGTGGAACAAAACGGTGAATACATTGTCAATAATGTTCTTACTGAAAATGAAAAATGTGTCTTTTATTTTTACTTAAAAACCGAAGGAAACTCTTGGCCAACCCAATACATATATTAGTCATTTTTGGTTTTTCCTTTGTGAATTGCCCAAACTATGTGCCGATTATCATCTTCTTAATGATTTAAAGAAATTCTCTATAGTACCAAAGTTTCTCAAACTCAGCACTATATGCATTTTGAGCCAGATAATTCTTTGTTGGGTGGGGCTATCTGTGCACTGTAGGAATGTTTAGCAGCATCCCTGTCCTATATCCACTAAATGACTGCCCTCCTGCATTATAATTATTAATTTTGATGACCTAATGTCATCAGACATTTACAAAATTCCCCAGAGGACAAAATCACCCCCAGTTGAAGACAACTACTCTATATTTATCTATCTGAATATTTTATATGCTACTCTGAGGTCAGTTATTCTTTTATAAGACAATGGTTTGTTGAATATTTCATGTTTTAAATAGTAGTACAGACACTTTATCAACCTTTCATTTTCTAGCTTGTCTTCCCTATGTTGTTTATGAAGTGTTACCCTCTGCCAGTGGTCCTCACGCTTATATACCTAACACCCACTTGGAGGGCTTTTAAAACAAGGATAGGTGGATGTTACCTCTGGAGTTTCTCTGCATGGGGCCCTAAAATTTGCACTTCTAACAAATTCCCTGAGGATGTTGATCCTGCTGGTCCTGGGACCACAATTTGATAAGATGCTTTGTCATAAAGATTCTTTTATTTTTTAAAAAGTTTTTATAGCTTCAGCTTTTCCATATTTAGGTCTCTAATTCATCAGATTTTCTTTTCGTGTGTAGGGTTAGGTGGATTTCTTGTTTCATCTGCTTTTTCTTCATACAGATAGACAATTACACAGCACCATTTCCTGAGTTATCAATTCCTTTGATTTTATTATGTTATGGCAGATTTTTAATTACTGGCTTATATTTTTAAAATAAATTTTTTAATGCTAAAATAATTTATATTGACAGAAAACTTGTGAAAATAGTATGGATAGTTCCCATATAACCCACCTAGTTTTCCCTATTGTTAACATTTTAAATTAGTAGGGAACATTTTTGACAATTAATGAACCAATATTGATACAGTATTTTAAACTAAAGTCCATACTGTATCCATATTTATTTATTTTCTAATGTCCTTTTTCCATTCCAGAATCCCATCATTATCACATTATTTGTCATGTCTTTTTAGACTCCTCTTGGCTGTGACAGTTTCTCAGACTTTTCTTGTTTTTGATGACCTTGACAGTTTTGAGGAATATTGGACAGGTATTTTGTAGACTGGCCTTCATCTGGGATTTATCTGATGTTTCTCTCATGATTAGACTGGGGCTGTGGAGTTTGGGGAGGAAGATCATTGAGGTAAAGTGTCATTCTCATCCCATCTATCGAGGGTACATACTTACACTATTGATGTTAACCTTGATCATCTGGCTGCTGTAGTGTTTGTCAGATTTCTCCACTGTAAAGTTACTCTTTTTCCACTTTCTGTACTGTACTTTTTGGAAGAAAGTCTTATGCCCACACTTAGGAGGGTGGGGAGTTATGCTCCCTCCTTGATTGAGGGCAGAGTATCTACATGTATTTGGAATTTTATGGCACAGGAGATGGTGTCTCTTCTTTCCCATTTATTATTCAATCATTTATTTATGTAAGTATGGACCACAGATATTTATTTTATTCCTTGGGTGATGTGTGTATGGTAGTCAGTCACCAATCTGTCAGTCCATCCGTCTTTATTCTCTTGCAATATTACCTGATATTTATTGAATTCTTACAATAAATCAATAAATATAGTCACAGCTACTCCACATTCTGTTTTATTCATCATTGGAATGGAAGTATTTTCTCTCCAGGGTCCCAAAGGAAGTAGAATCTATCTAGCAGTCCTTGTTATTACCAATTCCACTTCTCAGTGGAAAATGATCAGAGTGAATGATTTCTCTAAATGTGCACAAAGGGCCATATGAGGGTTAGGGAGGTGTGTTTCCTTGGCAGCTGTCAGGAAGGTGCATTGTTGATTAAACTAGGAAAGCAAGAACCTTACTAAGAGGATGTCCATCTACTCTGCTATAATGAATTGGTGCGTGTTATTGCATTTTAAGTCAGGAAAATATCATTCTGTAATCTGCATAATAAATTAGGGCTCTATTTGTACATTACAAGGTAAGAAACAAATATGCTGATGAACAGTTGCTCTGCTGAGGGCAAGTACATCAGGCAAAGAGAACCAGATACATGAAAACAGATGGTCTATGTGACAGGTGGGTACAGGGATGCTTCAGTGGAGAACCAGCTTCTGGATCCTCATCCAGATAGGACAGATGTATGGCACTTGTTGCCAAAGAACAATAAAAGATAGGAGAGCCCAAAAATCAAAGCTCCTGGGGCAGCAAGGCAGAGTTTGAAATACGTAAGAACTGTGGGAACAAATTATTCTAGTTATGAGGGGATCTGGCTGTTTACTGCCTCTCACCAATACAAAATATGACTTGGTCATCATGAATCATGTTACTTGTGGACATGTGCAACCCTTCCTTACCTGCCAGAGCTCTGCTATTTGTCACCTGTGAGATGGAGGACAGACTCAGCCACCCTTCATAAAATGGTATTTTTGACTGAATTGCAATCCATGGAAGCTTAAAAATTCTGCTTGATGCTTTACCCTCTTCTCATTTGAGGAAACAACATTTTCAATGAAGAATTCATGTTTATTGTCTCTTTTTTAGAAGTCTGAGATTACTTTTCCCTGAACATCTGCTGTCTAATGATCACTTTGGAAAGTAGGTTGTTTTCTCCCCATTATACAGATGAAAAATAGCTCAGAGAGCTGAATTCCTGGCTCAGGGACCCACAGGTGGTAGCTGGCAGAGATACCATCTGAGTCTGGGCAGGTTTGTATAGTTCCCTTGACTAAGCTTGCCCCAGTCACAGTGACGCCTCTCTCCACTGCCTGGTGAGCTCTGATGAGCCCTGCTTCCTGGAGATGAAATACTCACTGATGAGTCTTTTCAGGGAGGGTTGTCAGATTTAGCAAATAAAAATACAAGATAACTAATGGTTAACTTTTTAGTATAAGTATGTCCCAAGAAATACTTGTGTCTAGTATTTTATCTGGCAGTATCATTTTAAGGAGAGCTTTTATTAAAGTACCTTTTACATTGTATTCCCAGGAGACACGCTGGTTCTCCTTTTTAAATAGAGCTGCAAGGGTACTCATGCACATGCACTCCTTAAAGGAATGACCATATCAGAATAATTTCTCAATCTCCAGCAGGAAAAATTTTACATGTAGAAATATTCAATAAATATGTGTTGAATGAATTCCCTAAAGTTAAGATAGACTTACCCTTATTTATATATTGTGGTAAAAATCACTTAAGGATATTTAGAATAGCAAAATAGCATATTAGAAATAGATATGAAATAAAAATAAAAAGAAAGGAAAAGATGATAACGAATATGAACTTGGAACAATGAATACAAAAATCTGAACCATGAAGACCTTTGCTGCATATAGGAATGGAGTAACATCTAGTTCTACCATAGTCTCTTCTGAGAATATTGCCTTTTTCCTAACCTAAGCATGTTACTAGCTGTAAGTAGCAAATATCCCATCCACCCCTCCCTTCCCCGCTGCCAGGACTGCAGGCTCAGCTCTGACCAGGTTCAGGGACATGCCTGACCTGGGAAGAAACCTCAGAAGCCCAGTTCCATCTTCTGGTGACTCATCCTCACCTCAAGGGGCTGCTAGCCTAGATTTGGACATTGTATCCTGGCTTTGACATCCTGGCAGGCACTCATGGTGCCCTAAGTGAGACACTTTAACCTATTCTCAGCAGTCCCATTAAGGACTGGATCCTGTCTGGAATGCAGTGGGTAGCACCAGCTCCCTGCTCCAACACGTCCATAGCCAACCTGAATGTCATCATGTGGCCTACTTCTGTAACCCCTATTTCCTTATGCTGCTTATTAATCAAGATATTTTGTCACCTTTTTTGGGGTACCACTCTTTTAGTACACAATCAGGTTGCTCTGTTTGGATCCCTTTTACCATTTTTGTACATATATATCCCTCAATGCCCTTTTGTTTCCAATACTAATGCCCATTTAAAGGAGGACTGTCCTCAGGCTTTTGTAGCCTCACTCGCCTGCACCAAGGGAACCCAGAGTGTCTAGGAATTTAAATTCTCCTTATCCTGGACAGCCTACCAGGTAAACCTAATCTCCCATTCCTTGGGATATCCTTGTGGCATAAGTTCTCTGTGGTATAGCTTACACTCCAGAATTCCCCTGTGGGATCAGGCGAAGAACTACCCTCTGTAAGACTTTGCTTGGTTTTCTTCTTCCCTCCTTGCTTCCCACTACCTTACTGGTTTTCTCTAGAAGCACTTCCTTGATGAATCACTTGCACTTGCATCCTTCCTGGGGTTCTGCTTCCATGGAATCCAACCTAAGGCACCCCACTTCCTCCCTACTTGGACTATCACCTGCTACCTTCTTGTCATGGAGTAGGACAAGTCTAGAATCCTCTGGCATGGACCTTCCGAAGTAGAAGGTTTAGTTACAAATCAAGGTGATTTCCACCTGCTGCAGGGGTTTGGTGAGCCAGATGATACAAGAGCAGCTTGTAATACATAGCCTGGGCTCTTCTCCTTTAACAGGCCTTGTGAGGCCACACTCATCTCCATGCAGGCAGCAAGCTCTTCCCCATTTGGGATGCTGAGCTTTTCACCAAACGTTAATTAGTATTGGAGGTGTGCTATTGACTCTGCTATTTGAAATTTGTTCTTAGAATATTGATTTACTACCTGTCATTTTACTGCTATGTATTTATAATAAGATAACTGAATTTTATTATTCTTCCCTTTTAAATTCCCAAGACATTCAGGGGGGAAAAAAAAGAAAAGAGTTCATTGTCCTGCCAGTGGGTTTGATTCTCAAAGAATTGTAACATTTTATTTTTCACAAATGTAGTGCTCTATGGCAGTGAAATCATGAAATGGAGGACTTAGAGAAGAGGTGGTTATCTTCATTAGAAGCTAGAAAAAAGGGATGAAAAAAGCAAGACTTGATCAAGGCCATCCAGGGAGGCAGTAACAAGGCAAAGAGGAAAAGCATCTTAAAACTGTGTGACATTCAGCTAAGCAGAATCTCCCTCTGGATTGAATGTCTATTTATCCAAGTGTCATCTCTCTCTAAATCTTGCCTAAACCAAAACAAGATTAATCCTTTCCTCTTCTTTGTCTCCACACCCCACTGCTCCAGCAGTGGGAGCAATTGATCGTAAGAGATAGAGTTTATAATGCTAACCTGAGCCCCCTGGGGGCTGGCACTGCCTTTTTGTCTCTTTATTTCTCATGTCAAGCAGCGAACCATTTTCACAGTGATGGTCTAAGAATATATATATATTAAGTAAAACATAACAAGGTTCTGCCATCAAAATATTATAGACTAAGGAAGGAATGAGAAGAATGGAAGAGATTAAATAATCGAGTCTCAATGTGTATGTCCCCCCAAAATCCATATGTTTCAATCCTAGTGCCATCATATTGGGGATTAGGATTTCAACATATGGTTTTTGGGGGGACAGAAATGTTCAGACCATAGCAAATGGCTTAGCCACTCACTATTTTTAAAAATTTCTAAATTACTTTGGGATTGTAAACAAGATTATCAATAATCGAAGAGATTGGAAAAACCAGACATACACCTAGCATCCTTGACTCTGAGTGGGAGTGCTAAGGCTGGACCTTCAGGCAGCTAAAACCATGCCCTAGTGAGGACACTGGATTGGATGTTTGTGTCCGGTCTGCCTCCTACTCAACGGCTTCAAGTTTGTACACCTGGTCCAAAATGATTTATGTGCTGTCTCTACAGAAGAGGAACTTCTGTCCTTAAATCCCCCAAGATCAAAGTAAAGCAGGCTAAAAGGCAGAAGCAGAAGAAAATTAAATGTGTTCCACTGAGAATTCATAAATACTGAAGAGAAAACATAGCCATTTTTCAAGAAACTATTAATAACTATACTAGCTGTACTATTGAACTAGGCAGCTAGGGGAATATAAATGTGGGTGAGGCTGGATCCCAGCCTCTGAAGAATCTGTACTCTAAATCTAGGAGCTGCTAATTAATTAAATGCTAATCTAATGAGGAGAGGCAGGGAAGATGAAACTGCAAGAGATTTATACAAAATACATCATACAGTGTATATTTGTACATTTAAGCCTGAAACTTGAATGCCATGGATGTCTTTGAGATTCTAGTGAGAGTAATGATCCTTCTTCCCAGAAATATATACATATTTACAGTAACACACATGCATTTAAGGTCAGGACCTCACTGGAGCCCAGATTCAGAACCTCTGCTTCAGTATGAAGAGATGTATGTTTGGGCTCAGAAATTGCGATTACTTTTCATTTGAATATTCTTGGTTGAAATCAGCTGGCAAGAATGGCACATAAATAGAGAGCAGTGTCAGAGACCTAAAGACATAGAATCTGTATCAGGGAGTAGAAGCAAATTAAGAGTTAGCAAATTAAGACAAAGAAGAATAAAAGTGGTAAAGTAAATTGGAATATGTTTATAAAGTTAAACAGCCAGTTATAAAAATATGAAAAATATTTTATGAAAATTTTGAGGGTATAAGCAATGTGCAGAAAAAAATTTCTGACCCCATTGTATGGAAGGAAAAAATAAGTATATTTTATAAATATAATAATATATTTGCACAAGAATATTAAATTTGCATAAGAAACTTGTTCAAGGATACATGGAAAAAATTACAGCAGTTACTATGGAAGAGAAGGAAGGGGCAGAGCACATATTTTTCACCTGATTTTTTTCATATGATTGAATTTTTATCAGGAGTGTGTTGTATCTGAGACAAGAAGAGACACAGTGGACGTTATAATTATTCCTGATGTAAACAGAATCCACCTGTGCTCTTTCTTGAGCCATTGCAACACCCACAGCTGTGCATTAGGAACACCCTACAATTTGAGCACTTCGAGTTTTCCCAGAAGCAGACTTGAGCCAAGGATTTAGGAGCAAATGCTTTATTAAGAAAATGCCTCCAGGAGAACTCAGCAAGACAGTAGGCAAATTAAGATAGGGAAAGCAAGGGATAATTTCAGGCAAACTCTAAGTCTCAGCCTTATCCAACAGGGAGCTCTGGAGTGTAAATCACGCTTCAGAGTGCTTTGCATGGAGGCAAAAGGACTTGGCATCTGTCCTTCCACACCAGTCATTGGTAGGCTATATGGGTCTCCTGTTGTCTGGGAGTTGTACCAGTGAGGGGACCCCAGTGTCCCAGGGCAGTCCTCTGCAGGATGGAGGTATAGCTGTTGGCAGCAAAGCACTGAGAAGCCGGGGATGTGTGCACAGAGAGGATAAAAGGGATCTGAGAGGCACTAGATGCGGCACCACCTGCACATCCACACTCAGCAGATTGTAGCTGCCATCAGTCAACAGACGCTTATTGACAGTCTAGAGTTGTCCTGCCCAACATGGTAGCCACCAGCCAATGTGGCTATTGATGATTTGAAAAGCGTCTAGTCCAAAAAGAGATATGCTGTAAGTGTAAAATAAATACTGATTCTGAAGATTCCATAAGAACAAAAAAGGAATGCACACCTCACTAATAATCGTTTTCTATTGAGTACATGTTGAAATGATAATATTAAACATATATTATAGAATAACTAAAATACATTATTAAAATAAGTTTACCTATTCCCCTGTACGTTTTTAGTGTGGCTCCTAGAAAATTTTAAATTACATATGTGGCTCACATTAACTTTCTGTTAAACAGCACTTGTCTAAAATATGTCTGATACTGTGCTAACTGTTGAGATACTGCAGTGACCAAGAGAGACTTGGCCCCTGCCCTCATGATGTCTACAGGGCAGTGGTTGTAACAGTAACAAGATGGTATCATTTATTTTAAATATGATGGTGGAAATAACAGAGTAGACAACCAGGAGGAACTTACATCAGAGAGACTCATCAGAAAAGACATCTCTGAAGAAACATCTTTTAAACTCGAAGACTGGGACAGGGAGTTCCATGGAAATATCTTGAAGGGGGGTGTGAGAGGGGGAGTTGAAATGTTTTAGGGGTATTCCAGGCCAGAGGACATCAGGTGGCAAGAAAAAGTATCTATGAATTGCTTAGCCATTTGGTTATATTAGTATAAGTGGTCTTAAGACCACTGAATGGTGAAAATAACATAAATTCTAATTCAGGTAAGATGGTTTTTTGGGACACTGGTCCACCATCTTCTCAGTCTGCTGGCTTTCAAAATAAAGCCGCTATTCTTTGCCCCAACAACTCGTCTCTTGATTTATTGGCCTGTCGTGTGGCGAGAAGTACGAACTTGGACTCAGTAACATATAGTCTATACTCAATAAAGATTTACTGAGTCAGAGCCTCTTGTGAGTTACTGTAACTATGATTGGATTCCTTCCCTGTGATCCATGACTTCATAGGAAGCTGGGGGAGGATGCAGCGTGACCCGCTGTGGTGAATACACTGATAGAACGCTGGAGAAGAAAGTTCAGAACAGTGACTTTGTCTGAAAGAGGAGAATCCAAGAAGGCTTCAAGGAGAAGGTGATATTTGGCGTGGACCATGAAGGAAGAGTAAGGCTTTTATAAATACAAGACAAAGAAAAGCATTCCTGGCAGAGAGAATATTCCAAGAAAAGCCACAGGAAGGTGAAATTGTCCAGGAGTCACTTAGAAGTGTGAAACTTAGAGTGTGGTAAGGAGGTGTGTGTGTCTAGAGCCTTAGAATAGATAAGGTGGCTTTGGACCAAAATGCTGTGGGCAAGAGTTTGGAATTTATTCTTTCTTTTTCCTTTTTCTTCTCAAAGTATGCATGCAAGTTTTAGTGCATGTTCTCCAGTTCTGTTAGAAAAGGAGCAAATAAGAAATAGCAAATCTTCATTTCTTAGTTTTCCTGATCACCGCTTCATCCTCCATAATTTACAAACTTTGTGTTATCTTTGTTCTCTCTGAGTTTCATTAGGGTGATTATTGATTTATGAGCAGTCTTAATGTGGCTCTTTCAGGCATCCTGAATCACTCTGACAGCAGCTCTGTAAATAGATCAATTTCTGCCTGTAAAATTTGATGTTTGCTGTCCTAACAAACCATTATTTTGGCTAAAGTCAGATTGAGGAATTCTTTATCCTTGGCAAAGTATCACCAAATTAGTCTCTGAAGGACTGAGGTAATATTATTCTTCTTATGTCAAGTGGAAGTAATCAGCATGTTGGACTTCATTAAAGGTCTCTTGTTTACCAAGGTAGCTCTGCTGCCCAGTAAACAATGGGATGGGATTATTCAGTAACCTTGGATAACTGTGTTGACTATCACCTGAATTTAAGAGGAAAAGAGCAAGAGTCCTGATCACCATCCCGATAAATCACCAATGACTGAACTTTCAGGAACCTACAGTGAGCAATTCTTTGCATATTTAAAAGGCGAACACTCTTTCAGAGGGAGGCGGAATTTCTTGGTCCTTCTTGCATTTTCTTCTCCTTGTCATGACCACACACCACTAGCAAACACATACTTTTTAAGTCTTTTCATTTCTTAGAAAAAAGAGGCTGCCATGGTAGAAATAGAAATGAGCTTGCAGTCAGAATATCTTGGTTATTGAGTTTTTGCAACTCTACCTAACTAGCCGTTATGATATTAGGCCAAAGATCAGTTAATGTTCTGAAATGTTTCTCCTCTTTATAAAACAAAGAGCAACATGTCCTACCTTACGGGGTCATTGCAAAGGATGGGGTAATGCATATAATAGTTATTTGTATGTCATGCAGCTCTTTATAAAGGTAAAATTTTGCCACCACTCATTAACCCTGAAATTCTATAAGGGTCAGGAATAAAACAATTGTGCAAATATCACCATTCTAAAATTGCCATCAACTTAAGATGTATATATGTTCAAGGAATATGGAGTACACTGTGTTCCTGTGAATCAAGTTTGTGGCCCCCAGTAGAAGAATGGGCAGGTAAAAATACAAGGGCATTCTCCAGGGTCAAAGCCTTCTCTCACCGGATCTTAGCCCATGTGGTAAGTGATGCTCAATCTCATTAGTTATCAGATAAATGCAAATTAAAGCAATATTTGTATATAGTTCAATGGACCGTAACCTCCTTGAGCTTAACCCATGTCTGCTTCTCTCTTGGGAGTTAGGCTACTCAGAGAAAGGTAAAAGTCTGTTTGCTTCTCCATGGAGAGTTTCACAGGGTCAAGAACAGACTTCCATAGGGGGAATCCTTGGGTTGCCCAATGATGGCAGTAACTGTGTGGCAAAATCTCTGATTCTTGGGTTTGTGTTAGGATGCTCAACTGCTTGCAAATATGAACTACATTCTGAACTGGTTTTATCAGCTGAGAAAAAATAATGGTGTTATTTTTATCTCTACCTACTTGAATCCTTTCTGTTTACTAACGAGAGTCATTTATGTGGCTCTTCTCAAGCCCCAAAATCTAAGCAATGGGTTGTGAGTCTTAAAAAATAGACAGGGAATGCCGATTGGGAACAGCAAAGGCCTTAAGACTTTTTATGGAGTTGGACATGTGCATTTCTGATCGTGATGGCTTGTGGGGGTTCACATTGTATGTGGCTGGGTTTCATCTCACAGAGTCTAGATGGGAGCTGTAAGTTACCTGGAGTAAGTGCTGGCCTTGGTTAGTCACTGCAGCTTATGATTGCTTTGTCCTATGGAGAGAAGCTGAGACAGGGCACAAGTAAAATACAACCCACTCAGGTCTTAAGCAGATGCCTGCAGGACTACCAGGAAGCTTTACCAAAGGAGGTGGTCCAGGCCAGGGTCTTAGGGTGCAGCTGCTGCTGCAGCTTGACCTTGAACCAAAGAGTTGCAGCTTCACCTGGTATCAAAGAAGAGTTGGAGGCAGGATTAAAATATTTTAATACTGATGAGCCTAACAATATTTGACTCTTTCAAGTTGCTAGACACCCTGAATTTAGGACCTCAAAAAGAGCTATGGTTCCAGTTTATGTGGCTTGTCCACGGGTCCAAAGAAACTGCCTACAACACATATTCAATGTGACTTTGGACTTGCTTTTTACCTTACTTCTAATGATGTCTTTAGATTTCACACACCCAAACGAGACCTCACCCATAGAAAGATGGTCACTTTTATTTAAAAACAAATTTTTAAAATTGAAGGTCCTTATTTTAAAAATAATATGCCATCTTTTGGGGACAAAAAAAAGATTTTTAGGAAATTATTGCAGACAAAAAGATTCTGAATAATTTTATAAGCCTGTTTGAAACACTAAGATTAATCAAGAAATTAAGCAATAATAAATGCTTTTAAAAATGACACTTTCATCTTGTGACAAAATAAGAAAAGATAGACTGATTAAGCTGGAAGAAAAAAAGAGCTATCCTTTAAATAAAGGTTAAAATGTTATAATCTGGGCAGATATTAAGGGGGAAATTAGACGTTAAAGGACACAGTAGATAGGGGACCTTCAAGATGGCGGAGGAGTAAGACGTGGAGATCACCTTCCTCCCCACAGATACATCAAAAATACATCTACGTGTGGAACAACTCCTACAGAACACCTACTGAACGCTGGCAGAAGACCTCAGACTTCCCAGAAGGTGCCTGAGGGCGACCTACACGAAGAGTTGGGGCCAAAACCAAAGCTGAACCCCAGGAGCTCTGCAAGCAAAAAAGAGAAAAGGAAATCTCTCCTTGCAGACTCAGGAGCAGCAGATTAAATCCCCACAGTCAACTTGACGTACCCTGCATCTGTGGAATACCTGAATAGACAACGAACCATCCCAGAATTGAGGCGGTGGACTTTGGGAGCAACTGTAGACTTAGGGTTTGCTGCCTGCAACTGACTTGTTTCTGATTTTTATGCTTATTTTAGTATAGTTTTTAGCTCTTGTTATCATTGGTGGATTTGTTTATCGGTTTGGTTGCTCTCTTCTTTTTTTTTCGTTTATTATTATTATTTTTAATTTTAATAATATTTTCTATTTTTTTATTTTAATAATTTAAAAAACAATTTTTTATTTATATATTTTTCTTTCTTTCTTTCTCCCTTTTCTTCTGAACCATGTGGCTGACAGGGTCTTGGTGCTCCAGCCTGAGCCTCTGAGGTGGGAGAGCCGAGTTCAGGACATTGGACCACCAGAGACCTCCCAGCCCCACGTAATACCAATTGGCCAGAGCTCTCCCAGAGATCTCTGTCTCAATGCTAAGACCCAGCTGCACCCAACGGCCAGGAAGCTCCAGTGCTGGACGCCCCATGCCAAACAACTAGCAAGACAGGAACACAACCCCACCCATTAGCAGAGAGGCAGCCTCAAATCATACTAAATTCACAGACACCCCAAAACACACCACCAGACATGGCCCTGCCCACCAGAAAGACAAATCCAACCCCACCCACCAGAACACAGGCACCAGTCCCCTTCAACAGGAAGCCTACACAAGCCACTGAACAAACCTTACCCACTGGGGGCAGACACCAAAAACAATGGGAACTACGAACCTGCAGCCTGCGAAAAGGAGACCCCAAACACAGTAAGTGAAGCAAAATGAGAAGACAGAAATACACTGCAGATGAAGGAGCAAGATAAAAACCCAAGAGACCAAACAAATGAAGAGGAAATCGGCAGTCTACCTGAAAAAGAATTCAGAGTAATGGTAGTAAAGATGATCCAAAATCTTGCAAATAGAATGGAGAAAATACAAGAAATGTTTAACAAGGACCTAGAAGAACTAAAGAGCAAACAAACAATCATGAACAACACAATAAATGAAATTTAAAATTCTCTAGGAGGCATCAGTAACAGAAAAACTGAGGCAGAAGTACGGATAAGTGACCTGGAAGATAAAATAGTGAAAATAACCAGCGCAGAGCAGAATAAAGAAAAAAGAATGAAAAGAATTGAGGACAGTCTCAGAGACTTCTGGGACAATATTAAACACACCAGCATTTGAAATATAGGGGTCCCAGAAGAAGAATAGATTAAGAAAGGGTCTGAGAAAATATTTGAAGAGATTATAGTTGAAAACTTCCCTAACATTGTAAAGGAGATAGCCACCCAAGTCCAAGAAGCGCAGAGAGTCCCATACAGGATAAACCCAAGGAGAAACATGTCAAGACACATATTAATCAAACTATCAAAAATTAAATACAAAGAGAAAATATTAAAAGCAGCAAGGGAAAACCAACAAATAACATACAAGGGAATCCCCATAAGGTTAACAGCTGATCTTTCAGCAGAAACTCTGCAAACCAGAAGGGGGTGGCAGGACATATTTAAAGTAATGAAAGGGAAAAACCTACAACCAAGATTACTCTACCCAGCAAGGATCTCATTCAGATTCGATGGAGAAATTAAAACCTTTACAGACGAGCAAAAGCTAAGAGAATTCAGCACCACAAAACCAGCTTTACAACAATTGCTAAAGGAACTTCCCTAGGCAGGAAACACAAGAGAAGGAAATGACCTACAAAAACAAACCCAAAACAATTAAGAAAATGGTCATAGGAACATACATATTGATAATTACCTTAATTATAAATGGATTAAATGCTCCAACCAAGTGACATAGACTGGCTGAATGGATACAAAAACAAGAACTGCATATATGCTGTCTACAAGAGACCCACTTCAGACCTAGGGACACATACAGACTGAAAGTGAGGGGATGGAAAAAGATATTCCATGCAAATGGAAATCAAAAGAAAGTTGGAGTAGCAATTCTCATATCAGACAAAATAAAGACTATTACAAGAGACAAAGAAGGACACTACCTAATAATCAAGGGATCAATCCAAGAAGAAGATATAACAATTGTAAATATTTGTGCATCCAACATAGGAGCACCTCAATACATAAGGCAAATGCTAACAGCCACAAAAGGGGAAATTGACAGTAACACAATAATAGTAAGCGACTTTAACACCCCACTTTTACCAATGGACAGAGCATTCAAAATGAAAATAAATAATGAAACACAAGCTTTAAATGACACATTAGACAAGATGGACTTAATTGATATTTATAGGACATTACATCCAAAAACAACAGAATACACTTTCTTCTCAGGTGCTCATGGAACATTCTCCAGGTCAGATCATATCTTGGGTCACAAATCAAGCCTTGGTAAATTTAAGAATATTGAAATCATATCAAGTATCTTTTCCGATCACAATGCTATGAGACTAGATATCAATTACAGGAAAAATAATTTTTAAATACAAACACATGGAGGCTAAACAATACACTACTAAATAACCAAGAGATTACTGAAGAAATCAAAGAGGAAATCAAAAAATAACTAGAAACAAATGACAATGAAAACACGACAACCCAAAACCTATGCAATGCAGCAAAAGCAGTTCTAAGAGGGAAGGTTATAGCAATACAATCCTACCTCAAGAAACAAGAAACATCTCAAATAAACAACCTAACCTTACACCTAAAGCAATTAGAGAAAGAAGAACAAAAAAACCCCAAAGTTAGCAGAGGGAAAGAAATCATAAAGATCAGATCAGAAATAAATGAAAAAAAAGTAAAGGAAACAATAGTAAGGATCATTAAAACAAAAAGTTGGTTCTTTGAGAAGAAACAAAACTGATAAACCATTAACCAGATTCATGAAGAAAAAAAGGGAGAAGACTCAAATCAACACAATTAGAAATGAAAAAAGAGAAGTAACAACCGACACTGCAGAAATACAAAGGATCAGGAGAGATTACTACAAGCAGCTATATGCCAATAAAGTGGACAGCCTGGAAGAAATGGAAAAATTCTTGGAAAAGCACAACCTTCCAAGACTGAACCAGGAAGAAATAGAAAATACAAACAGACCAATCACAAGCACTGAAATTGAGACTGTGGTTAAAAATCTTCCAAATAACAAAAGCCCAGGACCAGATGGCTTCACAGGCGAATTCTATCAAACATTTAGAGAAGAGCTAACACCTATCCTTCTCAAACTCTTCCAAAATATAGCAGAAGGAGGAACACTCCCAAACTCATTCTAGGAGGCCACCATCACCCTGACACCAAAACTAGACAAAGACGTCACAAAGAAAGAAAACTACAGGTCAATATCACTGATGAGCGTACATGCAAAAATCCTCAACAGAATACTAGCAAACAGAATCCAATAGCACATTAAAAGGATCATACACCATGATCAACTGGGGTTTATCCCAGGAATGCAAGGATCCTTCAATATATGCAAATCAATTAGTGTGATATACCATATTAACAAACTGAAGGAGAAAAACCATATGATCATCTCAATAGATGCAGAAGAAGCTTTCAACAAAATTCAACACCCATTCATGATAAAAACTCTCCAGAAAGTAGGCATAGAGGGAACTTACCTTAACATAATAAAGGCTATAAATGACAAACCCACAGCCAACATTGTTCTCAATGGTGAAAAACTGAAAGCATTTCCTCTAAGATCAGGAAAAAGACAATGTTGCCCACTCTCACCATTATTATTCAACATAGTTTTGGAAGTTTTAGCCACAGCAATCAGAGAAGAAAAAGAAATAAAAGGATTCCAAATCAGAAAAGAAGAAGTAAAACTGTCACTGTTTGCAGATGACATGACACTATACATAGAGAATCCTAAAGATGCTACCAGAAAACTACTAGAGCTAATCAATGAATTTGGTAAAGTAGTGGGATACAAAATTAATGCACAGAAATCTCTTGCATTCCTATACACTAATGATGAAAAATCTGAAAGAAAAATTAAGGAAACACTCCCATTTACCATTGCAACAAAAATAATAAAATACTTAGGGATAAACCTACCTAAGGAGACAAAAGACCTGTATGCAGAAAACTATAAGACACTGATGAAAGAAATTAAAGATGATATAAACAGATGGAGAGATATACCATATTCTTGGATTGGAAGAATCAACATTGTGAAAATGACTATACTACCCAAAGCAATCTACAGATTCAATGCAATCCCTGTCAAACTACCAGTGGTTTTTTAGTTCTAGTTTTATAGTTCTGGTTTTTCACAGAACTAGAGCAAAAAATTTCACAATTTGTATGGAAACACAAAAGACCCCAAATTGCCAAAGCAATCTTGAGAAAGAAAAATGGAGCCGGAGGAATCAGGCTCCCTGACTTCAGACTGTACTACAAAGCTACAGTAATCAACACAGTATGGTACTGGCACAAAAACAGAAATGTAGATCAATGGAACAGGATAGAAAGTCCAGAGATAAACCCACGCACATATGGTCACCTTATCTTTGATAAAGGAGGCAAGAATATACAATGGAGAAAAGACAGCCTCTTCAGTAAGTGGTGCTGGGAAAACTGGACAGCTACATATAAAAGTATGAAATTAGAACACTTCCTAACACCTTACACAAAAATAAACTCAATATGGATTAAAGACCTAAATGTAAGGCCAGACACTATAAAACTCTTAGAGGAAAACATAGGCAGAACACTCTATGACATAAATCACAGCAAGATCCCTTTTGACCCACCTCCTAGAGAACCGGAAATAAAAACAAAAATAAACAAATGGGACCTAATGAAACTTAAAAGCTTTTGCACAGCAAAGGAAAACTTAAACAAGACGAAAAGACAAGGCTCAGAATGGTAGAAAATATTTGCAAAGGAAGCAACTGACAAAGGATTAATCTCCAAAATTTACAAGCAGCTCATGCAGCTCAATATCCAAAAAACAAACAACCCAATCCAAAAATGGGCAGAAGACCTAAATAGACATTTCTCCAAAGAAGCTTTACAGCTTGCCAACAAACACATGAAAGGATGCTCAACATCACTAATCATTAGAGAAATGCAAATCAAAACTTCAATGAGGTATCACCTCACACAGGTCAGAATGGCCATCATCAAAAAGTCTACAAACGATAAATGCTGGAGAGGATGTGGAGAAAAGGGAACCCTCTTGCACTGTTGGTGGGAATGTAAATTGACACAGCCACTATGGAGAACAGTATGGAGGTTCCTTAAAAAACTAAAATAGAACTACCATATGAATCAGCAATCCCACTGCTATGCATATACCTTGAGAAAACCATAATTCAAAAAGAATCATGTACCACAGTGTTCATTGCAGCTCTGTTTACAATAGCCAGGACATGGAAGCAACCTAAGTGTCCATCGACAGATGAATGGATAAAGAAGATGTGGCACATATATACAATAGAATATTACTTAGCCATAAAAAGAAACGAAATTGAGTTATTTGTAGTGAGGTGGATGGACTTTGAGTCTGTCACACAGAGTGAAGTAAGTCAGAAAGAGAAAAACAAATACTGTATGCTAACACATATATATGGAATCTAAAAAAAAAAAAAAGGTTCTGATGAACCTAGGGGCAGGACAGAAATAAAGACACAGATGTAGAGAATGGATTGAGGACACGGGGAGGGGGAAGGCTAAGCTGGGACGAAGTGAGAGAAGAGCACTGACATATATACACTACCAAATGTAAAATTGATAGCTAGTGGGAAGCAGCTGCATGCATAGCACAGGGAGGTCCGCTCAATGCTTTGTGACCACCTAGAGGTGTGGGTTAGGGAGGGTGGCAGGGAGATGCAAGAGGGAGGGGAAATGGAAATATATGTATACATATAGCTGATTCACTTTGTTATACAACAGAAACTAACAGAACATTGTAAAGCAGTTATATTCCAATAAAGATATTAAATAAAAAATAAATAAATAAAAGGACACAGTAGCTGGAAATAAGAGAGAAAAGGAGATGTGCCCCGACTTAACTACTCTTACAGAGGGAATCAGAAGAAAAACGAGCTGTCGTAGCTGTTAAGAAATTTACAACAGTGACCAGAGCACAGAGGAATTTCATGGAGGAGGAAGACCAAAGCGGATGGAAGTGTCTCCACCAGGGAGAATCAAGATCCAAGATCCTAAGAAGACATGGCTTCAAAAAAAGCTACTGAAGATGCTGATGGAAGGACCGTAGCAACGGAACTTGGAGACCTCATGTTAAAAATGGGGGCAGCTCTAATAAGCGGTTACAGAAAATCTGTACAGACTTGAGACAACAAGCACAAAATCCCAAATACATCATAAGGGAGGCTTTAAGGTGGCACAGCCATTGTTAGGTGGAGATATACTAAGGGTACAGACAATTCTTATACTAAAATCCACAAGTGTCTCCCCAGACAGATGAGTCTGTCGGCCTCCAAAGGCATTTTTTTGCTACCCTAGGATTAAACCAGAAACACAACAACATTCTAGACCTGTCAAATCCTGCTTTTATTTTAACTGAAACATACTTCTAGCCTCACAGAAGAGAATTACCTACTTTCTTATTATAAAAATAATGCCAAATTTTTAGATAGTAAAAGTTCACTTGTCCTTAAAAGACAATAAATAATAAAAGTTCTATAACTGAGAGTCTGTGGTCATAAAACCAGCAAATCGGCCCTTTTTATGAGGAGTCAGAGGATTCAGAGAAATTGGCATTGATCTGTTCAGACAGACGGGCTTGATTTGGGCCTTAATGAAACACAAGATAAAATAAACATGTTTATGGAACAAAAGCACTGGTAATAGCAGCAAAACTTTCCACAAGATGTGAGAGTCTGAACAGAAGATTTGTCATTTTCTCTCATTTTGGGTTTAAAGGAAACACAGTTCATCTGCACAGTACAGAAGTGGATGGGTCCCCTCCCCTCCACCTTTACCCTCCTGTTCTGCATTTTCCTTACAAGTATTCTGAGTAATTTTCTTTGGCTAAACCTACAAAGCCATTCATTCATTCTTTCATTCAATCATCAAGCATTGTTAATTTGAGTATTACTCAATCATCAGACATTTATTGAGGGACTATTAGGTGCCAAGCATAGTCCAGGATGTAGAACAATATTGTTCACTAGAACATGGTTACAACACTTCCCCAAAGAGTAAAATTCATATCACATGAATTGGAGAAAATTGACAATGAAGTATAACAGGTGAAATCTAATTCAAAGGTGATGTCACCCATAAAGCAAATCCAAAATAGGAACCATTTTAATTAGATCCTAATATATATTCAGATTTTTTTCATTTCAACTTTCTGAATCAAAGGTACTTCTAAAATGTGCGGTATTTACATTTTCCTACTATGCCTAAATTTGGCATAGTAATCTATAAAAATAAACTTTTTTTTAGTAAATTCTGATTATTTCACTGTGAAGTTTTTATCTCTTGTATTTGGGTGATTCTTTTTATGGTCAATTTGAACATTTTCCCTGTATTATCTAGTTGCTACGTAGACATAGATTTTTACTATACAGAGAAAAATAGAAAAATACAGAAAAACATGGGGAAATAAAAGGAATAAACAACCTTGGAATACCTATTTGCCTGTAGTTTTTTTTTTCTGATTTAAGTAGCAAAACATGAGGGGTAAATAGAAGTCAACAATGCCAACTTCTTTCATTTTTCACCCTCAAACAAACATACCTTGAGTCTCTGATGCATACCCGGCCCTGTGCCAGTACTTGAAGAGAATAAATGACTCCTCTCTCCAAGAAGACAGTGGAAAGAACAGCCAAAAGAATAGGTTCTGGAAGCAGGCTGACCAGGCACTACACCATCTCTCAGTAACTGTGACTTGAGAAAGCTCTTCAAGGAGACCAGCCATGCACTTTGGGATCAGGCAAACCTGACCTCAAATTCCAGAATTTCCACTTATTGGCTATATGATCTTGAACAAGTACTTAATGTCTGAGCCACAGTTTTGTCAGCTTTAAATAAGGACCAAGAATCTTATTTTAAAGTTGTGAGGATGAAATACAATAAAAATCTGTAACATGTTTAGTTCAGTGCCTAGGTCATACAAAATATTCAATAAGTGCTGTGCTCATTCCTTTATCTGCCTGTGTGTTTTCTTCCAGATTTATCTCTGTAATCAAAAAGGATAATTGGGAGAAAAGAATCAACCTTAGTCAAAAATTTGGGATGATTCCTGGCATGTATCACTCCTTTGAAAGGATAGAATGTATTGCTGTGAGTAAAAACCACAGCTATAGACTGAGAACTTGGTGGAAATCTGTGGTAGTAATCGTCAGTCAGTAACAGGATGTTATCAACACCATAGACTCAATGACTCAAGAAAGCCAAAGGATGGTAAATTTTCTACTTTCTGCAAAATGGCACGTAGCACTTGCTGTACCAAGAGCTGAAGGTTAGTTTCAGCCAGATCAAAATTTTCACCATCTGTTCATGGAAAGATAAAACCCTTCTTCCTGTGTAATGGATAATGAGGATTTAAAGAAACGGGGATTGCCTCAATTTCAACATCAAATGGCTGTGTTTATGTGACCAAAAATTGCACACAGGAAACAAATAAAAAGAGATCAGTCAGTAAAACCGAACAATATAAACTTTGAAATGCCTTTCTGAATCTCTTAGAAACATTCATTTGTTTTTCATGGAAGAGTGTAAAGCAACAATGAAAAACATATTTGAGTCCCAGATAGTTCAAATAAGCTTCATTATTTCAAGCCTCCAATCTACAAAGTGCTAGTTTTATCCTTCCAATATTCAAAGTCATTTCAGATCTTAATGATTTTTGTACTACGCATATAGGATAAAATATCTGTGTAATATTTTATATACGATTAAGCAATCAACTTATATTTAGAAACAGTAAAGATGCCTCTATCCTCCTGTCTTCCCTGAAACCAGTGAAAGAGGACAATAGAAGGCAAAAAATAAAATAAGATCTTTGATAAGCTCAAATGCAGCCACACCACTGCACTTTTCTATGAAGAAGGACTTCATAATGCCATAAGTATTGGATCTGGGAAAGCAAAAACTGAGAGGAAGATGTATTGACTAGATTTGGAAAAGCGAGCAGAAGTTTCAGCAAACCTCCTCAGGGAAGGATTCTACCTGCTACTGAAAATTGATAAGGCAGAAAGATGAACCAGCAACATGAGGCATATGCCAAGTATTGTTATGTGAAGGAAAGAAGGAGAGAAGGAGGAGATAAGGAAGAAAAAAGTGGGTTCAAGTGCTTTAGAGAAATAAATACTATGTAACTACTCAAAAATACTTGTGGCTTACCATATGAGAGCCAAGAAGCTTTTCTCTGAGCTTAAAGCAAACAAATTATATCAAAAATAATAAGTATGCCATGAGACTTGATAAACACATCTTTATAAAACCATTGAAATTTTGAGACCTCAAAGAGGAAATACAAAGACAAAATAGAAATGATAAAGCAAAAGAATAATTTAAATGTAAAAGGGCAAGAACCTTTGACACCAGGGGTAGCCCAAATAACTCTCAGAATTCCCTAAATGTCCTCAGAAAAACAGAAAAAACAACTGGAAAGCAAAAGAAAAAGCTCAGAGAATCCAAACGAATCTACAACCTATTAGAATTAACAAGTGAATTTATCAAAATCATTGGGTACAAGATCAATGTATCAAAACAATTTTATTTCTAAATGAAAAATTAGAAGATAAAATTGAATAAATGATATAATTCAGCATAATTCAAAACACATCAGATACCTAGACATCAATCTAATACATATGTAATATTACACTGAAAGCTACAAAACATTTTCAAGAGGAATTAACACCTACATAATTAGAGGGATATACAAGTTTACGGGTATGAAGATTCATGTTGCAAAGACTTAAATTACCTTCAAATTGATCTAAAGACTCTAAGAAGTTCCAGTCAAAATCTCAGCAGGTTATTTTTAGTTAACAAGCTAATTCTAATAAATATATGAAAATCCAAAGAACTAAAAGTACCTATGATGATCTTGAAGATGAAAATCTAAGAGTGAGTTAGAGGTCTTACACTACCACACATCAGGATTTACTATAAAGCTCCAGTAATTAAAATAGTGTGGTATGGGTGCAAGATAGACACATAGAACAGAATATTCTACAAGCAGGCAAATATATGAACATTTGATTTAAGTAAAAAGAAGGTACTTCAGAACAGTGAGGGGAGGGTAGTCTTTTCAAAAAAATAATGCTGAGTCAATTACATATGCATATGGAAAAATGAAATTTGATGCCTAACTTACACAAAAAATCAATACCAGAGAGATCTTTAATCTAAATACAAAAGGTAAAATAATAATGATTTAGAAGAAAATTATGAGAATATATTCATGACTTTGGGATAGAAAAAGTTTTCTTGAACAACAAACAAAAAGCACTTTCCAAAAAGTCAAAAATTGATAAATTAGATTACATTAAAATTAAAAACTTTTGTCCATCAAAATGTTCCATTAAGAGATTGGAAAGGCAACCCAAAGAGTAGGAGAAGATGTTTGAAATAGATATAGTGAAACACTCATATATAGGCTGCAAATTATATATATATAATTTATATGATATATATATATGCTGTAAATTATATATATATATATATATATATATATATATATATATATACTGTAAATTTTAAAAGATAGAAAGCGCACAATCCAAAATAGGTAAAAGACTTGAACTGACATTTACAAAAGCAGATATCCAAAATGCCAAAGTATATAAAATGGTGTTCAATTTCATTAGTCACAAGAAAATGCAAATTAAAAACCACAATTTTATAACACTATACACCCACTAGGTTTGTATCTAAAATTCCAAGGATTGACAATACTATAGCATAACCAGTCACTACAGGTAGGATTGTAATCAGCACAATTACAATGGAAAATCGGTTGTTGATATCTACTGAACACTGAAGATATGACTATCCTAAGTCCCTGAATTCAGTTTCTATCATTATAATCAACATTATTCACCAAAAACATATGCTAGGATGTTATTCAAAATAGTCTCAAACACCTCAAATGACCCAAATGTTAACAATAGAATAATGTATTAATTATGATGTATCCCTACAAACAAATGCTATGTAGCAATGACAGTGAAACAAAATACGACCACATAAGGCACTGTGGATAAATTTCATAAACATAACCTTGAATGAAGGAAGCAATACTAAATGATTTCATTTATACAAAATCCACAAAGAGGCAAAATGAATTTATGATGTTAAAGTAAGGAGAGAGGTGACCTTTGGATAGGAAGATAATGGGGAGTGGGAAGCTTCTGGAATGCTGTCAACATTCTATTTCATATGTGAGGGTAGTTAGAACAACGTGTTTTCTCTATGATTCATATACCATTCAGTGTATTTGTTATACTTCAAAATTTGACTTTAAAACAGTGTATTACCTCCCAAATACATATGTTTCCCAGATTTTAAATGTTGCGCATATCATTTTACTAAAAAAAAAAAAACTTGCCCACTTGATAAGTTTTAAAAAAAAGAAAGAAAAAGGAGGCATACATCCTTTTCTTTGAATTTGCTCTTTTGTGAGTACTGCACTACTATAATACTTTGAATTTGTACTACTTTGAATAGTGAGATTGAACATTTTTTCTTGTTAATTTGCCATTTGTATTTCTTTTTCAAACTGCTCATGCCTTTTGTTCAAAGTTTTCTCTGTGGTGTGTACAATTGTTATTATTATTACTACTTGAAGGTTCTGCATGCGGTAATGGAATTAATGGCTTACAATGTGTATATGGTTATGAGCTCTGTGTGACCTTGGGAAAATTATTGACTCTCTTAAGCTTCACCTTCCTCATCTGAAAAACTGGATAATAGCATCAACAATCCTGAAAAGTTTACTTTTTAAGAATTACATAGGCATCTAGGTGACATGGACATCAAAAATGTTTTTCCCACTTTTCACAAATTTTTGAGCATCTATTGTATGTAAAGACATGCTAGTCATTAGACTGGGGGAAAAGAACATTTCTTCCATTAAACCAGTGTGCTGGTCAGTTGTCAGTCAAAGCATCGTGATTCTTTATTCCTCCCATTTCCATCTTCATTCTCCTCAACATCCCTCAGGGTGGTGCTTTCCTTTCCATTCCCATCATCACTGCCTGCGTTCAGGCCTTCATCTTGCCTACCTGGATGTTGTAACAGCTTCCTAACTGGTCTCTCTGCCTCCCTCTCATTACTCCCCAATCAGTTCAGCTTCCTGCTGCCAGGTGGGTCCTTCTAAATGCAGCTCTGATCATACCAAGCCTCCTGTTTCCCTCCACGTGGATTCTCTTCACTTTATCAATTTACAGAAGACAATCATCATCTGATTCCTACTTTTCCTCTCAAGCTTCATCTCTTAACATTCCCCAATTAGCCTTTTATGTTTCAGAGTTTCAAAAATGTGTATGTTGCAGGACCTTGCATATGGCACCCCTCCTCTCAAGGATACGTCTTTGGCTTTGGCTCTTTTCCTCCCTCCATATTCACCTCAGACACCATCTTCTCTGGGAGGTCTCCTCATCCCTGGCACTGGTGATTCTAGCTCAGGTGATCCTCCTATAAACTCTCATAGTCTCATCCCATGATTTGCATTATTTCCCTTGGATCATTTATTCATTTATCTGTCCAACTCACTACTCTAAGACCTACTAAGGAGCAAAGACTGTCTTTTGTATCATTGTCCCCTGAGCCTGAACAGCTCTGTATGAATGAGTGAATGAGTGAACAAATGAAAGAGCATAAGATTGGATCAGCTCTCATATCATGCTTCTCAGCAACATTCTCAGGGAAATTTTAATAGGAACTGAATAAAAGTCAAGTTAGGATGGAATTTCTGAAAAAAGAGACAAATTATAGTAAACTCTACCCTCTGTAGTAATGCAGAAACATTCCTTTTCTAGGTGATAGATGATAGATAGATAGATAGATAGATAGATAGATAGATAGATAGATAGATAGATGATAGATAGATAGACTAATTTGTATGGCCATTTCTGACAGGGATTCAAATGTCATAGCTTCAGGGCACTTGAAGAATATATTATCTTTGGCGGTCCTGTGTTATTATTCTCCCTAGAATGATTCATCCCCTCAATTTTCATACTGCTCTTAAATCAGGGCTATGGGGTTGAAGGAAAACAATGTATATTCCTTTGTAAGTGGTTGTAAATGCACATTATAAATGGCTCCACTGCTTCTTTGGGGAGGATGGAGCTCATCCCTTCTTTTGCTGCCTAAAGGCTCTATTTCAGAGCATATGTACTTGAGGGTTAGCTCATGTAACGTAAATTCACCAAAAAACTTAAAGTGAGATCACATCTGTGCAGCCCATAGAAAGATGACTTAAAGTTGTCTTCTCTTAGTAATTAAAAAGGAGAAGATTTGGAGACCAGATCCTTAAAAACTGACTAGAATCTACTGTCAATCAATCTACAAATATAGATTTGCTTCTTCTAGGATTATAATAACTATATATATATATATATATATATACATATGATATATTTATGACGTGGATTTTTTTTCTGAAGTGTTTACTCATCAGCTACTTCTTTATGAGTATTATTTTTCTGTCAGTGACCAAGTTGTACTTATCTGAGCCTCTCCTTCAGTATCTGCCTCAGCACTTTTCACCTACTTGGTTCTCAGCTAATGTGGGTTTGAAGTGACCCTCATTACCTCCCATGAACCAGGAATCCAGGAAGTATCTGATTTTTTTTTTTTTTTTACATGAATGTTTCTAAGGGAGAGAGGTCCCTGTCCCCAGTTTCATCTATGTTCTTCAGACATCCATTTGCAACAGACTTTTGCTTCCAATTTGCTGCGTGATGGATAGTGACAGCTGCACAGAAAACCACTCAGAGACCACAGGGAAAGATGGGAGCAGCCATTACCTCGAGTTTGTGCACATTCCTACCATTATACTTCTCCATCTGAGTGTGAGCTGCAATCATAGCTTGTCAAAAAGTATGACATATCCCCTATTTCCTTTAGTACCACTGGTTTCTGGTGACTCACTGTGTCATTTAACTAAGTTGGTGACATCTGTGTCTGTGCTACCATAAAATATGTAGTTGGTGATACCCCTCATCCTTTTGGATTGAACATATTTGTGTAATTATTTGTGATCATTCTGTGTGTATGACTGTGTAAGTGCTTATGTTTGTATGCATCAGTCAGTACATGAGAATAGCCATAACAAGAACCCTAGAATTTGTAGATAAGTACCAAAATAAAAAACCAACATAAGGATCAAAGCAGAAATATGCCAAGTTACCTTAAAGAGATGAAATGATTCCAAGGTCAGCAAGATTTGACATCATCCTGAGTGAGGGTAGAAATACATCTAAACATGAATGGTCCAAGAATAAGTAACTGTCTAGACTAAGAAACACTGGGAAAAAGGGGAAAGTTAGGGAGACAAATATTGTAGTGTCCATTCAGCCCTCTCTAAGGCAAGTGGGTGCCCTGGAGAAATGATGACAAAGTCGTGTGCTTGGTAAAAATAACTCGGTCACAAGGACCATAACTCTCGCTCACATACCATACTAACCAGACAGTCTTCCAATCACAAAGCTGTTTTTCCAAGTATGTCCACACCAGGAAAAAAGACAACCAGGATTGAGGACCTAAGTAGCCCCACCACTGCACATGTATCATACAAATGCACATACAACACCATACACATACAGAATAAGATGGCATGGTAGTTTAGATACACATGTCCTGCATATGCATGTAAGTTTACTTGGTGTGTATGTCTTGGTGTTTACTTCTCCAGAAGTCAGATCAGTTCTGAGACACTGGAAAGTCTGAGCACATAGAGATGCACCAAAAGGCCAGAGGGTGGAGAAAACCGAGAATGTTGTCAAAAGAGTGATGGAGGCAATGGTTTCAGGGAATCAGAGAGAAGAAAGTGTAAAATAGAAGTTAGACTGGGGGATTAGATGAGATCAAAAGGCAGAGGATGTGGGAGAAACTCAGTGAGCAGGCTGAAATGACGTGAAATTGTGATCGGAAACTGGGAAATCTAAATTTATGATTTAGAGGCAAAGGAGTAGATTCCAGTGATTGCAGGGTTCAGGATGTGGCCGTGGGAGATCATTGAATATGAACTCAAGATGTTGTCTGAGTCATTCATTCAGACATTTGTCATCTTGGATCGTAGCAGGAAGAGAGTTAGACAGGAAGACTATGCATTAGATGCCAAATTCTTCAAAGACGGGAGGCCAAATATTTTACCCACTTAGCTACTTTATGTCTTCATATTTTGCTCATGCTTTTCCCCCTTGGTGGAATGCCATCCCTGCCCTGCATTGCTCTAGCATATTTCCATGGAGAACACGTACATTTCCCCTAGAACATGAATGCTTATTGGCATATCCTCCCTACAATGTAAGTTCATTTTTAATGGAATACATATAATGCAATGGCTAAGTCTATACACACTTAATGAATAAAGGAAACATCATAATCATGGAGGTCATTCTGGAATGTAATCCACGAAATTTATTGAAATGTTTTCTAGTGGTATTAAAAGAACCAGGACAGAGAGGCAATAAAGAGATCGAGAAAGAACAGTAATTTATTATTTATCTAAATTTATTTATTTATTTTTGGCTGCGTTGGGTCTTCATTGCTGCATGCGGGCGGCGAGGAGGGGCTCCTGTTCGTTGCGGTGTGCGGGCTTCTCATTGTGGTGGCTGCGGAACATGGGCTCTAAAGCTCAGGCTCAGTAGCTGTGGCGCACGGGCTTAGTTGATCCGCGGCATGTGGGATCTTCCTGGACCAGGGCTCGAACCCGTGTCCCCTGCATTGGCAGGCAGATTCTTAACCACTGCGCCACCAGGGAGGTCCCAAGAACAGTAATATTTTAAATGGGGAAATATATTTGTCCACATGGAAGGCATTGGTGATATGGATGAGCACAGTATTGGTGGAGTTGTCAGGGCAGGAATGTGAGCGCTCTGGACTGGGAACAGGTGAAGACAGTGCTGAAAATAGCTCACTCTCCAGAGTGCTTAACTCAGAGAGAAAGAGGGTAATAGCTGCAGAACTTTCCCTAAGAATTCCAATGTTTGATACTATGGTAAATGACATTTTAAAATTTCATTTTCAGATTCTTTGTTGCTAGAATAAGGAAATATAGTTAATGTTTGTATATTGATCCTATCTCCTGCAAAATTACTAAACTTAGTCATTTGTTCTAGTAGGTTTTTAATAGATCTGTAGGATTTTTCCATACAATCATGTTGTCCCTAAATAAAAATAATTTTACTTCTCCTCTTCCAACCCAGATGCGTTTCATTTAATTTTTATTGCACATTGCACAAGCTAGAGTCTCCAGTACCACGTTGAATAAATGTGATGACAAGAGACATTTCTGCTTTGTTGTTTATCCTGTAAGGAAAGCACTGTCTCCCACCATTAAATATTGTAGTAGCTATACGCTTTTTGTAGGTGTCCTTTTTCAAATCAAGGATGTTTCCTTCTCTTTGCAGTTTGATGAGAGCTTTTATCCAGAATGGATTATGAATTTTGCCAAATGCTTTTTCTCTATTTAGATTATCACATGTTTGTTTGTTTTTATTTTTCTTTTTCAGTCTCTTGACATAGTGAATTATATAAATTGGTTTTAGAATGTTCAACTAACCTTGCATTTCTAGGATGAACCCCACTTGGTCAGGATGCAATTTCCTTTTGATACATTGTTTAATTTACTAAAGTTATTGTGCATCTGTGTTCATGAGGGCTGTTACTATTTAGCTTTCTTTCCATGTAGTGTATTTGCCTGGTTTTGTTATCAGAAAAATTCTGGCCTCATAAAATGAGTTGCAAAGTAGTCTCTCCTCTTAAAATTTATGAAAGAGGTTTTTAGAATTGTATTATTTCCTCCTTTAAATGTTTGGTAGAATTCATCAGTGAATCCATCTGAGTCTAGAGTTTTCAATTTCTCTAATAGATTTAGAGATACTGAGGTTATCTCTTCCTTTTGAGTGGGTTTTGGCAGTGTGTCTTTCAAGGAATCTGTCCATTCCATTTACATTGCCAAATTTAATGGCATGAAGTTGTTCAAAATATTTGCCTGTTATCCTAACAATATCTATACAATCTGTGGTGATGTCACCTCTTTCATTCCTAACAGTGATAATTTGTATACCTTTTCTTTCTCTCTTCCTCTCTCTCTCTTTTTCCTTGATCAGTCTGAGCACTGGTTTATCAATTTTAATGATCTCAAAATTCTAGATTTTGTTTTCATTGATTTTCTCTATTTTTCTTTTTTCATTACTTCCCATTCTTTGCCCCCCCCCTTTCCTTTTGCTTGCTTTGGGTCTAACTTGCTCTTCTTTTTCTGCTTTCCTAAAGGTGGAAGCTGAGGTGGCTGAGTTGAGACCTCTTTTCCTTTCTAATATGAACATTTAGTGCTATAAACTTCTCTCTGAATACTGCTGTAGCTACATACCACACATTTTGACATGTTGTTTACATTTTCATGCAATACAAAATGGGATTTCATTTCCCTTTTGATTTTTTTAATTTGACCCATAGTTAATTTGGAAGTATGTTATTTAGTTTCCACATATTGAGGACTTCCTAGAGATCTTTCTGACATTAATTTCTAATTTAATTCTATTGTGGTCTTTGTATGCTTTGAATCCTTTTAAATTCATTAAGACTTGTTTCATAGAACAAAACTTGACTATCTTAGTAAATGTTCCATGTGTACTTGAAAATTTTATGTCCTTCTGTTTTTGGATGGAGCATTTTATAAATGTAAATTAGGTCCAGTGGGTCAACCATTTTGTTCAAGTCTCCTATATCCTTACTGATTTTCAGTCTAGTTGCCCTAACAATTTCTGAGAAAGGAAGTTAAAAATCTCTGAAAATAATTGTGAATTTGTATACTTCTCCTTTCACTTATTAGTTTTTGCTTAGTATAGTCCATAGTTTTTTATTAGGTGCATAAAAGTTTAGGATTACTATATTCTCTTGATTAACTGACCCCTTTACCATTATGAAATATCTTCTTTATCCAACAACAATATATTTTGTTTAGAAATATACTTTGTCTCATTTGAGTATGGCCACTCCAGCTAACTTTTGGTTAGTATCAACATTGTATATATTTTTCAAGCCTTTCAATTTTAACATAGTTGTCTCTTTATATTTAAAGTGAATTTCTTATTAGCATCACATAGTTGGGGCTTGCTGTTTTTTCCAATCTGACAATTTCAAACTTTAAATTGTGGTGTATAGACCATTTATTCTTAGTGTTATTATTGCTATTTATTTGAACTTCAGTCCACAGTTTTGTTATTAATTTCCAATTCTCAAAAATAAAAATTCTTAAAAATCAGACAAAGAAACTTAGACTAAAATTCTAAACAGCAACATAGTAACATTTAAAAGTTTGAGCTCTGAATTAAAAAAAAAAAAAGTTTGAGCTCTGGAATCAAGGGGCCAGTGTTCCCCCCCTAACTCTTTAGTGTTCTGGCTCAGGGCCTCAGCTTGCTTATCTATAAAATGGGGGTAATAGAATCTTCTTCAAAAGGGTGTTTTATGGGTAAGTGGATACATTACATACAAATTATTTAGAATATGAACCAGAAATATAGTAACGATATATAAAGTAATTTTTATTTTGATTTTCTTTTCTTTTTTCAGAGCTATGCATGTAGTCATTACTCAAAAACTGATCTTTCTTCCCCCCAACCTACTTCCTTCCTTCCTTCCCTTCCTTATTTCATTTAACAATAAAGAATGGAAAACCATAATTCAAAAAGAGTCATGTACCAAAATGTTCATTGCAACTCTATTTACAATAGCCAGGACATGGAAACAACCTAAGTGTCCATCGACAGATGAATAGATAAAGGAGATGTGGAACATATATACAATGGAATGTTACTCAGCCATAAAAAGAACGAAATTGAGTTATTTGTAGTCAGGTGGATGGACCTAGAGACTGTCATACAGAGTGAAGTAAGTCAGAAAGAGAAAAACAAATACCATATGCTAACACATATATATGGAATCTAAAAAAAAGGTTCTGAAGAACCTAGGGGCAAGACAGGAATAAAGACGCAGACATAGAGAATGGACTTGAGGACACGGGGAGGGGGAAGGGTAAGCTGGGACGAAGTGAGAGAGTGGCATGGACATATATACACTACCAAATGTAAAATAGATAGCTAGTGGGAAGCAGCTGCATAGCACAGGGAGATCAGCTCGGTGCTTTGTGACCACCTACAGGGGTGGGATAGGGAGGGTGGGAGGGAGGCTCAAGAGGGAGGAGATACGGGGATATATGTATATGTATAGCTGATTCACTTTGTTATAAAGCAGAAACTAACACACCACTGTAAAGCAATTATACTCCGATAAAGATGTTAAAAAAAATAAATAAAGAATGAGCATCTATTCTATCCAAAGCAACCCACTAGGCTTTAGGCATAAGATAGATGAATAAAAAGGCAGATCTGACCCCTGTTCTCAAACAGCTTACAACCTTGGTGGGGAGGAAGGGAAGACAGATGTGAAAGATATCTTTTCATACATTGAGATAAATGAATAAACAGATGCAGTTCATTCATAGGAACACAAGCCTCTAAACTCAGGAAAGTCTTCATCACAGGGAGGGGTGGGGGAGGAGGAAGGAAATCATAAAGTGGGATCCCCAGGGCTCTAACTTTCCCAGAAGGAAATGGAAATCTACTGTTTTTAATTTCAGTGATGTTGTAATAAGCAGGACCAAAAAAGCAGCACCTGTTAAAAGTTTTAGGTATTTATTCCAACTCAAAGAACTCAAAGAACCTCAGTGGGCCTCTTGAGTTAAATAACTCACCAGCTCTGGTTACTGCCATAGTCTTCGTCTACTCAGCCTTTAATTTGTGCGCAAAGCCCAGGAGGGCAGGAGGAGCAGCTGTTGACTCAGACAGGAGCCCTCAAAGAGAAACACAGGTCAGAGAACACCAGAGACCAGCTGCGTGCTACCCTTCTCCAAGGAAGTGTGGAAGTGTGCAGACAGCTGCCTTGTATTTGTGGAAGGCTCATGCTTACCCTGGTGCCTGCAACACAACCATTGCATCCAAGGTAACTGACTAGTACAAGAAGCCTCCTGGCAGGCAAGGTGTGTGGAGCAGACCTCTGAGGAAAAAGAACGTATGTCTCCCAAATTAGGACAGAACTCTTGAATCTGGAAAGGAGGACAAGTAGGAAAGATGTTGAGCCTTAACAGAGTGTTTTGTTTTCTGAGAGCAGAAGAACCCTCTCTATTTCAAACCCCTCTCCTTAAGGAAAATCATAATTTTCTGTGGAACTGTGTGGGGGAAAAAACAAAGTAGGGCATCATATGCAGGAAACAGGTTGTGTGCAGCACATAGACCTGGAGCCAGTAGGTCCCATCCTTGCCTGCCCAGGTTTTGGGTCAAACTACCTTGTGAGAAGCTGGCATATTCTAGCTGGATCATCTCTGGGGCACACATTTAGATAATCCACAAGTGACGAATCATAAGTCAAGAAGAAAGCAGTGGCAAAAGGTTGTTCTCATTGAAAACAAAAATGAACTTTGATTTATGTAAGCTTCGACAAAGCGTCCTTTAAATACTAGCTTTCTCACACAATTAAAATAGAAAATGATTGGCAAAGCATTGATTCACAGCACTGTTTCAGGGCCTTAGCTAATACAAAAAATAAGATTTATCTGAACCAGTGATGTAATCCCCGTCCTTATTTCCACTGCAGAAAGAAACAAAAGAAAAAGGCTCCAGCTGTTTATTTTGTAGACCACAGCCAAGAGAGACTTCAGATCAGAGGCTCACAAATGAGCGTCCCTTGGGAACTAAGTATTTTCTGGGGCCACCACTAAAATAAAATATAGGGTTGTTGTTTTGTCTTTCTCAAATTTGCAGAAGAAGCAGATAATTATGTTTTAATCTTAATTATTTTCCTGTTGTAAATTTTCTGGAAATGTTGACAGCTAATACCATCATCAGTACTATCATGAATGTACTATGGTGTCTGCTTGGGCATAAATTTATATATCTGGTTATATTAAATTTAATCTGTTGATACTTCATGTTACACTTCAAAGAGCTCCCAGATATTCTGTCCCCTGATAAAATTTGATTTCTCAATTTGTTAGGAATCATAAGGGATTCCCATACTGACAGATGAATCACATTTGGAGAGAAATATTCTTTTATGCTAGCTCTAATTGCTAGCACCAAGTTAGCACTTATTAAATGCCACGTTGAGTGGTTGAAACCCCATATGAACCCCATAAAGCAGGTGTATTTTTCGGGTGAAAACATGAGGATCAAGAAGTTCACTGACATGTCTAGAGTCATTGCTGGGACATGCCTGAGCCAACGCTGTCTGGCCCCAGAGCCTCGACTGTTGGCCTTATTCAATACTGAAAACTCATCTCCTAAATCAATGCCAAAACATGTAGTGTTTATTGTATAAATCTATGAATCAGGAAATAGCCCATCAGTCTGGTAATTGATACTGGAGGCCAGAGGAAAAAACTGTGAATCAGATTTCCTTTATTTTACATTAGAAAACGAGTTTGGTCAATAGGCCATGCATAACATCCAATCCTAAATCTATGATTGTTCCACCTCAGGTTGGCCTTCCTCATGTATTTGTGATGAACTCTTTATTTTCCAGGCCCCTTAGGAATAAAGACATAGATTCTTGGTCTTACATTCCACCAAGCAACACCATTGTCCTGGGATGGGCTCACTAGAAGCAGAGCCTGAGACAGCGATGCAGATGCAAATGATTTATTGAGGAAGAGCTCTCAAGAGAAATCTGTAAGAAAAGGAAGGAAGAAGGATAATGGAGGGGAAGGAAGGGGCCTGAGTACAGACGTAGTCTCTGGAAACTGTATTTGTCCTCCAGGAGGCTGGGGAGCATACATCACACTGCATAGGTCTCCCTGCCTAGAAGCGAGGGCTGGCCTTTTGCACATCCATACCAATCAGTCATTGACTGTGGTCAGCCCCAGGAAAAGAGATGCATAGTCCTCTGTTCAAGGTGCTCCCAGTCTTCGGAGAAGAGGCAGCTTTAACTGCCAACACTAATGAAAGTTAGAGGAATGGGTTGTCATTTAGGGAAGCTTGGCTGTGCACCAATATTACAACTCTTACGGAGACTTGATCACTCGTTGGCTTTCTATCCATAAGAGGGCAAGCATTACTGATTCAATAAAATGCAGTAATCCCCTGTCTATGCCAAGGTTAAAAAAATGAATAAGCCATTGTCTCTTCTGTACGTGGCTAATGGCAATACCATGTCTAGGTCGGAGAGTAAAGGTGTATATATATACACGGGAGAATTTCAGATGGTGAAGAGTACCATACAGTAACTTAATCAGGCCAAGATAAGAGAGTGACTTGTAGGGTGGCGACGGCTTTGGAATGGATGGTCAGGGGACGGACTATTTGAGCAGAGACTGAATTGAATAAGAGAAGAAAATAAGCCGCATGGAGGTATGTAGGCAGACCTTTCTTGGCAAAGGGAACAGCAGGTGCAAAGTCCCTATGGTGAGAACAAGCTTGTTAGCATTTAAACACTTACCAGAGAATGAGGAACCATTGAGGGAATAATCAAAGCATAGGGAGGAAATATCAGGAGTCCTAAGGTGGAAGTGGGAAATAGAGGAATGAGCACAGTCAGGTCCACACAGTCACACAAAGATGGCATATCAGACGGAATCTTCTGCATCAGATGCTGGAAATACAAAAACGAACAAGCTATGGTCTCTGGCCTCAAGGAGGCCACAACTTAACCCTGAAACAATAGTCATATAAACAAAGATTCATTCACAGGACAAGTGCAGTGTGCTGTGAAAACACAAAGAGGAAAGCACTGGATTCCGCCACTGAATGTGGCAATCGACATCCCCAGAGGGAGCGGAGTCTTTGAGTAGGACCTTAAAGGATGAGTAGGAGCTTACGTTCCAGGAAACAAAACAGTGTGAGCAAAAGTATGAATGTGTAAGATCTGGAATATCAAGAGTATGTGTATTGTAGGGACGGGAAGAAGACAGGTGGTGAGGAGAGGCAGGAAGATCTGATGATTTGCCTGGAAAGGCAAACTAGAGCAGCTCTAAAGCAATTACCTATTTTATTATTTTCTTTTAATTAAACAGCATCAGAAAACATTAGCTTATTCAGCTCCCCAGGACAGCATTTACCAAGTGTGGTGCATCAGCCACCTGCATTAGAATCACCTGAAATGCTTATCAAAATGCATGTTCCTGGATCCCCTCCTCCAGCCCTTCTTAAAAAAGATTTGTTGGGTTATAATCTTTATCTAGGTGGTATATGAATACTTTCAAGAGTCTATAAATACCACCACAGATAAAAATGAGAGTGTGTTATCAATTGTGTTTATTTCTAAGATGAATGTATATTTGCTTTTCACCATATTTTATAGCAGTGGTAAGAATTTTAGTCATTTTAAGAGCGGGTAGAAGAGAAAGGTCGCTTAAGCCTATGGGCCTCAAGAAAGAGCCAGCACCACGTATAATTTATTTCACCTAATCCTCCCAACAGCCCTATGAGGCCTGGATTACAAGTATCTCTGTTTGGCAGATGAGAAAACTAAGGCTCAGAAAATTGAGGGACCTTGTCCAAGGTTACAATGAAAACAGACACAAAAGCAGGTCTGATCCCAATAACTAAGATCTTTCTATTTGCCCATGTAGCCCTTCTTCAGCATTGCCTTCCACAGGGCTGTGCTCACAGCTGGCTGGAATTTCCGATTCCTCCAGTGAGAGGTAGCTTCTTCCTCAGCAAGCATCACAAGGTGAAAAATACTTGAAATGCAGAAAAAAGATTGAAGCACTGGGGTCAGAAACAATCATCCAACTCTATTATGATCTCAACTTCGCTACTATTCAGGGAAAACAGACTAAATAACAATGAAATATTAATGAAAAATGAAATATTAACTACGAATGAAATGGATTTTGTGCATTGTATTGGCAAAAAAAAATGTCACGTGAATAGAGGGAAGCGAAGAGAAATGAGTGATCTCACATTCTGTCGTGCAGTATAAGGGAAGAGGGCAGTTACACAGGGCCTATCAAAATGTAATACATACATACACCTTGACCCAGAAATTTTATTCCAGTCTTTCAAAAAGACCACCACATGACTGGCTACCCAAATTGTGGGGTCCAATGCAAAAGGAAAATGCAGGACCCTTGTTCAAAAGTGATGGAGAATTTCAAGACAATAACAGCACAACATTAAAGCAAAGGGGCCCCTCTTCTGAGCACGCAGCCCTGTGTGGATGCAAACATTGCCCATCCACGAAGCCAGTCAAGGCTATCGCACATGTGTAAAGTTATAGTCAAGGAAGTTTATTGTGGAATAATGAAAAACAAGGAAAACAACTTTAATGCCCATCAGAAAAGGAATGTTTCAATTAATTGTGGAATATCCATATAATTGATTGTTTCCATTAAAAATAGTGAAATATACATAATTTACTGACATCAAAATATTCCCTACTCATGCTAAGTGAACATGTGTGCCTCTGATATAATACAAGACTGTTTATGAGGAAAAAATAGACGTGTTTATTTTTATTTTTTTATCTTCATCCCAATCTTTGTTAATATAACATGATAATCTAAAAAAGTTAAACATTTTAATGTTGTTGTGCTTTTAGTACATATTCAAACAAAATTAATGCTATTTTAGCAAGGCAAATATTACATTAATATGATATAATACATTGGCTGAGGATTCCGTGTATTTTGTTGGTTTGATTTTCTTAATTTCTTCATGAGTAAATCAAGTTTCCTTTGATTTGCTGTCACTTGCTTGTTTGCTTAAGCTGCAGTTTAGAATTGAAGATTCAGTATTTGCTTCAGGTTTTTGGATGCTTTTTGCATTACCAATAATCATACTAACTTCTAAAACTCAATTAACGTTTTTATCTTTTGTTTTATAACTTTTTATGCCTTTAGAAAAGAGCTTTTATTTTCATTCAGGAAACTTACTTGTGATTTTAATAATTTCAGCATTATAGATGGAGTCTGCATGATCTCTGTGTAATTTTCATGAGTTGCTGTATTGGTTGCCTTTTTTTTTTTTAACATCTTTATTGGAGTATAATTGCTTTACAATGTTGTGTTAGTTTTTGCTGTATAACAAAGTGAATCAGTTATACGTATACTTATATCCCCATATCTCCTCCCTCCCACCGTCCCTATCCCACCCCTCTAGGTGGTCACAAAGCACCGAGCTGATCTCCCTGTGCTATGCAGCTGCTTCCCACTAGCTATCTATTTTACATTTGGTAGTGTATATATGTCCATGCCACTCTCTCACTTCGTCCCAGCTTACCCTTCCCCCTCCCCGTGTCCTCAAGTCCATTCTCTACGTCTGCAAAAAGACATGTTTATAAACATTAGTAAGGTACAAGGAAAGGGACTGACTGACACACACATATCTATTCACAGGGTTATCCATGAAAAGAGAAAGGTGGGGACATGAGGCAAGGATGTCTGTTTTTGTTCTCTACGTTAGAATCACTGGCATTAAGAATGTAATTGAACTGTAAATTTTTTAAAGGAAAAATTAACATGTGAATTTTCCAGACAATTGGGGAAAACAGATCTGGAAAGCTGAGCAAGTAAAAGCAGTTTTTGCCCTGTTTTTCATGAAAGGGTAAATAAGTTGTGAACTAGAAGTGTAACCGCAGAATCCAAATCACCAGTCAGCATAAATCCTGTCAAGAGTTAATTTTCCCAACTTGTGGTTGCAGGTTTACTTGATGTTGGTTTTAGCGTTTTATAAATAGATAGCTATATGCACATAAATATATGCATACAAATACATAAATACATATACCTATGCCGATACCAGTACATAAATGCATATATCCTGCTCAGCTCCATGTTTATTCTTTAATGCGTTGAAGTTTATATCAGCCAGTTGCCATAATTATTTCAAGTAAGCACAATTAGGCACAGCAGATTTTTTATGCTAGGCTGCACAAGTCATTTTTCAGATTGAATTTGCTTGTTCTTTACGTGATAGCATTTCTTGCTCAGGGATGTCCCAGGGTTTGGTGACGCAAAGGACCGTTCCGGAAATAAAATTTGGGCTCCAGGTAACCTGCAATAAAGAAGCTGAAATTAGCAATTAAAAAACAAGAAACTAAGCATTCGTGTTGCAGAACATTAATGAGTTTTAACCTGTGGCCTCGAAGACCTGCTGTGGCTTAATGAAAATAAAAAAAACAAACTTCTATTGGTGAGGAATTAGAAAAATTGAAGCCTTGCCAACTGGAATTCAGCTCTGAGGAACACACTGAGCTTCCGGTTATGAATAGAGCAGCATTTGCAAAGCAGTATTTCAGAAAACACATAATTCAAGGAGGAACCTGTAATATTTCTGACAAAGAGTCGACCAAGGAACATTTTTCTTCCTTAAAACCACCTGAGAGCCTTCTTTAACAGTAAAGTTTAAAAAGTAGGGAGTGATTACATTCTTCCCAAAACATTTCCAACAGTTCACCCAGAAGAGTTTTATTTTCCTAATCACACTGTCCATTCTCATATTTTTCTACTTATTTTATTGAAAGTTATATTGTTATATTTTGTTTAATTTATATTCTATCTATGAGAATTTCCTAAACAGGGGTCTGTGGATTCCTGAAGAGGATTGTGGGTGTATACTCTGGCCTTAAATTTCTCAATGATATTTTAAGTTATGTTTTATAAACATTTGTAAATATTAAGTATTTTATTACTGGATCACCTATCGTCTAACCATCTGCACACAATTTCCGTGCCTCAGTTGATGTTTGAGCTCTATTTTAACAGTGGCGTATCAAAGAAATAGTAGAGGCAGGCTTCATTCTTCAAAGATGCTTTCAAGCTACATGAAGGCAAATAGGGAGATGGCAAACTGGGGGTGGGTGGGTGAAAAGTTCCACAGTACTTATATGAGAACTGAGTCATCACTCAGCCCACAAGAATGAAAAAACCATGACCTGAATAAAAAAACAAACCATACATAGCCCAGTGGTTCAAGTTCATTCTATGTGTGTCAGTGTGGTTTCTACAAAACCATGTTTCCCATTACCTTAATGTTAATTTCATGTACTTTAATTTGTAGTTTTCTTTTTATTTAATTTGGTTTTTATATGAAGAAAGTCATCATTTTAAGGAGTATTAAAACTTTAAATAGCTTTACTTGTTTATACCTTTGTAGATAACATTATGATAAACCATTTTATATCAACCTGTGGGGTCTGAAATACTTTGTTTTCCTGCAAAGGGATCTCTGCACTCCTCAGGTTTAGAAGCCCTGCTTCTCTAGATGTGCCTTGTTACTTCAACTAGATTAGAGCTTCTCAGGGACAAGCGCTTGTCTCTACCTTGATATCCCTCAGGTCAAAGTTGTGCAACACGCTTGTTAAGTTACTGAGGAATGAATGAGACGTTCTTAAAACATTGTTTTATGTTCTTGTGCACTTGAATGCTGCTTCCTGGGACCCGAATTAATACCCCTGTGGGAGATTATGCCCTCTCATCAGGTTCTTCCAGTGGGGACATATATGCTTATCTTAGCAAATATGGAGGTGAGACAAAATTCAGAATAAATTATCTCAAATGTATAGCCTTTTTTAAAATCAAATTTGTCTTCAATAGAAAACTTACTAATTAAAGATCTTATTTATTAGACATGTATTGATTTCATGGGAGTAAAATTCTAAAAGTCAAAAAATACATTCTTACATGCTTTGGTTTTTCTGGAAAATAACTTGAACTTGTGTCCCACTTGGCTTTATTATAGTGGCCCCAACTCCCAAAGGAAGTGCTATATTTTGAAGTAGCAAAACCTCCAATTCCAAAGTCCTGACACAAAACGAAATTTCCATGTGGAGAACTGAAACCTACCAATTAAGTACAGGCACAGCATAAAAATAACTTTTAATTCTCAGATATTATGCTGTAATGGAATATGCTTTAAAAAATTTTCCAGAAAATGAAATAAAAGCATTAGTTACTGAAATCTTAAGGAAGTTGATATATGATGTAATATAAGTAAAACTTTAAATCATGAGATACAGTAATCTCATTCATCAAGCCTCATTGGGCCCCCATTATATCTGGAAACATCAGTAAACGCTTTGAAACACATATTTTAATGAATTCAGAAGCCCATTACTCCCTATACATAAACCTGCTGACATGAAATCAGCTAGGGTAAATGAACTCTTTCTCAGTAACTAGATTCGGGTTCAGAAACCCCAGGTCTATTGATCAGAACTTTAAGTACTGATTTTATTTTCTGTATTTGGGTGGGGATTTTGCTATTTAAGTTATTAGTTTATTATAATAAATTTATAATTCATTTTATATATAGACAATGTAATGTAACATAGATTCATCACAACCATTCCAATAATACAGGAGTAGATAATGTAAAAGTTGTAGTCCCTTCTCTTTCTTCTCCCAAATCTACTTTCTAGAGTTTACAACTGTTTATAGTTTGGATTCATCTCTCCAGATAACTGACCATGAAAAGCATTGTTGTAAAAATGGGATTGTATTATATGTACCAGTTAGCGTCGCAACATGAAACAAATAACACCCTCAAATTAAAACAAAGTGAGGAGAGTTTAATATCCGAATTAGGTATAAAGTTGTAGCAGCATGAATGCAGGGAAACTGCAGTCCCCCGGGGCTTTAACAGCAGGTGCCATCACCTCCCTAGAACCAAGGGAGTGGTTCCAGACCTTAAGACAGAGAAGGTACACCCCACAGAGGCCCAAGTCACAGGACCCAGCCAGCTTGCAGACAGAGAACCAGGGAAATAAAAGTCTACCCTCTGCTTCTTCCCTCCCACCTCTTCTGAGTTCCAACCAGAATCAGAGGGCAGGGATGTAGTTTGAGGTCCTCAGCACAGGTCAGTCCCCAGGGCCCTAGGACAGGGTGGAGAGGGGCGGCACCAACGGAAGAGTTCTGGCACGTTTCATTTACTGTTCTGCAACTCTGGCTTCTGATAAACAGGGGACATTTTGCTGGGTCAGTTCTATGCATGCACCTCCTTCATTTTTCATTGTTACATAGAATTTCATTCTGTGGAGTTACTCCAGTGGTCACTCGGTGATGGACACTGGGCCCCCGGGTTTTCACCAGTTCAGTGCTGCAGTGTTGGTCCTCACACATTTGTGTGTACAGCCTGCTGTGAGGAGTCCGTGAGATACTTTTCTAGGCAAGAAGTTGCTGATCCAAAGGGGTTGCTGCTTTTTGAAAGATCTAAAATGTTTTCCTCCCTCCCCTTTTTAGAGACTGAAACTCCCAGAAAGCTATTGTGCAGGAAATAGTGCAGTGAAAATGGTGGTGGCGTGTTGCATCCAATGGTTATAAAGTTCAGAGGAAAAGAATGGCGTGTAGAGCTAGAGGCAGGAAAGACATCTCCCACACCCTGCCATTCAAGGCATCCCAAAGACTAGGTTTTCATGGTTCTTCTCTGTTTAGAGTACTAGCAGCCTCCTCAGAAACACAGTATGGGAAGTTCACTTTCTGAGGCTTTGCATATGTAACAAAACCTTTATGACTGGGTAGATATTCTAGGTGGGAAGTCCTTTTTCCCAGTATATTAAAGGCATTGATCCATTGTAGTGTTTTCCAGTTTTGCCAACATGAAGTTAAGGTCATTCTAATTCTTAAACATTTATTTGTAACTTTCTACTCCTAATCTCTAATTTTATAAACAATACTATCACATACATTAGTGAGAACAAAGAGTAAATGTTATCCAAATTTTCCTTTTGGTCCCCTTAGTAAATACTTCTCAGAAATTCACCTTTCCTCTGCAAATCCAGGGAAAATACTCCCTTCTGTTATGTGAGAGACTCTCTCTCTGAGCATTAACTTGCATTTCTGTGTCTTCAGATTGGATGAAGAGAGCTCTGAGCAGGGCCAGCATTTTCCAGCATGTGGGGTGTATGTGTTTCCCACGGTTCCTATCACCATCTCCCTGGTAGTATTCTTAGAATCGGTCAGCTCAGTCAACTGAGGGCAAGGGTTTGAGCACAGCTCCTGACAAATGTTGACGCATATCTAGGGCAGCACTACTGAACCAAGTCTTCTCTTGAATGGTCCCTGGCTATTGGAAAGTTGACTTACCTTGCGATAATTATAAAAATTGTATGCAAGAAGCAGGATAGGGAGAGTGGGCTTCCTGTCACCCCCGCTGCTGCTGCTGCTTCTCCCAGGAGGTACTGGTTAGTCTCCTTTTCTCACTCTCATTTGCTTCACATTCCTGAGAGTTGTCTCTGCCAGATATATTAAAGGGTGGTACCACTGGGCCAGGGGAGGAGTTCAGGGAAGGACCAAATGCATGTGGATGGCTCAGGATGCTGCTTGGTGAGAGGAAGGATATTCAGGCAGGTGGTATGTTCAGCAGCACAGACCCTGAGTTTCTAACGTAAGGATATATGGGGGGGGGAGGGCAGTAAAAGCCCTTCTCATTTTCTCTTGCTTTGACGTGCTGTTCATTTAGAGATGCTTAGGGATGAGTGAACTTCCAACATTTCTCAATCCCTTTGGGAAACTTTTACAAGAATGTAGCCCATTGCTGAACAATATCCTGCATTACCAGTGCATTGCAAGGTTTTATTGGTTGTGTGTGTGCGTGTGTGTGTGTCTGTGTGTTTTCACAGATATATCAATGGGAAGATCATTAGGAAGATAAATCTACTAACAATTGCAAGTGAGGCATTCAGAACTTTAGGGATTATATGTTACTTTTTACTGTTCACCCCACTGGGGCCAATAACTATGAACTAGAGAAAAAGAGGAAGTGCAATTATTTTGGATGCCTCTAAGCCAAAGAAACAAACGTCTTCCATGGCCATTCTTTTGGCCCATTATATCTGACAGTTCTTCTGGCATCGAGTTTTATTTCTCCAAAGGCTGCAAATGGAAGGTTTGCCATCTCAGACCATCTGCAACCCTTTGTCATGACAGCATCTCCCTTGTACTCTTCAGGGAGGAAGGTTTCTCGGGACGTGGATGGGTGACCTCCACCAGAAGATGTTCAGGTTCTTCTGCCACCGGCGTCCATCCATGATTCTGAGCAAGAGCAGACCACGCAGAGCCCCCCCTCCAACTCCCTTTCCTGCTGCCTCCTCTCCCCTTGCCCCACAGCTCTGAGCAAGGATGACCACTGGACGGAAGACAGGACTGTGATGGGAGGGTGTCATTTCCAACATCCAAGATGAAAGCAGGTCTCCAAACAAATTATTTGCTAGAATGTGTTTTATTTATTATAGAAATAAAATAAAAAGCAGGGCATCAGGGCTTCCCTGGTGGCGCAGTGGTTGAGAGTCTGCCTGCCAATGCAGGGGACACGGGTTCAAGCCCTGGTCTGGGAAGATCCTGCATGCCGCGGAGCAACTGGGCCCGTGAGCCACAACTACTGAGCCTGCGCATCTGGAGCCTGTGCTCCGCAACAAGAGAGGCCGCGATAGTGAGAGGCCCGCGCACCGCGATGAAGAGTGGCCCCCGCTTGCCGCAACTAGAGAAAGCCCTTGCACAGAAACAAAGACCCAACAGAGCTAAAAATAAATAAATAAATAAATAATAAAAATAAAGGAATTCCTTTAAAAAAAAAAAAGCAGGGCATCAAAAGAAACTTCTTGAAATGGCAACATAGGTACAGACTGCCAGTTTTAACATTTTCTTCTTGTTCGTTTTTGGTCTTCTAAATGTGCTGACACATTTTTTAGAGTGTTATTAAGGTTAGCTCATTCTTTCCTTTTCTGCTTTATTCACCTAAATATTACATTTTAGGTAATTTTTCATGGAGCTGTGTCATCTTCATAAGGATTAATTTAAATGTCAGCGCAATAATTCATCAAGAGCCTATTCTATGGTCAATCTACCATTTGCCCTTGTTTGGGGATATTCCATTCTGTTTTATTTTCATGCATTATAAATAGTGCCATAAATGATACAATCATGTGTAAGTAACACTCTTACAGTTTTTCAAATTTTTTTAGGTTCCCAGGAGCAAAATTCCTGGGTCAAAGGACAGAACATTTTTAAAACTGTTGAAATTGTCTAATAACTTTCAAACTACTCTTGTTCTCACACATTGTGGGGTCATTTCAGCAAACACCAAGCGCTTCTTTTTTCATGAGTGAATTCTTAAAGAAACATATCTTCTTTGTCCTTAGCCCAGCACTCAGTGCATTCCTTGTTTGGACAACTACTGTTGTTCATATCTTCATCTTTTTGATATTATCCTGTTGAAAGGACAATTTACAGTAGAAATGTGAGGCTTTTGCAAATGTTATGGGCACTGCTGGTGTGTTTCTGCCTTTATAAGTACGGCTTCCTTTACAAAGCTTGAAGGGGCTGTGCCATCATGCCCAGTGGGAGGTTTACCATCTATGAGCTGGGGCAGGGGAAGTTGCCCCCTGTGCCATAGCCCCCTTCCATGAGGGGACTGACACCTGCCAGGCTTGTGCACCAGCCCTGGCTTTATGACCTTGAACAGTCCTTTAACTTCATTGAGCCTCAGTAGCATGCCCTGGAAAATAAGAAACTATTATCAAAATGACATGTACACAATGAATTACATTCCTCCCCTCTAGGTGGGTGGGGAACGTTACTATTTAAAGGAATAGTATATAAAGGCTTCTAAATACCCACCACCCTTCCTCCAGTTATTTAATAAATAAACTATGCTTCACCCTTAAAATCCAGATTTGTATATACATGTCTTGTTTAGACAAGTAGATGCATGTCCTCCATCATGCTATACCATGCTGTCTGCCCATTCCTCCCACACACTCCAGCTGCACTGGTCTGCTCTCAGTGTCTAGAACTCAGCTTTTTCTGGTCTGAGGGCCTGTGCCCTTGCTACCTCCTGCGTAGAATTCTTCCTCTCCCCACCTCCCTTCTTCCCATAATGCAGGACTCAGGTCAAATGACTTGTCCTTTCCAAAGCAACCTGTTCTGTCTGCCTTGGCTGAGGCCACTCTCCTCATCTAGAAACTTTCTATCTAGTCATCCGATTTTAATGTCTTCATAGCACTTACCACTTCCCAGAATTATGTTATTCACAGAGTTGTTTACTTGCCTATCATCTGTCCTCCACAGCTAGAACGGAATGTAGAGGAACTTCGTTCACTGCCGAATGCCCAGAGCCTAGAGCAGGGCCTGGCACACAGCAGGCACTCAACAGATAGCTGTTGCTGAGAGCCCAGTTGTAACTCCTCTGTTGCATCACAAGGGACGAACATTGTTGACTATTTTTACAACCTTGCTGAATACGTTTTTTTATTACTCAACCAACAAATTATTTGTGGCACTGCCTATAATAAATGTATAGCACTCATCAAGCTTTAGCTTTCAGGGGAAAGAGCTCCAGTTTTCTGCTTCAAAATGCCCCATCTCCACCCTGCAGATTACTGATGCTGGAGAGAACACTGACATTTACAGTGACCTCATCTGAAGGGCAGATGGGCTTTTTTTCCTCACAATTCTGTGAGGCTTTTAAATAGCCACACCTGCCCATAGTTGTTGAGGGAGGAACTATGGAATTCATGGGGCTTCTTTCTTGGGGACTTATTTTGAGATTAATCAAAGCTCCACTTTCATTTGATTTTTGCTGATGCCTTCCCATCTCCTTTGCTATTACAACAGCCTGCAAAAATAGCCCTGCACATAAATTATGCATCAAGTCTTTAAATATCCCGGTCTTTTTCTTTGCTTGCCCCACCTCCACCCAAGGAGAAAGATTGCAGTGCTCTCATGAAGTACCTGTTGTCTCTGCTGTTGGACGTTTTTCCCTTGCGCTAGATTATTTTCTTTTCTGAAAGAAACTGATGTTTGATGAGAATCTTTCTTCAAAACAGTACACACACACACACACGCTAGTGAAGTATATATTTTAAATTTAAAGTAGAAAGCTATGCTCAAGATTAAGAAAAGACCTTTTGCTAGTGCCAGCAAGTTAGAGAGAAAATCTTTCATTTGTGAGTGAAACTAAAATCGCGTGGTCTGTCAGAGTAACCAAACCAGTTATAGGCCTTAGAGGCTGCTTTCATTTAAAAAAATAATGGGAGGCAGTAGGGCTATGATAGCCAAGACCCTGACTCCTCCGTGAGCTCCCCGCGTAAATAAATCTGGGATCCTTGTTGGTTAACTATTTTATATAGTATCCACATTACTATATATGAAATAGATAACAGGATTTACTGTCTACCCAGGGAACTCTATTCAATATCTTGTAATAACCTATAATGGAAAAGAATATAAAAAAGAATACACACACACACATAAATATATACATATATATACATATATATATGTATATATATATATAACTGAATCGCTTTTCTGTACACCTGAACCTAACATAACATTGTAAATCAACTATACTTCAATGAAAAAAAAAAATCTGGGAGCCACGCAGTGTGTTCCCATTTGTGAAAGCTCACATGATCAGCCCAAAGATAGGACCCAGGGGCTGGTGAGGGCCCTAGGACATGGGTAGAAACAGAGCAAGCAGCAAGAAAGCAAAGTTTCTAGACTGGATCCCAGGATGTTGGGGACCTAAAATCTTTAAAACCTTTGTGATGTGGAAGCACAAAGAGACTGATGCAAAAACTTGTCCAGAACCTATGAACTATAAAGGCCAGAGGAGAAATAACTCAGAATGTAACTCCGACATTCCAATAGGAATGTCTGCACAAGCTGAAACTCACCTAAGACCCACACAGAAGAGGACTCAGGTTGAAAATGAGCTCACAGATTGGGATTGACATATACACACTACTATATATAAAATAAATATCTAATAAGAACCTACTGTATAGCACAGGGAACTCTACTCAATACTCTAGCCTATATGAAAAAACAATCTAAAAAAAAGAAAAGAATGGATATATGTATATGTATAGCTGATTCACTTTGCTGTATACCTGAAACTAACACAGCATTGGAAGTCAACTATACTCCAATAAAAATTTTAAAAAATAATAATGTTCCGAAGTAATGAGAAAGAAATACAGGCTAAATTACAATACTAAACAAAAAAAAAGAAAAAGAAAATAAGCTCACAGACAAAGACGAGAAAATACCTGAGCAACAGTCATCAGAGACACCCACATGGGAGGCATCTTACTTGAAGATCAGAAAATAGTTTAATTTGAAAGGGCACCACTCAATTCAGTAAGACGGGGCCGGCAGGTAGGGGAGTGGGCGGCACAAGGATTAGAAAGAAAAAGGCAGAACAAGTATGTACAGGTGTTGTGTTTATCTACATGGAGTGTAAGAACCAATAAGTTCCCATTCACAATAAGAACAAGAAGCATAAGGTACTTGGGAACATATCTAATAAAAGACAAATGTGACCTTAGTGCAGAAATTGTCCAGTGTTATTATAGGAGATAAAGGATAAATGAAGATACATGAATAAAGAGAAAGGTAAGCTTTTGTTCATGAATGAAATGACTCAGTATGTTAAAGATATAAATTCTCCCCAAATTCATCCATATAGTCAATATCACTGATTCTAAAAGTCACATGACAGCATTATCCAGGAATAGGAATTCAAGGTTAAAAAAATGTAACAAAAAGCAAAAATATCAAAACTCAAAATAAAGATAGAGTAATTAAAGCATTATGGCACCGGTGGAGGAATAATTAAAAGAATCTGGGTCAGTAAGTCTAAATGGATAGCCCAGTCACAAAATAACTCATTAGGGGAATTTGGTATATAATAGGCAAATCATATGTGGAATCTAAGGGAGTACAAAGAGGACTTTCATTTTATTAGTCACGTTTCTATGTCTTATATTTTAAAATATGCAAAATTATAACAAAAAGTTAGATTTTTGAATTCCAAAGAGTAGGTTATAGGTATTTTTTATACTTAACTTTTCCTAATAAAATTTTATAAAGAAAAAGTTAATATTTTCACTCCAATTCTCTCTTTATTAAAGCAGGCAGGTGGGAGGATCTATAGACCAACAAATCAAATGCTTGAAATAAAGTGACTATATGTAGGAGAGCTAACATGTATTAAGAATCTACCCTCTTCCTGCGACCATGCCAGGTGTAGTGAATACGCTAGAGGAAGTCTCCTGGACATCAGTGAGGCAGAGGGATCCTGCTGCAGATGGCAGGAGAGAGGAGAGGATAACATTTCAAAAGGTGTGGTTCTGGATTAGTAAACCCTTCTCTAGAGGTTTAGGCGCAAATCTCTGTCACTTCTTTAGATAAAGCCCAAAAGGGCAGTTGGTAGAGGAATAAACTCATGCTTGGTTTTTATTTTAAGATGTTTGTTATTTACAGGATTTTTTAAACGACTAGCTAAACTGAATTGCAGAGCATGAATTCGATTGTTTTATAGCTACTTTATTTATTTATTTATTTATTTTTGGCTGTGTTGGGTCTTCGGTTCGTGCGAGGGCTTTCTCTAGTTGCGGCAAGCGGGGGCCACTCTTCATCGCGGTGCGCGGGCCTTTCACTATCGCGGCCCCTCCCGTTGCGGGGCACAGGCTCCAGACGCGCAGGCTCAGTAATTGTGGCTCACGGGCCTAGTTGCTCCGCGGCATGTGGGATCTTCCCAGACCAGGGCTCGAACTCGTGTTCCCTGCATTAGCAGGCAGATTCTCAACCACTGCGCCCCCAGGGAAGCCCCGATTGTTTTATAATTATGGAAGGACATACCTAGGAGCACAAAAGTTCAACTGGGAATCCATCAGGAAAAGAGATAACTTGTGGATGCATGCATGATTTTAAAATACACCCTAGAGGAGATTTTCAAAGTCTATGAAAACCATTCAAATAGATACTTAGTGCTTTCTTATTTTAGAACCAAATGATCTTAACAGCATGATGAAGGAATGAGGAATATTATGGCTAGAAAAAAAATCACATTCTCTATATTTGTATGTGGGTACGTATATCCATACATATGAGAGAGTGTGTGTGTGTGTGTGTTTATGTGGGTGTGTGTGTTTAATTTAGCTGAACTCAGAAATGTGGTTCAGAGACTTCTTACATGGAGTTTCAGCATAAACAGCAATGCACTGACTTACTAGAAATGATCAGGCCACTTTTTGAATGATTTTTCATCAGAATCAGAGATTTATAGTGAAATTCAGTGGGTCTAAACCCAAACATTCCACATTGCTGCCTTTTCTCAGCAAGGTTCTGCTTCACATTGGGGTTTGGAAGGAATGTGTTGAGAACCCCAGATCCAGAACCAGAGTGGTAAGTTAGCTGCAGACACTGCTTGGCCCGGCTGGCCCTGGCCTCACTCCACCCCTCTGCGTGTGACTCTGCTGAACATGGCTCCTCCCTGAAGCTCTCTCCTGGGTGTTGGTGTGTCCTTTGAGTTGGCTCAGCCAACCTGTCTAGACACTCCGTCTCCTGTGTCCCATCCTTAGCTTTCTCTTTCTCTCCCTTTCATGATCTGTCTTTGATCAGTTTGCTGCTGATTCACATCATCTACTTTTAAGTGCAGATTTCTCTCCTAACCTCCTGACACATACATTTAATTGTCCAGAGCTGAGGGTACCACTCTGAGAAGGTCCTGGTGGTCACACATGGTGATGAATCAATGCCGAGGACATGATGGGCCGCTTTTTCTCCTGGCCCTCCGCCTGCTTTTTCTGTCCAGCTCCTCTTCCCAACACTGGTCCTACAGACCAACAGTGGCCCCAAGCCCAACACGGGATCCTGGGCTTCAGGCCCACAGGGGTGATGCTTCCACAGAGGCAGCTGTTTCCATAGAGGCGGGCTTCCACGAACTTCTCCACAGCCACGGGAACTCGGAGGTGGGAGCAGCTAACTCCGCCCAGGGCAGTTAAAGGAGGGCATCCAGAGGGGTGTTTGATTACATATTTTTACTTTTATATCCCTAAACTGTTACACATGTGCAGTGTTGTTCTGTTTGGGTTTGAGAGAGAATTTCAGGAAAGGGAAGAAAAGGCTGCAGTGCTATCATTTGTAGGGAGTTGTTATAGGATTCAGTTTAGTGAGTCTCAGCCTATTTTCTTCAAACAACTATAACGTGATTAAAGTAGCTTGTTATTAGAGGGAGAGCTCTCCTGACACAACCGTTAGTCCCTCTCAGATCCTGAGAGCCGCCCCGCAGGAAGCCTATCTCGCTGGTAATTTGTGAGGAGGAAATGCATTTACAAGTGGCAGCCTTGTTTATGAAGGGTTCTCTCTGTCTGGCTGAGGACACTCCCCTTTATTAAACATTTTGAGAAGCATGACCAGTGTTTTTAAGGAATTGGTGCAAATCCTATGTTTTCCATTCTTCTGACTTCTCACAGAGCTCCACGTGCCCAGGCCTGCCCTTGCGCTCCTAGGATGGGGACTGTAGATCTCCCCCAGGACAGGCTCCACGCTGGCACAGATGGTGAACAGAAGGTCCTCCCGCCCCAAGGGACCACACGGTCATGGTCCAGTGTGGAGGATTTCGTTTTCAGTAGATTTCAAACGTCTTACTTGGAACCTTAATAAAACTGAAGTCTATAAAACATAACAACAACAACAAAAAATAGTGGTTCTGACTGAAGCAAGGGATGAGACCTGGAGCCACCCTCTTTGGAACAAAATTTGAAGGAAACAGGTCTGATGAGTGAGGGTGAAGATGTTGCCTGAATTTTGCAACAAAATTTGAGGAGTCCTCAGCATGGTGGCCCCAATTACACTGTTGACAGGAGATAATCAAGTCAGTCTCATCTCCTACATCCCTTCCTCCAGATATTGTCTTTTCTGTTCAAGTACACACCTCCAGAGAAGGGGGTGGAGGTGCTATTCCATTTGAAAGCTGTCTGTTCAACTTACTTTCACTTTTAAAGTAGGAACGTTTACTCTATGTTCACTTCACTTTCCAATCTCTTTCCATCCATGTATGATGTCTGGATTCAAAACTTCACTCTGTGGAGACACATTCATCCCCCTTCATTCCGATGGTTCTATCTGGGGCCCCTGTGGACTTCTGTTCTTCTCTTGTTCAATCAATTTGCACTGTCCCTGCTGCCTTGAAATTGCCCTAAGTCGTTGATGTGTGTGTGGTATAAACCCCATGAAGGTGCAAGCTCCTTGAGGAAGTCTCGAATGCACCCTTGCTTTCTCTCTTGCCTTCACATAAACTCACAGAGGTAGTGGCTGACTGGCTACCCTGTGCCATTGTCGTTATCTGGGAAGGCATCCCAGCACCGCTGTCTCCAAAGAACATGCTCTGGGTGCTTCCCTCTTTTGTTTTTGCAGCTTTTTCCAGATTGTGGAGTAAATTTTATTTTGTCTTCCTCAGTCTTTCAAGGGCAGTGACTTGTTAGCCATTCTTATATCCCCAGTTCATCATGCAGTACCGGCCAATATTTGAAGCTCAGTAAATATTTGGTGACGCGAAGACATCAGAAGCTCGGTAAATATTTGGTGACGCGAAGACATCAGAGAAGGCTCTAATTTTCTACCCTGGTTTCTCCTGAGCTTCCTGTTGTCACAAACTCAAGAATGTCTTCAGGCCCAGCCTCCCTGTCATTTCTGGGTTGCACTTAGAGCAAAATAATCTTTAGCAAATGTAGGAGCACCTGTATCTGGAGTCTTCCTCTTTTTCCAGGTGAAATCACAAGCTCTCCACTGAAGACTTTGCCTTCTCTGAGGGACTATCATCTCATCTAGGGTGACCAACCGTCCAAGTTTGCCAGAGACTTTCATGGTTTAAAAACTAAATATCCCACATGCTGGGTACCTGGGCCTCTAACTTACCTGTAATAGTTTGAGCTGGGAAAGGGCGATATAACTCTCTGACCTCCTTTTTCTACCCACCACTCTCTTACCTTACCATCCAGGATACCAAGCACAAGCTCTCCAGTCCTAATCATTAGGAAGAGCCAGTGATACTTACAACATCTGCTTCCTGTCCTGCAAAGATCCCTGTGGCAGAGAAACACAAATGCTGCTTACCCATTGATAACCAACAAAGGAGGGAAACTCCAGGAAGGAAAACAGTCTAATTAACCTGCCATATATGCAAATTCATTCAGCACAATGCCTGACACACAGTAACCAGTAACAGTTTTATTATTCCTGTGTGCCAGATGCAGTCAGAGCAAATGGACCCTGCCCTCAATGGCCTCACACTCTATTAAGAGAGACAGGCAAGGGAAGAGATGAGTGTGTGTATTTTAAGGTAGATCTGACTTGAGGTATTAAAAAATGTACCTGGCCAGGTATCTATGAGGTACACAAAATTTTTTTGGAGTGAACAAAAATTAATAGAAGGTTAAAGATCTGCAGGGTATGATGGGAGACCACGTGTGACCATCTGTGGAGCAGTGTGCCACTCGGTTTGTGAATGTTCAGATTTTCTTGTTTGTCCTCAGGGGCAGCTCTGGCTTATATTGTTTCTGATGGGCTTCTAAATCTTCTTTGTGGCTAAAATGAAATTCTGCTGCCTGTCTGGAAATGAAACAGGAGGTTATTTCCCTAGATGCTCGTTTCATTGATCTCAGAATATGTTTTTGAGTTTTGGGAACTCTCATCATCTATAGCTAATGGGGATAAGGTTTTAAAAGTGGTTTGTTCTCTGGCACTTTTCTAATTAGATCAATAAACAAATATACTAAAGAAATGCTGTCTGTGCAAGCTTTTGCTAGCTGTGCATCTAAAGATTGCCCTGGAGACCCTCACTTTAATCAGATTCAGCAGGGGGTCTACACACTTTCATTGCAGAATTTTTCAGTGTCCCACTTCAGACGTGAATTTAGGAAACTATCTAATACATGATGTCACAATGAAGCATATAAAAATATAGATTTATTTTTTGTCATTTGGACTAGATCCTCACTGAAGCTCTGCTTTTCGAATATTTATTCCTCAAATTTAGGGAATTCAGTCTTGTTTGTCACAACATTGTTGATAAGAGTAAAAATTGGCAATAGCTAGGATGTGAAAACATAGACTGGTGGTTAATCCATAGGACAGAATGCAGCCCTTTAACCTCTAGACCTGTGTGTATACTGACACTGAAAAACCAGTTGGTAGGAGGATACATACTTTATGAATTTATTTTTGAATACGTATTTGATTAGAAATAAGGGTGGGCTATTAAGAGTGTTCACATAGTTTACATCTGAATGATGGGAATATGATGATTTTTTTCAATATATGAATACTCTGTTTTCTGAATACCGGTAAATCACTGGTATATGAGTAATGAGCATAATTAAAACTAAATAAAATAATATAAACTTGAAGGTGGAAATTATTTTCTGTTATAGCAGAGAACTGCTACTAACCCTAGTGTGCAGTGGACCCGGAAAGCAACTCAAAGTGGCAGGAGGTGCTGGAACCCCGGAGACCCAGTTCTGCTCCCTCATTTCACGATGAGGAAATCAAAGCCCTTCAAGCCAGATGTCTTGCTCTAAGCCCTATGGTTCATTAGTGCAGGAACCGGGTTTCCTGACTCACATTTGAATAGCTTTCACATGCCTCACAGTCTTAATGAGAACTGCTCACTTAAGTCCATCAACTTTGTGGCTCGCACACAGCTAGAACACTTTGAAGAACACAGAATAACTTTTAAATGCAATCAGTACTCACGAACAAAAAGGTGGAAAATTTTTGGCTATTCCTGGCAGCAGCCAGGCTTGACTTGTGAGCCTGACACGTCTGGGGTTGGGCTGGGACAGCTGGATGACTGGATCCTCTCTCCACCCAGTCTCATCCTCCAGCAGGATGGTGCAAGCTTGTGCATGTGGCTCCATCAACAGTGAGTAAACGGACACCAAAAAAGAAAAAAAAAGATGAAAGCTTGTCATTTGTGACAACATGGATGGATCTTGAGGGCATCATGCTAGGTGGAATAAGTCAGACAGAGAAAGACAAATACCATATGACTTCACACATGCAGGGAATATAAAAAAACAAAGAAAATTAATGAACAATCCAAACCAAAACAGACACATAAATACAGAGAACAGAGTAGTGGTTACCAGAGGGGGAGGGGAGTGAGGTAGGGCAAAAAGTAAAGGGTATCAACTGTAGGGTGATGGATGGAAACAATTTTTGGCGGAGAACAAGCTGTCGGATATACAGAGGTAGAAATATAATGTTGTACACATGAAACTTATGTACCTCACTAACATATAAATCTTTTAAAAAAGTGGGTGAGTTTCTCCGCCAAGAAAGGGAAGACTGGATAGTTCCAGAAATTTACCAAAGCCTGCACCAAACTATGGCTGGGAAGTGTGTGTGTGCAAGTGTCATAAGAGCATTGGTTATAATTCAGAAGAAGATTCTCGGAAGTGTAAAAGAATGAGGACAAGTGCTTTCTTCAGCAGCACATGTACTAAAATTGGAACCATCCAGGGAAGATTACCATGGCCCCTGTGCAAAGATGACAGGCAAATTCGTGTAGCGTTCCATATTTTTATATAAAATAGATAATCAACAAACACCTACTGTATAGCACAGGGAACTCTACTCAACACTCTGTAATAACCTATATGGGAAAAGAATCCAAAAAAGAATAGATGTATGTACATGTATAACTGAATCACTTTGCTGTACACCTGAAACTAACACAACGTTGTTAATCACCTATACTCCAATATAAAATTTAAACAAAAAAAGAATGAGGACGAGATCTCCAAGACCCTTTCCACCTCTGTAATCCTATTAAAAAATAAATATCGATAAAAGTCTTAGCAAAACAAACAAAACAAAACAGAAAAAAGAAAAAAACAGTAAGTGGAAATGTAAGACCTCTTAAAGACCAGGGATGAAACCGGTACACTGCTATTTTCATCACATTACTAGTCAAAGTCAATGGCAAAGCCAGCCCAGATGCAAGGGATAAGGAAACAGATTCTGCTTCTTGATGGGAGGAGCTACAAAGAATTGTGGCCATGTTTGCTATCTATTACAACTACATAAGGAAAGTGATCACTTCCAACAAGAATAACCTAGTATGACCCTGTATTCTTCAGGGTACCCAGACTCTAAAGATGAGCTTACATATGAAGATGGACCAATTAAATAGCATATAAGAATTAAATCCCAGACTTGGGATTTGGACTTGGGCAGAACAAAGGCAGAACTGAGACCCTTAGCCATGATTCTTCACCACTCAACTCAAAAGAGCAGCTCTTCCAAGTTGTTATTCATATGCCCAAACCAAATATTACCAAGTACCTTCCTTTGAGCTCCCCTAGCAATACATGGGTCATCTGCAATAGTCCTTATCTTACCCTACTATGTAGTAAAATCATTTTTCTACCTTGATCCCCTAGTCTAAATTTAGGCTACTTGAGGACAGGCACTGCAACTTGTCAATCATTACATCTCCTAAGCATCAGGCACAGGAAGCACACTGGAATTGGAATACACTTGCTACACTTTAAGACATTTGCATGGATATTTATAACTAAATTTGGTCTGTAGTTTTTTTTTTCTATTGTGCTAGCTTTGGCAGACTTTTGAAAGAATGTGTATCTGCCTGATAAAAATAATTTGGAAACTTTCTGTTTTGTACCGTTAAATCATTCAAATATGGCAAATTATATGGCACATTCATGTAGGCATCTTGGAGTGAAAGTGTATGGCTTGCTGCTCCACTAATCACCCTAGTTGCACCTTAGCCATTTTCTTTTTTGTTTCGTTTTGTTTTTTAAAGTATTTATTTATTTGGCTGTGTCGGGTCTTAGTTGTGGCACGCAGGATCTTTGTTGCAGAATGTGGGATCTTTTTAGTTGCAGCATACAGAATCTTTAGTTGTGGCATGTGAACTCTTAGTTGCGGCATGCATGTGGGATCTACTTCCCTGACCAGGGATCAAACCTGGGCCCCCTGCATTGGGAGTGTGGAGTCTCAGCCACTGGACCACCAGGGAAGTCCCCACTACTACCTCATTTTAAACAAATAGAACCCATTAAACAAGGAAACCATTTTCATGAGGACATGTTTCTCATGACGTCTTGTTACCCGATGCACAGTGCCAAACAAACCGAAATGTCAGAGTTTGGAGCAGAGAAAGTTTTATTGCAGGGCCATGTAAGGAGATGGGTGGCTTGTGCCCCCCAAACCCCAAACACCTCGAAGGGTTTCAGCTAAGCACTTTTAAAGGCAAGGTGAGGGAGGGGCGTGGTCAGTTGTTACAAACTTCTTGGTGTCAGAATCCTTTGTTCTTACATCTGTCTTTGTAGGTCAGGTCATGATGTTCCTGTAAACCTCCAACAAGACAAATGTTATTCTCTGTTCTGCCACTTTTTATCTCTATATGTGAATGGCCTCTTAAAGGTCTAAAGCCTTGAGAATGAGTTATCCTGTTTATTGCAGGCTATAGGCAACATCCTTTTTTTAAAAAAATTATTTATTTATGTTTAGCTGTGTTGGGTCTTCATTGCTGCGCATGGGCTTTCTCTAGTTATGGCGAGCGGGGGCTACCCTTTGTTGCAGTGCATGGGCTTCTCATTGTGGTGGCTTCTCTTATTGCAGAGCATGGGCTCTAGGTGCACGGGCTTCAGTAGTTGTGGCATGCAGTTGTGGCTCGTGGGCTCTAGAGTGCAGGCTCAGTAGTTGTGGTGCATGGGCTTAGTTGCTCGGCGACATGTGGGATCTTCCTGGACCAGGGCTCGAACCCATGTCCCCTGCATTGGCAGGTGGATTCTTAACCACTGCGCCACCAGGGAAGTCTGATAGGCAACATCCTTTTACAAAAGATGCAAAGCCAGCACGACTAAACACAAGAAACAGAGCACAAAGGTTTAAACTAAAAGGAACAGATCTAATATGGAGTCAGATTTGTTCTTCCCTATTACAGTCTCACAGCATTCTTTGGGACTTTAACTTATCTTTCAAAATACATATATCAATAAAATATATAAAGTCACTTATTTCCAGTCTTGGAATCCACCCTGTGAGGAACACCTCCTCCGGCAAGTGGGGAGTAGCAAGATGAAGCGCGAAGGGGAAGAGTGTGAATGACTGTGGTTCTTCTGTGTCTCCACTACCTTAGCCATTTTCTCATTGGGCATCATCTGCTCTGTACCAACCCCTCTCCACCCCCATGCATCTACATGTTACAGGTACACAGAAATTGTACATGTAGGGCTACAAAAGTCAAATGAACATCATGTCACTGTGAATAGCAGGTATCTGAAAGCTTCCATGTTCACCTTCAAGTTGGGGAACAAATTAGAGAAAGAAAAGGAGTGTCACAGGCTTTCAAGAGCATGTTATACTCCACTGCAAAGTGAAAAATGCATTTGCTGAAAGCAAGCTGCCACCACTCATGAAAAGCTTTCAGGGCTCCAAGTCCAATTAGAGAGAAAAATATCAGTAGTGATCCACTTTCTCGTTAGAGGAATTCATGTTCCTGATACAGTTCACAATATTCTTAGAGTTTTTCTTAATCATTTTCTGGGAAAATTGCACAGCCCCAACTCTCCCAAATTGTATAGTTAAATTGAGATCAGTAGTTTAACAATGCAGGGAGTTACAAATCAATCTCATCAAAGAGGAAAACGCATCCCTTGGACAGAAAGTGAGCAAAAATACCAGCCAGACATCTCACTCTTGCCAAATATTCACATGTTTATTTTATCTCTTTAAAAAATCTAGGTGAGGACCATGATCTTCCAGTTTTCATTCAGACCTGAATATCAACACAGGTATCTGGTTTCATTTTTCTTGTTTTGATAAACTGTGCCCTTAGGTTTAGAAGACTTAAGTCTGTGTTGCAGCTCTCTCTTACTCGCCTCATGACTTGAGAGAACCATGTCACTTCCCTGAATTGTTCTTCATCTTTGAAAAGAGATTGGATTTGCCAGTGTGTGTGCTTGATATATATATGGCTATCAAACAATTATGTGTAATCCAGCAATTACATATAATTAAGCAATTACATGTAGCAGACACTGGGCCAAGTGCATCAACTCCATGTCTCTGCTTTTTAGAGACAAGGACACAGAAGCTTAGAGAGGTTTAGGTACTTTTGCCCAATCTTAACTCTTATTCAGAGCCACGTGAAACACAAGCTCTTGACCTGGAAGGACTCTAGAACCAAATAAATTTGGGAAACACCACATCCTATATTCTCCTTTTGGGAATTTACATTTCACATTAGTTAATGAAAGGTTCTGGGGAGTCCTGAAGCAAAGACACCAGTTTATCCCAGCATTTTTCAAATAGTTTGGTTATAGAACTGTCTTTTTCATGTAATACCTAGCAACATCCCAAAGGATAATCAACTAAGAATCAGAAAATATTTGAGTTCCAGTTCTAAACATACATTCTTAAATGTATCACTTGAAAATCGCTTAAACTTTATAAGCTTCTGTTTTCATTACTAAACTAGTAAAACACCTACCTCAGCAAAGCATGTACATGAATTAAATAAGATGCCATATGGGGAAGCTTTTTTGTTAATAATAAAATATTACACAAATACAATGTGTTATTATCATTAATTCAGTTCTTTGGACATGAAATATGAGAAATAGTTTCCCAACCACAGGCAACCCTTGTCACTCAGTCATTCATAAATCCCACTCCTTTTTTTCTCTTTTTTTTTTTCTTTAACTATCGAGTCCACTCCAGAACACTCTCCAAACAGCAAAATAATTGAATCCTGTTAAAGGCCTTTTTCTCTTATGCTCATTTTACATGAGTCTCTATTCAATCTTGACATTTTAAATGATTGCCCTAAAAATTAATTCTATAAAATCCACAAGTCTTCTTTGAGACTGCTTTAAATTAAATACATACATAAGCCTGGTATTGTTCCAACAAATTGATAAACACATTACCCGTGCGTAACCAACTGTGTTCTAGAAGTTTAGCACATCTAATTTTTTATTCTTGTTGCTTGTCACCTGTTTTTTTTCCTACTATTGCTATCATGTTCTATATCTCCTCTACCTATTCTAAAACACTACTATTTTACTACTGTGTGTTGAATTAAGATTGAAAACTCAGCATGAGAAAAATCCTTCTCTAGATTCAAGGAGTTTAATGATCAGAGTACTATCAAGTATTCTGTGTGTGTGTGTGTGTGTGTGTGTATACTATGGCCTGCAAACCAAACCAAATCCTACCTTCCTCCTGTTTTTGTACAATCCAGGAGTTAAGAGTAGTTTTTATATTTTTTAATGGTTGAGAGGGGGAAAAAATATATACTGTGAAAATTATATGAAATTCAGATTTCAGTGTCATTAAGTTTCACTGGAATACAGCCACACATATTTGTTTACATATTGTCTGCAGTAAGCCTGCTTTCACACTATAAGAGCAGAGTTGAGTAGTTGGGACAAGAGACAGTAAGCTTCACAAAACCTAAAACGTTTACTCTTTGGTCCTTTATAAAAAAAAGTGTGCTTACTTCTGCCTTATGCTCAGTCTTTTCATACAACGGGTTTTGCCTGAGAAAATATAGGTACTCTACTGAGCAGACATCTGGGGACAGATTGGGGGGAATAAGCTTGATTCGCTTTTTAACTTTACTTAACCTATAAAAGAAGGCAGTATGGTTTAGTAGAAATCTCAGGGCTTTGGACCTGGGTGTGAACCTGGCCGCTGGGTTTCTTAGCTGTCTGTCCTTGGATACACCATTTGAATATTCTCAATCTCAGTTTCCTTCTCTATAAAATCAGACTCATATGAATTTAGTCTGATACCTACCACTCAGCAGTCTTCTGAAAAGCGTCCGTTTCCCTCTCAGAGTCCCAGCAAGGGCTATGAGGAATGCATTACAAATGCACTCCAACAATTTGTTTTTCAATCTAGACCACAAAACAACTGAAAAGTAAGGAGCAGAGCAGCCCCCAGCCTGTTTCCTGCAGCTTATTCACAGCACTTTTCAGGTCTACCTGACTGGAAAATAATATATTTCACAAAGATCATTTAGTTTAGCCTTTCCTTCTTATAAACGATCACCTGGCTACATGAGCTTCTCAGTGGAAACATACTTCAGGGGGCACATTTCCAGTGGGCAGGGGGGCTTCAGCCTCACTTCTACATTTTAGGATTCTCTCAGTGGTGTCATGTTCTTGAATAGTTGTTAGTTGTTCTTATTGTGAGGAGGAGTGAAGTTAGGAACAACCTATGTCATTATGTTGGTGACATCAGTTCTGGGATTCTTTTTTTTTAATTTTTATTTATTTATTTATTTTTATTTTTGGCTGTGTTGGGTCTTCGTTTCTGTGCGAGGGCTTTCTCCAGTTGCGGCGAGCGGGGGGCCACTCCTCATCGCGGTGCGTGGGCCCCTCACTATCGCGGCCTCTCGTTGCGGAGCACAGGCTCCAGACGCGCAGGCTCAGCAGTTGTGGCTCACGGGCCCAGCTGCTCCGCGGCATGTGGGATCCTCCCAGACCAGGGCTCGAACCCGTGTCCCCTGCACTGGCAGGCAGACCCTCAACCACTGCGCCACCAGGGAAGCCCCAGTTCTGGGATTCTTGATTGACAGGTTTTTTCCTCTAGCACTTTGAATATGTTATTCCACTGCCTTCTGGTATCCATTATTTCTGCTGAGAAGTCAGATGTTAATCTTACTGGGTTCCCTTGTTAATAACGAATCATTTTTCTCCTGATGCTTTTCCAGATTTTCTCGTCATCTTTGGCTTTTAGCATTTTTGCTGTGATGTGTCTATTTGCGTCTCTTTGAAAATTTATTCTACTCGAAGTTTGCTGAGCTTCCTAGATGTGTGAGTTAGTGTTTTTCCATTCATCTAGGATGTTTTCATCCCCATTATTTCATCAATATTTTTTCTACTGTTTTCACTTCTCTGTTTCTGGTACTCTCATCATACACACATTGGCACATTTAATGCACCAGTGTTTCTCTGAGGCTCTGTTTATTTTTCTTTATTAATTTTTTCTCTTTCTTCTTCAGATTACATAATCTCCATCGGTCTATCTTCAAGGCTGCTACTTGTTTCTTCTGCCAGTTCAAATCTATTGTTAAGTCCCTCAAATGAATTTTTATTTCATTTATTCTACTTTTCAATGGAAGAAATTCCACTTTTCCCTTTAATATGATTTCTATCATTACTGATATTTCCTATTTGATGGAACATTATTGTCATACCTTCCTTTACTTCTTTAATCATTGTTTTCTTTAGTTCTTTAACATTTTTATAATGGCTCCTTTGAAGTCTTTTTATATTCTATCTGACATCTGGTCTCTTTTAGAAGCAGTTTCCATTGCCTGCATTTTGTGGTATATGGGTCATACTTTCCTATTTCTTTGCATTCCTCATAAATTTTTTGTTGGAAACTGGATATTTTAGATAAAATATTATAACAACTGGCTGGATATAGGTACTCCCCTTCTTAGACTTATTATTTGATTTTTTATTTGTCTAGTGACTGGTTGGATTATTTTATTGAAGTCTATCCCCTCATCTTGCAGTGTTAAGCCTCTGATGTTGTCCTTAGTGGGGTGCAGAATTGGGTATGCCCACAGTCACCCTGGAATAAGAGTGGTCTGGTGAGGGGTCTCTTTGACTGTCTCTTTCCCTGACACACTCATGAATTTCATGTATGCCAGACACATTCCCATCCAGGGCATTTCACCTTTGCTTCTCCCTCTTCCTGAAAGATTCTTCCTCCACAAATTGCCATGGCTTACTTTCTCATTTCATTCAGGTTTTGCGTCAAATGTTATTTCCAAATAAAACCTTCCATGGAACATCTGTATAGAATAGCAGTCCCTCTTTGGTTGCTTCCTTGTTTTATTTTTTCCCACAATACTTATATTGACTGGCATGATAACATGACTTTTTTTTATCTCATACCCTAGAATGGAAGATTCACAAAACATGAGCTTTGCCTCCTCCATTCACAGTTATATCAATTCTAGAGCCTAAAACAGTTCTTGGCACATAGTAGGCACTCACCAAATATTTGTTATTAAATTATTGAAAAAATATAAATGAATGCTATCTCCCTATACTAGACATTAAAAGTGGGGGAAGTATACTCTAGGAAGAAGACCAAGACAAAGAAAATTTTGGATACAGAGACACCAAAGTCTTCCCACTTCTGCCTTCATGGACTTGCTCCTCTGTCTGTCTGAGGAAGTCATTCCTTATTCCTTTGCTTTAATATTTCACAAATTTCAAGCAGCAAGTCAGTAGAGAGGAGGAACTGGTACAGGAGGAGAAAGTAATTTGACCATGTTTCATTTTCACAAGCACACTCATTCTCAGGAGAAATGTTACATGTATGTTTCTGCAAAATGCTTGCATATAGCTCTGTGCAACAGGTTGCTTCTCTGGTTCAAATCCTTCAAAGATTCCCCCTTTTCCCCCAGAATAAAACCCCAGATCCTTAATATGATTAAAATATCCTGTAGGATCTGGCCTCAGTCTTCCTCTCTAAGTGTGTTTCAGGCTACCTGATTCCCAACTTGACTGGACTCCCTTCCATTCCCCAGATGCTTTCTCAGCACCTTTATAGACTTGGTCCTGCACCCTGCTAACTTTCCCCTTCGGGCATGGCCTAACTAACCTTAATTCACATTTCAGGTCTCAACTCAAATGTTACTTCCACCAGGGCTCTTCTGACTTTAAATAGTCCCCTGTATTATTTAGGGTAAATCTAGCTGCTATAACAAATAGACATCAGCACAGAAATGGCTCAAACCCAGTAGAATTACGTGTCTCACTCATGTAGCCATCCAAGGCAGGATAATTCAAGTACACAGGCTGATATGGTTGTCAACTTCTTCAACGCATGGCTTCCAAGATCACCATGATGATCTCCATCCCAGGCAGCTGGATCAGGGTAAGAGCACGGAGGAGCATATATGGGAGGTTTTATGAGCCAGACCCCAAATTGGCACACATCACATCTTCTCACATTCCATTGTCAGTCCTAGGACCATGCCTAACTGCAAGGGAGATGGGGAAATATAGTTCAGCTGCATTCCCAGGAAGAAGAGGAGAATTTGGATTTTGGCAAGAAGGTAGCAGATTCTGCCACAGGGCTCCCTTCTCCTCCCCCTCCATAATGTATTCCTATAGCACCTGACTTTTCACTGTCACAAAGCTCAAGGCATGTTATATGTGAGACTTACAAAGTCCATAAAGGCAGGGACTGGGTCTGCCTATTTCCCCTCTATATCCCTTACAAGGCTTGGCACTTAGTGGGCTCTCAGTAAATATTATATTGAACTATGTGAAATTGCTGCTTTGTTTGTCATGAAGTGGCTAATATCCACAATTTCGAAGAATAGCCTTTAAGGCACCCCTTTTTTTTTAAAATTAATTTTTATTGGAGTATAGTTGCTTTACAATGTTGTTAGTTTCTACTGTACAGCAAAGTGAATCAGCTATACGTATACATATATCCCCTCTTTTTTGGATTTCCTTCCCATTTAGGTCACCACAGAGCACTGAGTAGAATTCCCTGAGCTATACAGTAGGTTCTCATTAGTTATCTATTTTATAGATATAAAACATATATAGGTATATGTGTCAATCCCAATCTCCCAATTCATCCCACCCCCTCTTTCCCCCCTTGGTGTCCATATGTTTTTTCTCTATGTCTGTGTCCCTATTTCTGTTTTGCAAATAAGATCATCTATACCATTTTTCTAGATTACACATATATGCGTTAATATACGATTATTTGTTTTTCTCTTTCTGACTTACTTCACTCTGTATGACAGTCTCTAGGTCCATCCATATCTCTACAAATTACCCAATTTCATTCCTTTTCTATGGCTGAGTAATATTCCATTGTATATATGTACCACATCTTCATTATCCATTCCTCTGTTGATGGGCATTTAGGTTGCGTCCATCCTGCCTGTTGTAAATAGTGCTGCAATGATCATTGGGGTGCATGTGTCTTTTTGAATTATGGTTTTCTCTGGGTATATGCCCAGTAGTGAGATTGCTGGGTCATATGGGAGTTCTATTTTTAGTTTTTTAAGGAACCTTCATACTGTTCTCCATAGTGGCTGTATCAATTTACATTCCCACCAACAGTGCGAGAGGGTTCTCTTTTCTCCATACCCCCTCCAGCGTTTATTGCCTGTAGATTTTTTAATGATGGCCATTCTGACTGGTGTGAGGTGATATCTCATTGTAGTTTTGATTTGCATTTCTCCAATAATTAGTGATGTTGAACATCTTTTCATGTATTTGTTGGCCATCTGTATGTTTTCTTTGGAGTTAAGGCACACCTTTTACAGATGGGCTATTCAGCAGAACATTTCCCTTGGGTTAGTGGAATGCTATTATACAGGACTTGAAGGTTTTAAAGCTTGCTTCTTTCCACTTATGCCTTGTTAGATAATTCCAATTTCTTGCCAGGGAAACATTTGTAGAACAATGTGTTTTACGGACTAGCTGTGAGGTCATGCCGCCTTTGGAAATTTGGTGGAGGTGCGGAGACACACACAGACCTCCACTTGGGTTGAGGAGAAAGCTTTGTCATGCATGCTAATGAATGACAGACCTTCAGTTCTGTCCCAGTTAAGCAAATATTGGTTCAGCATCTACTGTGTGCCAGGCACTGGGTCCAAAGCCAAGGACACAAAGATGATTACTTCCTTGAAAGAGCTTGTACACTTGCAAGGGGTTCATAGTCAGCTTGTTTTGGAAATATCCCTTAGGCACTTTTCAGAAGAATGAGCAGGACAAGAGAAAGAAAAACCATCTGGGAGTTGAGTTTAATAGTCCAGGCAAGAGATGGTGTCCTAAATTGTTTTCCTTCACAGATTTTTTCTTTGTTTAACTTTTAGGGGGACAGAGGGTGGGAGTAGAGGTGGTCACGGGAAGGGTGAAGGGACTGGAGAAGCACAACTATTCAAAGACAGCATCGTCCTTCACCTGCTAGCAAGGAAAGCTGCTGAGGTACAGAAAGGGGCAGCTGCCATGCCGATCACGTCCCGGCATGGTATGCTGTGCTTAGACAGTGCTTCAGCTGAGAAGCTCCCCACCACTTTCCAATGCCTTAAAATAAAGAATTCTGCCACTGAAATTGAGCAGAATCGGCCTCACAACCATGTCAGAAACTGAGGCTGTGCAGCCTTTCCTGGCATCCTTAATCCTTAGGCTCTACCTTACTCCTTCCAAGTGTGGTGCTGGAGAAAGGGGATGGAAAGCCCACTCCAGGGTGTGTGCGTTCCATCATTTGTCAAGCAGGAGCAGTCTTCTTGCTGGTCTTTGTTGCTCTCAGGCTCTGAGCTAAAAATAGACTTTCCAAAGAAAGCTCCCTTTAGGTGGTCCTACCAAGGCAATTTACATTATCATCTCCCAGCTTCAAGACTAATTTGGAACAGTCCTGCATTTGATGTGCTCCATTTTTTTTCAGGGCTGGCTGCTTTTTCACAACAGACTCCAAGGAAGTACTCACCCCAGTGATCTCAAATCTTGAGGCTGGAATTAGGCTGGAGGTGAGGGTGGGGCTAGGACAGTTTAGGTGTCATGTAAACTCCAGTTGGATTCTCTGCACGGGGCTCTCAGACTCTTCTGCCCACTTTCTGTCCTACGTTAAAGTTAAAAATATCTGCCCACATGATCATGCCCTTCTGCCTTTCTACTAAACCCCGTAACTCTGGGGCGTCGCAATTCTCTTTTAATGTGCATGGGGTGATGAGTCACCTGCAGAGTGTTCTGCCATTGTCACTGTTGAGGAGGCTGAAAGAGCATCACGTCAGGGCGCAAAGATCCTTGAGGCCGTCCTCAAACTGAATGCATGTCCTACCCTGGTCATTCTAAGTGATGTCAAGGAGGCTGAGCTTGAAACCTGTTTTCCTGGCTGCCTGCACGGTTGTGGGGACAGGTGGCAGTGTGTGTGAGTACCTGAGTCCTCGGCAGTAAAGAAAAAGATGTCAGTGTAGATCCCAGCAGAGTGACCCCTTTCTGTGGCATGACTCTACTCACAGGTCTGATTTCTCTTACCAAAGGGTGTGTGTATAATCAGTCACATTATAAAAAGAGCTTTCAAAGACAATTTTATTATTTAGTCATTTTGACAACTACGGGGGATGACTTAAATTGTAAACATGAGGAAATGAAAACTCAGGATAGTTTATTGTCTTGTCCGAGTTCAAACTGGCCCACATTTCAAACATCAGAGTACGGAAAATAAAATTGATAATAATTTTGGTGACACTCAACATCTATTTGGTAATATATCTCCCCATTCAGAAACAAGATACCTCTCACCAGTTATTAAAATCTCTAGTTTTGTACTCTATTTACTCCTTCAGCAGTTACAGACTAAGTGCCTAGTGTGTGCATCAGGCACGTAGTAGCTTTTGTTGTTATAGGTGTGTTTTATTTCATTTATTATATGTAAGTTCCACATAATTTTATGAACTCTGTTTCTTAATATTTTTTAAAAGTATTCTTACCATTTGAGTGGGGCCTCGTTTGTTTTATATTTCTCATTTATTACATGCAGAGAGAAAACCTGTTGCCATTTACACTTTAATTTTCTAACTAACCACCCAATTGAACTCTCTAATAAGTTTTGGGGGGTTTTTTGTTTGGTTTGTTGGTTTTGTTTTGTTTTATTTTCAATATTTTTTATTGAAGTATAATTGATTTACAATGTTGTGTTAATTACTGCTATACAGCAAAGTGATTCAGGTATATATATATATATATATATATACACACACACATTCTTTTTTTAATATTCTTTTCCATTATGGTTTATCACAGGATATTGAATATACTTCCCTGTGCTATACAGTAGGACCTTGTTGTTTATCCATTCTATATATAAAAGCTTACATCTGCTAACCCCAACCTGCCACTCCATCCCTCCCCCAACCCCCTCCCTCTTGGCAACCACCAGTCTGTTCTCTATGTCCATGATTCTGTTTCTGTTTCATAGATAGGTTCATTTGTGTCATATTTTAGATTCCACATATAAGTGATAGCACATGGTATTTGTCTTTTTCTTTATGACTTACTTCACCTTAGTATGATAATCTCTAGGTCCATCCATGTTGCTGCAAATGGCATTATTTCATTCTTTTTTATGGCTGAGTAGTATTCCATTGTGTATATGTACCACATCTTCTTTATCCATTCGTCTGTCAATGGGCATTTAGGTTGCTTCCGTGACCTGGCTATTGTAAATAGTGCTGCAATGAACATAGGGGTGCATGTGTCTTTTTGAATTATGGTTTTCTCAGGTTATATGCCCACTAGTGGGATTGCTGGGTCATATGGTAATTCTATTTTTAGTTTTTTAAGGAACCTCCATACTGTTCTCCATAGTGGTTGTATCAATTTACATTCCCACCAACAGTGCAAGAGGGTTCCCTTTTCTCCACACCCTCTCCAGCATTTGTTGTTCATAGATTTTCTGATGATGCCCATTCTAACCAGTGTGAGGTGATACCTCATTGTAGTTTTGATTTGCATTTCTCTAATAATTAATGATGTTGAGCATCTTTTCATGTGCCTCTTGGACATTCTGTATGTCTTCTTTGGAGAAATGTCTGTTTAGGTCTTCTGCGCATTTTTCGATTGGGTTTTTTTTTGTTGTTGTTGTCAAGTTGTATGAGCTCTTTGTATATTTTGGAAAGTAAGCTCTTGTCGGTCGCATCATTTGCAAGTATTTTCTCCCATTCTGTAGGTTGTCTTTTCGTTTTGTTTATGGTTTCCTTTGCTGTGCAGAAGTTTGTATGTTTGATTAGGTCTCATTTGTTTATTTTTGTTTTTATTTCTATTACGTTGGGAGACTGACTTAAGAAAACATTGGTACAATTTATGTCAGAGAATGTTTTGCCTATGATCTCTTCTAGGAGTTTTATGGTATCATGTCTTAGGTTTAAGCCTATAAGCTATTTTGAGTTTATTTTTGTGTATGGTGAAGGGTGTGTTCTAACTTCATTGATTTACACGTGCTGTCCAACTTTCCCAACACCATTTTTTTATTGTAGTTGATTTACAATGTTTGTTAGTTTCTGGTATACAGCATAGGGATTCGGTTACACACACACACACACACACACACACACACACACACATATATATGTATTCTTTTTCATAGTCTTTTCCATTATGGTTTATTAAAGGCTGTTGAATATAGGTCCCTGTGCTATACAGTAGGACCTTGTTTATCTTCTAATGAGTTTTAATAGTCTTTAAGTTAGTTCCCTGTGCTTTTTGGGTTGACAACTATGCCATCTGAAAATAACAATACTAATAATTTAATTTTTTTCTACATCTCCCCCTCTTACATCCTTCTCCTTTTCTCTGTCCTAATGACCTTCCTTAACTGGGCTGTCTCATATTGCTAGAAAGAAAATGCTCTATGTTGGAATGGAAGTTGTTGAGGTTCAGAGAAAAATTCAAAGTTCCCATAACTCAGTGGCTTTCAGGAGTTGAGGGGAGGCAGAAAACTCACTGTAGCCAGATTCTGAAGAGGGTGAGCTTAGAGGGCGGGAGAGCTGGAGGCAGTAGGCCATTTGTGCAAGGTGCTGAGGGACCAGAGGAAAATGAGGCCCTCAGCTGTTGCTGCTCCCTCTGAACCAGAGAACATCCATCCCTTATGCAGACAAACTCCAGGAACAACCACATGCAGGATTGCCCAGCATCTCACTGCACAGAAGACAGACCCCTGGCCCAGCACCATGCAGGCCACTTCTCCAGATGCCCACATCAGTTGCCTTATCTCACGTGTTTCTTGGGGTTGACCCACAAGATTAAGAACAGCTCTCATTTGGAACAAGACATGACACTGAGGCATGATGGGTAGGCGTGAGAGCTCTGGAGCCCATCTAAATGGGCACAAATCCTGGTCCTACCACTTGTTCTGCCTGTGAAACCACTTGGGAAAATTACCTTTCTGTGCCTAATTTTTTTAGCTGTAAAATGGTGTTAATATTTGTGCCTGCCTCACAGGGTTTTAGGGAGGACTGTATTAGTAAATATATGTAAAGTGCTGAGAACAATGCCTGGCTTATATTATGGGCCCAATAAATCTTGGCTAGAACAGTGCCTGGAAGGTGAGCCTCATGAGAACTAGGGTTCTGGCATGCTCTGGTGGTAAATCTTTGGAAAAGATGCTTAAAATTTCCTATTAACCTTTATGAGCCTCATTTCCCTAATCTGAAAAGCTACCTTCTTCATTGAACTGTTAGGAGAATGACTTAAGAAAATGCATATAAAACAGCTGAAGTGGTGATGAACCAAAGTTGGTTTCCCTCCCATTCGATGTCTTTATTAGATTAGAAGTTCCATGAGGATGGAGACGCACCCTCTGGCTAAACACATCAGGGACTCCAATAGATCCAAAGTGAAAGCGAGGTATTGGACTAAACAAGAAATTGTAGGATTAAATTCCATTTATCTTTCACTCTGCAACAGAATCCACTTTTTGCAAGTACCTGGACTTTGGTCTTTTCGGTGCTCCTTCAGTAAGATAATTTAAGGAGGATTCATTTACAAAGAGACTATTTACAAAGCGATAATGAGATTTGAGGTGATCTCAAGGATAGCACAGTAACACAGGGCTAGGAACACCAGTAGAGCTGTCTCTGTCCCTCTGCCTACAGAATCAAGGGGAAGAACTGGTACCTGGAGCCTGGAAGGAGAGTCCCATAAAAAAGGTCTCTTTACAAGGAGCAGTGGGCTTCAGTCAAGGAACAAAGCCAGCCCAAGGTGACTCACACAAGTGAGGCAGGAAAGCAAATATTCTGGACTCCCGCCCTACATCCCATCGGTCTAACTGGAGTTTCCCAGTGGTGGAACTCAGCCAGAAACCAGAGGGAATGAAAGTAGGGTTGCCAGATTTAACAAATTAAAAGTGCAGGGCACACAGATAAATTCCAGTTTCAGATTAACAACAAATGACTTTTTAATATAGCTCAAATACTTAATAGGACAGACTAAAATTTTACTTTGTTATTTATCTGAAATTCAAATGTTAACTCTGCATCCTATATTTATCTGGCAATCCTAGATCATTGATGAATTCCATATAGGGCAGCCTCCCTGAGCAGAGAGTAGGATGGAAAGTGCAAGAGACAGCGGGACAGTGGACTTTGAGAAGGAAATGCAAGATAGACTGACACACCCATTAACTCACCTCTTTTGCCCCAGTCCACCCAGGATTTTCTCTTGTGTAGAAAAGTTTGAAACTCTAACATAGGGAATACATGGGAGCACAAAAAACTGCCATATCATCATTGGGTAATGTCAATTAGGGCATAGCCCTCTCTGAAACCAGGCTCCAGAACTGTGAGATATAAATGTCTGTTGTTTAAAAGCTACCCAGCTGTGGTATTTTGTTACAACAGCACAAACAGACTAAGATACTACCATTTTCCTTCTCCATTAACTGGTCTTAGGAAACTCCCCAGAAAGCCATAGCAGTGGGTTGAGGGAGAGACAGTGAAGGTGTTGATAGTGCTCTGTTTTTAAGCTGGATCATTTGTACATGAGTGTTTGTAATTAATATTTTTGTTTATAATTGCTGTCTATGTCATGTATCTTGTTTGCATTTAGGAAGGAAGGAAAAGAAGGAGGGAAGGGAAGGAAAGAAGGAGGGAGGGAAGAAAGGAAGGAAGGAAAGGGAAGGAAGGAAGGAAGGAAAAGGAAGGAAAGGGAAGGAAAAGTGAAGGAGGGAAGGACCTAAAAAATATACCCAAGAAAATAAAATATGACCAGTTAATTAAGCAGGTGGTTGTTTTCTGTATACTAGTTCATAAGGAAAAACTGAATTACTCTTTGATATCAATTCTTTTTTTATATAATTCTTTTTTTAATGAATTTATTTATTTATTTATTTATTTTTGGCTGCATTGTGTCTTCGTTGCTGCGCACGGGCTTTCTCTAGTTGCAGCAAGCAAGGGCTACTCTTCGTTGCGGTGCACAAGCTTTGCATTGCAGTGGCTTCTCTTGTAGTGGAGCAAGGGCTCTAGGCACGCAGGCTTCAGTAGTTGTGGCGCACAGGCTTCAGTAGTTGTGGCACGTGGGCTCAGTAGTTGTGGCTCGCGGCATGTGGGATCTTCCCAGGCCAGGGCTCAAACCCAGGTCCCCTGCACTGCGCCACCAGGGAAGTCCTCTTTGATATCAGTTCTGAGATCAATGTTTTAGTCACTCACTAAATCTCAATTTCCTGAATTTTAAAACGGAATTCATGAAATTCATAGAACCTGGATTGCAGAATTTGGGGCAAGTTTGGAAACAAAGAATATATAGAAACTAACACATGTTTGGAGCATAAAATAATTGCTAACTCTCTTAGCAATATTAAGAGAGTTCTTACCTAACAATGCGTCATTTTAACATATTATATTCTATTGCTATAACACAATTGTACCACGTGTATCTTTTTCAAATTAATAAGCTCAAAAAGTCTGATGAATTTAATAGGACAAGCTCTCTTGATCTCATGGTTCTTGCAAACAAAAGATAAATTCTAAAATTTCCAGTCCTTAAGGATCATAAAATAGGAATTACAGGACTAAATACTTGTCAGCATTTTAGTTTCAGTTTTAGAAGTTATGTCTCCTTTTTGAATTTATGCTATTTTACGTATCTTCCTCTGTGCATTAGTCATTGTGTCTATAATTGTAGCAATGCTAATATTTCACACAGAAAGAGTCTAAAGAACTTCAGTAGCACTTTAATGTAGTTATACCAATAGGAAAATGGGCACACGGGATGCTCCCATGGGAATGTCTTTGTAATGACACTTATGGAATTTTTTAAAATTTCCACTAGACAGTAGGTAGTTGTGGGTGGGTAAATACCTCAAGAAACAAGAATAGAATCATAGTGCAGGAAGGATGCAAGTAAAATAGTAAAGAACATCTCACCAAATTTCCTGATTTGACCAAAAGGAAACTGGGATGCACATCAGTGAATAGATTTGCCATGTATTTCCTCCATGCCATGGCAATTATCTTTAGCTTTATGTTACTAGCTATCACAACTCTTAAGTCCCTGTCTAGAACCTTTTAAACAAGAGTGACAAATGCTGATTAGTGAGGTTTTAATAATGCCAAAGGAAAAGACTGTACGTGGAAAGAACTCTTGACCCGGTGATACTTGGACTTAGTGTGTCCCAGAAAAAAGAAATGTACTTCTAGAAATGAATGACACCAATAGAAAGAGCATTCATCTTTAAAGTGAAGGGTAGACCATTCCTGCTGACATGCTTGGTTTTCCTGCTCTTGCTTTAATCATTGGGTTCAGACTTGCCTGGAAGATGTGGGACAATAAATGCTATCATAGGTGCCTACAGGTTACACCAACTGATCCTGCCAAGATAAGAGGCTGTGCCCAAGATGTGTGGCCAAGGCAAGCTTTAAAAGTATCCAAGTGAAAAAATGAAACAGAAAATTACATGGCAGCACGTGTGCCCAGAGGGAGTGTATGCCGTGAAGGATCTAGAACCCAATAGTTGGGGTTTTCTGGAAGGGGGTGGTAAATTGGAAAGAAGACTGGAGTCTAGAGGATCTGGATTTTTAGACTCATTTCAACGTTTCACTGGATTTGTGAGATTCACTAAGACACTTGGCTTCCCTGAGAGTCAAATAGGGATAATCATGATTAGAATAGGCTTGGCACATGGTAAGCACTTAAAAGCGTTATTTATAGTAATTCATTCCATTATTATAATCTTCCAAGATTACTGTGTTAAATAAAAATGCATATATGAAAAATTGCAAAGCATTATCTAAACATAAAGAACTATGTAACTTACTGTGGATGACAACACTGGTATTCTATCTAGCTATTGTTACTTGAACCTTTAAAATTCAGGCCACTGAAGTGTATTTCAGGGTATAACACTAGTGAAAAAAATTTTAAATACACCAAAATACTTTCCTTCACAATGACTGCAACTAAGAGAAAAACTACCTATACGTATGGATAAGGACTGAACAAGGACATGGAAAAATGAAAATAACTGGATTTGCTAATGGTAGTGGAAATTTGGGTTCTATTTTTTATTTTTATGTATTTTAATCTGTTCCGTTTTTTTTTTTTTTTTTGATTGACTTCGTGCCCTTGGCAGTTAAAGCATAGAGTCCTAACCACTGGACTGCAAGGAATTCCTTTTAATCTGTTCTTTAAATTAAAATATCTTTAACTCAAAAATGATAAAATACAGAAAGTTAAGCTAAAAACTGAGATATACTCGGGAACACCAGTGTACTGTATAATACTAATAATGGTAGTATCTCTCTCTCTCTCTCTTTTTGGCCGCAAGGCGCAGCATGTGGGATCTCAGTTCCCTGACCAGGGATCCAATCCACTCCCCGTGCAGTGGAAGCGCGGAGTCTTAAGCACTCCACTGCCGGGAAAGTCCCCACTAGTAGTCCATTTTATTGAGTACTTCCCCTGGGTTAGGCACAGGGCTGTGTGCTCTATATGCGTAATCTGTCTCAACTTCCCATCAGTACTGTAAGCCACAGGATACACAGGAGAAAACTGAAGCTCACAGATTAGTAGCTTGCCAAGGTCTCCCAGCTGGCAAGTGTCAAGTACAGAAGTGCTGTGTGTGTAACAGTCAGAGTAAATATTGATTCATTTAATCTGGGGAACGTGGATAAGTCAGCATTCTACCAGCTTTTTGGTGGTAGTGGAAACACTAAAGAAAAAGTTAAAGAATAAGTTGCCGATCTATGAGTATTTTTCTCTTATACCTCTTTCACTCCTGCATCTAGTGTGAATTGCACCAACTTCCCATTCCTTTGTGCTTGCCCATATGCCTCCCTCTGTGTGCATATAGACTGTGCAAGGAACATTCAAACAGCAAAGTACAGATGAGGAGTAAGGCCCAGAGTGACGTGAAGTTCGAGGAGTTTGGGGGGAGAAAAGAACTGAAATGGCCACGGAGGCATCCTGGAGTTACATCAGCTACTGAAAAGAAGGAAATCACAAGTAAAGCAATGGTTCTAAATCTAGCCGTGGGCCCTCCAGGCAGTATTTCACAATGGCACCGCTAAATTTCCAAGAAAGGAGGGGGCTTCTGAGCACCTGTTTCTCTTGGAGTGCTGAAAGTGGCCTTCTTAAAAAGCTCAGACAAGCTGGAGAACCTCACCTACACCCCATCCTTGACATTACTAAACTGGATGTGAAATTGGTTCCAAATTCCTTTTTTGCTCTGTGCATCTAATTTTTTTAAATTAATATTACTGATATTATAGGGGAAACCTAAAATAACAAAGCAGTGGAGAACTTTTTTTAAATTGGGGGATCAAAAATAAAAGCTTTATCATTGCTGTTTTTCAAAGGACTTGAGGCTGTTTAACTGAAGGTGATAGCAGTAAATGTTGCTAACTATTCAGTACTGTCAGCTACGACTGAAGCAGATGATTAGAGACAGGTAAATTATCGTAACTTTCTTCGGCAAGTTGTTTTTGAGCACAAATTCTGTACCAAAGTCTGGGTCAAGCATCAGGGCTATAGATAATACTTAGACATGATCCCTGCGTAGTCTAGAGAGTAAACACTGTATTATGATAAATGCTGCATTATAATATGATAAATGCTCTAGTGGATGGATGCACAGAACAGTGGTACAGAGAGAACTAATGCTTGTCAGGGGTTGGAGGATAGCAGGGGCTCATAAAATAAAAGAAGGCACGTTCCCTTCAAAAAGTGGGACCGTCATCTTGAAAACTATGAAGGGATCCGTTTTTGAGAGGCACTGTAGGATCATTATTAGGGACATGGGTTTTGAAATCTGGACAAAGGCTGGCTCTGTCACTTACTGACTAATGGATTTCAAAGCAGCCAAAGTCCTTCCACTCCCCTTCACAATGTGACTTTGCAGCTGCTCCAGTCAAGAGAGAGTCTGTTTCTTTACTCCTTGCATTTGGCCCTGCTAGGTCATTTGCTTTGTGAAACAAGCAGAAGCTTGAGCATTGGGGCTGTCCTCTCTTTGGGTTCCTGGGACCACCATGTGCATGGCCGAATAGCCTATTGTTGGATCAGAGACCATGAGACGCGGTGGCGCCCTTGAACCTGTGTGTGAGCCCAACAAGACTAGCGGTAGAACCGCGCAGCTAAACCCACCCCAGTTGCTTGCCCACAGACTTCTGAGATAAATAAATGATAGCTGTTTGTTATAGAATAAGTTTATTATAGAATAAAAACTAACTGGTACACTCAGTGGCTCTGGATAATTTATTTCACCTTTGAAACTTGGGTCTCCTCGTCTATAATATGGAAATCCTAATAATAATTATCACCTAGGTTGCTGAGAGTATTAAATACGATAATGCATATAAAGCACTTATATAAATAGTAACTAGATAGTGACGAGTGGTATGATTATATGCTTATACCTAGAATTTACTTTTTCCAGAGGTCCAGAGTGGCCCTATGGGTGCTGCATGCTCTGTAACTACTAAAGCCATAAAATTTGGGACACATTTTAAAAATAAACAATGGTGATTTTTTGTTTGTCTGATTTTTTGGTTTATTTGGGTGTTTCTTACATCAGTTAATAGATTCTTAAATGCTATTTGGTGAAGGGCTGTGGTTTTGTGGGGGGGTTTCCCCTTAAATTCAACTTTCTCTTCTTATTTTTAACCATTGCCTCTGCACAACAAAGTCTGAGCAGCTGAATTTTCTGTTTTCTGTGACTTCCGTGGTACATAACATCTTCCTGATTCATCTCCCACAGGGGAAGCATGGGGAATATAATAACTGAACTACATCACAGGAAGGATATGTGGGTTTGCTAATGGCCTCCTGAAAAAATTAAGTGCAAAGTGGTTCGATTCTTTCCACTTCTCTGTCTTAAACATCAAGTTCAACAGAATTAATTTCCTTAAAATTAAAATTCTGTCCTAATGGAACACAATTAGGAAAATATGTGAACGTTTACTTTTCAATTATGTGTATTTAATTTCTTTTAAGTAACTTCAAATAACATCCAATAGCCATGAGCATTCATATTCCAATGGAAGTCAGAAATTGACATCAATTTAAACTAGCTGTAATTATACTGTACAATACTTACATTTTGAAATTTTTCCTTTTTTTGAATTAGTTATAAGCTAATATTTCACACCTTTGAACTGAGCTCCACCTGACTCAGTGCCCCCCTCAACTGCAGTAATCCTGAAATGCAAAACCGTGTTCAAGGTAACAGGTTCCCCCTTTATGACAGAACTATCAAAAGAATCTTCAGTAATGCCTTTCCAAATGGCTGTTTCCTGATAGACAACAGCATTATCGTATCTTCAGTCTGAGTTCCATCTGAACCTAAAAGATGAATGTTTTTAAGAACATGCATTAGGGCTCCAAAACCCAAATTGAGGGAGCTTTTCAATAAGAGCAGTGTTTGTGGCATCAGTTCCTCCAATTTGTTTGAACTAATTTATACCATAGGCCCTAATTATAGGTGCCTATAAATGAAAGATAAGGTGCTTAAGTCACAAGAATATATCTGAATTTCCCAATTGTATTTTGAATCCTGGCAGGGTGCTCAATTTGAAGGCAGTATAACATACAAAAGCATGACTCTGTAACCAGAATGCCTTCACTTAATAGCTTTGTGCTCTTGGGCAAGATGTGTCACCTCTTGAGCCACAGGGCCCTCATCTGCAAAGTGTAAATAATATTATTACTCTCACACGTAGGCGAGATAATGCACATAAAAGCACTTAAAGCAGTGGTGGCCCATAAAAGCACTCAGTACATGCTTGTTGCTCTTGGATGGTTCAACATCCTTGCTGAATGTTTCCTGTGATTTAAATGCCATCGCTTAGGTCACTGTTTATGGATAGGCCACAATAGTCAATGCAGTCAGACCCTCATCTAAGACAGAGGTTGACAATACTGAGTGATCTCATGTCAGGTTGTCTGGGACCAAACACTATTATGTGATGCTTTATATAGTCTGGGACTGTGTGATGTGGAATCAAGGGGAAGTAAGTCCAAGGAAGAAAGGAGGAGATGAGGTGAGATGCAGCCTAGATTTGAATACAATTGCCAGGGACATGTGTTAACTCAGGTGCCTCAACACATCTGCAAATGCAAAATGGCAAGGGTCTTCTGTCTATATCAATGTGTAGAACTGCTTCCTTTGCAGGGGTCAACCCCACATCTGATTAGCAGGAAGTGGAAGTGGCTTACAATGGAAGAAACATTGAAAATGTGAAAATTAGAGTGTGATGGTGAAATGCAAATAAAGCCACAGTGATCAAATTTTAAAATAATGCAGTATCCACGTTAGGGAAAACAACTGGAACCCTTAATTCATGCTTACGCATTTGCATCTAAAGTCATAGACAAGAATATTCAAAGCAGCACTATTTTCATGATAGGCAAAAAATGAAAACAACCTAACCATCAACAGATGATGGATTAAATCAATTATGGCAGATTCATACAATCGAATTCTATACAACAATGAAAGAGAATACATTCAACAGCATTGGTCTTCATCCATTTAAACTGATTTTTACATATTTTACTTTTAATCTAGTTAAAAAAAATCAAACTGTGTTTCCTGAAATAAGTTAGAAAGAGAAAATATGCTACAGTGCAATGTTTTATGCAATTTAGAACACTCATACACAAATTAACTGCACATATTTTTCTAGTATGCGTACGAATATAAGATATATACTTTAAAAACATATAGTGGGTGTCACTGAAGGAAGGGAATTTTGAGTGAGAATTGGGTTATATTGGGACAGTGACTAAAACAAATTCAATGAAAAAGGAGAATTGCAAAACTTGATGGTGAAAATTCCAGGCAGGGAGCCTGATTCCTCCAGCTCCGTTTTGCTTTCTCAAGATTGCTTTGGCTATTCGGGGTCTTTTGTGTTTCCATACAAACTGTGAAATTTTTTGTTCTAGTTCTGTGAAGAACGCCATTGGTAGTTTGATAGGGATTGCATTGAATCTGTAGATAGCTTTGGGTAGTATAGTCATTTTCACAATATTGATTCTTACAATCCAAGAGCATGGTATATCTCTCCATCTGTTTGTATCATCTTTAACTTCTTTCATCCGTGTCTTACAGTTTTCTGCATACAGGTCTTTTGTCACCTTAGGTAGGTTTATTCCTAGGTATTTTATTCTTTTTGTTGCAGTGGTAAATGGGAGTGTTTCCTTAATTTCTCTTTCAGATTTTTCATCATTAGTGTTTAGGAATGCAAGAGATATTCTGTGCATTAGTTTTGTATCCTGCTACTTTCCCAAATTCATTGATTAGCTCTAGCAGTTTTCTGGTAGAGTCTTTAGGATTCTCTATGTATAGTATCATGTCATCTGCAAACAGTGACAGTTTTACTTCTCTTCTGATTTGGATTCCTTTTATTTCTTTTTCTTCTCTGATTGCTGTGGCTAAAACTTCCAAAACTATGTTGAATAAGAGTGGTGAGAGTGGACAACCTTGTCTTTTTCCTGATCTTAGTGGAAATGGTTTCAGTTTTTCACCATTGAGAATGATGTTGGCTGTGGGTTTGTCATATATTGCCTTTATTATGTTGAGGTAAGTTCCCTCTATGCCTACTTTCTGGAGGGTTTTTATCATGAATGGGTGTTGAATTTTGTCGAAAGCTTTTTCTGCATCTATTGAGATGATCATATGGTTTTTCTCCTTCAATTTGTTAATATGGTGTATCACATTGATGGATTTGTGTACATTGTAGAATCCTTGCATTTCTGGGATAAACCCCCCTTGATCATGGTCTATGATCCTTTTAATGTGCTGTTGGATTCTGTTTGCTAGTATTTTGTTGAGGATTTTTGCATCTATGTTCATCAGTGATATTGGCCTGTAGTTTTCTTTCTTTGTGACATCTTTGCCTGGTTTCGGTATCAGGGTGATGGTGGCCTCATAGAATGAATTTGGGACTGTTCCTCCCTCTGCTATATTTTGGTAGAGTTTGGGAAGGATAGGTGTTAGCTCTTCTCTAAATGTTTGATAGAATTTACCTGTGAAGCCATCTGGTCCTGGGCTTTTGTTTGTTGGAAGATTTTTATGATGCTGCCCTGGGCACCGTTTGGACTGGATTCCTAGCAGAGAATATGTATCACTTCTGTATGAGAATCACACTCGCCGAGATGCTCCAGCACAGGGTTACAGGCATGACACGCCTCGTGGCCGGAGCCACCTCTGCTCCAGCTCGCTGACCAGCGGGAGGGTGTGGCGACGGCCTTCATCCCGACCCGTGACCTTTGCTTGCTTTCCAGGTCTTGAAAATCTCGGTCACTTCCGTTCAGTTTCTCAATTTCAATTTCAATGCTTGTGATTGGTCTGTTTATATTTTCTATTTCTTCCTGGTTCAGTCTTGGATGGTTGTGCTTTTCTATGAATTTGTCCATTTCTTCCAGGTTGTCCATTTCATTGGCATAGAGTTGCTTGTAGTAATCTCTCATGATCCTTTGTATTTCTGCAGTGTCAGTGGTTACTTCTCCTTTTTCATTTCTAATTCTATTGATTTGAGTCTCCTCCTTTTTTTCTTGATGAGTCTGGCTAATGGTTTATCAATTTTGTTTATCTTGTCAAAGAACCAGCTTTTAGTGTTGTTGATCTTTGCTGTTGTTTCCTTCTTTTCTTTTTCATTTATTTCTGATTTGATCTTTATGATTTCTCTCCTTCTGCTAACTTTGGGGGTTTTTTGTTCTTCTTTCTCTAATTGTTTTAGGTGTAAGGTTAGGTTGTTTATTTGAGATGTTTCTTGTTTCTTGAGGTAGGATTGTATTGCTAAAAAATTCCCTCTTAAAACTGCTTTTGCTGCATCCCATAGGTTTTGGGTCGTCATGTTTTCATTGTCATTTGTTTCTAGGTATTTTTTGATTTCCTCTTTGATTTCTTCAGTGATCTCTTGGTTATTTAGTAGCATATTGTTTAGGCTCCATGTGTTTGTATTTTTTACATTTTTTTTTCCTGTTACTGATATCTAGTCTCATAGTGATGTGGTTGGGAAAGATACATCATATGAATTCAATTTTCTTAAACTTACCAAGGCTTTATTTGTGACCCAAGATATGATCTATCCTGGAGAATGTTCCATGAGCACTTGAGAAGAAAGTGTGTTCTGTTGTTTTGGGATGGAATGTCCTATAAATATCAGTAAAGTCCATCTTGTTTAATGTATCATTTAAAGCTTGTGTTTCCTTATTTATTTTCATTTTGGATGATCTGTCCATTGGTGAAAGTGGGGTATTAAAGGCCCCTACTATGATTGTGTTACTGTCGGTTTCCCCTTTTATGGCTGTTAGCATTTGCCTTATGTATTGGGGTGCTCCTATGTTGGGTGCATAAATATTTACAATTGTTATATCTTCTTCTTGGATTGATTCCTTGATCATTATGTAGTGTCCTTCTTTGTCTCTTGTAAAAGTCTTTATTTTAAAGTCTATTTTGTCTGATATGAGAATTGCTACTCCAACTTTCTTTTGATTTCCATTTGCATGGAATATCTTTTTCCATTCCCTCACTTTCAGTCTGTATGTGTCCCTAGGTCTGAAGTGGGTCTCTTGTAGACAGCATATATACGGGTCTTGTTTTTGTATCCATTCAGCCAGTCTATGTCTTTTGGTTGCAGTATTTAATCCGTTTACATTTAAGGTAGCTATCAATATGTATGTTCCTATTACCAGTTTCTTAATTGTTTTGGATTTGTTATTGTAGGTCTTTTCCTTCTCTTGTGTTTCCTGCCTAGAGAATTTCCTTTAGCATTTGTTGTAAAGCTGGTTTGGTGGTGCTGAATTCTCTTAGCTTTTGCTTGTCTGTAAAGGTTTTGAATTCTCCGTCAAATCTGAATGATATCCTTGCTGGGTAGAGTAATCTTGGTTGTAGGTTTTTCCCTTTCATCCCTTTAAATATGTCCTGCCACCCCCTTCTGGCTTGCAGAGTTTCTGCTGAAAGATCAGCTGTTACCCTTATGGGGATTCCTTTGTATGTTATTTGTTGTTTTTCCCTTGCTGCTTTCAATAATTTTTCTTTGTATTTAATTTTGATAGTTTGATTAATATGTGTCTTGGCATGTTTCTCCTTGGATTTATCCTGTATGGGACTCTCTGTGCTTCCTAGAGTTGATTGACTACTTCCTTTCCCATATTAGGGAAGTTTTCAACTATAATCTCTTCAAATATTTTCTCAGTCCCCTTCTTTTTCTCTTCTTTTTCTGGGACCCCTATAATTCGAATGTTGGTGCGTTTAATGTTGTCCCAGAGGTCTCTAAGACTTTCCTCAATTCTTTTCATTCGTTTTTCTTTATTCTGCTCTGCAGTAGTTATTTCCACTATTTTATCTTCCAGATCACTTATCTGTTCTTCTGCCTCAGTTATTCTGCTATTGATTCCTTCTAGAGAATTTTTAATTTCATTTATTGTGTTGTTCATAATTGTTTGTTTGCTCTTTAGTTCTTCTAGGTCCTTGTTAAACGTTTCTTTTATTTTCTCCATTCTATTTCCAAGATTTTAGATCATCTTTACTATCATTACTCTGAATTCTTTTTCAAGTGGACTGCCTATTTTCTCTTCATTTGTTAGGTCTGGTGGGTTTTTACCTTGCTCCTTCATCTGCTGTGTGTTTCTCTGTCTTCTCATATTGCTTACCTTACTGTGTTTGGGGTCTCTTTTTCACAGGCTGCAGGTTCGTAATTCCTGGGTTTTTTTTGATGTCTGCCTCCAGTGGGTAAGGTTGGTTCAGTGGGTTGTGTAGGCTTCCTGGTGGAGGGTACTAGTGCCTATGTTCTGGAGGATGAGGCTGGATCTTGTCTTTCTGGTGGGCAGGACCGCATCCGGTGGTGTGTTTTGGGGGGTCTGTGACCTTATTATGATTGTAGGCAGCTTCTCTGCTAATGGGTGACGTTGTGCTCCTGTCTTGCTAATTGTTTGGCATAGGGTGTCCAGCACTGTAGCTTGCTGGATGTTGAGTGGAGCTGGGTCTTAGCGTTGAGATGGAGATCTCTGGGAGAGCTTTCGCCGTTTGATATTACATGGGGCCGGGAGGTCTCTAGTGGACCAATGTCCTGAACTCGGCTCTCCCACCTCAGAGGCACAGGCCTGACACCCGGCTGGAGCACCAAGACCCTGTCAGCCACATGGCTTTGGAGTATTTAGGTAGAATAGCAAGAAGTCTTCATCCTGGTGTATCAGGCACTGGGTGCTCACCTCATCTCTAGAATGACCTTCTTCTGCTCCTTTTGGAAAACTGCAACTTTACCTTCCAATATTAATTTTTCTTTCCTTTGCTGAATCTTCCCCCTTGCTTCTCAGTGGAATTAGCTCTTTCTTCCCCTGGTTCCTGTGGCCTGCTCTTCATACACAGGATTACTCTTTGTCCCAGTTCTGCCTTCTTTTTTAAGCTGGATTTTTCTTTCGGTCAGGGAATATGCTGGAACTAATAAAGTGCCTGGTACGTAGCAGGTCTCAACAACTGTCGATAAATAAATCAGTGAATCAATTAAGGACTTCATTTATTTAGACATCTCTACCTTATTTTGTAATGATCTCAAGTATCTTAAGCTGAATAATAACTCCTTACCCCCATGACCACATAAGAGGTAGAAGCAAGAAGACATGGTGACTTACTAGATAAGGGGGTTAAAGAAAAGCAAGTGATAAAATAGGGCAGATCTTATTTAAAATCTGGGTGTTTATCTCATTGTATACATTAGCAGGTCTAACTGCATTCTAAGGAACTCAGTGATTCCACACAGTAGAGTTACTAGCCAGCCTGGGCTTCCTCAATGTCCTCAGCCATTACTTGGTAGACTTAGGTGTTTTAGCAGCTTGCATTTAGAGGAGGAAACAGGGGAGTAAGATGCAAACAACAACTACCTCCAAAGGTTTGTTGAATAACAGCTCCATTGATACCGTCTCTCACTGTACCCTGCACCAAATAAGTTATCATTATTAACTGAGGAGGCAAAATTCCCATTTTTCTGGCCAACTCTGCAAGAATAAAGACAGATGAGGGACTTCCCTTGTGGCGCAGTAGTTAAGAATCCACCTGCCAATGCAGGGGACACGGGTTCAAGCCCTGGTCCGGGAAGATCCCACATGCCATGGAGCAACTAAGGCCGAGTGCCACAACTACTGAGCCTGCGCTCTAGAGCCGGGGAGCCACAACTACTGAAGCCCGCATGCTTTAACTACTGAAGCCTGCATGCCTATAGCCCGTGCTCCACAGCAAGAGAAGCCTCTGCTCACCGCAACTAGAGAAAGCCCACGCACAGCAACGAAAAACCAACGCAGCCAAAAACAAATAAATAAATAATTTTAAAAAAGAAAAAAAGACAGATGAAGCATAGGTATGTTTCCTAAGTCCAGGCTCCATGGGTAAGTTTGCCTTGGCTATGGAGGGAAGAAAATGGTGTTTAAGTCTTAAGGCCTGAGTCATCTTTTCCAGGCCAATTGTCAAGTGCCTGATGGATGGCTCAGGGCTGCCAAGTGAGTTATCGGAGGAACACAGAGGGTTACAGAAGGCAGAAGGACAAAGCAGTAATATAACCCCTCCCTGGAAAACATTGTAAAGTGAATTTTTGAGATTCATTTGTCCCCAGCATGAGTCTACAAGCTTTTAGAACATTGTTCAAAATAAATGCAAAGCTTTATGGATAAACAGCAGGAGCTATTAGGTGTTTATGCTGGCGTTCCTGTTCTGTGTTTTGAACATCAGTATTACTGCTTACTTCTAGGGGTGTCATTTAAGATACATCATGATTAATAGATGCTCAACATCACTAATCATTAGAGAAATGCAAATCAAAACCACAATGAGGTATCACCTCACACCTGTCAGAATGGCCATCATCAAAAAATGTAGAAACAATAAATGCTGGAGAGGGTGTGGAGAAAAGGGAACCCTCGTGAACTGTTGGTGGGAATGTAAATTGATACAGCCACTGTGGAGAACAGTATGGACGGTATGAACAGTATCCTTAAAAAACTAAAAATAGAACTACCATATGACCCAGCAATCCCACTACTGGGCATATACCCTGAGAAAACCATAATTCAAAGAGACACATGCACCCCAATGATCATTGCAGCACTCTTTGCAATAGCCAGGACATGGATGCAACCTACGTGTCCATCAACAGATGAATGGATAAAGAAGATGTGGCACATATATACAATGGAGTATTACTCAGCCATAAAAAGGAACAAAATTGAGTTATTTGTAATGAGGTGGATGGACCTAGAGTCTGTCAAACAGAATGAAGTAAATCAGAAAGAGAAAAGCAAATACCGTATGCTAACGCACATATATGGAATCTAAAAAGAAAGGTACAGATGAACCTAGCGGCAGGGCAGGAATAAGGACGCAGACATAGAGAACGGACTTGAGGACACGGGGGAGAAAGGGAAGCTGGGATGAAGTGAGAGAGTCTCACTGACATATATACACTACCAAATATAAAATAGATAACTAGTGGGAAGCAGCTTCATGGCACAGGGAGATAAGCTCGATGCTTTGTGACTATGTAGAGGGGTGGGATAGGGAGGGTGGGAGGGAGGCTCAAGAGGGAGGAGATATGGTTATATATGTATACATATAGCTGATTCACTATGTTATACAGCAGAAACTAACATGACATTGTAAAGCAATTATACTCTAATAAACATGTAAAAAATATATATATACCAATATATGCATGTGCTTCTAGAAGGAGGCTTACCAAAATGCTAATAGTTATTACCAATAGGTGGTGGAAGGTTCTTACTTTCTTCACTATTCTTTTTGAATACTGCTTGAATAATGATAAAGCTATTGTTTTGGAAATGAACAGAAAACCTAACTCAAAACTAATATATTTGACCAAAATCATATGACTAATAATAATATCAAAACCAGGCATTTAATCCTCTAATACTTATAGAAATCCATTGAAATAGGGATTATTATACCATTTTGGACTCAAGGAAGCCAAGGCTGAGAGAGATCAAACCAATTGTAAGATCTCATTGCTTGTGAGCAGAGGAGCTGGGATGTTTGGAGTTCAAGTTCATGGCCTTTCCACTAAATGTAGAATAAAGATTAAAGTTGCTCTCTTCTCACCGAGATAATAACCAACTAGAAGCAGCCCATGCATGCTGTCTTTAGAGAAAAAGGCAGATCTTAACCAGAAAGCAGCTACGTGAGGCGTGGACCTTGTGCCCTTTTCTAGGCACCTCCAATGGGAGACGATTCCAATGCAGCCAAACAGTGCTCTCCAAATATTATCTACTATTCATGTTGCTGTTATTCTTGTTGATTGGTACTTAGAAAAAACAAGGTGAGGATGCTTCAGCTGGATCTCATTCACCTTGACAGTATGTCTCCAAATTTAATGATTCACTTTGTCGCTGAGGAGAGACCAGACCAGAGTTGCCGTGAGGACTGCAGACAGGCATTAACAGTTGCTCACAGTAGGGGTTGTTGTTGTTGTTATTGTTATTGTTTTGTTAGCTGTAAGACTTTGGACAAAGCCCTTGATTTCTCTGGGCTTGAAGGCAGGTGCATCAAACAAGGTAGCCAGAGGGTGAGGATTAATGCTGGGATTCCTGGCCCTCCTTTACAGGTTGAATGTCTAGCTTGTCTTGACTTCTTGGCTATTCCTTTCAAAGTGTAGATGTGGTTATTATTTACTCTTAAGATAAAAGAATGGAGTGGGCAATGCTTCATTCTTTGAGGACTCTCCCCGTGCCTTTCATTATGCCTCTGGCTCTCAAATTGCATCATTCCTTCCCTTTAAGGCCTGTGGCCTCTTCACCAGATCTGGGTTCTGCCAATGTTTGGGGTTCAGCAGAGCAGAGCCAAAACTCGGCCCAGAAGCAGGATAGACCTGAGTTCAAATCCCATGCTCACTGTGGAACCTAGGATAATTATCTTTATCTTGCTAAGGTTTTGTAGGGATTAAATGAAATAACATATAGAAAATGTCTATAACATAGTAGAAGCCCAATATATGTTAGCCATTATTATTATCAACAATCTAATTGCCAAACCCTATGCCCTTTTCATATGTCTCATTACCCATGATGACTCGGATGCATCAGACATGGAGAACCATTCCTTTATTGAGACCCTCTCTCCTTTACCCTTGTCAGTTCTCCACCCCCTGGACATTCTAATGATCCTCCCTTTTCCCTTTTCCTTGTTGTTCTTTTTTGTACCCTTCATAGTTATGGCTGTTTTAGTTAAGTAGTCTTGATAGTATGTTTTTATTAAATGGCTCTAGAAGAAGCCAAAGTCCATAGAATGAAAGTCCAGTCTTCTTATCCAAACTTGGAGCAAAGCAATGGGAGAAAGCTGAAAGCATCATATACTCTTCTGCTCACCAGTGTTACTGCAGAAGGCAGTTGCATGTAGTCAGGAGAAGGGCTTTGGTCTCTTTACAAATGAATGAATGAGTAAATAAACCAGGAGAGGGAGCATCAAGTTCAAGTTTGTGAAGATACATTTCTGCACACCTCACACTTCTGCTGGCTTGATATTTAACCAGTAACCAGAGTGAAATGGACCATGAAGGGAAGCTACAAAAATCACAGGGTCCTGCCCCAGTCCCGAGACTTAGGATAATTATTTGCAACTTGAATTTCCCAGCCTCCGATAGAAATGAGGTCATCATGACACCCATGGCTGAAGTGTCACCACAGCTTCTAATGCAGGGCCTCCAGTCTTCTGTGAGGTCTCACCCCAGCATCACTGGGAGTCCTGAAGGGACATCTCACACAGAGCCATGAAAAAGTGCACTTCTGCTCAGGGATGTCAGCACTTTATCAGGTGACCTCTGGGAATCACCATCCACTAACTCCAGTACCTGGAGACCATCAGTCCTCTCCACTGTTCTCTGGGCATCACTGCCAATACATCAATGTCCCCTTAATACCAGGTCAGGGCCGGATTTCATGACAATGTGGGAGGACTCTCATCACTCCAGGACTTGGAATCAGGCATGGTCGCCTAGGTCCCAAGGTGGCAATGCCTGTGACCCAAGCCTGAAGGCATCCTACACAAATATAGTGCCATCCCCTTCTGCCAGCAGCCCTCTCCCCACAGACTGAGACAAAGCAGTGTTCTGTCCACCTGCACTCCCATTCCCAGAGACAAGCTGTGGACCTAACATCCTTTGTGCAGACCCCTTACCTCCCCAAACCAGTGAACTCCCCGTTCACAGACAGCGTGACTCTCAGTTTAAGGTCCTCTCTTAAGCCAATAAAGACAAAATCCTCAATATCTAGGAGTTTGTTTGATTTTAAATCATACTGTTTTCTAGAAGCATCCAGGGTCTTTCTCCATTCACAGTATGCAGGGCACATGGAGTAACTAATGCCTAGGGCATGTCAGAACTCAGAGGCTACAAAAGCAGTCTCCTTTCATCATCAGCTAGAGGCAGAGGAAACAAGATGAGCATGGCATGGTCCTGCCCTAGTGGAGCTCAGAGCCCATAGGAGGACAGGCCACTTTGTCATTTATTACTCAGGGAAGGATGGCATGAGAACACGGCATTGGTTTGGAAACCTAAATCAGACTAAAGGAGTCAAGGAAGGAGACTTCAAGAGTACTAAATGTTTGGAGATGTGTTTTGAAGAACAAAAGAAGTTAGCTAAATAACAAAACATGAGATGGAAAGGGATTTATGTGAAAGCAACACACGAGGAAAGGCTTGATTAGTTTTGGCAGCTACAGGTAATTCCACAATTTCCTAGGAAAGGTAGCTATTATTTATCAGACCAAGGATTTCTGTTACTAGGATGGGGGTGCAGTGAGGAGGAAGGATGTACTAGCTCCTTTAACATTTCCCTCAAGGGCACCATGTTTAAACTTACGTTATTGGAGAATGACTAGCGTTAATCAAAGCTAAGCATTTACTAAAATGAAAGATGACATCTTACAGCTGCTCTTCAATTCATAAAAAAACCAAAGATGAAATATGTCTTGTTATAAGCCACAATGTGCTTGCCCACCAAGATTGTAATTTTTCATGGACCCTGGGGGCTTTACTTTCTCAGGAAACCCCACTCTGGTCCCACACTAGTTCAGACCCTGCATCTGTACACACTCATTAGAGTCCTGTACTGTTCCTTCTCACAGTTCATGAAAATTGTGTGTGTGTGTGTGTGCACGTGTGTGTGAATGTATGTGTGATTTAATTAATCTGTATCTTTCACCAGTTTCAAAGTTCCAGGAGAACAGTCTTTTTCTTTTTTTAACTTTTTATTTTATATTGGAGTATAGCCGATTAACAATGTTATAGTTTCAGGTGCACAGCAAAGCACCTCAGCTGTACATATACATGTATCCATCCTCCCCCAGACTCCCCTCCCATCCAGGCTGCCACATAACTCCAGGAGAACAGTCTTAAATCTCTGTTTTCTCTCTGCAGTATCATTAGTTTCTAGCACAATGTCTGGTACAAAATACATGCTTGATAAAGATGTGTTGATTCTGGGACTTACCTGGTGGTGCCGTGGTTAAGAATCCACCTGTCAATGCAGGGGACACGGGTTCGAGCCCTGCTCCGGGAAGATCCCACATGCCGTGGAGCAACTAAGCCTGAGTGCCACAACTACTGAGCCTGCGCTCTAGAGTCCTCAAGCCACAACTACGGAGCCCGAGTGCCACAACTACTGAAGCCCACGCACCTAGAACCCGTGCTGCACAACAAAGAGAAGGCACCTCAGTGAGAAGCCATGCACCGCAACGAAGAGTAGCCCCCGCTCGCCACAACTAGAGAAAGCCCGCGCGCAGCAATGAAGACCCAATGCAGCCACAAATAAAAATAAGTAAATCAAATAAAATTTATTAAAAAAAAAAAAAAGATGGGGCTTCCCTGGTGGCGCAGTGGTTGAGAATCTGCCTGCCAATGCAGGGGATGCGGGTTCGAGCCCTGGTCTGGGAGGATCCCGCATGCCGCGGAGCGGCTGGGCCCGTGAGCCACAATTACTGAGCCTGCGCGTCTGGAGCCTGTGCTCCGCAACAAGAGAGGCCACGACAGTGAGAGGCCCGCGCACCGCAATGAAGAGTGGCCCCCACTTGCCACAACTAGAGAAAGCCCTCCCACAGAAACAAAGACCCAACATAGCCAAAAATAAATAAATTAATTAATTAATTAATTTTTTTAAAAAAAGTTGATTCTGCTGCTCCTGCCATTGTGTGCTGTTACTGTTGTGACTTTGGCTGTTACAATTTCATCTCGATTGAGCAAACAAGAATTGTGTTTTGAGGAGGAAAAAGCTGTAGTCATCCGGTTAGCCAGTATGGCCTGGTCATATGAGAGGCTAAGGGTCACGGGGGTATTTAGAGCACTCAGAGCCAAGGGCCAAGTAAGAGGCTGTCACTTAGAACAGAAGCTTTCAACTGATGTCCAGGACGGAAAGAGTAATAGGTTTGTTTTTTCCAAAGGACATGAGCTAGGGCAAACATGCAGGACCAAATACATAATTCACAGGGTACAGTGCAAAATGCAAATGCAGAGCCTCTTGCTCAAAAAGTATCAAGAATTTCAAGACGGTGACAGAAGAGCATTAACCCAAGTGCAGGGCCCTGTGTGACTGCAGAGGCTGCATACCCATTGTAATAGGGAAGGAAAATCTGATTCCATATTACATCTGTTCCTTTTCACTTCAACGTTTGTGTTCTGTTGTCTGCACTTAGTCATGCTGGCTCTGCACCTTTTGTAAAAGAATGTTGTCTATAGCCTGAAATATACAGCATAGCCTATTCTCTGACCTTTAAGAGTCCTTCCATATAGCGATAAAAAGTTGCAAAACAGAGAATAACAGTTGCCTTGTTAGAGGTTTACAAGAACATCCTGACCTATGTGGATAACTGGAAGAACAAAGAATTCTTACACCAAAAAGTTCGCAACAACTAACCACGTCCTTCCTTCATCTTGCCTTTAAAAGTGCTTTGCTGAAACCCTTCGAGGAGTTTGGGGGTTTGGGGGCAGGAACCACCTGTTTCCTTGCATGGCCCTTCAATAAACCTTCCTCTGCTCCAAACTCCGATTTTTCAGTTTGTTTGGCTTTACTGTGCATTGGGCACAAGCACTTGCATTTGCTAACACCGTGAAGCTGGTCTTGCAAACATTTATATCTATTAAATAAAATCTGAACATAAGTTTGTAGTTTCCTGTTGGAAAATTAAGGAGTTTTGTATTTGGTGGGGGGAAGCCTTTTAAATATCCAGATGTAGGACTTCCCTGGTGGCCCGGTGGTTAAGAATCCACCTGCCAGTGCAGGGGACATGGGTTCGATCCCTGGTCCGGGAAGATCCCACATGCCACGAAGCAACTAAGCCTGTGCACCACAACTACTGAGCCTGCGCTCTAGAGCCTGCAAGCCACAACAGCTGAGCCCGCGTGCCACAACTACGGAAGCCTGTGCGCCTAGAGCCCGTGCTTTGCAGCAAGAGAAGCCCCCTCTCGCCACAACTAGAGAAAGCCCATGCACAGCAACGAAGACCCAGTGCAACCAAAAATAAATAAATAAAATAAATAAATTTATTTTTAAAAAATCCAGATGTATTTCCTTTCCCTGCACACTGAAGGTTTCCTTCAAAAGATACTGGATTCTTCTGCCCCTTTATCCCATGGGGCCATCTCTCTGTTTCCGAAAGATCTACTAAGGCGTAGGTACTGGTTTGCCCCTCTGTAAACAGCCCTGACATCCTTGCTATACTGCAACACCCATTTGCTCCTCAGCTATGAAGATTTGGCCTAGATTTAAGGCTCCACAGTCCAAAAAGCATGGATTTTGACGCCAAAATGGGTTCAGATCCCAGCTCCACCATTGACAGTTTAGCGACTTGGAGCAAACTACTGAGCCTCCCAGTTTTCTCATCTATAAATGCGACTGATAATACTTAGCCTAATAAGGCTCTGAGTATTAAATACGGTAAAAAGTGTGACGGCTTAGCACATAAATGCACAACAAAACTAGGACACATCCACATTTTGCAGTATCCCCCTGCTTTAGTCCAAAACTGAACCGAGGAAAGAGGAGCGCCCTCAGGCCAGGGAACTCCAGCTCTGCTTCCTCCGTCACTGAACCCTATAAATAACTTGGCTAAGTCACCGGCTCTCTGAGAGTCGATGTTTCTCAGGGTGCAGGAGGGAGTTGCTGCAGGTGGTCTCCGGCTGGATCATTCATTCGGGCGTTTGGTCTGAATTTTCCGTCTACTTCCTAAAGCATCTCCCCGACCGTGCTGTGCGCGCCCAGCCTCCCCGGAGGGCCTCCCGAGGGCGCTGCCCACTTCTGCCCCGCTGCTCCCCGCGGGGGCCCGCGCAGCCCCGCCCCGGAGCCACCTCCCGCCCCTCTTCTCCGGGGGGCGGGCCAGCCCGAGCCCAGTCACGACTGTGCGGTCCCCCGCGAGGTGGCCGCGGGCGCGGTGGGGCGGCGCGCTTTCCCCCTGCCCGCGGGGGTGCCGGGGAGGTGGGCAGGGCCGGGGCGGGGGCGAGGCCGGAGGAGGACGCGTCGGCGCCTCGGCGAGGATGGGAGTCCCCGGCCTCCGGAGCTGAGCAAGCCGGCCCGCGGCGGGGAGGGTGCGCCGCAGGGAGGCTAGCCTCGCTCTTCCTCCGGGAGCCCAACACCTTTCCCGCGCCGCCAAGATGATCCCCCCGAGCGGCGCCCGCGAGGACGGCGTGGACGGGCTGCCCAAGGAGACGACGAACGCCGAACAACCGCCCTCTCCTGCATCCACCGGCAGCCAGGAATCCAAGGTACCGCGCACGCTTGCCCCAAGAGGATACAAACTCACTCTCCTCCTCTCCTCTGTCCACCTTTGTTTCCTCCCTACTGGCGCTGGCGCCAGAGTCTGAGACGCGTCCCCAGTGCTTCTCAAGGACTGTACCTCCCTTGAGACTTGAATGTACGGCAGGACTCGCTGCTAGCGATGCTGGACCACATCCCTGGAGACCCAGCTTTCTTGCCCACACAGCCCGGGGGCTTTGCGCAGGGCTTCCACCCTGCGAGCACCCGCAATTCAGTTGACTCCGGGTTCAGATAGCTTTCTTGGGTGGTGGTGGTGTGGTTCTGTGCTTTGAACCTGCATGTACCCAAAGCGCGTGTAGGTATTAGGTGGCTTCTGAAGGCTGAGGGACAAACAGCCCAGGGATACTCCTCCAGAAAAGCTGGGGCACTTGCGGACCAGCAGAGGTTTGCCTGTATCCCAAAGGTCTGAGACCCTTTACTTAACAGGGCTCATCCCTAACCTCAGATACAGCTCATTTCAGAAAAACTAGGGAAATGACGCGTTCTCGGGAAAGTTGATGTTCCTCTTGTGGAAGTTAATCCTTGGACTTACACTTGCTTTCATGAGAGTTACACTGACATACACAAAACCAACCCCGCAGCACTTCTGTCACTGGTACACTTCCTCTGAAACTCTCGTGGGTGCCAGGCACATGTTTGGAAATCTTGGAAGAGGATAAAGTAAAATGCAGCTGCTAGCTGTGCGATGCCAAATGGCATCTCAGCCGGGAGTGAAAACCATAAGATGGAGTTTGTAGTTATATGGATTTTTTAAGGGCAGGGCTCCTGGCTCTTTATCCAGATCTCCTTTTGCGTTCCCTGGATGTCTTTGGAATGTGGGGCAGTTCCTGTGTAGGAATGAAGGAAAGGAGGATGCCAGTCTGGAGGGCAGGTCAGATGGGGCAAAGAAGAGTCCCATCCTTATCTCCCTTCACACACATCCCTGGAAGCCATTGACAAATCAGCAGGATCAAAAGCACAGCTGAGTGGCTCTCAGTTTAAGTGATGCTGCCCACTGTGTGTACCCCAGCCTTCAAAAGTTAACCATCAGAGATGCTAATCCGAGGCGCAGGGCTTTGCATTGTCTTTATTTTATTTTTTTGATAAATTTCTGACCTGAAATATGTGTGTCAACTTTTCTAAAACGCAGTTGGAAATGGGAGCAAAACCCCACCTTCCAGAATCATTGTGAGGCATAGTGAGTACAGTGTAAGGACTATACATCCCAGTACAGTGTAAGGACTCGATCCATGTTTACTCTTTTCCTTCCTGAGATAAGGAGATGGGATCCATCTCACCATAGATGATTCACTCCAAATCCATCTCACAACCTATACACATGGACCGTTACCCCTCCGACCAGAAGTTTCTGGCTGTCTCATCATTGTGCATCATTGACCTTCATTCACCTAAGTGATATGGGGTAGTGGCCACTTCAGAGGTGGTCTAGAATACTGTAAATGAACGCAGCTAAACTCAAGAGTGCAACTAGTATTCAACTTTTTGAATTGGGCCTGTTGCTCTGCAGTAGGTATGTTCTGGAAAGCGCTTAGGATTTGCTTATACAGCAGCACAGTTCAAACACACTGTATGGGCTTGCTATTTATAGATATCCTAATGTAAATTCTTTGGCAAAGCAAAACCTACGTATGTAATACCCATCATTATCCACCAACTTATCTGGTTTATGGTTTCGGATCTGCACACGTCAGTTTTTCTCAAAGTGTATTTATACATTCCTAAATTTGCTGTCATGGCTTAGGTGTTCTTAATCAGTGGAGATGGACTGTGGGGGGCCCATGAACCCCAAGAAATTGAATGCAAATGGTGTGCCTGAAGGTGAAATTTTGGGGGGGCATAGTGTTTTTGATACTCTCTGAGAGGCCCATGCTTCTCAAAAAGACTAAACTGCTGATGTGGAGGGGGTATGGTAAGGGAACACGAGGATGGCATGAAACAGGAGTAGAGGCAGGCTTTATTTATTCTGCACCGGCAGTGCCACATTTGAAAGCTTATTGGCGTTAACAAGGATCCTCCACCCTGAGGATGAGCGTCTGGTAGGAGAATGTGGACACGTAGTCATCCCATCTTACTCTCCTCTGAAGTGGTTTGTTTGTCAAAATACCGTGTGAGACAGAATGGTCCAGCCCCTCTGGACAGTAAACTTTCTCAAGAAAGACTTTTAAAATTAGTTTTTTCTTTTATTTTGTTAAAGCCTAGTTGACTTACAGTATTGTATTAGTTTCAGGTGTACAACCTAGCGATTCAGTGTCTTTATAGATTAGTCATCATGCAAAGTTATTATAATATTAACTACATTCCCTGTGCAGTACATTGCATCCCTGTGACTTACTTATTTTATACCTAGTAGTTTGTACCTCTTAATCCCCTTCACCTCATTCACTCATTCCCCCCACCTCCCTCCCCTCTGGCAATCACTAGTTTATTCTCTGTATCTGTGAGTCTGTTTCTGTTTGGTTATATATGTTCATTTGTTTTGATTGTTAGGTTTCACTGCACATTTTTAAAATAACTTTTTTCTCTCATGATAAGAGTAAGAAATACTCTGTGGAAATTTGAAAAGTCCTGAAAAAATTTTAAAAATTCCCCACTGGTCACAGTCCAGAGACAACTACTGATATCTTGATTATATATTTGCCTTTTTTCATTGATTTTTATATTTACACAGTTGAGAGAACAATAGTGAGCATCTACTGAGTGCCTGGTCTGTCAGGCACAACTTGACCCTTCATGATAACCCTGTGAGGGAGATTGTGCTATTATTTCTGTTTTATGGATAGGGAAGTGGAAACTCAGAAAGGTTAGGTGACTTCCCCACGATTGTATAGTTAGTTGAGTGACACAGCAAGGACAGGGACCCAGACAGCATGGCTCTGGAGGACAAGTTGTCAACCACCTGCAGCCGTCTCTCATGCCTGTGTACTGTTTTACATCCTGTACTGTTTCACCTAACATCCTAACCAAGTATTTTATATGCCACTAAAAGCCATTTGCAACCGTATTTTGGTCTTCTCATCTTAAGAAATCTTTGAAAATAAATTGAGCCACATTATCATGTGAAATGATTAAAGCCCAGTTCTTATACAGCTTCTTTGCATTTGATTTTGCTACTCTTTCCCTAAAAGTATATTTACGGAAGTGATTAAATGGAATATCACAGAACCATCTGGAAAACCGGGCCACAGCAAACCCTTTGGTCTAGAGGGTCCATTAGAGAAGAATGATAATGATTCAATGCCCTGAGCATGTAAAATGTTTCTGGAAGTCCATTTCTGCAGATTCTTTGGAATGCTAAATCATGGAATATTAGAATTGGAAACACTGGAGATGATCTATTCTGGGTATTTGTAAAATTATGGATAATTTTTATTGTGTAAATTTATTTTACTATGGAAAATTTCAACACAGAAAAGTAGAGAAAATACTATAAAGAACCATCATGTACCTAATCACCTGGCTTCACCAATTATCAATTCATGGACGACCTTGTTTCATCTGTTACTCCCAGCACTACCCCCACCCCTCCCCATGCACACTGGATCATTTTAAAGCAAGTTCCAGACATCAAAGCATTTCATTCGTAAATATTTCCAGATGCATCTCTAAAGAATAAGGACTCTTTTTGTAAACATGACTACAATCCCATTTTCACATACTCCAGGTGTTTTAAATCAAGGGTCAGTATATTCTTTGGAGGTCCACAAATTGTCTTTGGAATATCTGTGAACAACCAGAACTTTCAAAATTGCTTATGTACATGTATATGTGCATTGTCTGGGGAAAGGATCCATAGTTTATACCAGCTCAATGAAGTGTTTATAGCCTTCAAAGGTTACAATATCCCCTTCCTTTTTTTTTCTCTGTTGAGTAAATCGAGGCCCAGAGAGAGGTAGTGACTTGCCTAAGATCACACAGGTAGTTACTGCCAATAGTCTAAGAACCCCATCTTGGACCTTGGATACCCCAGCACAATTTCCTCAGAGTAAATTCCAGTAAGCACAAGTCATAATCTAGTTTATGTAGTTTTGTTTTTCATAAAATTAGTCAAGTTGAAAGAGTTTGAAAGCCACTAATGAACCTCACCCCTGTATCTTTCCACTAACTATCCCAGAAAGACCACAATCTAATTTATTTTCTAAGTGCTTGACAGAGACCATTGAATACTAAGAAAAATTTCATGTTTCAGCATCCCTTATTGCAATGAATGTCTTTTCTCCTACTAACTTATTGACAACATAGAAATCTTACTAAGGTGTCACATGAAGTTTTGTATGGATGCCCTTTGCCATCACTTATATGACACAAAGTCACATTTTGATGATATGAAGGGATTATAGGTTTTGAGGTCAAATAAACAAGAGGTCAAATCTCTTCTTATCAGTTGCCATCTTTGTGTCCATGGGCAAGCTGCCTAACCTCTCTGAGCCTCGGCTTCCTAAAATCTAGAATGGGGGTGCTAATCCCCAATTGGCGTGGCTTTTTGTAAAGCCTGAGAATAGGTGAAACACCCAATATGTTGAAAGCATATGTTGTAAGCATAAAGCGTTGTTTACTTTCCCTTCCTGCTTCAAATTAGAGGATTCCGTCACTGACCAATCACAAATGTCATCATTGGAAGAATTTCAATAATCAAATATGACGTTCCAATAGTATAACTGAGTTTTCCTCCCTTTGCACTTTCAGTTATACTGTTGACTGCAGTGAGATTTCATCTTAGCTATGTTGCATCCCCAAGAAGATTAGCCATAGACTCACCAGCATGTGACTTTGATTTTGAAAGGTTGATATAAGCCACCTAGGGCACCAATGGAGCCATGGACCAAGGTGTCCCCTCATTCGTGGATGGTTCTCTCTGAATCTGGACCACCTTCTGAGCTATCGAGAAGCAATTCCTAACCATGAAGATGTGCCCTGCATCTCCCGGAAAGGTTTCTGTGTCCATCAATCAGCAACTATTTATTGACTGCCTACTTTGTGGCCAGCTCACCCATTACATATATATGAAGCTATTGTTGATAAGGAATTTAACTTCTACTCAGGGGAGAAGAAAGGAAATGGAACCTTGGCCTTGCATTCAAATCCCCTGGCGAGTCCAGACCATAGGCTAGACCTATTAAATTGAAATCTGTGAGTGAAGGTCCCAGCAATCAGCATTTTTATAAAGCTTCCTTAGTGATTTCATTGTACAGCCAAGTTTGAGAAACACTGGTCTAGACTAAAAGAATTACAGAATGTCAAAGAAAGCAAGATATTTTCCCTTCCAGCCAAGATACTTGGAATCATTTGTATTTACTTTCTCTTCTTCTTCACTTCCCATTTATACTTCAATCCAAAGAAATGGTTCTGGCAAAAGTAACCTGCTGTTTCCTCCACATTGCCAAAGAATCTAAGCATTGCTCAGATACAGCTGGATTTATAAGGTTGACTATGTCCTTATTAAGTTATTTTCATAAGCACTAAATGTAGAAAACTGGAAAGCACAGAATATATAAAAATTCATTTATCACAAAATGATCTAGACATAAGTATTGTTAGGTTTGTTTTTTTTTTTTCCTTCTCCTCTCTCTTTCCCTTGCTTTATATAGATCCTGCTTTTGCCTTGGTTAGATTAAATCAGGTTATTGTTGGCTTTCTTCTTTCTATAAGTAAGTGGTGTAATGATAATTACCGTAGGTCTTTTTTTTTTTTTTTAAAGATTTATTGATTGATTGATTGATTGATTGCTATGTTGGGTCTTCGTTTCTGTGCTAGGGCTTTCTATAGTTGCGGCAAGCGGGGGCCACTCTTCATCGTGGTGCGCGGGCCTCTCACTATCGTGGCCTCTCTTGTTGTGGAGCACAGGCTCCAGACGCGCAGGCTCAGTAGTTGTGGCTCACGGGCCTAGTTGCTCCGCGGCATGTGGGATCCTCCCAGACCAGGGCGTGAACCCGTGTCCCCTGCATTAGCAGGCAGATTCTCAACCACTGCACCACCAGGGAAGCCCTTGTTAGGTTTTTTTGCTGTATTTCTTTCAGGTTTCCTTTTACACACACACACACACACACACACACACACATACACACACACGCTTGAAACAAAATTGAAATAATGTATACATAAATGCACATTGTGTTTTTTCTTCTACCTAATGTTGTACATAAACAGTTTTCTTGTATTCTTAGATAAGTATTAAAGATGGTATATGTCATTGTTGTACCATATCTATTTCGTCAGTCTCTTCTGATGGCACATTTAGATTCTTTCTCAGCTTTCAAGCTTTAAAAAAAAATCAATATTTAAACGGGCTTCCTGATACATCAACATTTGAATATTTTTCTGGAGTAAAATTGCTAGGTCTGGATATAAACACTTTGAAGGTCTTTTATTCTCACTGACACAGCGCTCTCTAGAAAGATCTATCATAGCTTTTTTTTTTTTAGAATTTTTATTTTTATTATTTATTTTATTTTTATTTATTGGCTGTATTGGGTCTTGGTTGCTGCACGCGGGCTTTCTCTAGTTGTGGCGAGTAGGGGGCTACTCTTCATTGCAGTGCACGGACTTCTCATTGTGGTGGCTTCTCTTATTGTGGAGCATGGGCTCTAGGCACGCGGGCTTCAGTAGTTGTGGCTCGTGGGCTCTAGAGCGCAGGCTCAGTAGTTGTGGCGCACGGGCTTAGTTGCTCCGCGGCATGCGGGATCTTCCCGGACCAGGGCTTGAACCCACGTCCCCTGCATTGGCAGGCAGATTCTTAACCACTGCGCCACCAGGGAAGCCCTATCATAGCTTTTTTTCTTGTAAACTTTGAAGTATAACATCATACCAAAAAGTGCACACAAGATTACAGATCAATGAATTTTCAAAAAATAAATTATTGATCAGTATGTAACCAAAACAAAAATCAAGAAATAGAATGTTATCAGCACCCCAGAATCTCCCTCATACCCTTTTCTGTCACTGCCTTCCCAAAGGTAAATAATATTTTGACTTCTAACAACATAAATTAACCTTCCTTTATATAAATGGAATCATACAGTGTGTACTCTTTTATGCTTGGCTTCTTTCACTTAGCATTATGTTGTGAGATTCATTTATACCATTGCATGTAGCAATAGTTTTCGTTTTCATTGCTATATAGAATTCCACTGTGTGAATAGACCACTATTTAACCACTCTATTGATGGTGGACATTTGGATTGTTTCTTGGTTTTGGCTGCTAGAAGTTATACCACTTTGACCATCCTTACACATGTTCCTTGTGGCACCTCTGTTGGGTGTATACCTAGGAGCAACATTGCTGGGCTGTAGGGTATATATAAGTTCAGTGTTAGTAGATATTGTCAACTTTCCAAAGCATCTGTACCAATTCGTAATCCCACCAACAATGTATAAGAGTTCCATCTGATCCTCATCCCACCAACATTTGGTATTGTCTATATTTCTCAGTTCAGCCATTCTCATAGGTGATTAGTGGTATTGTGCCGTGGTTTTAACTTGTATATCCCCAATGACTAATGAATTAAGCAGTTTTTTTGTTTTGTTTTGTTTTGTTTTTGGCCACGCCTCATGCGGGATCTTAGTTCCCTGACCAGGGATCAAACCCTTCTCCCCTGCATTGGGAGGGCAGAGTCTTAACCACTGGACTGCCAGGGAAGTCCCGAATTAAGCAGTTTTTATGCTTTGGGGCATTTGAATGTCTTCTTGTGAAGTAGTTATTCAAATCTTTTGTCTATTTTCCTATTAGCTTATATGTCATTTTTAAAAATTTATATGAATTCTTTACATATTCTAGATCCAAGTACTTTTAAAGATAAATGTGTTGCAGATATCTTCTTCTATCCTGTAGCTTTTCTTTTCTTAACAGAAATTCTTATTGAATGTAGTCAAATTATTAATTTTCTCACTTATGGTTGTTAGTGCTTTTTGTGTTCTCCTTATGAAATCTTTGCCTGCCCCAAAGGCATGAAAGTATTCTCCTAGAATATCTCCTAGTATTTCTTAGAAAAGTTATTGCTTAGCCTTTCACACATAAGTCTATAATCCATTTGAAATTGCTGTGGGTGTGAGGTAGGGGTCAAGATTCATTACGGCACTGCACTGCCACCTTTGCCATAAATTGGATGGCTATATTTTTGATTTATGTGGAGGTTGCTGCTCTGCCCCATTGGTCTATTTGTCTGTCCTTGTACCAGCACAGCACTGTCTTAAATATAATGGCTTTATTAAAAAGTTTTGATATCTGGCAGAGTAAGACTTCTGGCTTTGCCTTGCTTTTTCAAAACTGTTTTGGTTATTTTGGGCCCTTGACATTTCCATTATGCATTTTAGAATCAGCTAATCAGTTTCCACAAAAACACCTGCTAGGAATTTGACTGGGGTTGCATTAAATCTACAAATCCATTTGGAGAGAATGGACATCCTCATACTATTAGTTCTTCCAGTAATAGAGTCCACTGTACAGAGATTGCTTCCACCAAGCGCCCCAAGGTATCATTACCTGAGAACCTAATTCTTTGTTACTTTTTTTCAGTTTGGGGATTCTCAGACCAAGTTGTGTTGTATAAATTTAAGCCCCAAATCTATGTGAAGGCAGATCTGTGGTTATGAATTCCCAAGGAGATATTTGTTTGTTTATTGTCCACCTTATGTCTATACTAAGATTTTCTTTCTCATCAACCTGAATTGGTGAGAAATTTCTTTCTTGTTCATTCTTTCTTTTCAGATCTCCACTATATGTAGGCAGTAAAATTCAATCTCCCTAGGATTTTTTTTGAGTTAAAATACACATAACATAAAATTTACCTTCTTACTAATTTTTAAATGGTTACATTTTAAATGTAGTTTTCTGTGGCATTAGATACATTCATATTGTTGTATAACCGTCACCATCTTTAGAACTTTTTCACCTTCCCAAACTGAAGTTCTGTACCCATTAAACAGTTATTCCCCATCTCCTACTTTTTCCAGCTCCTGGCAACCACTACTATTCTACTTTCTGATTCTATGAATTTGACTAACTCTAGGTACCTCATATATGATGAATCATTTAATGTTTGTCCCTTTGTAAGTGGCTTATCTCACTTAACATAAATCTTCCAGGTCCATCCATGTTGTGGTATAAGTCAGAATTTCCTACTTTTTTGAAGTCTGAATAATATTCCATTGTATGTACATACCACATTTCTTTATCGATTCATCCATCAATGGACTATTGTGAATAATGCTGCTATGACCTTGGGTGTACAAATATCTGTTCAAGTCCCTGCTTTCATTTCCTTTAGGCATATAGCCAGAAGTGAGGTTGCTGGATTATATGGTAATTCTATCTTTAATTTTTTGAGGATTCACCATACTGTTTTTCACAATGGCTGTACCATTTTAGATTCCCACCAGGAATGAACAGGATTCCAATTTCTCTACATCCTCACCAACACTAGTTATTTTCTGGGGTTTTTTTTTTATCCTAGTGGGTGTGAGATGCTATCTTATTGTGGCTTTTGCTTGCATTTCCCTACTGATTAGTGTTGTTGAGCATCATTTCATGTGCTTATTGGTCATTTGTATATCTTCTTTGGAGAAATGTCCATTCAAGGCCTTTGCCTGTTTTTGAGTTGTTTTCTTTTTTGTTAGTTATTTTTGTTATTTTTAGATTTATAGCCTTTTATCAGCAAATTTGAAGGGCAAAGGTGTATTGAAATTTTTTATTGTTTTAGTTACATTTATTCACTAGAAAGTGTTATTTTTATATTAAAATTTTTTTTCCTTTGTGAATTATATATTCATCTATTTTAATAGAGCATTTATTTCCTATTGATTTTTTTAAAATTCTTTATAAACATTAAAACCACAATCTTTCATATATGCTGCTAATGTTTTCCCAGATTGAAACTTTTTTTTCAATTTTATTACATTTTCAACATGGAAGATTATTTTTTTATGTTGTTAAATGTCTCAAATTTATTTAGCTATGGCTTCTTTTTCCCATTTATATTTAGAAAGGTCTTCCCCAGCCTGGGAGCAAATAAATATTAATCTGTGTGTTTCTCTAGCTCCTTATTATATACTTTTTACTTTTATCACTTTAATCCATCCGGAATTTATGTTGTTATGTGGTAACGAAGAACTTTAATTTTTTCTGAATGAAAAAACCACTTGTTGAACAATTCATTTTTACACTGATTTGAAATGTTGGATCTATTATGTAATAAATGGTAATATGTACTAGGTTGTCTTTTACAGTCATCTGTTATATTCTAATGATTTTGCATTTATTACTACACTCTACTTTGACATTACAATTATAATGTTTTAATTACTGTAGCTTTATAATAGACTGATAATTGATAATACAGGTACCTTCCTGGGAATTTATTTATTTAACTGCACTCACCGTTTTGATTTTCCATCAAGTTATAAATATAATATTTTGAGAAGAATTGCATGAAACTTTTAAGATCGTTTCAGCAAAATCTTTACATATAGTGGGATTTCTCATCCAGGAACATAGTATATATCTTTAGTTATTGAAACGTCTTTTATGCCACTCATAAACGCTTAGTAATTTTCTTCAAATACTTTTGCCCAATCCTCTTTTAGCTATTTCCTGGATATTTTATACTAGTTTTATATTAATTTTGTAATCTAAGGTCTTTTAGATTCCATTTCTTATTCATTAATAAAGAAGTACAGTGTTGCTTACTGATTCATTGTGGGCTCTGGAGTCAGAAGCAGCTGTGTTCAAATCCCAATGTACGGCTTTGGGATGCCACTTAATGAGCTTCCCTGTCCTTCACTTTCCTGAGCCTCACTGTTCTTTCTGTAAAATGAGCATACTAATGGTCTTTTGCAGCACTGTCATTAGGGTTAGGTTAATGAGTGTATCCTAAGTGCCTAACACAGTGCGTGGCACATAGTCAATGTTAGCTATTATTATTAGATTATCATAGTATCTACAAAAATAACTTTGCCTCTCTAACTATAATTATCTCTTTTGGGGGTTAGGGGAATGGGGTAGGTAGGAACAGAATATTATTGCAGTAGATATCCCAAAATACAGTAAGTATCAGTGGAGGTATTGGGCTAGTACCTAACTTTAAGTGCTACCTAAGTTTTGCTGTAAGTGTACATTGCGTGTAGGTGTATATTGTACAGTGTTGGTACTAAAGGGTACTTTTAGATCTCTTGTATCTCAAGTTACTCTGCAAGCCACTTAAAATTTACACATTCAGCCTGAGAAACATCAGGTGGTAGTTTGCAAATTTAACTTTAAGACAAATCCATTTCCAACTAAATCATTTCTTAAGTCCTCCTTCTACACAAATTCCAGACTTCCCACTCTGTTTGCAATTAAACTGAGATAGAGTTTCTTATGTAAATTTGGGTAATGTTCTTAGCTTACTAAGAATTTCCACCAGGAATGGATGTGGAATTGTTTCAAATGACTTTTTGGCAAGTATCATAGTAATCATGTGATTTTTTTTTTTTTTTTCGTCCTCTGGCCTCTTTATGTGATGGATTATATTAATAGATAGCCTAAATTAAACTCTTCTTACATTCCTGGAAAAGGTCCCACTTGACCATGGGGATTTTCTTTTAATAAACTGCTAGGTTTTCATTGCCAGTACTTTATTATTTTTACATCTATATACATAAGAAAGATTGTTCTCTGTCATTTTGTGTCCTTGGTCAGATATTATTTTTAAGGATATGCCAAGTTTAAAAAAACTATTTGGGAAGATATACATGGATGTTTTTGTTTGTTTCTTTTTGTTTTTTGTTCTGTGAACAGTTTGTAGAACCCAGATCTCCACTTTGAATGTTTGAAAAAAATGGGACAATATCTAAAACTGGCACCTGTTTTAAAATAAAATTTGAAAACATTTTTGTATTTTTTATTCTATTCTCTTTTCCTAAACTGACATGAATCAGGTTTGTTAACTTGTATTTTGCCTGAAAATTATTCCTTTCATTTAAATCTTCATAATATCTCTGGATGAGTTATTATAGGACAGCCCTGGGACCTTCCTTCAATCTTATCTCATCCTCACTCTTTCTAGCAGGCTTCCTATGTGTTCTTATCTTGTGAAATCCCTTTTTTTGTAGTTCTCTGTGTTTATATACCAGTGGTCCCTTAGATCTGGATTTGGAATCAGGAAAGTTAAATACCAGTGCTTACATTTCCACCTTATCTAGAGAGGTGCTCCCTCTTTGCTCCCTCCTTAAATCTCATTTTCTCCTTTGATTCCCTTTCTACTGCTGTAACAGGTCCTCTCTAGTCCTATTGGCTATCACATTCTCCTCCACCCATCATTCAAGGGTTGGTCTTCCCCAGCATTCTATTCTCAGCCCTCAGCCCTTCTCACTCTTCATAATCTCTCTGGGTCTTTCTGGGACATCTTACCTATTCTTTTTATGTCATCCACCAGCTGATAACTCCCAAATCTGAAGCCAACACAGACATCACTCTTCTGAGCTCCAGACCAATATATCCCACTGCCTTTTGGGCAGCCTGTCTTGATGCCCTCCATATATTTTAAATTCAACCTACCCTCAGCTAAACTCATCATTCTCAACTCAGATGCCAGCTCAATTCTTGTGTGTTCTTCTTCTTGTGTTCTCATCCGGAGATGAGCATCATCCATGGAGTCAGCCAAGCCAGAAAACTAGAACTCATCCTCAGTGACCCCCAGGGGGCCTGAATAGAGAGGTTTTTGGAAGCAGTGGACAGGAGACAAGATGTCTGTCAGCCCTCAGAGGGTGCTTCATTTATCTGAAAATGAAACTTGCACCTGTTGTCTGTTCCTAATGGCCCCCATAGCTGAAGTGTCAGTCAGCATGTTTTCCTCAGGTCTGGGAGCAAGTGTGACCACAGCATGAAGGACTGAGGTCAGGCACAAGAGAAAGAATAAAGAGGAGGGATCCAGAACACCCTGGGCTCCCAGGAATGCCACTGCTACCTTGCCCTCCAAACTGACATGAGAGAGAGAGCAGTGAAAAGAGGTCCTAGAGTACTATGTGCCCTGGTAAGACCCCCACATTCCCTCTCTTCATCTCCAACACTCTCAGTTTTATCAGAACAAGGTAACTTGGAAACCTTGGAAAAGATTCCCATGACACCTCTTTCCCTGGGACGTCAGTCACCAGAAGAGCACAAGGCTGCAGAGCCCCCTTCCTTTCTCACAGTTTAATCTCCATACAGGTCTGCATATCTACTCATCAACTCTGTCTGCCACCCTCCCCAGTGGTCGGTACTCTCTACTCTACCCTCTGGAATTTACTCTTCAGTAAATCCTCTCTCTCCTCAACATCTCTGATGTGTCCTTCACTTCTGACTCTGATTCCCAGCCATTCCCCTGCAGCCTCTCAAATGGTGGCTCTTTTCTCCCTCATCAGGCTCGGTAGTTGAGGAGGCTGCCTCACTACTGCTTCCAGACTCTGATCTCTCCTCCTCTAAAACGTATAGCTTTAAAATCCACACACTCAGTCTCTTCTACCCACTGCTAAAATCAGCAGTCCCCTACCAACCCGAGTAGGTCTCTCCGTTCTCCAGGCTCACTCTCACTCATTCCAACCCTACCCCTGTTATAAACATCGGTGATTTTCATATACTGCAGATGACTCTTCCAAATATCCTGACTTCATAAGTCCTTAAACTTTTCTCTTCCTAAGATCTTGTCTCCACTCTGTCCCACGTTGCCACCCACTTCTGTGACCATTCCCAAGACTTTGCACAATGATTGCACCATCTTTCCAATTGTAAAAAAGTACAGAGAAAACTTTTCAGGCAAGGATGCTCAGGAAAGGAGTCATTCTGGAGGGTCAACCCTTCCAGATAAAAGAGAACATGTCCTTTTATGTTCCAGGCATTTCCCTATTGAGATTTTTGCTTGCAAGGTTCACATCTCTGTGCTTTCAAAAGCAAAATATGCCACATGGAATTTCATTCACGTATAATAGAGCTGCAAATGCTTTGTAAATTTCAAAGCAATTATATTGCTTTTGTAATTTCCTTTTCCTAATTATTCAGGATCACCATTTTAAACACTAGTTATTGAACTTTTCGCGTGCAGGAGAGTTTTCCTCTTGCACTAATGTCTCCATACTGCTGTGCCTTCCTGCTTCTTGTGTCTGACTCTAACATTTTTCATACTCTTCCTACACAAAGACCATCCTCTCTCTGCAGGCTACTTTGAGTCTTCTAACATACTTCTTTTCGTTTGCTTTTGTATTGGAAAATAAATCATCACACTAGTTGGAATTTCATGTTCCTTAAGAGGAAACAGAAACTGAACTCAATGGGCTATCAGGGAAGTAAACAGAGGATTTTTGGGTTTCAGTGTTTTGATTTTACTTAGTGACTTTACCTAGTGATTGGTTCATCAGACTTTTTGCTTACATTTTCTGGTTCTTAGCTGCATTTTCCATAATCAGTTGCTGAGTTCCTGATAGGTTTGATGTTTCTTAATTCTTGTTTAAAGGACAAATTGATTAAGCTCAAGTTTCTGGTATCCATTTTTTTCATTAATCCATTTGTACTGGGTCCTTCATGTGTTGATTAGTTTGCTGGTGATCATCCCCAATGGATCTGACCTTCCAGTTAACATTTGAAAAGATAAAGTCGAAAATAGAAGGTTTCATTATTGTCAATTTCTATGGAGTGATTTTTTTTCTAATTGCTATACTGGACTCTATCTCTTCTCCTCAGGTATATAGCCTGGAAGTACAGTAACATTACCAAAATAAATGTTCCATGAATATGTTGCGTGAGAGAAAAAAAAAAAGAGCAAAAGGAACAAAATCCAACTTACAAAATTAGAGCATGTGGTTTATGGTTCTTCAGATGAATAAAAGAGAGAACACGATGTACGATCAGGAGGCTTCATGTCAGACCACAACTCAACCCACTGAAGCGTCTCAAATGTGCAGATTCTTAATCACTGAATGGTCTCTTTTCCAGAAGGAGTAACTTCAATCTGGTTCTGATAACCCAAGGGCTCTAGAATTTCATGAATTTTATGAACTTGTCTGAGAAAGCAGTGGCTTTATAGGTGATTTGTTTGTTAGTCCTTGTGGTTAGAATTATTTTGGCAAAGTTCCATTTATAGACTGCCTATAGGGTGACTTTGGCAGACAACAGGAAGTAAAAAACCTGATACTCTAATTTGTAATAAATCATGGGGTTGAAGATGGGAGATATTTTAAGCTTGTATTTCAGGAGCCAAGAGCAATATCCCAAGCCATCTAGCTTCATGGCAGGACCCTTTCTGGTTCTTAATTGGACCTTCCCTTGTAAGTTTGTCCACAACCTGGTTGGACAGCTGCACAGAGAGCCTGAATCTCATTCTTAGAGCCCATGCCCTTGGTTCCCAGGCTCTGGACAGCAGCTGTGGGGTAGACAGAGGCCCATGGGGAGAGCAACAGCTTTGACCTCATTCTCAGTGGTCAGAATCATCAAATCATATAGGTCCAACTTTCAGGAAGCCTATTTCCAACATGTAAAGTTGCTGTAGCTGCAGAAGGTACTGAGTTTATTTTTTTTTTTTTTTCCTTCTCCTTCACCTTAAGTTGAGATCTCTAAAAGAAAAGCATGAGGTTCAGAAGCATGTGATTTATGGAGGGTGTACTCTCAGGAGAAACCTACAAGGAGGAAGGAAAGCAGGAAAGGACAGGAGATGGGGCTGATCAAGAATGTAGTCTCAGGTGGTCTTGGCCCGATCCACAGCGGGGCTCTGGGGCACAGACAGCCCCACAGGGTTGTGTCGGCCTTAAAGCAATCGGGCAGGACTGCTTTACTCTGTATCGATCAGTCTTTGACCCCAGGGGTCGGCGGAGGGGAGGGGAGACATTGCACAGTCTCCCAGGGGAGACAGTTTCCATTAGCTGAGGGCAATTCTGGGAAGAAAGAATGATCTGCAAACCTAGGCATCTGGGAGGTGGGTGCAAGGGCCCCAGTAGAGAGGATCTGGGCAGGACACCAACAGCACCCACTACCTCGGGGTTCTCCCTGCGCTGCTTCAGCCAGAGCAGTCATTCCCCTTTTGCATGCCCTACAGTTAGGAATTTTGCTAATTTGTTAGTCAAAAAAAGAGCGCTACATTTGAAAAATGTTTGATAGACACCCACCGTATGAAAGCATGTTAAGAGCTGTAGGCCATGGGAACTGGCTGCTTACCCCCTAACGCGCCACTGCATCATACCTGCGTCATATGGCAGAAGGAGGGTGAACGAGGGGTCTGGGGGGAGAGGTGGTGGGCACGGCTGGTACCCAGTCTAAGCTCCTACCACTCACCCCACAACAGGCCAGTAAATCTAGAGACAAGGGGGTTGTGCTTGGTTGTTGCAGACTTTTGGTGCTGGAAGGTTCAGGTGATGTTGACGCTTGGTACAGAGACCACACTTTGAGTACTGCCACTGAGGTACCTTCATCCTTGTGGAACCCATCCTCTTAATTTATTGCTGTGGCTGTAATTACATACAGATGTTCTCTTGACTCAAGACGGTCTGCGTGTATGTAAGGGCTCAGGCCATAGCCTCTATCACCCCACAAGTGGCCAGAGTGAACTCAGCTGGCGAGGAGGGAAGTGCCAGGACCACGCTGGGTTGGCCCAGCCTCTCTCCCCCTCCCACAGCCCCTGCCTCCTTCCCCAGCTGTGGAGTTGGGTAAAGAAGGCAAAGGAGGTCTTCATATGGTTGAGATTAACTTTGCTCAAACCTACGAACAACTTTTGGGGTTCATTTTGAAACAACCGGGAAATCAAACCTCTAAAAAGGTTGCTGTCCTTCCATTTGGAAGTCATGTTGGCTTGTGAAAAGCAGTCTCTATCCCCTCTGGAAATAAAGGAACAGATGGCCAACCGAAGGTTCAGGAAGGAAGCAGGGACACCTCCCAGCTGTGCATCTCCTTGGCAGGGGTTTCACGTTCGAGGACATACTCTAGTCCGTGCACAGCATGAGCCTGCCTTTTCCAGCCTATTCCTAGAAGTTTTATTATCCTCCAAACATGCTCATTCCTTTAGAAGTCATTAACAGAAAGGCAGGAAGTTGCTTCACTTCCAGAACCTTGCAGAGAACTACCTTAAAGACCTGGATAGAAAATAGTAAGTGTGTCAAATCAGAGCTATAGTTACAAGTGCTGCAGGAAACCCAAGGAACCCTGTGCTAGCTGCTTTGGGAACTTGGATAGAAATGACACTGGGAGAGCTGAAGCCACAGACAGCTGGCCGTAAGATTCCATAGCTGCTGCCTTCAGGCATCTGGGAATCTGCTTCTTCCCTGTCTACTGGGAAGACAGAAATACAGATTCTTCCGTGCATTGTGTCACAGCAAGCAAAGCCAGCTGCATAATTTACAGATCTAGTGCAAAATGACAATAAGAGCTCCTTGTTCAAACATTATTAAGAATTTCGACAGCAACAGCAGAGAATTAAACCAAACCCAGGGCTCTTCTCAGTGCAGGGCTTTGAGTGACCATACACAGGTGGTGACCCCATGAAGCTGGCCCTGCAGTGTGATCCCCACTACAGGGTTTGGCGGAGCCAGGGAAGGGGAAGGGAGAGGGGATGGACATTTCCCTAGACCTTGCTGTGCAAGGTGATCCGTGTACATCATTCCATTTCTTCCTCATTTTACTGATGAGGAAACCACAAAGGTCAAGGCTAAGGAAAGCAAAGCGACTTCCCCGGGGGCATGTGACTGATACGAGTCTACACTGAAATTTGTACCCAGTTCTGTCTCTAAGTTCCCGTTGGTTGTTTGCTGGTTGGTTTGCTGCTTCTTTGGTTTACCTTTTCCACATCTACATTCCAAAAGCAGTAACGGCTTGTAGGGGAAGCACTATATCTGTTTTCAAATTTTATTCCCTTATGAGGCTAAAGAAAGGGTAAATATTCAAAAACTATTTTTAGTGAATAAAAGGATTAATACGTTCTCCGGGTCCTGGTTCAGTAGCAACAACAACAACGATAATAGTGGAAACACAGGAAGAGAGGATGAAGGAAAGGAGGAGGATGGAGGGAGGGGAAGAGTGAGTATGAAAAGAGGAGAAAGAGGACAGAGGAAGGACTGGTCACTACATACCACTCTCCAGGCCTTATTTTATTTAACCTGCACAGAGTCTTCCCAAACAGCTCTTGTTTTTATGCCCGCTTTACAGATGAGAAGCCAGAAGCTTACAGCCATTGGTTAACTCTCCTGAGCCTCCCCACTCTGTGTGTAGCTGAGGCTGGGTGCTGAAGGCTGCTCGCTCTCACTCTTCTGTAAGGAAAGCCATGCAGGTTGTGTCCCATGTCAGGCTGAGTCGCACCGTCCGTCCAGTGGTAGGTATAGTGTTCCCCTCCAGTGAGGCACAGCGAAATCACTGTAGTGCAGATAGTAAGAGCAGGTGCCATGTACTGAGTCCCTGTCACCCAGGTACTTTGAATCCAGTTTCTAATCCTTACAACAGTCCCCTTGTGGTAGGTTAATATTTGATCCAAACAACAGGTGAGCAAACTGAGGCTGAGGAGGTAACTCGTCCAGGTGAATGGTCAGCCTTACTTTAAAGATCGTTAAAGACTCGTCATTCAAATCTAGACCAGGGGTAGGTATTTAATTGCCTTTCCTCGCAAAATCCCATTGATATAACAGATAATGTAGGTTAAAAGATTATGTCAATGACGGTGGTAGAACAAGAAATGATACCATCAGCAGGCCGGAATTTGTGAGGAAATTGTGGAAGATATGAAGCAGAGAGCATTGAAGTAATGGAGAAAGCAGATGAGAGAAAACTTGTCCAAAGCAGATTCTGGAGTTAATAGTTACAGCCATGAGAGCAGATGTTCCCAGCAGAGCTCAGGAGATCCCCCCCACCAAGTTGAGACTTAGCAGATGCAAAGAGCAAGGGTGGTCTCGGCAGTTACCCACCCAGAGGCTCTGTCATTCCTCCTCATTCCCCAAGGATGCAAAGAGCTAGAAGTATAGGCTCCTGCTGGAGGCTAACACCTCTGGACTTCTGTCTAAACAACCTAATGCATTAGCCTAGGAAGTCACCCAGAATGGATTCAGGGGCCAGACAGAGGAGAAGAGCCCAAGATAACTCCTGACTTCAAAAACCATTAACTCCAAGAAAATAATAGACAGAAGGCAGCCCTACCCAGGAATAAAATATATGAAAGCATTCAAATCTCAAAGTAAAACCCTCCATACGTTGGGATTTGTGGGAGCCTCCATCCTGCCTTTTCGATCCCCACCCAGATATCCTAAAGCAGAGGCTGCCTGTCAGCCTTCCCAACTCAGATGGATCCAGGGAGTGATGTACTCAGAGCCTTACCTGCAGAGGAAGCTCATCCCAGCTACTTGTGTGATCAAGCTAGTTTTTCACCCATAAATAAGAACAGACAACAAAAGCATAGGTAAGAAGGACCAGTGCGCACAACTAAATAAACTAACCGAGAGAAATGAGAGATAACACAAGGATTATGACTAAAATAACTTTTTTTATTGAAGTATAGTTGATTTATAATGTTTTAATTTCTTCTGCATAGCAAGGTGATTCAGTTATACATTCTTTTTTTTTAAAATTAATTAATTAATTTATTTTTGGCTGTGTGGGGTCTTCGTTTTTGTGCGAGGGCTTTCTCTAGTTGCGGCAAGCGGGGGCCACTCTTCATCGCGGTGCGCGGGCCTCTCACTATCGCGGCCTCTCTTGTTGCGGAGCACAGGCTCCAGACGCGCAGGATCGGTAGTTGTGGCTCACGGGCCTAGTTGCTCCGCGGCATGTGGGATCTTCCCAGACCAGGGCTCAAACCCGTGTCCCCTGCATTGGCAGGCAGATTCTCAACTACTGGGCCACCGGGGAATTGCCACATTCTTTTTTTATATGTTCTTTTCCATTATGATTTGTCACATGATATTGAATATAGTTCCCTGTGCTATACAATGGAACCTTGTTGTTTATCCACTCTCTATATAATTGTTTGCATCTGCTAACCCCAAACTCCCAACCCATCCCTCCCTCACCCTCCCTCCCCCTTGGCAACCACAAGTCTGTTCTCTATGTCTGTGAGTCTGTTTCTGTTTTGTAAATAGATTTGTGTCGTATTTTAGATGCCACACATAAGTGATATCATATGGTATTTATCTTTCTCTTTCTGACTTACTTCACTTAGTACGATCATCTCTAGGTCTGTCCATGTTGCTGCAAATGGCATTATTACAGCTGAGCAATATTCCATTGTGTATATGTACCATATCTTCTTTATCCATTCATCTGTCGATGGACATTTAGGTTGTTTCCATGTCTTGGCTCTTGTGAATAGTGCTGCTATGAACATAGGGGTGCTTGTATCTTTTGGAATTAGAATTTTGTCCGGATATATGCCCAGGAGTGGGATTGCTGGATCATATGGCAACTCTATAAAATTACTTTCTAACTGGTATCTTCAGAGATATTCAAGAAGTATTGTGACAATATCAAAAGAACTGGTTTCTATTTTTTTAAAAAAAGGGACAACCAATGCTAGGAATGAATTTTTGGAAAAAATAAGATTTCCAAAATCTAAAAAAAAATTAATGCAAGGCCTGAAAAATACAATGAACAAATCTGAAGACTGCATCAGTAAAATGGAAGGTAAAGTAGGGTAATTTCCCAAAAGAGATAGAAAAGGAAAGAGAATTTATAAGAGAAAGGTCTGGAGATATTGAAAGTGGAAACAGGAAGCCAACGGGTCATCTCCACTAGGACAGAACAGCTGAAATGGAGGTCAGAAGATAATTAAAGAAACAAGTAGAAAAAAATTAAGGATTTTTTAAATATGAAAAATAAATGAAGAAAATTAATAAAAAGTTAAATAGAAAAATACTGGATTCAGAAATGTTCAAAATGAAAGCAATTTGTGAGCAATAGTCAAATATAAGTGTCAAGCAGTAAAAGCAAAAATATAAGAATGATATGAAAAGTAAAATTGAAAGAACTATACATACACAGTTAGCAGAGTCATAATGACCTTTCTAAACTTCAAGAATAGAGAAAAATCCCTAAATGTCTCCAGAAATTAAAAAATAGGTGACCTTCTCATAATGAGAATGAGTCACATCAGGCTGAGTGTAAAAGTCAAAGGCACCATGGTTTCAGATTCTAAGGGAAGGGTACATTCAACTTGGAATCCAAAATCAAGACATTGGGATGACTCTGGCAAAGAAAGTCGTCATCTCTCTCAAAAGAGCATAGGTACAAATTAAATACTGCATAAAGCATTCACAAAGCCATCAGTATATCAAAAAATGAATTTCTCATAACCAAGGAGAATGGACCCCAAAAAAGCATGGGCAGCAAAACATTTAAAATGTATGTAATCCCCTACTTTGATTTAAAAAAAAAAAAAAGGAGAAAATTGCTTTGACTCCACTGATGCAGAATCATTTGGAATTCCCGATTATCAAAAAGATTCCTGGTACACTAGGATGTATTTACTTGCTAAAGACTATCCACCAGAAAACTGAAGCAAACACCCCATGTAGCAGTGAATCATGAGTCCCCTTAAAGTGAGGAACAAGACAAGCTCACTCTTGCCTGTGTTACTCAACAATGCTCCAGAAATGCCAGGATGGAAAAATAAGCGAGAAGAATAAATAGTAAAATGAAGAGACAAAATTGCCATGACAAGCAGTTTATATGAAAGTCTGTTTAAAGTAATCAAATGAAACTCTCATGACTAATCTAAGATAATTCTGTATGTGACAAGCTCAAAATACAAAATACAAAATCCATTAATTTTCTTTACACCAGCAAAAACTATGACATACTGAAGAATATCTTTAACAAGTGTGTATGTGCAATGTGAAGAACCATGCCAACATTATGGAAAGCAAATAAGGAGACCTAAATTAGTGTAAAGGCATGACATTTTTTAGATGAGAAGACTTAATACTGTAAAGATGTCAATCCACTCTGAATAAATACATAAACTCAAGTGAATTCCAATCATATAACAACAGCATGTTTTTTAAAAATGAAAACCAGCAAGTCCATTCCGCCATCCTTCTTGGGGAATTAGTGGCAGTTCTCTAAGCCACAGCCTCTTCATTTGTAGTATTGGGATCATAATGAAACCTACTTCAAAGGGTAATTGTGACAAATGCGTAACACATGCAAAGCACTTACCACAATACCCAGCCCATAAGTTGCACCCACCAATATTAGTTTTTATTATATTACTCTTATTAAATGTACCTGTGCATGCAGATATACGTATGATAATGTTCATTCGAGCAGTGCTTGCAATAGCTAAAATTAGGGGAGCCTCAAGTTTCCATCACTGTTAAAATGATTAAGTACAATGCTCTATATCCATAGCATGGAGAAATATTAATAAAATTAGTTATTTCTGTCTATAATCTGACTTGGAAAAAGCAAATCACAGGACAAAATGTGTAGGATAATTCATGTATGTAAAAAGTATCAAAATAAATAGATGATGGAAATTTTTTACTTCTTTTAATTGAAGTGTTTATTGAAATAATTATAGATTCATATGCAGTTATAAGAAATAATACAGAGAGATCCCTTGTACGTTACACCCAGTTTACTCCAGTGATAACATTTTGCTAAATTATAGCATAATATCATAAGCATGATATTGACATTAATAAAATCCACCTATTTTACTCAGATTTCCCAAGTGTTACTTGTACTCATTTTTTTAAATAAATTTATTTATTTATTTATCTGCTTATTTATTTTTGGCTGCGTTGGGTCTTTGTTGCTGTGTGCAGGCTTTCTCTAGTTGCAGCGAGCGGGGGCTACTCTTTGTTGCGGGGCGTGGGCTTCTCATTGCGGTGGCTTCTCTTGTTGTGGAGCACAGGCTATAGGCTCATGGGCTTAGTGATTGTGGCTCGCAGGCTCTAGAGCACAGGCCCAGTAGTTGTGGCGCACAGGCTTAGTTGGTCCGTGGCATGTGGGATCTTCCCGGACCAGGGATCGAACCTGTGTCCCCTGCATTGGCAGGCGGATTCTTAACCACTGCGCCACCAGGGAAGTCCCTACTTGTACTCATTTTAAAAAAATTTTTATTGGAGTATAGTTGATTTACAATGTTGTGTTAGTTTCAGGTGTACAGCAAAGTGAATCAGTTATACATATGTATTTATCCACTCTTTTTCTTTTTAGATTCTTTTCCCATATAGGCCATTACAGAGTACTGAGTAGAGTTCCCTGTGCTATACAGCAGGTTCTTATTAGTTATCTATTTTATATATAGTAGTGTGTATAGGTCAATCCCAATCTCCCAGTTTATCCCTCCCCTCCTCATCCCCTGGTAACCATAAGTTTGTTTTCTATATCTGTGACTCTACTTCTGTTTTGTAACTAAGTTCATTTGTACCCTTTTTTTTAGATTCCACATATAAGCAGTATCATATGATATTTGTCATATACTCATTTGATGGAAATTTTTAAGTAAAACTATATGTGAGTAAATTCATAGAAATTCACTGGTGCCTGGAAATGGAATTTTGGATGAATGACAAATGAATTCATGTGTAGATGAATGAATCACACAGACTTGGGTTTGATTCTTGGCTCTGCCATTCAAAAGCTGTGACCTTAGGTACATCATTTAACCTCTCTAAGCCTCAAGTTCCTCATCAATACAGTGAGATTTATATTACTTCTTTTTCAGGGTTGAGACAAACATTACATGAGGATGCACATATAGATTTCTATCACAGTACCTGGTATATACTATATGTTCACTTAAATGAGAGCCATTAGGTGTATTCAAAAAGTTGTACGACATTTTACAGCTAAAAAAGGCTGGAATCCTATTTCCCTATTTGGGTAGACTATTGCTTGTTTTATTAAAAAACAGCAACACCTTAGTACCTGCCAGAAATGCAAGGCCTTTCCTGCTGCATAAATGTGACAGACAGTCCCAGTGTTCTCAAAGGTATCGTGCTTTAATTTCTGGCACAGATTCTAATTAATTGGAACAAGCCAGATCCCATAAACGAAAAGTGCTGTAACCTCGGGGTGACAACTAATAACTCATAGCTGTTCAGAATTCCATTTCAAGAGCGGGTACAGCCCCAGGAGACCGCCTCCATGACCAGATTTCCAGAGGAGACAGTCCCTGCGCATTTCCTGGGGCTTTTACTGCGTTTATATGAGCAGCCTTGTTAATGCCATTGCATTTATTTAGTCAAGGTAACACATCGCTATGAACCACCAAAGTTGAACGGCTTAACACAAAGAATACGTTTATTTCTCTCACCTGACAGTCCAAAGCGGGTGTATGACTTTCTGTTGCTGCATAACAAAATACCACAAATTTAGCACCTTAACACATTTATTTAACCTCACAGTTTCTGTGGGTCAGGAATCTAGGTACAGGTTAGTCGGCTCCTTTGCTTAGCATCTTACTAGGACGAAATTAAGGTGTCAGCCAGCTTTACCATCTCATCTGAGGCTCGGGGTCCTCTTCCAAGCTCACTGGTTGTGGGAAGAATTCAGTTCCTTGCAGCTGCATGGCTAAGGTCCCCATTTCCTTGCCAGCTGCAGACCAGGGATGCTCTCAGTAACTAGAAGCCACCTTGGTCCCAACTGGAAGCTTACTTCTTCTTCAAGCTTACTTCAACAGGACGGTCTCACTCCAGCCTGCTAGGATGGCGTTTTATACAACACGGCACAGGAACCCTGGAGTGATTATCCCATCACTCTTCTCATACAATGTAATCGAACCAAGGAAGTGACTATCCCATCCTATTCACAGGTCCTTCCCGTACTGTAGGGGAGGGCATAATGTGCTCTTGCTCCCCTAAGGCCTTGTTATCTTCTTCTCCTGCCCCCTCCTTCCTCCTTCATTTCCTCCTCCTTCACCTACCGCTAGTTACGTCGGTCTCCACCAGGGAGCGCCATACGTTTCCAACACTCTGTTAGTTGCCTACCCCAGAGCCATTTACTCCTTTCTCCTTCCTAATAAAATGCTAATACTGCTCTGGTGCCCACCCTTCTCTCTATCGCCCTGTTCTTCAGGAAACAAGTGTTCTCAGCCCATGCACCAAGAAGGTAAATCCTGACTGGTCTAAGTGGATCATTCTCCTTGCCAGTGATTGGTTTAGGAAGGACATGTGGTTACAGTTCTGGCCAATAAGAAGGGAAATCTCATGGTGAGCTTGAGGGAAAGGTTTTCCAGGCAGGCTGGTAAGAACAGACATAAGGGGAGATGCCATCACCCTCCTGCTACTGAATGTTTGCAAACTGGCAGCCATTTTTTTGACCATGAGGGAAACCAGCTTTAAGGCTGGGATGAAGAAGGCAGAGTAATCTGATAGAGAGAACCTGAGTCCTCTGTGATGTCATTCTGCTGCTGAATTAGCCATCCCTAGTGACTCTTGCATTACGACCTCGTGTTATGTGAAGCAGTATCATTATGCTTAAGCCAGGTTGAATCTAGGTTTCCTAACACTTGCAGTCATAGGTACCTAAATGATTGTATGTGGCTGGGGGGATATCAATCTTAAATTGTGGTACCCACCCCAGAGCAGAGTGAATCAGTGTGAAATATTGTGGTTCCCTTGCTTTACATACTGTAGTTGGAAATATCAATGATGCTGATGAAGATAATGATAATAACAGCAGTTACACAGAGAGGAGTTACCTCTGTCCAGGGAATGATGTCAAATTACCAACATGGAATTTGCAAAATCCATTGCCCCTGATTTTACTGAATGGCATCTAGAAGGATATAAGTATAGATTTGACATGTTCCCTATAGTCTTCCAGATTCAGTGCTCCCCGGTTTGAAAATCCAGAGTAAATGTGCCAAGACAGACTTCAGAGGAGATGTTAATGATTTGGTGTTAAGATCTTGAGTGAGTGCCTCTCTCCAATTCAAATCAAGGGAGCAGGGTGGTCCAAATCAGAATTTAATTGGTTTATGCATATTGGGCCAACAGTATTGATTTTCCCAATATAAAATGCACTCTAAATGTTCTTTTTAATTTTGTTTGTTTGTTTTGCCATAAACATGCATCCCAACAGTATGGATGATATAAACCGTGTAGTCCTTGACCCAGAAAACCAAGTGAGCTCTTGGGGAATTGTGTCCATCAGAAGTTTAGTTGGCTAATAATGCCGAAAGCAATTCATCTGCTTGTACACAGTGACTATAACTTGAAAGGTATCTTGTAGCCACTCAGTCCATTCACACACATCTGGAGGAAGAGATAGAGAAGGCAAGTCACGCATTAAGTTATCAAGGTAAAATACTCTAGGTAAATGGCTCCATAAAGCCAAACAGAATGAACATTCAACGGGCAGAATATGGAGAAATCTGTCAGCCTTCCATTTATATTTTACATAAATCCAATAAACATATGAGGCAAAACTAGGGCATTTTGCAAAGCTTGAGAGATTTGTTCATTTTTATCGAGTCACATTGCTTGGGATAGATTAGCAGTTAGTCTCTAACAAGAATGGAATTTTTTCTTTTCAAGGTATATGGAAATGAGAATGGAAGCCAAACGTCATCTGGGGTGGTCTATTTTTAGAGAAAGTGATTTGCTGAGGGTATTTGTCATTCATTCAGGAGGACAGCCAGCCCTGAGCCATGGCAGGCATCAGTAGTAATAGCCAGCTCTTGCAAGGAAAAGAAAATAATCCTTCCATTCTTGAAAATCATTAAAAAGGAATGTTATCAAGTCAAAGGCAAGCAAGACAGGCAGCAAGGGAATGAGAAAATTTAAGGCATTTTCTGTATATATGCATGTATGTACCGTAAATGTAGATTTTCTAGTGTGTGTTTCTCAGTGCACAGGTGTGAAAGTGTGTGTTCAGTGGGTTACGTGTGTCTGTATTACATGTTTCTGTGAATGTAAGTGATAATAGCTAATATTTATTGGGTTTATTCTATGTCTCAGACTCTGTGCTAAAAGCTTTATGGAGATTATCTCTTTGCATTATCTCTACAGCCTATGTTTTCCATTCATGAAGAGGTTAATAGAGCTATTAGGAATCAAAACCAGGACTCAGACCCAGACAGCTTGACCATTTCAGGCAATCAGCTCCCCAGAGCCCTCTGCCACTGATTACATTACCATGCTGCAGAACAGCCATGTTTATATGTGTCTTTGTGTATTTTTTGTTTGTTTTGGAGACAGTCTTAAAGGGGAGCAGTTCTCTCTATTATCTGCATTAAAATAGTATCGGTAAGTATATTTCTCACAAACACACCCATCTTCTTGGTAACATATTAATGGGTTCAGCAGCAAAATGAGTTTGAAAAGCTAAAATCTCAGAGTGTTTGTTTGGATTCCTGGTTGTTGTTTGTCTTCATCTTCAGACAGAGCCCACACAGTTCATGCTGGTGCCTTGCGTCTGGCCTGTGGCTGGTAAAAATCGGTGTGATGTTTGGGACTGGAAATTTAGGGGATTTGAACTCTCTTTAACCACACCTTTACATGGATCTCTAGTAGTCATCTCAAAATTAGCCCATCAAAAACAAATGCCCAGTATTCATCTCCTCTCCCCATCAGACATGCTTCTTCCCTCTGTCCATCATCCCAGTAAATGGCCCTTTCTCCAATGGCAACTGCTCAGGACAAAAATCCTTGGATTCATCTTTGGCTTCTCTCTTTTCCTCACACACCACATCCAACTCACTAAGAAACCCTACTTCAGAATATGCCCAGAACACACCACTTCTTACTATTTCCACTGCCATGGCCCTCGCTTAAGCCATCATCTGTCTATGAAAATGTTAGTCCTTTCTCCATGCATAAACCAGTGCAATCCTTTACAGATACAGATCACTCAAAGTCAGGCAGTGACTTTCCATCACACTGAGAATAAATGCAAAGTCCTCCCCCAAGGCCTCTGAGGTCCTCCAGGACCAGCCTCTGCATGTGTAACCTTAGCTTTATCCTCTGCCTCCTCAACTCCCTCTCGGTCTGTCCTAGTCACCGGTGCTCAAGCTCCTTGGCGTTCCTCCAACACACAGAATGTATTTCCAGCTCAGGTTGGGAGGATGACCAGGATGAAAGGGTGCTGGTGGGGATGTTCTGAAGTGGCCCTTAAAGAAGTATCCAGGACAGCCAGGCAATATTCGGCCAACAAAGTTGCACCCCCATCATAGGAATTGAAACCATGGCAGCTACACCAAGGAGATTGTTCCTCCAAGGTGAGGTCTTTGAAAGGCAGTGATCAGAGGCCCCATATCTCCATTTAGCCAAGGGATGCGGCTTTGCAGGTGGCACACATATACCTTGTGATGAGGCGACAAGGGCAGGGCACAGCATGGATTTGGCAGTCTTGAGAAACCTGAATTTGATTCCGACTCTGCTGCTTACTGTCAGCATAACTGTGGGCAGACACTTAACCTTTCGGAGTCTCCTTCTCCTCATAGTTCAGAATTTTGCAGTGATTTACTCTCCTGCAATAATAGTTTGGGTTTGTCAAAAATCTGCATATACCCATGGGAGGGTAGCATGTAAGTGCTGTACCAGGTAAGAATATCAGCTGGACAAGTTAAAGAAAATTTTGGTTAAAGGGACCAAAAAATCCAACTTACAGTAATTTAAACAAGTATGGGTTGGTTTTTCTCACAAAGTAAGAAGCCTAGAGATAAGAAGTTGCTGGCCTTGGCTTAGCTACTCAGCAAAGCCATCACGATCTTCCTTTTCTCTGCCACCTTGGCCTGTTGGCTTATGTCCCCTTGTTCATTGTCGTGGGATAGCAAGAGGGCTGCTGTAGCTCTAGACATCATGTCTGTGTTCAAGACAAGAAGGAAAGAGAGAAAGATAGGAGCAACCAAGTCTTCCCTCTTTTATCAGGAAAGCAAAACTCTGGAGAAATCTACATTGGATGTACAGTGCCTTGGCCAGAACTGTGTCATAAGCCATTTCCAGCTGTCAGGAAAGCTGGACACACTGCTGTTCCAAGAAAAAATGGAGGTTTTGTAAGGAAAAGAGAAGTAGGGACCAGAAGTTGGGTACACAGCTAACAGAGTCTGCCTTGGAGCGGGGGGGGCAGAAAAAAAAAAAAAGCAGAGTCCTACAAAAATAAAAAACGTTGAGAACTGCTTTGGGAGTGATATAAAGTTGATTGAGACCTAATCCAATCTACAAGGAATTTACAAATTTAGGGTGGGAGACACACAAAAAGAGAGTGAATATGATACAAATTGAAATAAGAACTGGACCTGTGATGCAAGCATTATGTTATGGTAGACCCAAGGAGCAATTACTTCTGATTGGAATGATGGAGGCGTCTTCATTGATCTATTTGAGCACTTCCTATGTACCAGGCATTTCAACACTAATTGCAAAGGTCTCCCCAGTGAACAAGACAGAAAACCTGCCTGCCTTCATGGAGTTCACATTTTAAGGACAAAGACAAGAAACAATTAAACAAATAAAATGAACTCCAGTTGTGACAATCCTGACATAGCAGGTGGCTTTCTCCAAGGGTGAGAGGGTGTTCCCAGACAGAGAAACAGCATGAACAGAGGCTCAGAAGCAGGAAAGAAGCAGGAAAGTATATCCTCCTCGGTCACTTATGGCTGAAATTCCAAGTGAGGATGGAGGAACATGGTCAGCTTGGGTTGGCTGCAAATGCCTGGCTTGGTCAGAGTAAGCAGGACTGATCCTTGGCTTTATCAGTTACAGTATGTCCTTTACCACTCTGACTCCCAGGACATCATCTACAGTCCCTCATAGAGCTGTAGGGTGGGTTTAATGGGACAGTGCCACACAGTAACTGCCTGATGAGGTGGATTGGAGGATTAAAGGAGATGATACACGTGAAGTTTTAGGAATAGTATGTGACACATCCGAAGGACTCAAATGTCAGCTGTAACTAATACCATGCTTGTTGTCCTTGTTACTTCTCCTCCACAGAAATGAGGAAGTTAACACAAGCTGGCTTCCTCCTCCATCCTCCACCCCCTCACTACTTGTGTTTTGTTACTACAACTCGTGGTATTTTTATTACTGTTAAAACTAAATTACGTGTCATCTGTTCTAAATTACGTGTCATCTGTTTCATTAAGTATTTATAACAGGTGAATTGTCTTTGTGAACTGTTTATACCAGTCATTTTAACTTAACCATGTTTAAATTATTTCAAGCACAAGTTCTTTTATGCCTCAAGTTTTCCATATTTTCCCATGCTTTTGTTTTCTCTGCTCCTGAGTGGTCATTTGTCTGGGTTGAGAATACTTGGGTCATAACTTTGTCTTACATTGTTTCACATTGGAGAAGAGAAACTTGAAGTGAGTCTGAGGTTTCTTTCTTCATGGGTGACCCACTTTCCTGCCTGTGTGTTTGGATGTCCTTTTCTTTTGACACCTTGACGTTCTGACAGGACACTTGAACCTGCTGGCAGGAAGAGAGATATCTCTTTTCACCAGGCTGACCCGACACATGTTCGTTCCCTCATTGATGGGTTTAAGTCTTCTTCCCTCATTTAGCCCAGGAATTCTCTCTTATCTTTGAATAATGCTGCCGGTCTAGTCATTCTGAAGTCTTCTTCAGGATCCAATTATTTCTTTATGTCTTCTCTAATGATTTTCATCTTCTTGTATCTTTGTAATAAGTCCTGTGTTTTATGTGAGCTTCTCAAACATAACCCCACATCGTAGGATCACCTTTCTGCAGAGTGAGTCCTTTTTGCTTTTACCTTTCCTGTTTTAAATTTTACTGTGGTATTTACTGCTTGCTACAAATTCTTTTCTTAACTCTAGCGAATCCCTTCCTTTCTAACTAAGTTTGATCATCTCAGCTTTCGTATCTTATTTTTCAGAGATTATATGTTTCCAAATGTATTGAAAGCACAGAGTGTATATAAAATTTACTTTTTATTCCAATAGTAAGCGTTCTCACAACTATGTTCTTCCTTTACCACCTGAGTGGTATAATATTTACTTATGTTTTAGAGGTTTTCACACACACCATATTATTGGTTTATGTTTTATGTTCTTTCATTTCTAAATGAAACGAGTTTTTCAAGATCTGGAATTTCTGCCTAAATATAGTGAGAAAAGTCGCCTTTGATCACTTTAGGAGTCAGGTAGATGTTGTTAGAGTCCTTGTATTATGTCTTGAGCTAGAAGGGAGGTTAATGTAAGTACATATCATTAGTTGACTGAGACAGCAGCCTCAGGAATCACATAGAATAAGCAAATGGTACATCTTCAGTAAATGTCGGCCATTAACAGCAGCAGCAGCATTGATCAATTTTGACTCCATAAAATTTTAAATTCATCCTCTGTAAACACGTTGAGTAAATAAAGTCAAAGATGAATGACAAACTGAGGGGACAAGGAGAGGAAAGTTTTCATCTCACTTGGGGAGATAACATGGGCAGATATTCATTTTATAGCACTAAACTCAGTCTTGTGAGTGAAAAAAAAAGCATGGGAGATGTAACTCACTCTTTAATTGTGGTCTAATATTCCATCGAATGGGGTACTGGATTAATTAACTGTTCCTCTATGGATGGACATTTGATTGCTTCTAGTATTTTCTTGAGGCAGAGACCTGCATTTGTTCACCAAAATCCATTTTCATTTCTTCCTGGCTATACAAATGGCAGATAAAGTTTTTATAAATCTATAAAATATGTACATAACAATAAAAAGATCTATAAACTACTAGATAATGATTAAATTTTGAGCAGTTATTTTCTGCCCAGATAGCAGTTCATAGGTACCATTCCCTAATAAAACTAACCAGGGTTCCTTGGAGAAATGCTGGCTGCAAGACTGGAACAGGGAAAATATAAGATAAGCCTGGAGAACCCTGTAGTGTCAGCAAGTAAGGAAATCTTCAAAGATAGTCAGGGCATGTGGAAAAGGACACAGATTCAAACCTAAAGGAGCTTCCAGTGACCAAACCTAGGACAATTAGAGTAACAAAATGATGGTAGTAGGAAATTGTAACTCAGAGTAAAGCAAAGATCCATCAGTCCATACAAATAGAAACAAATAATTAATAAATAGGTGAAGAGGAGGAGAATACTAATTAATTAATATAGAAGGATAATGGAAATAGACTATCACCATTAGGCAAACACCAGGTAATAAGTTTTGCAGGCAAGAATCATGGATGGATGTTGAAATTAGAGGACAAATGCATGATCAGAAACAGGATATTTACATCATCTCAAAGTAGTTCCCCTATGTGAAACTCTTTCATTACAAAGAGAAAAATAGTAACTTTACAGTGGAGCAGCCTGGCTAATATCACCTCAGCCCACTGACCAAAGTTAATATCACCAGTAACAGGACATACTGACGTCAGGTACCTCCTAATATGCTGCACTGAGAAGAACACATCACTTTTGTCCTATTCTTACCGAAAATATATAACCTCAATCTAATAATGAGAAAACATCAGACAAACCCAAATTGAAGGACATTCTACCAAATACTGTTTTGTAGACCTCAAAAAGGTAGAGGTTATGAAAGACAGGAAAGACTGAGGACCTAACATAGATCGAAGAGACTAAGGAAACGAAACTAAATGCAATATGGAATCCTGGATTGGATCCTGGACCAGAAAAAAAGGCATTATGGGACAAGTGGAAAATCTAATAAGATCTGTAGATTACTTAACAGTTTTATATCAGTGTTAGTTTCCTGGTTACAATCAATTTACTATATTGTACTATGTAAGACGTTAACATTAGGGGAAAGTGAGTGAAAGTTACACGGGGATTCTACTATTTTGCAATCTTTGTATTACTAAAATTATTTTTAAATAAAAAGTTCAAAAAAAAATAGGTCATGCAGTTTTCACTGCATTGCTCTTCCATAGGTGAGCAATCCAGAGCCCTGCTGAATTGAAGAATTCAGAATAATTTTCTAACACCTAATAGCTAATGTTTAAAATCAGTAGTTTTTTTTTTCCTCATTTGGTGTAATCTAACTCTGGGGTTTTTTCTTAATTATCTGAAAGAAGCAGATCTGTTGTTCATTTGACAAAAGAAACTGCCCTTAGCCCTTATCTTTAGCTAAATAGATTGTTAAAACCAGAGAAAGCATCAGATGGGGCTTTAAACAGAATTGGGATTCTATTTGCTGCTCTGATTCTCCAAGCTGCTGTTAAACCAAAAACCGTTTACTAGGTTCCTATAAATCTAACGTGCAGCTTTAGAGGGGTTCTGCAGTGCTTTCAAAATGAAAAGTCAAGGATCAGAAACAGTGTATGAAATACACAAAGGATTCAGCCTGTAAACTGACAATCCATTAGCCACTTTTTTCAACACCTAAGTAAGTTTTTCTTGAGTTAACACAATACAAAATAGCAGAACCAGAGTATGGAAAAGTCTCCAGATGTAGACTCAGATACTTATGTTCAAGTTCTTTTTTTTCAATTGAAGTATAGTTGACTTACAATATTATATTAGTTTCAGGTGTACAACATAGTGGTTCAATGTTTTTATAGATTATATTCCATATAAAGTTATAAAATATTGGCTATATTCCCTGTGCTGTATGTTACATCTTTGCAGCTTATTTATTTTATACCTAGCAGTTTGAACCTCTTACTATCCTACTATATATGTATATATGTATATGTATGTGTGTGTGTGTGTGTGTGTGTGTGTGTGTGTGTATCTGAATCACTCGCCTCCTGCCTAAGTCTCCCTTCCTCCGGCGTCAGTCCAATTTATAGCCAGAAAGACTTGATGTGCAGAAGGTGTGTTCTGCTCCTTTGCTGGTTCCAGGCCCTCACCTCTGTGGGGCTCAGTCTCAGAGCGATTGCTTCATAGCCCCCTCGCAGTTAGCTTTGCTGGAGATGGAGGGTCCTCTTCAAAATAAGTGCTGTGCTCCCAAGGGCTCGTGACTCCCTTCCCCTGCATCAGTGAGGATGCGCTAGGTTACGGTTCAGTAACAAACACTCCAAGATAACCCAGGAGCTCCTCCGTCCTGCTCCTTTGGCAGTTCCAGCCCCTCTGCTGGGTCTGGGCTATAGGGCGGAGGGAAAGGGACAAGAGTCTTGGCGGCCCACAGTTTCTGACCTTTTATGTAGGTTACTGCTGCTTCTCAGGCTAGCCCTTTCGGGCTGACGATGCTCCATTGCTGGTCTTAGTGGGGCTTCTCTAGAGGGCCCTGCAGGGTGTTCCCCCCCTATACAGTTCCCTGAAGTAGAACACTGGCTTCACATGGTGCCGGCCAACTTCAAATGGGCAGCAAGGCACAATCCCACCACATGTTTGGAAGGTGGGGAGAACAGCACTGTATTGCTGTGTACACACGATAGATACTCAGCTTAATGGTTCAAAACACCAGCCATCTCTTTAGTTGATGATTCTATGGGTTGACAGTTTAAGCGGGACTCAGCTGGGCAGTTCTGCTGGTCTCATCTACGCTCCTTGATTCCCTGCAGGGAGCAGGGTGGCTCTGCTTTGGGGGTGTCACTCGAGTGATGGGGGCTTCTGGACTGTGTGTCTCTCATCGTCCTTTCAGGCTATATCGGGTTTGTCCATATGGCAGTTTGGCAGGTTTGCAAGAGGGCAGACAGAAGCATACAGGGCATCTTGAGCTTTGGGCTTGGAAGTGGCTTAAAGTTGCTCTGCCACCTGCTGTTGGTCAAATTCCCCAAACCAACAAGATTCGAGGAACTCCAGCTTTGATGGGAGGAACTGCGAGGTCACCTTGCAAAGGGGCATGGGAAGGGGAAGGGTAGAGAACTGTGGCATCCACCCCAAACACTAAGACCACCACATCTTCCTGATCTTCTGCGGGAGAAGTTGGGGGGCTGATGGCTAGGTTAGGTGGCTAGACTCGGCAAGGCCAGATCAAGACATCTTGTGTGTCCAGTAGGGGTGTCTGACCACACTTGATGGAGGCCTTTATTAGGATAGTGTGATGAGCACTTTTTTGTCTACAGCTTTGGGGCTTAGACATTAATTCCAGGCAACAGGCATGGATATTCAATCACAAAAGGAAAACTGCCTTAAAGGTGAAGTGACCTACTACAGGTCATGCAGCTGCTAAGTGGTTCGTTTCTTTTATCTGGGGAGAGGGGAAACGATGCACTAAGGGCTGGTGATTAAAAAGCATAATAAATGCCAGAGACTTAAAAGACCACTGTGGCTGGGATGGGCAGAGCAAGGTGGACGGTGGTGTGAGCTGTCATTGGGATCCAGAATCTACCAGCCCATGGAGCCCATGGCAAGGAGCTTTTCTTTAAATTTATAAAGAACAAAGGAAACTCTGTGAAGGATTGTAAACAACAGGCTCACATCCTGTTTCCAAAAGACACTTCCGGCTGCCACGTGAAAACTAGATTGGAGGTGCAGACTGGACCAAACCGAGTTAGAATTCCTCCAGCCCCGTGTGGTGCCACTCCATGGGTCCCAAAGGCAAAGGAGAAATGGTCGAGTTTACCATGACCAAAACCGAGAGGTAGGGCGCAGGGAGGAGCAGAGAAAGTCAAATGGGTAATTTCACACCGTGCCCTCCTCAAACACACACACACGCACACGCACACACACTGCTTCGGACCCAAGCAGGCTTGAGAAGTTCCGGCTTGTGTTCTGTGATACTTTAGCCAGATTAATTCCGAGTCAGACAGTGGCCTCCTCTGCTTTGCTGTGTGAACAGACAGATGGCTGCCAAGGGACCACAGCAGAGAAAGACCAGCAGAGACCCCAGCATGAGGGACCCAGCCTTTGAGCCCAGGAGTTCATACAATTAATATTTCCAGTGATTCCAATTCAGAAGGCAAATGGTGTCCAAAGCAGTGGGCTCTTTTGACAACACGTGGGTGGGAGGGCAGGGAGGCAGAGAGGAGGGGCAGGCGGTGGAATAGGGGCTGCTGGCATCACCCACCCCCCTCAGGGACACCTGTGAGCCTCCCCAGGGGCTGAGGAAGTCCGTAGGAACAGAGCAGTCCGTGGAGCAGGCCTCAGCCCCACAGCAGGAGTCTGCACGATTGATCGTAAGTCTGTTCTGTCATTGCATTGCAGCTCCAGAAACTAAAACGATCACTTTCTTTCAAGACCAAGAGTTTACGGAGCAAAAGTGCTGACAACTTCTTCCAGCGAACCAACAGTGATGTGAAACTGCAGGCGGACATGCTTTCGGAGGTCAGCCCCAGCTCCAGCCTGCTCCCTTCCCCCGGATGCCTGACGTCCACAGTCACCAGGGCCGGCCTGTACCCAGGCAGCGGCAAGGCCCACGCCTTTCAGGAGCACATCTTCAAGAAGCCCACTTTCTGTGATGTCTGCAACCACATGATCGTGGGTAAGCTGTCCCTCTGCCTCCTCCTCCAGGTCCCTGCATCCCTGGAAAGCCAGGTGAGAGGGGTGTACCTGAGTCCAGGTTCCTGTGGACGACTCTGAGCCTGTCTGATATGCAGGAAGGTTGTTTGGGAGCGCTCGGGGTAACAGTGTGTGTCAACAGGTAAGGGAAGCAGGGCTGGGCAGAGGGAGATGCTGGGTTGTGGTATAGATGGAAGAAAGCTTCCAGCCGATCCCCAGGGAGCTCTCAAGCCCTGTACAGTCATCTCGCGTTGAGGCCAGAGGTCTGGGACTTTGTACGCCTGCATCACCTCTCACCGGGTACGGGCAGCCCCTGGGGAGGGGGCAAAATCTTGAACAGAGTAGTTCTTTTTAGCTAAGGGCAGTTAAGGGAGAGGGAATCCGTGGGAGGCAATCAAGGTGCTGGGCAGTTGGGGTTCGAACGCCTCTGTTCTGCAGGGAGATCTGAGTGACGCATTGCAGGGTCCTCTCCAGTATGCGTGGCCGTGTCTATCTGGGGTTGCCTGGGCAGGGGGTCTGTGGCTTGGTGAGCTACAGGTGAATGACCGAGACAGGCAGCTGTGAAAGGCAGGAGACCTCAGGGAGGCACTGACCCAGGCAGGACAGGGGTTCAGGTGGAATGGTGATTACAACTCTGGACCTGGAAAGGACTCACTCCTGGTACCTCAGAGAAATGGTGATAGCCTGAGCGTCTCGGGGGTTGTGCCCAGATGAAGAGAATGACCTATAAAATGTCCCAGCTAGAAGGAAGACCTAAGCCATTGAGAGCCAGGCGCACAGAAATTCTGCAGTAAACACTCTTCTGCCTGTCCCACGGTGGAAACCCAGTGACCAAACAGATGGAGGAAACCATAAAGGTACTTTGGGTGGAACTCAGAGTGAATTGAAACCCGTTGTTTCCAGAACAGCAGCGTGTCCTGGTGATTGACGGGTCACTGCAGAACAAGAGAGAAGGGGAAAGGAGACGCCCACGTGTGCTCTCAGGGGGCAGTTAGGGTGTACCCACCCTAGGAGAAGTTGAAGGGCAGAAGGCTGGAATTAAGAGAGGAAATGAGGCTGGACATCAAAAGATGCAAGGCTGACCGAGATGGGGACTATCTTCCGGAGACGGTGCTGATCCTGCAGATGTGAAGCCAAGCAAAGCCTAGAGTGCCTGGACAGCCACCGAGAGGGTAACAGGTGTGAGAGACAGGCCTTCCCCACGTGGGGTCCCAATGCCAGGCCCACGCCGTACCTCCTGCTCACTTACGGCCTGGATGCTGCAGCGCTGGGCTTGGCCGTGAAGGCTTCAGGGAAGAACACTTTAAGATCAAGAGCCTGATTCCCAAGCTCGGAGCCAGTGTGGCCCTGATATGTCATTCATCTCACCTTCCAGCTCCTCAGCCCGGACACCCACCCTTCCCAGCCCCCCGTTTCCCCTTCAGTACCCATTTCCCATGGCCCAGCACCTCTTGTGAGTATGACAGTTGTCTCAGGTCGGATTCCCTAGAAGCAGAGCCTGACATGGGGACTCAAGCGCACGTAATTTACTGAGAGGGTGCTCTCAGGACAAGAGGGAGAGAGGGAAGCGGATGGAGAAGGGAAGGAACTAAACTAGGAAGTGGTCTTAGGTGGATCTTGTGGGAGTCTGGAGCATGAATTTCACCAGTTGGTCCTTCGTTGAGCCCAGCCTTTGGTATCAGTGGGCTTCCCTCCTCCTCCCATGGTGGAGGTCATTTCAAATCCCTGAGCAAAGTGGCTCATGTTCTGCCGATGGCAATTTTCTGAAGAAAGGGACAGCTGTGAGCCACGAGCAGCCAGCACAGATACCACCAGTGTTATTAGTGAGGTTTTGCTGCTATAACGAATTACCACAAACTTGGTAGCTTAAAACCACACAGATTTATTATCTTATAGTTCTGGAGATCAGAAGTCCACAGTGAGTCTCACTGGGCTAAAATCAAGGTGTCCGCAGAGCTGCATTCCTTTCTGGAGGCTCTAAGGGAGAATCCATGTTCTTGTCTTTTCCACCTTCTAGAGGCTGCCCAAACCTTGGCTTGTGACCCCTTTTTATCTTCAGTGCAATGAAGCATGGCAGTGGCAGGTCACATCTTTCTCACACCACCGTCTCTTTGGTCCTGACTCTCCCCCTTTCCTAAGGATTCTTGTGATTACACTGGACCTACCTGGATAAACCAGGATAACCTTCCCATCTCAAGGTCACCTGATTAGCAGCCTTACTTCCATTTGCACCCTTGAGTTCCCCTTGCCACATAACATAACTACTCACCAGTTCTGGGGATTAGGACATGGACATCTTTGGGAGGCCATTGTTCTGCCTATACCTACCCAGTACAGGGTATCTGGGCAGGGCATCAGCAGTGTCCACCATGGCAATAGAAGAAAACCTTAGTTGAAGATCACAAGACTGGCCTCTGTTGATTCCTTTCCATCCTGTCTCTGATGCCAGTCATGTGATAGTTGTATTCCAGCCAAAGGCTTTGTGATGTCACTGGGTGAGAGGCCATCTTAGTTTGAAGTGGGCAGAGAGGTACCTTTCCATATGGTACACAGAATGGGGAGAGCACAGACCCATGTTTTGCTCCTGGCTATTCCCATGAAACAATTAGCCCCTTCCCTTCCCAGATGAAATGAGATGAGGGAGTGAGGATGGTAGAAAGACCATGCGTGTAGGACCAGACAGCCTGGATTAGAGCCCCGTGCAGCTGTGTGACCTCGTGCGAGTGACTTGCCTTCTTTGAACCTGTGTCCTCATTTTATGTGGAGATGATAATACCACCCTCAGGGTTTTGTGCGGATTAATGAACTGGCAGAAGGGAAGTACCAGGCATCTGATAGACCTCAGCAGAGGAAGGTTATTGGAATTGATATCATTATCATTATTATTAAACAAGAAGATAGTCATTTTCCTAAGGAAGAGAAAGCTATTTAGAGGGTAAACCAAATTAGTGTAACAAAAAAAATTTTTTTGACACTTTTTAGGCATAAATAATTAAAAAAATAATGTCATGGTAACAAAATAATTAGTCCCTTGTCTACACAGCAGTGTTTTACATACACGTTAAATATTGTCTCTGATTCTGCATTTCCCATTCTGTGAGGGAGATGAACGAGCAAGCAGGTGTCTAGAAGAGTGATCAGAATGGTGAGTGGTGTGCCAAAATAAGATTGTGAGGAAACCCTGGGAGTCTGGTGTGGAAAAGACTTTGGATGTGCAACTGTGTTTTAAAATACCATATTGGAAAAGTCAAGAGACTTACTCTCTGTGCCTTTACAGGGAAGGGTTGGGAGCAAGGGGTAAAGTTAAAAGACGAATTTCAGGGAGAATATAACCATTTAACTGAGGCACTTGACCGGTAATTGAAGGGCCTGCCTTATGAGTAGCGAGTAGTTTAACTTCTCCCAGGCATAGGTCGTCTTGAAGATCTTCCCCTACTTCATTATCCGATATTCTTTGAAATGAGACCCTGCTGCTTCCCAAAGAGACCAGTGTCTGTCATCATTGAACGTGGACATATCAGTGGTTTCCAGTGTAGCCGGGAAGGCAGGGTTCTGCGGTGTCCTTCACCCTTGGCCAAGACCCAGTTGGCGGGGGGAGGGTGTGTGTGGGGGTGTTTATTCAAAATGGGGAGCAACACCAGCCCCTTTTGCAACCATACACACAGGCCTGTCCTCATCCTCAGAAAACCATTATCTATTTACACTCTCATTTTCTAGTCACTATTATTATTCATGTTCTTCCTTCCAACAGGCCACATTTAGGAAGAGTGCTTTGTGTCAGTCAAGGATTTCCGAAAAATCGCTGTATCACAACTACTCTAAAACTCCAGCGTGCTCAAAACAGCTTTCTTTTACTCTTACTCAGCATCTTCAGATCACCTGGGGTTTGGCTGATCCAGACTCAGCTCAGTTATTGCGTCTTCTCTCTCTTCCTTATCTCTTACCCTTTCCTTGGACCCATGGGCTGCCATGCCATGTCCTTCTAATGGCAAGGACAAGTGGAGGCATACAGAGTTTCCTAGGGCCTTGGGTTGGAGGAACCCAACTGTCACTTCTGTGGGTACTCCACCAGGATGTGGGTCAAACCCATGTCCAAGGATGGAGAAGTGCACTCTGCCCTCAGTAGCAGGGATAGCAAAGCCACCTGCGAAGGACAGAGTGAAGAATGTTAATAATCCAGCCTACCACTGGGCTTAGGATGGCCTCTGCACTACGGAGCCTTTTTTGTCTGGGAGACACTACTAAGTCTTAGAGCTAAACTACCTTCCACATCCCTTCTGCATCTGGAAGTGATGCCTGGCATCTGACCGTTACCATGGCAGGGAGGGGGTCTCATCATGTCTTTTGCTCAGAACTCTGAGGCAGTTTGGCCTCCAACTTCGTTTTTGTGTCTACCTACCTAGCTTCGGAATTTGATGCATCATTTTCAATTTCCACACAGATTTCCACCGGTCCTTTTCAAGGCAGTGCTATTCATAACCCTTAAATAGGTGATGATGAGTCTCTATTTTCAGTCTCATGACGAGTGTGAAAAGACCCACAGCCTGTGTCTTTTTAAAACAACTAATGGAAATGAGTTCACCTCTGAGGAATGCCACAGTCATTACCCTAAAGAGGATTCCAGGTACACCTCAAGTACAGTGACAATTTTGAAAGATTCTGTTTTGAAAATCACACCAAAAAAATGCTTTGTGTTAAGGAGAATTTCACTATACTTTTCTCTTCTCAGAATTAAATGTATAGTGTAACCCCCTTTTTAACATAAAAAGAAAGAGAAGAAAGAGAGAAAACGGTCAACAAGGCACACTGCTCTTTTCAAAGATGAAAACCAAGTAAACCAAATAGTAGCCTCCTTCAAGGAAAGGAGAAAGGGTATTAGAGAGGTGATGTGAGACCGGAGGGAACGGGGAGAGGGAAAAGGCAGAGGAAGGAGGCGAGGAGAGGAAGAGGAGTGAGGTAAAGCAGAGGCTGAGGGACGTGATCCTTCCCGAAACACTGCCCAGGGCTTGTAATCTGTGATAGAGCACAGCTGATCTGCCCTTTTTCTTTACTCCGCAAACCTAACCTCCTGTCTCTACATAATCACCTGAAGATTTGTTTTCTTTAAGCCTCAGCTTATCTTCATTTTCTAAATTCTGGGGAAAGACCACTGCTATTATCCCCTTAGAATGACATTCTAGAGAACGTATTAAAGCAGGTTTTTTCCTTTCAACTGAGGACCAAAGGTTATGTAATGATGGCCAAGAAAAATCAAATCTCATTTGTGCAGTTTCTAGCTGATGGATATTTGTATAAAAATAAACGGAATCTGGCATCCTCGCTGTCTAGGATTTCTAAGTTGGCACGGACACTCAGAGTTGGGTTTACAGGGTCTCACATGTGTGCCTCGCCTGGCTGCATAGGCCTTAAAGCTGGAAAGCCTGAACATTTGCCACCAGAAAGTGGCAGTAAAAGTAGACCAGGACCCCAGCCTCATTCCCTGCCCATCTCTTTCTAATTTCCTTGGCTCCTTCACTCATGCCCTCATTCCCTAGTGCCAGCGTTGCCCTTGGCCTTAGACTTGACACCTGAGACTGCTCCTCCCCTGCTGATGCTGCTGTTAGGCCCCTTGGGTTAAGCAGGCACTATGGCATGCCCCCCGCCTCCAGGACATGGCTACCCTTTATGATCACCTCCTTTCCAGAAATGTGGTCACCTGTGCAAGCCAAAGATGATCAAGCCAGTCTTTCATGGAGACTTGAGAGAAATAGGCAGTTAGGTGTGTTCACCAGCCCCAATGCTGGATGCCCAAGCCTTTGGGTCAACAGGATTCAAGAGCCAGTCTTAGACTAGGAGAATCCTCTTGTACTTGCTTAGAAGAAAAATACTTCCTCCACCAAAACAGTCCACTCTTGCCATCTTTAGGCCTTGGCAGTGGGAGTTAGGGCGGGGGACTCGTCTTCACTGGACACCCAGTACATGTATTCCATCTAAGGGCACTCTGTCTTTACAATGAACTGTCTACAGTGACTCGTTTCAGGAGAGCATTGAATTTCCTTGCAGTAATCTGCATCTCACTGGAATTGCAAAGACTCGAACAAGTCAGTATGTACTATTAGCATAACTAACTCAGTGCATGAGTCCACTCTGTCAATTAAGGAGGTTTTTCTAAGGGACTCCATTCTGACACCTTGTTTCCAAAACTATTTTTAAATTGGCTAAATGCTTTTAGTTGGCAGCCACTTAGAAGACACAGCATATTAAATGGGCACGTATTTTCTAAACAAATATTTAGCAAAAAGGCTGGATTTCATTGCCTAAAATGTCAAGTTTCCTCATACAGTCACTGCAGGCAAAGGCGCATTTACTTTCTAACTGTCCGAGTAGCAACCACTGGGGAAAACAATAATGGCTTTGTCTTGGGTAAGAATCCCTAAAACAGGACAGAGTTAGAGATCCTAGTGAAAGTGGTTTATTATGGGGAGAGCCCGCAGGAGAAGGGGAATCAGAGAAACAGGACCAGGCAGGGGGAGGAGCTGAGCAAGGATGTGGTCTCAGCTGGAGTTGACGTCACATGATCCCACCCAGGGGGAGCTCTGGAACACAGATTTTATCATAGCCAAGTAGCCGCACCTTGAGACCAGGGTGTTGGCCTTTGTATACTCCTGTCGCTCAGTCATTGGCCATGGCTGCCCCCCAGGGGGCAGTGGGAGTGTGACATCCCAGACAAAGAGGATCCCATTTGGCTGAGAACAATTCTCTGAAAAAGGGCACCTGTGAGCCATTCGGAGCCAATACTCACAGTGTCAGTAAGATAAATAAAATCTAGGCGAGGCACTAACAGCCTCAGTATCTCTGTAAACACACTTTAATGCTACAAGATGCAATATAAAAACATCCTCCACTAGGAATGAATTTGAAATGCAGATGGACCTTGGCATTGTTGTACCTATAACACTGTGTTATCATTATAATGAATAATATACGGAGAGGAAATATTACATTACACTGAGTCCAGGACCTTTCTGCTATGCTTTTGTTTGACCATTAATTTAGTTGTTTCCTGACCTGTTCGGACCTCATCCGATTGCTTGAAAAAGCCATAAACATTGAAACATTAACCACACCTGGAATGGAAATATTTGCTCACCGTTGAAGTTGTTTCTTGGTGGGAAACGCCAAACAGAAATCAAGGGGAATATTAAAAAGCAAATGTAAAATCTATGTATTCTCAGGATGGAATTAAAACTCTTGAGATGCCATCAATCATTTAGCTGGACAGTTGTTTTAGGAGCTGTGCAGCTTATAAATAAGAAAATACAAGTGCTCTCTAGAACATTTTTCTTAAATTTCAGATGTATATTTTCCTTTGGGCTGTGGTATGTGTCCGTCATAAAATGTGGTACCTAGACCTCAGTGGTTTGCCCTATGGGATTGTTAATCTCTGGAGTCTTAATTGCTTACAAGTAGCAGTAAGTTAACTGCTACTTTTCTACTAGGGGACAAAAAGGCAACGTAATGCCTGGTCCAACAGAAGTAATTTCTTTGTATTCTTTGCTTCTCTGGCCCCCTTGAGAGAGTTGTGTTGCTTCTGGGGACAGGGTTTTAAGTGAAAGTAAATAAAACTGGAGCACACCCAGGGTAGGGAGATAGTGACCCTGCCGGCTGAGGAATGTTTGCAGGAGGTGGCAATGCTTGGCTGGGAGAAGACTTTGGGGAACACCGTCATTGTCTTCAAATAGCTGAAGTGATCTCATCTGGAAGAGGGTTTAAACTTGCTCGGGGTCCCAGGCGCACAATGATGGATGATACAGTGAGGCAGAGTTCAAGATGCTAAAAGGAAGAGCTTCTAAAAGTAATCCCAGAAGTAGGCTTCGTAGATTTGGGGAGGGAGGATTTTCTATAGTAAAATATGTGTTTGGAAAATGCTGTACAGTACACTCCCTTTGTATAATCACAGCACACGTTAGCATTTGGAAGTCCTGCTATCCTGAAGACAACCAAGTGTTATCAGTGGAGAACAGAGGCAGTGGAGCAAATGGGTAATAACGGAGGTCTCCCTCCTGAAGATTTTCTTTTCCCTAATTCCACTCGGCTGTCATTGAACGCTCTTTGGCATGTCTCTCTTTAATGGACACAGTTTGGAAAGCCTTTACAGTGCCTGCAAAAGCAAGTTCATTAAAGAGTTATTAAGACTTCAGTTCAGATCCCGTGTTCTCAGAGAATATTGTACTCAGCACCTTTTAACTAAAGGGGCACAAAATACTTTTCAGCTAGCGTCTTCCATTAGTTTCCTGAAATTTTACGCCTGCTGCCAAGTATTTTAAGAAATACATTCTCTCTCATTTAAAATGACTTAAATGAAAAAGTAAACCACATGCCTTCCAGCAAAGATTGAGCAGAAATGGATGTTGGTAGGCTCCAAGGAAGGAGGTATGTTAGAGCCTCACACAGAGGTGGAAGCAGCTTCTGTCAGGGGCTAGTGTTATGCTCTGGGACCTCACATGGGACTGCGTGGTATCACTTGACCTGCTGCCAAAACAGAAGACAGGACCATGGGAGTTGGAGAGGATTGCCCGTGTTACCAGATTGCTCACCACGCTACCCTGCAACGGTCCTAATGTGTTCTGAGCCCATTGTCAGTGCCCCAGCGTTTTTGCTCTTCCTTCTGGAAGATCTGGGACACCCTTCCTTCCTGCCCCATTTCTCCATCCATGCCAGCACCAAATCAATGAAAAGGCTTTCTCCAGTTCCTGTGGTGACCACTTTCTCTGAACTGTCATGTCATTTCTCAAACAGTCTACCCCTTGAAGGCATGATCTGGTCTGATGCAGGTGCCTATTCCCACAGCAGGCAGCACAGCACCCACCGGCATGTAGTGGGTATTTTAAAAAGAGTAGTGAGTGAGTGGGAAAAAAATCGTCTGCCTTAAATACCAACCAACAGAAATAGAAGAACATGGAAAACTCCCTAATCCCCTTGCAAGCCATTCCCCTGGTGTATCAAGTCTCCAGCCTGCCCAAAAGGAAGCTTGACACAGAAGGCCAATTTTCTCATCTGTCATCTTTCTCTGTATTTCTCCTTTGTGTTGCATATTTTCATGTAAAGTTACTCAGCGCACAAAGTGTCATAACATGGATTCCTTCATTGTGAATTATATCCATAGCCAAATAAAACAGCTTCCTATCCTGTTTAATACTTCTGTCATGAATCCCACTGTTATAATAATGCTTCCACCTTAGTTTTTTTTTTTATAGTAATATTTTATTTATTTATTTATTTTTATATTTTTATTTTTGGCTGTGTTGGGTCTTCGTTTTTGTGCGAGGGCTTTCTCTAGTTGCGGCAAGCGGGGGCCACTCTTCATTGCTGTGCGCGGGCCTCTTCACTATCGCGGCCTCTCTTGTTGCGGAGCACAGGCTCCAGACGCGCAGGCTCAGTAGTTGTGGTGCCTGGGCTTAGTTGCTCCGCAGCATGTGGGATCCAGACCAGGGCTCGAACCCGCGTCCCCCGCATTAGCAGGCAGATTCTCAACCACTGTGCCACCAGGGAAGCCCCCACCTTAGTTTTTTAATACTTGCCTGATATGCCTTTATCTACCTGTAACTTTAAACCTTTTTTGTCGTGTCATCTAAGTGCTTCTTTTGAAAATAAGCATAATTGGATTTTAGATTTCTTTTTTTTCGCATCCTAAATTTTTCTTCTTAAATGGAAGATGTTTATGCATTAGTATTCATTGTTATGAGTGAAATATTTGGCTTCCTTTTGTCTGGTACTACATGATTTCTATTCTGTGTTTCCTGTTTCCTTCCAGTTCGTGTGTGTGTGTGCATGTGTGTGATGTGTGATTTATATGTTCTTTCCTTTTAGAACCTCCACAGTTTGAAAGATATATAATATATTCTTCTCCTAACAATTACCTCTGAGGTTTTCAAAAAGCACTCTTTATTCCACATTTTTCAAGTTATTAAAAAGTAAAATAAATATGATATTTTTATTCCTCTATTATTGCAGATAAGCTTATCCAACTTTTAATCCCAACTCCCATCGTGCCAGCAATAGTATTTCCACTTCTTGTTTTTGCGAATTAAGTACGGCCCTCTTGTCAATCCATATTTTTATTGCTCTTCCGATGTTTTGCAATTCAGACATTTGAGAATAAATCTTAAGATATACATACCTTTTATAACAAGATTTATACATTGATTTAGACATTTCCAGTTTTAACTGATTTTAGTATTTACCACCAGCTCTATTCTCACGTAACATCTCCATTCTTCAGCTCTTATTTTTGTTTCTCAGTTGTTCAGTATATTTCCAGTAATATTTTTCAAGAGGATATGGTACCAAAGGCATAAGGAAGGACATTGCCATGGGCCCCCTTGCTTGGCTCATGCATCTCTTGCAGATTGGGGCAGAATGGTGAGCAGAGTCCAATCCGGGAATTCGTGCGGTTTCCACTTAATGTCCCTCAGCCTGTTCTGTGGCTTTGTCCTCTGTCCACTCTGCTCTCACTGAAGCTAGTTGCACGCTCTCCCCTTTTACTTTAGTCCATGAAATCCAAAGATCTGAGAACTGCTGCTTTATGATAGTAACTAAATCATCTGTACTATCAGTTCTAACCTTCACTTCTTCTAATAAGGATTTTGATTGTGAAATTTTATTTTTTTGCTGTCCTGTATTCCCCATGCATTCTTCCAGGTTTTTTATTCCTTCTTTTTTTTTTTGGCCCCCTGAACCACTCAGCATGTGGGATCTTAGTTCCCCAACCAGGGATCAAACCCTCACCCCCTGCAATGGAAGCGCGGAGTCTTAACCACTGGACCACCAGGGAAGTCCCTATTCCTTCTTTTGACTCCTTTATTGTAATATCTAGTTCTCTTGTATTTTATTGTCAACCAAAAGCAGATGCTGTCTATAATTGTCTTCTGTTTAGTATAATATAATTCTTTAAAATGCATCTTCCCTTACAACACTGTGAAAGGAGCAAAGGAGACAGGTGATTAATGCAGTCACGTAGACGAGGTGAATGGCAAATCTGACGGCGTAACCTCCTGAGGGCAGAGGCTGTGGTGTGTTGTGTTCACTGTAGCATCCTCAGCACTGAGTCTGGCACCCATCCTGTAACAGGTGTTCAGTATGAATCTGTTGAATGAATGAATAGATAAATGACTGCTCAACCATTGATGACTATTATCAGAATTATGGTTATGATTATTTTTATTATACACAGAAAAATATTCACAATTAAGAAGGTAGAACTGCAGGTAATCTCAACAGCCATGGATCCATCAAACATTGAACACCAACTGTGTACCGGCCCGGTGCTGATGTCTAATACCTTCATAAATTCAAGTGAGGACACTGAGAGGTACCAAAGGAGAAGAGACCAGAATTATCTAGAAACTGGAAGAAGTGAGGAGGAGCCCCTCACTCTTTCAAATGAAGACCTGCTGGGCCTCCTCCCATGCAGATGCTGCAGTGTCCACTGGGGAGGGTGGGTTTAACAGGCCTCGTGATGCTCTCACTGGCCTTCCAAGGCCATCCCATCCCACACCCCCATCCAGAGCATCAGACTGGGATGTCCCAAAGCCACATCACTGATGGGAGAATATCTGAGTCCTGTTTGGGGGACTAGTTGGGGAAGTCGGGCACCCAAAGGAACTGTTAAGAGGCTGGTTCATCTCAGTGATGTTAGCCATACTTCCACATCTGTTCCTAAAGTTGTTTTTCTTAAGGTACACATCTGCTGACATTAGGAAGGCATGGGCACTGCCTCCCACCCTGTCCTTAAACATCTCATGATTCTTGAGAATAAGAGAGGGACCAGGTGGTGACGAGAGAATCTTTATATGCATAAAAAATAAAATAAAAATTTCCCAGCCTGTCAGATACTGCTGCTATCCTATCAGTGTACGAAAGAAAATGAGGGACTTCATTCCTGTGAACTGTTTATTTTACTAGTAACTGACCAAAGTCTTAAGTGGCCAAATTTGAGGGGAAAATTGTGAAAAAAAAGGTAGCCAAGGGAAAGAGACTGTCCCTCTTAAATTATTATCCATCATGATGTTTGCAGGTGTTTTGGTGATTTCTTGAATCACAGCATAAACATGATTTCCAGAGAAATAATGTTATTCGTGCCCCAAAGAAGAGATCTGTATTTCAGCAGCCTTTTAAAATCATACCTTAGTGGAAAGAAATGACAGTACAGGAGAGTATTTCCACTGCATAAATAACTGGCCGGACAGGGGAGAATGATAATTCAAGGCAGTCTTTTGTTACATTTTTAGTCATTCTCTGAAGGTCTAGGTCACCAGCTAGATGCTATTTAGTAATATCATAGCCAATAGATTCTGAATATATGTATTTCCATGTTCTTCTGAGACCCTCTGTGCTTCATATATTTCCTCCTTGTCCCACCTACCAAGAAATTAAAAACCTGCCTAGGAAAGAAGGAAAGGAGGAGAAATCTATCAAGGTGGAGTTGGGTGGACAGAAAGTAGATGGTGAATTCTGGATACACTTTAAGCCTTTTCTAAATTTGTGGCTGCAAAACATTTTCCTGACTGTGATGTTGCCGATTTATGCCTTCCTGCTTGAGGTTAAGACCAAGCCGTGGCAGAGAAATGTAGAAAGGACCCATGATTAATTCCGTGTTTGGAAGCTAGGGATCTCCTGGAATAGGCCATCTGCTGTTAAAAACAGGGGAGGCAGAGACCTGTTGGAAGATGTGTATCCTGTGCCTGCATTCAGCTGCCAGGGCAGGGAACGCTCCACTGACCTACTTTAGAAAGGTCCCTTTGCTTGTGCAGCCCCAGGGATATCACATAAATGACAGAACTGGGCCAGTAGTAAAAAAAAAAAAAAAAAAAATAGGACAGCCCTTTGTGTGTGTCTGGGGCTCAAAGCATCCGGCAGGTGTGTGTGTGTATATACGTGTGTGTGTGTGTAAGGGAGACACCTATACACTGTGACCCAGCTATGAAGGACAGAAGATGAGGGGAAGAGAAATACTAAAGCATTTTCTTTGTAGTTGATCAAACACTGTCTGGTTGCTGAACCAGAAAAATAAAGCATAGACTATTCTATCACATGCTAAGCTTACCTGGAAAGATCCAGAAGCCTATAGCTACCCCACACTCCTCGTCCCAACAACATGACAACAAGCAAGCACAGGAGTGCACACGTAGATACCTGCCGGCACGTGTGCTTACCACACACACACTTTACCTTCAATCAGGGAAATGTATGTTTCCATTGACACGGCAAGAACATGGCTTCAAGAGTTTACATCTGCTTCATTCTGATCCCTTACAGTCTAAGATCCAAGCACTGTAATGCCATAAAGAGAAATCACAAGAATGACTTATTATAACCGAGGCAGGACAGTGAACCAGCTTGACTCTGACCCAGAAGGACTATATCACTTCACGTGAGATCAGCCTGATAGCCCTCTTTGAGAAGGAGATTTCAAGGAACATTTTCTGAGCATCCATTTTCTCGTTTTAAAAATAGAAATAAAAATATCTCTCTGATAGATGTGGTAATAAAGATGCAATGAGACAGTGCCCCAAAGCAGTGGTGCCCACTTAGCAGTAAGGTTCAGGGCTCTTTGCTTGTCCCTGTCTTCCTGTCCTGCTGTCCCAGGGGGCACGTACTGGTGCTGGCCGGCCTCTTTCCCAAGCTCTGGTCTCTCACTTCAGCTACAAGAACTCTGCTGCTCAGATGCCTTGTGGATGCTGAAATGCCTACATCTTCCCACAGTGAAGCAAATCATCTCCTTCCCCCATAAAACCTGCCACTTTACTGCTGGCCTCTCCTACTGGGGCACATGGCACCTGCGTGCTCCCATCTACCTGGCCAGAGCCTCAAGGCTATCTTTGACTTCTCCCAGCCCCTCTCTCTAGAAACCCCACCCATGAGCAGCACACTCTGTCAGTTCTACTTCTGTGACTTCTCCACGGCCAACTTGCTCCCCTCTTCCCACTGCTCCTGCCTCAGGCCAGGCTTCAGCACATCTCACGTGAACTGTTTCAAGAACTTCCTAAACTATGTTCTTTTATCCATCTCTACCGCCTCATCTCCCCTTGACACTGCTGCCAACCCTCTTCTGAAAGCAAACTGACATCGAATTACTGCTTTTCTCAGGAATACTTGCTCGACCTGATTGCCCAAAGAATTATACTCAAGCTCCTTAGCTTGATGCTTATTCTAAAACCTCCAGTAGCTGACAAAGGCAAAGAAGGAATTTGCCCATCAGATTTATAGAAGTGAAACTTTTTTCACTGCCCTGACAGTCATCGTCAGTGGCACTAGTGAGCAACTACAAGTGGATCATTGCAAACAAATTCAAAATACAGAACTGCAAGAGAGAGCCAGGAGAGAGGCAGAATGGGGCAGAGAGGTTGGGGTGGGTATTTGCATTCTGGCTCTGCCCTTAGTAGATGGAGTGACCTTGGACAATTGCTTTACCTTCTCTCAATCCCAATTTCTTTTTTTAAAATTTTTATTGAAATAGTTTGTTTACAGTGTTGTGTTAGTTTCAGGTGTACAGCAAAGTGATTCAGTTATACATATATATAAATATATATTCTTTTTTACATTCTTTTCCATTATAGGTTATTACAAGTTATTGAGGATTGTTCTCTGTGCTATACAGTAGGTCCTTGCTGGTTGTCTTGTTTATATATAGTGATCTGTATATTTTAATTGCAAATTCCTAATTTATTCCTCTGCTGGCTCCCCTTTGGTAACCACAAATTTGCTTTCTATGTCTGTGAGTCTATTTCTGTTTTGTAAATAAGTTCATTTGTATCATTTTTTTAGATTCCACATATATGTGATAATCATAGGATATTTGTCTTTCTCTGTCTGGCTTCCTTCACTGAGTCTGATCATCTCTAGGTCCATCCATGTTACTGCAAATGGCATTATTTCATTCTTTTTTATGGCTGAGTAATATTCCATTGTGTGTGTGTGTGTGTGTGTGTGTGTGTGTGTGTGTGTGTGTGTGTGTATACCACATCTTCTTTATCCATTCATCTGTCAATGGACACTTAGGTTTTACTTCCATGTCTTGGCTATTGTAAATAGTGCTGCTGTGAACGTAGGGGTGCATGTGTCTTTTCCAATTATGTTTTTCTCTGGATATGTGCCCAGGAGTGGGATTGCAGGATCATATGGTAGCTCAATTTTTAGTTTTTTAAGGAACCTCCATACTGTTCTCCATAGCGGCTGTTACCAATTTACATTCCCACCAACAGTGTGGGAAGGTTCCTTTTTCTCCACATCCTCTCCAGCATTTATTATTTGTAGAGTTTTTCATGATAGCCATTCTGATCAGTGTGAGGTGATACCTCATTGTAGTTTTGATTTGCATTTCTCTAATAATTAACAATGTTGAGCATCTTTTAATCCCAGTGTCTTTCAAATGAGATTGAAAATAACAATACCTACTTCATGGAATTTACTGATAATTAAATACATTGATACAAGTGAATGTTCTTTGTGGATTATAAAACTCAAAAATTGTTCAGTATGATTAAAGCTATCTGTATGTATGAAAGGTTGAGATTAATAGCATGCCAAATTCCTCGGAAAGCACTTTGGAAATGGAGAGACGGGGTATAGCATAGATTGGCCAATCCATTCTTAGGAGAGCTGAGGATAAATACAAATTCTTGAGCCCTAAGCTAGAAGAACAATTCTGAAGAAAGCAAATGAGACTGTGAAAACTGCAGACCTCAGAGAAGAGGAGAAGACAGCAGCAGAGATTATTACTGAGGTCAGGGGTATTCCAGATGGTCATGAGAAAGTGATCATTCAGGAAGACATGTCTCAAAACTTCAAGCTACACACATGTAACAGAAGGAAAACTTGCTGGCCATGGTGTTAGGACGTGAACTGGTGACCCAGAGGGCAAAGGCTATGGACTCCAAACACAAAGCCCTGCGCCAACCCAACTCCTGTTGCTATTTTTGGAGCTCAGTGTGGGTGAGGGGCGGGAGAAGTAGGGAGAGTTTTTCCACTAGGAGTCAGAAACCGAAATAGGAAAGATCAACAGAAGCATTTATAAACAATGAATGCCATTAATTTTTTTAAGCTAGGAAGGAGTTGGAAAAGATGTAATGTGGCAGGGAGTGGGGAATATAGTCAGGGAAAGATGGCCCAGGGGTCTTCAAACCATCTTGTTCAATTGAACTCATAGTAGGGGACAGATAGCATGGGTTATTTTTCATCAAGTTCTCATGAGTAGAGTTCAACTGTGATGGGGAAAATGTTCCCGTTTTTTCCCCTTTATCAGAAAACTTTCTAACTATTGAGTGATTTCCGAAGTTTGGGGGCAGTTTAAGCTGTATTGCTCGAATTCTGAAGCTCACACTCTTTCTAGTACACCACACTATGAGGACAGGTCCAGATAGTTATCAGCATCTGCTTTGAGGAGGGTTTGAGGAATCAGTAGCAGAGATGGAAGGAGTGATTCCCAGAGTCGGCTTTCAGCCCCTTCCTAGGTCAGGCAGTCATCAGATGGAACAGTATTCTGGCCTGGATTGTAGGGTCAACCGGGAGCTTGGAGAGTTCTGGGTCCCAACAAACCAGGATGCAGTCACATTGGAACTTTGGCATGAAAAGCAAGACTGACCAGCTGGGAGCCCAGGCAGTAAAGATCTGCAGGCGACTAGAACCCCGTAGTCACGCACGCCTCCAGGAGCCAGGGGCCACAAGAAGGAACCTCACTCCTTCCACAGCATGAGTGGGGCAGAACCCCAGCATTCTCTCAGCCTGGGCGCTTCTCTGGCCCAGGTCTGAGTAGGCTGATCATTCCTCACGGACAGGAATGTTCTTTGTTCCAAGCCCTTTCCTGGCCACAGGAGTTCTAGAGGTGAATAAGCCATCACTCCAAGTCAAGGGCCTTTTGTGAAAGGGACCTGGAAACAGAGGAGAGTGTCAGTCCTGAGGTGATGGAAGCGGGGAGAGTGTGTGTGCAGGAGGCTTTGGAAAATCCTTAAAAGGGCTTCAAGAAAATGGGAAGCTGTTTAGCAACTGAGCAAGAAAGGCAGAGGAGGCAATGTGAGCAACGCTCAAGCGGCATGAGCCGGCCACCCTTGCCAGGAGCCACAAATGATCTGGTAAAACCAAGGAGTAGCTCAAGGTGGAGCATATTGAAAATGAAGCAAGGAGAGTCAGCAGAGGTCCCATCGGGGAGGGAATCCTACGGAATTCTGTTTCATTCCTTGCGTTAGTGTTTATTCAAAGGCAAATGGCCCATGAATAATGCTAGCTGCATTATAATGCCGGTTTTTATCACCCAGCGGAGGTTTTGTTAAGGCCTTTAGTTTAAAAATACTAACTCTGTCATCTTTACTACTGTTTGCATAGTCCCTAGCCCTTAAATGCCTCTGGTCTGCCCAGGCACTGAAAACACACCCTCCACTTTTGCTCTCATCTGTGGCTCTGAGGCCCTTCTGTGAGCCTGGCTTCTGGCCCTCCGAGGCTTTGCAGACTCTTGATGCAAGCGATCTCCTGATCCCTTGCAGTCTCCTCTCCCAGCCATGGCCTGTACTGCCAGAGGCTGAGGGGAATCCAGTAGCTAAACCGATAAGAACAGGGGCCTAGAACATCTTTGAACTATCTCATCTATATTTACCTTTGAATCATTTATATATATTTTATGTAATCCAAGAAATATTTATGAATCTATTTCTAGATATTCATATTTATAACGTATATATTATTTATTTCTAGATTTTTTAAAGTTTTTTTTCCCATATCATAGTAAGGTACCTTTCTTGTCTAATTTACATTAATTTTATCAAATAAATTGTAGGAGTGATGCCATGGTTGTACAATCTGGAAGCAAACTAATTATCAGTAACAATGTTAACTATTGTTCACCGCTGATTAAGTACCGTACTGATTACATTTCTTTTCTTACACATTTCTTTTTCTTATTTTTACCCATTCTCCATATTGTTCCTCTAGGTAAGTGATCTCAAGGGCAACAATTGTTTTATCTTTAACTCTGATACTATATGAAATTCAACCAAGAGGTAAGCAATGCCTCGATGGCAAAATCTTATCAAAATTAGTCTGGCCAATTGTTTTATAGATATCTGTAATCGATATCATTTCTTTTAAAAAGCCTGTCATCCAATGTAGTTGATTCAGCCATTTGCATTGAGAAAACCCCTTCAATATTTTCTCCTAACATCTATATATAAACTTCTTCATTCACTGGAGCTTCAACACTTGGTTTTCTATGGACAGCTCACTTATCCATAGTGGCAAATGATACCAGGCTCATAAAATGTCTCAGTGCCCAGCAGTTAATCAGTGTTGTATTGGTTTGCATTGATCCATTCCAAAATCCATCTCAATATCATAAGTCACATTCTTAACAATTTTCAACTGTAACTCATAGAACTATCTTCGATTTTCCTAGAAGTTCATATCCCAGGGAAGAACTGATGGTTTCTGTGAAGATCTGGCCCCATGTCTTCACTATATCTCCATATTCCAAGGACCACAGCATTCCAAGGGGCTGACTTGACCTGGTTTCCTGCAAGTTCAACTTTGCTTTTTGTCACAGTAGTACATGAGACTAGTTTAAAGGTGGTACTGATGGTACTGAAAATACTACAATGGAAACTGTCTCATCCTATAACCCAGACTCGCTTCTGAAAGGCAACCACTTTCATCCTTTTTAATTGTTGCTTCTGGCATTCATTTCAGTATTTCTAAATCCTGTGCTTCTACTACTATTTATTGATGAATCAAACATGTCTTGGCTTCCTGCTATAGAGGATGAGGATTCAGCTCTAACCCCTCCAGCAACCCCTGCTTGTTCACTTCTTCCTCACTCTCACTTTCCCACAAGAGTCACATCACAGTCTGCTGCTCCCTTGCTCTCTCATCTTCCCAAGTAGTTTTATCACAATTTTGTGTTAACTAGTCACTTTATACACTATTATGACCATTGCTCACTTCTGATTCTAGTATTGTACCATGATTACGTTTCTTTCCTTACACAGGTTTTATGTTGCTTCATACTGGAAATTGCCTTTTTCATTGCCTTGACTCTTCATGCACCTATAATTGTTTTTTTTTATATACTCTCATATATCTGTCTAATGCCATATCTATTATGATATCCAAATCTAAAAAAGCTCTATAAATGTTTAAGTTCCATTTTTTCCCAAGTCTACTGCCTCACTTCATCTGTGGCTCCTGTCTAGGGCTATTACTGTGTTGTCATATGGGCATATCATTTACCTGTCCTCTATGTTGTTCTTGTGTTGCACACTGAGTCTGATATTTTCCTCTTCCTTGATTTATTTCTTCATCTTTCTAAGGCACATTCTTCAGTAGTTTTCTAAGAAAGCGTGTATGGAAAGTTAAATATTTTTAACTCCTGAGGATCTGAATATGTGTTTATTCTGCCTTCATACTTGTTAGTAATTTGGCTGGGTATAAAATTCTAGGTTGGAAATTTTCTTCTTGCAGAATTTTGAAATTCCACAGTTTTTGAAGCTCCATGACTTTCTAGTTTCCAAGCTGCTATTGGGAAATCCAATCTTCCTCTCTTCTGCTAAATTGCTTACCACACCTTCAGTTGCTATCTTCCAAATGTATGTTGAACTTTCTTCTACTCTTGCCACTCCTCCCAGTAACTCTGTTATTTGGGCGTTTATACCATTTTTTTATTCTTGCTAATTTTAGTGGGGTTTTGGTATGAATAAGTGGGAAACTCCTGTTGCCAGTCCACCATATTTACTCAAAATCCAGTAATATCTTTATTTTTCCAAGTGTGTAAACCCATGCCATCCCCTTTGCATATATTATGATGCTATTACTATTAGCATCCCTGAGAGTAGTTAGTACTATTCCCATTTGATGATGAGACAGCTGAAGCTCCAAGAATGTTAGTAGTTTTCTTAAGTTTAAAGAGCCCACATGAGACAGATTCAAATTTAAAATCATGTTTTTCCCACCCTACTGAGGCATAACGGTCACATTCAGTGATGCCTTTGTGATGCAGATCAGTGGTGATAAAACAACTTAGATTATAGCTTCTCCATATCTTGCTACAGTAAACTAATGCCACTGCTGGGATGTAAATTATTCCTTTGAACTAGTCTCTGAGCCACAGAATACAAGCTTGCCTCTTCAATCACTTTTGTTATTCCATGGTAGAAATTGGAACACCTAAAACCAAATAATTGCCGGTGGTCTGACTCATACAGTGGAGTGTTTTAGAACAAGCAAGGAAAAGTGAAATTATGGTGTTCAGGTCTGAAGGAAAATATACCTTAATATATAATGGCTCTATTTCAGAGTCCAGCACACAATGAAATAACTTTCCTCTTTGAAGCTTTTACTTACATTCTCACATAAAGCACAAATAGCATTCTCTATTTGAAAACAAAAATTAAGTTACTGCCTTCAAAGTCCAGTCTTTTGAAGACATTGCAATCTTTCAGCTAAGTGGTTATTCTCAAAATGAAAAAGAGATTTTCCAACTAGTATTTATGAACAAGCACACATACCCAGTAATTTATGGTGTGTTTATATGTCACTTCGACTTTCTGTGTTTATAACAGCAGACACACTTTGTGTTAAATGTTGCCTTCGTGAAGGGAGTTTTCAGGTAATACCTCCTGAAGGGTTTCTAGGGCTTTGTCCAGTCAAGAGTTTTCCTGTTGCTTTTCTCAGCTGACTGTCAGGTTCTCATAGTCCCTATTTTATCATCTCATTATCCTCAACTGCATCCTCATGTAGGTTAAACAAGCCAAATAAAAGGAGGAAATGTTTGGGTCAAGCAGGGAAAGAGTGAAACTAAGCAGGACCTCCTCTGACCTGAGGCAAGTCATTCTACTGCTTGGACCCTCAGGCTTCTCGTCTGTGAAATAAAATCATACACATACACCATTGTAAAGCAATTATACTCCAATAAAGATGTTAAAAAAATAATATAAAATAAAATCATACACATAGATGATCTCCAAGTCCTCTTTCAGCTCTTGAATGCCATTCCTACACCATCGATGAAATCAACTTAAATTAATTATCTAAATCAGTCACCACTGATTTCATTGTGTGTGTGACTGACTACAAAAGAATTCGTTCATTAATTTCTTTAATACATATTTATTGGGCATCATACCCAGAGCTGGGTATACAATAGCAAATGGACAGACTCAGTCCTTAGCCTCATTGAGTTCATAGTCCAGAGGAAAAGACAAAAACGACTCTCAAATAAATAAAAACTGTGATAAATCCTGTGAAAGATAATAACAGAGCGCTGTGAAAAGACTAACAGGAAAAAGAGATAATTTAGAGTGGAGGAGGGGGAATGTTCCCAAGAAGGCCTCATTGAAGAAGTGACAAGCGGCCCTAAGGATGAGGACAGTGAAACAAGTGAGGAGCTACAGACAAGCATTGCAGGCACACAGGGCAGCATGTGTAAAGACCCTGAGGGATTCAAGAGCTCATGCATTTAAGGAACTTGAAGAAGGTCATGTGGCTAGACCCTGGTGAGCAAGAGGGGTCGGCCTGAGACAAAGTTAGAAATGGGCTCCCACCAAATCATACAAAGTCTCGCCACCATGGTGAGCATTTTGTATAACATCAGAAAAGCAGGGAGAACCTACCGAGAGACCATTAAGTAGGAGGTTCTACACACAGTGGAGGAAGGCAAAAATGGATAAGGCAATTCAGTCAGGAATTGGTCTGGACAAGGCGTGGTGATGGTTTGGAGGAGGCAGTGGTGGAGAAGAGGGTGGATTTTATGTGTGTTGGGCTGTCCTCGCTTTGTGTCTGTGGTCAGCTATGATATACCGGGAGACCTGTGACCTCATGTGTCAGGGCCTATGGACATATTAATTCCTACTGAGGGAGGCTCGTTGCCTTTCCAGCTGGTCTTCTTGGGCAGCATTCCACGTGATCCATGGAAAGTATTCACACATCCTTTTGCTGACAAGCTTTTAAGGTGCGGGCCTTGCCTATATGGCTGTTTCTCCTTGGTAGGCTGGCAGGACCACTGGTCACCCATATCCCTCACCTACACGCTCCCATGGGTGTGGCCACAGCCTTGTGTCCAAATCTCCTCAAAATCCCTCTCAGTAGGAGGAGACTGAGAAGAGAAGAAAGCACCTCCTTCTTCTCATTATGTAGAGAAGCATAGTTTTAGGGATAAAACTAATAGTGCCTCAACAACTCTACAAAGAAATTCTCCCTCCAGTCTCCCACCTCCCTTCTGCTTTTCCAATAGGCTTGATTTGCTTGGTCACCTAAGCGCTGTGAAATCCATTTTGGCGCCTCATTTTTAAGACCTCCTTGGAAGCCTACTACCTCCTTTTCATAAGTCAGAGTAGATGGCACCTCTTGTCCTGTATCCTCTGTCCTGGAGTCAGTGGAGACAGAAGACATCCCATTTTAACATCCTCTCTTCGCCTCCATCCAGCCACTTTCTAAAACAACAAATGAGGTGCCCAGCACCACTCCCGTCTTCCTGAAGCTCCCACATCCCGCCCTCTGGTCTGTCCTCCCGATGCCTCTCCAGTGCTGCTGCCTTGGGCCTTGGTACAGGCCAAGATTTTGGACACAGTGGCCAGGATGACTCTCTGCCTCTCCTCCCTCCTCTGCTTTCTTTCTTCTCACCCGTTATGGCACCCTGTCCCAGGACACTAAGTGACTCACTGCAGGGGTAGTTTCACTACCCCCCACCTCCTCTTCCTTTTCCCCCAGGCAGGGGCTGGTGTCTGATCGAGCCCTCTATCCCCCACTTTAGACCATCATCAGCCCCACTTTCACACAGACCACGCTGTTGCCCCTTTATTGGTCATTTTCCAGAGAGTTTGCCCAATAGTTCAGACTGTGTGATGGGAATTCAGGTAAAAATGGGTAGAATTTCAGGACTTGGACGACTCAGCAAGATACACAGAAGAGCAGAAATGTGATCCATATGAAGAGCAAAGAAAGTGGGATTTGCGAGCTTGAATTGAGTGAGCAATGAAAGCAGAGGAGGTTGAGATTGTCTGGAGGAATAAACAGGAAAGGGGCAGAAGGAAACCAGAGCTGATACTTTGGGTAGAAAATATGGAAGAAGGTAAAAGAATCTTCTGTAATATTTTGTCCATTTTTAAATGTTCATATAAACATCACAGGAAAGAGGAATTAGCTGGGTTATGGGAATGGCCACTTTTTCAGTGATTTCATACAAGTTGCCAGGGAAGAGTAGGTTGTATCCTAACCAAAGCTCACCATGTATCTGACAGGAACAAATGCTAAGCATGGACTGCGCTGCAAGGCCTGTAAGATGAGTGTCCACCACAAGTGCATGGACGGCCTGGCACCCCAGCGGTGCATGGGCAAGCTGGTAAGGGCTGGTGCCCGGAGTGTGCCCCGGAACCGCTGCTCAGGGCCCCTGCCTGCCCGATGAGATCACTCCATTCAAAATATTTCACGGCAGCACCCTGAGAACTGGACACCGGGAAGGTACCCCCCACGTCTCTGGCTGGACAACTTGGCTTCCTAGTTGGCATAAAGATTGAGCAAGGAGGAGCTTTGTCAACTTAGGAGATGCATGTTGCACGTGTGGAAAGGGCTCAGTGTCCTTCATAGAGTGGACAACTTGTCCTGGGTCGGCACTTTCCCGGTTTTAGCATTGGGACTGTCCAGGTTTTGCAAGTAAAAAGCGGGCATCCCAGGAGCCCCCTCAGCCCCAGCTTAATTGTCTGACAGCTCAGTGCGTATCAAGAATGGTATAGAGATGAACCGCCCCACAGAAGTGGAGAGAGTAGTAAACATCTTTACCACTGTAACAGATCATGGTGGCCAAACCAAGGGCTGGGGGCTCAGCCTGGCCCATTCTGGGCTGATTGTCGCATCTCAGGGATGGACTTCAATACTGGTGCCACACAATGATAAAAAAGCCACCCAGAACACTTTTGAGAATAGTTGAAACTAAGATGGCCAAAGAATTATAGAAGGGACCAAGAATGTCTACCCTAGACATACTTAGGGCATGACAGCTGTCTTCAGAAAAATTTAAGATCTGTCACACAGAATTCTGTCATCCTCTGTGGCTTCAGGGAAAAGGCCTAGGATCAGTAGGTTCCAAGTCTTAACCATCAGAGATCACGTCACCAAAGACCTGCCTCCAGGATTAGTGAGAGTTCCTGCTATCCACATCCCCAGCAGTGTTCACAGGAGGATACCACTTGCTAGGAACATTGGAAGGGATTCTGGAATTCTAGTAGGGGTGGGACCCTTAAGTTCCCTTCTAACACTGGGGTACAGTAAGTCAGGATTCTTAGAGAGTTCATCTCCGTACTCTGATTGGCAGTGTCCTCTTCTCCAAAACCCCTGCCTCACGTGCTCCCCTCCTCCTCCTCCCATGGTGATTCCCACAAGCCAAGGCAGAAACCATGGATGAGAAGTCAGAAAAACAGAACGGAATCTAGAACACAAAGCTCTGCATAGAGCTCATCAGACATACAAGGGACTTCAGGTCTACCTGTGAGGTCTGCTTGCCCATGCCGAGGCCTTTTAATGATGTTAATAAACCACGTGGTGAAATAACACACAATGGTCCATTTGTATCCTGGGAAATAATGAGGAGCCCAACATAAAGGAGGCTGCAATGTGCACCTGCAGAGGAGAAGCAGGATGGGGGAGGGCAGGGCTGGGGGCTTGCTTTCTGGAGGGAGTGGAGCTTGCTTATTGACACCTGTACCTCCCAACCCGACCCCAGGGATAAATTATAGGACATGTCAGCGTCTTAAAGGGAGACAGGGAGGCACCCCTAGAGGAACCAACTGGTTTCATTTTTAGAGTTCTCGTGGGGTTTTCTCCATCTCATCAGTAACATTGAGCCCTTCTCTTTCTCATTCTGTCTCCAGCCAAAGGGGTTTCGGCGTTACTACAGCTCCCCCTTGCTCATTCATGAACAGTTTGGATGCATTAAAGAAGTTATGCCCATTGGTGAGTTGGGACCCGGTGGGCTGAGCTGGGTTTGGAGCAGTGACGTCAGAGCTGATGGCTGCTCTTCTCCCAGGTCCCGGTGCTGCCGTACCAGTGGGGGGCCAGGGGGTGGCATTCGTTTGGTGGCTAATTGGGTTATGGTTGTTTGTTTTGCTGGAGGGGAAACTTAAGGTGAACCAAATTCTCCAGAAATTTTTGTCCTCTCCCTGATGAAGCTTCAAAGAACCCAGGTCCCAAAGGCCATCAGCAGCATGGCAGAGTGGAAGGAGCATGGAGCCTGGCATCCCATAGACCTGGGTCAAAGCCCAGCTCCTCCATTGGCCAACTGTGTGTCTGAACAAGCTACTCAACCTGCTGGACCCTATACAATGAAAACAGCAATGGCTGCTTTGCATAATTTTTTGTAGAAAATAGGTATACATTATAAACCAATGCTTGGAAGGAGCTTACTGAATATTGTTTATTCTTTCATGAGGAAAAAATGTCTAATATTTTTAGGTATTTCTGGCTTGAATATATTCCTCAACAATATCTTTCAGTTCCATTGCTTCTCCCTTTCTGAAAATCTCTACATTTATGTTTGCCTTTTGGTGGGGGCAGGGGGAGGAACTTTTAAACTAGAAATTTACAAACTAGAAAGCTTTTAATTAGAAACTCCAGGAAGCCTGGTAATGTCCAAGTCTTTCAAAACGGTTGCCTCCTACTGCAAACTTTGTGTCACGAGACTTCGTACCTTGGTGAGCAGGGCCTTTCACTAGAGGAAATAAAGCTGGTCTCTGGGAAGAACCTGGGCACTGGAGTCCTGCGGGTGGATAACAAAGAGGAAAGCCAGTCAATCAGCAAAGGTTTGGGAGCACAGAGGGCTGAGTGCAGTGGAGGGACCTGGGAAATGGGCACAGGTCGTGGGGCAGCTTGTGAGGAAGCTTGACCACAAAAGCCCCATTTTCCCAGGGGTAAGAGGGTCTCTTGTGCAGGACCTACTCTTCGATGCCGTTAACCCAGGAGGTATGATAGGTGGTTGTCTATCCCGACCGTGATATGAGGAAACCCGTCTCTCAGGTGAGCTTTCTCTTCTGCTGCAGCCTGCGGCAATAAGGTGGACCCTGTCTATGAGACCCTCCGCTTCGGCACCTCCCTGGCCCAGAGAACCAAGAAGGGCAGCTCTGGCAGCGGCTCCAATTCGCCTCACGGAACCTCGGTAATTGTCCTCTTCCTCCCTCGGGCACCGTGCAGTGTGGGTCCCACCTAAATGCATCAGGCGGGGGGAGTCTCTTGGGGGTCAGGCAGCCTTTAAAGGGAGCTCCAAGTGCCTTTGGGCCACTAAAGGTTAACCTTCTGGGGCCAACCCCCAGAGATCCTTTTACTTTCCTCCTAAAGACCACGCTCCTGGCCTCAGGCTCGTTGACTCTCTCTCCCTCCCCCTCCCACCACTACTAGCTTATCCGCCCGACACATAGAAAGGTTCGACCCAAACAAGGGGCAGAAGCAGAGAAGTCCCAGCTGTGTCCAGTTCTCCTTCCAGCTACATCCCAGTTCAAGAATACAGCCATTTCTCACATTTTCTCAGTCCTGTCTCTCTAAGGCAAGGTGCACCCTTGGATTTCTTTCACACAAACACTGCCCTCCCCGGGGAGAGGGCGGGGAATGGAGGGGGGGGCTTCCCTCCATGGGACACACACCCTCCCAAGCACCTCTCTCCTATGTTTTACCTGATCTAAAATGAGTGTTGTGTGCATCTCTGTGGCCTGGTGTCATCATCCTCTCTCTGGCTGTCCCAACCAGAATTTCTATGAATGCCCCAAGATGCCACACAACTCTGTAGCAGAGAGAAGGCTCCCCAGAGATGGGCCTGACCTGCCCGCCTGAGCAGCGATGTCTGCTGCTGCGGTTCTGAGCTCTCGCTCGTCACAGCAGGGAGACATCCTGAGAAACACTCCGCGGGAGACAGTGAACGTTTTCGCCTCCACATTTGTGACTGATGCTACGAGCAGAAAGACCGTCACAGGCATAACTGAGGGATGTCCAGGCTGCTTTCGTGTCTAAAACAGCTTTATCTCTAGCAATGTCTCGACCCTACAGACTGGTTTTAGGGGCAAAAAGCATAGTTTGTTCAATGTCAGTAACGTGTTCGTTCATCATATTCCACTTATACTTCCTGGCACTGGTTCCATCAGTAAATATTTCTCGGAATTTTGCTCTGTGAAGGCTTTGTTCTGAGAGCTGCAGGGAGACAAAGACAAATCAAATTGTACTTAAATATCTGTCACTTCACTGTTTCCCCAGAGTCCAACTTGCCTCAGTGGAAGCAAACAGAAACAATTGATTGCTACTTTAACATGACTTTGCTTCCTTCCTGCAGGGTAGGTAGTAATGAACTTCAGCCTCTTGCCATCCTAGCAGTATTGTTATATCCTAAAGCGAACATATCCCCACATAGCAAAGGTTTATTTTCTTCCAGGGCTGTAGAGGCATTTGCTTTACATTGTTGGGAAGTTGCCGCCTGGCTGTTTCTAAATCGTTAGGTCTCCTCTCAAGTGCTTTCAAATGTTCTAGAATAGAGAAGGCTTGACGGCTTTGGGAAGATCAGCAGAAACCAAATTTGAAAACTTCCTAGGAGTTGATTAGCTAGTTTAGGAATAATCTTCAGTTTTGTAAGATTAAATTAACATAATAATAGCACCTTCTATTCAGAAATAGTGAGCTTCAGAGGAACAGGGTACAAGTGACTTAGAGACCCTGTGACATTTTTTTTTTCTTCTTTCTGATGTGTCATGAAAGGAAGAATGGCTGAAATAAATCTTAAAGCTAAATTGTAAGAAGAAATCAGTCTCAGGAAGGTGGTACTAAAGTACTCTAGAGCTGATGAGGAGAGTTAGGAAGGCAAACTTGTTCCTCTCTAGTAAGATATAAATAAATTGTTTTACAAATATGACTCTCCTCTAAGGCCCCCTAAATTCCTCTTTTAAAGAGACGAGAGATGCACAGATAGAAGTAGGGCATCTGACCCTTTGAAAGAGGCGATCTGTGGTGTAAATGTTTAATGACCAACGAGGGCTGGACCCCGATTTGTAGCATTTGACAATTTCCATGGTGTAAATACTCCCACTGTGGCCAATTTCAAGCTTACCAGTGTGATGACCCTAAAGGCTCTCACCAGCTCATGTGAGCTAGTCCAGCTATACTGCTGGGTGAAGCACAGTGCTAAAGAGATGAACCTAGAGAATGTTATACTCAGTGAAATAAGTCAGACAGAGAAAGACAAGTACTGTCTGATATCACTTATACGTGGAATCTAAAAAATAATACAAATGACAGATATGCAAAACAGAAACAGACTCACAGATATAGAAAATAAATTTATGGTTCCAAAAGGGGAAAGGGAAGGGGAGAGGGACAAATTAGGCATATGGGATCAACAGATACAAACTACTATACATAAAATAGATAAGCTGTAAGGATTTACTGTATAGCACAGGGAATTATAGCCATTATCTTGAAATAACTTTAATGGAGTACAATCTGCAAAGTACTGAATTCTTATGCTGTACACCTGAAACTAACATAATATTGTAAATCAACTATACTTTAAAAGAAAAAAAGAGCATGGGCTCTGGAGACAGCACCAGGGGTTCAAACTCCAGCTCCACCACTTACGAGCTCTGAGACCTCAAGTTGAGTTCTTGATTGTCTCTGGGCTTCAGATTCCTATCTGAAAAATAGGCCTATCAGAGGATTATTGTGAAGCATAAATGAGATGATTCATATAAAGTATGTAAAAACAGCACGTGATAGATGATTGGTAACAATTAGCTATTTAGAGTGCTGCTTTATTACTGTTGTTATTTCTGTAACCTAAATTATAACTATGACTTCTCTTATACACAAGAAAGGGCAGAATTTGTTATTACAAAAACAATTACTTTTCACAGCAATGGAAACAGCATTTAACTCATACCTAAGTAATGCATCCCTCAGTAGTGCATCTTGTTCTCTATAATTGATATTTAACACTCACCTAGAAAGAGCTGTAGTTCTACTGACCATTTTAAGTGACAGGGTGTGGGCAGGAATTCTGATTTCTCTCTGTCGTCTCTTCCTGGGAAATAGCCTAACTGTGGCCTGTGCATATAGGCACTCATTCACCTGTCATGTGCCAACCCCTGAGCCTGCTCTGGACACTGGGAGGGAGGGACAGTGCCTGTAAGACAACACACAGCCTCTCTGAAGTTAACCAAACAGACAGAAGAGCAATGATGCGATTCTTAAGACAGTGTCATGTAAATTCCACCTTAGCTCTTCTACTGGTATCACAGTCTCTGCTCAGTCGGCCCCTGAAATGACATTGCTCATTCCACGCTGTTCCCTCTTTTCAAGATTTCAGATCTTGTGGAGGTTCCTGAAGAGGCTGACGGGCCAGCAGGCGTGTATGGCCTACGGAAACGCAGCAACAGCGGTAAGTGGGGTGTGTGGGGATCTAGCACCGCCCAGCACAAACAGGAATCACATCCGTCATCCAGGTCAGCAGGCAGGCACACCTGACTTCCAGGCTCCTCTCTCTGCCAGCTCTGGAATTCAATCTGGGCAAGTGTTTGATATTCTGGAGGGAAACCGGACATAATCACTGGTGGATTTCAGTGATTTGACTCTAACATTCCCTAAGTTCTGTCTTCTGAGTTCTCATGCCCTAAGGACATAGCGGTCCTTCCAGGCCTTTCTGTTAACACGTCACTTCCCCCACTGACCTACACTGGATAACAAAGCATCCCAGAGAGAGCCACTCCATCCTACACCGGAAGTACTCCAGGTGAGGGGTGGTGCCGGGGAGTGTGGGCCTCACCTTGGCTCCTCCCCAGCAGAGATAACTGAGACTGAAAAACTGATCTGCACAATCTAGCCAGACATTCTTTATTAATATCGTTTAGTTTTCTAATAGCATAAGCCCTTCTTATAATAATTTCTAGAATACTTATTAGATGCTGACTACATGCTATTGCTTGCTAACATTGAGAAAGAACCTCTTCTTAAACCAGAACTTAAAGAAACATAACCAGCACCTTATGCCTGAATCTTGATGAGCCTCTTGATGTCAACAACTACTTAATTTCCACTCATTTATCCAAAAACTAATTATGAAGTATTTACTACCAGCAGCAAAACTACATAGGTCACAAAGCTGTCCTCGGGTCACTCATAACCCAGCACGGTTGCAGGTCCTGACCTGCGTTGTTACCTTGGGCTGAATGCATTCTCCTGGCAGAAGTTATCCCTCGAAGCTCTAATACCCGCAGGTGAAGCACCAGGGATGCACCACCTTGGACAGATTTTCCACTTGACTGAGTGTCCCTGCCATTTCCAGACTGGAAGCAGGACTTCTGCATCAAATACCCCATAGCTTCTTTGTCAGCTGCTGTCTTACAAGGTATCACTTCACTTCCTTAGCTCTAGGAATCCATTCATTCTCTTCTCTAGTTAAGATGGGGCCTCTGCGATTCCCTCAGGCAGCGCCCCATGACCCTCCTTTCTAATAAGCGTCAGCGTCCATTAGGGCCCCTTTTGCCAAGCCCACCCAGCTGCTAAAGCACACTGCTAGGGTAAGAAGTCTTTGGCATCAAATGGGGAGAACAATACTTTCAGATCAGTGCAGACATCCGTCAAGCACTTAGCAGTGCCATTAGAAAGACAAATCAGAGAGTGCCAGCTGCCAGAGGACCTCGTGGCAGAGCAGTAACCCTGCAGGACCTCCCAGCCCACTTCTGTCCAGCATTGCAGATCCAGCAACTGAATTTGGTGAGCAACCCTGGAGTTTGTCAGTATCTTAGGGCCAAACTCACCAGAGGCTGGAATGTAAGCCAGAGCTGCATTTCAGTGCTGCAAGTCTGTCAGCTCTTCTGTCCCCTGAGTCTGAGTTCTGCCTGCCTTCTTCCCCTGACACTTCTCACCAAATCGCAGGGGGCATCCTCATCATTAATTGCACTGGACATATTTGGTCCTTGGCCCCTCCTTGCTGTGGAGGTAGATGCTGGACTTCACTTAGTGATCATGTGGTCTTCAAGAGACCTAGCCTCTCTCTGCTTCAGTCACCTCACCTCTAAAATGAGCATAATAATAACACAAATCCATAGGGTGTTGTGATCTTTAAATGAGATAACAAAGGTAAATGCTATCTATACACTGATGACTCTGAAACTTCATTCCTAGCATTAGGCCTCTTTGCTGCCTCTGGATGCCTGTAGCCTACTGGAAATGGCCATCTGAATGGAGAGCAGGCATCTTCAAGTTAACACACCCAAATGGACTCTTGATTCCCTCACTCACCCCCCACCCCCGCCTACCAAAACCAGCTCTTCCTCAGTTGCTCCTGCTTAGTTGTAGGAACGCCATTTTCCTAGATGATCAGGCCAAGACTTGTGGCATCAGCCTTGACACCCTTCTTCTCACACCTCTTATCCAATCTGTTGGCAGATCTTATCTGCTGCTCTTCAAAATCACACCCAGCATGGGCCCACATCTTCCCTCTCTGCCTCCACCATCCTGGTCCAGCTTTATGGATGCTGTCACCCATTCCTCAGTAGCTGAGGTCTCTTTTTGCCCTGGGGATTTCTTTACTCAAAAATGGTCTTCTTAGGGTTTTATAATGTGAGCAGCTGTATTTAGGGATCGTCAGTGTGAAGCACCATTGCTATTAATGAAGTCATCGTCAGGTCACGAAGTGTCAGAGATGCAGCCTAGAGCCTCACTAATCTACATGTGGCCCATGGCCCAGCGGTCTGGGCAGAACTTGAGAGCCCATTAGAAATGCAGAATCTCAGGCTGCCCCAGACCTGAAAAATCAGAATTTCCATATAGACCTGTGATTCATATGCTTGTTAACATTTGAGAAGCCAGATTAGAGGCCATTTAGTCTAACCCCTCTCCTCCAATATACACACACAAACAGGGACACACAGACATACACACACAACAAATACTGGATAGATAAGGAAATTGAGACGTGGAGTAATACACTCAAGGACACAAAGTTGATGATTTGCTGTCTCTTTCATGTTAAGGGGCATTTTCACAGTCTTATTCAAAGAAATCTGTTGAAAGAACTTAGCAAGTGATAAACCTCTAAAAAGCTTTGGAGATCTATTAGCTATTCCTTTGATCAGCAGTAGCTTTCTTCATGTGCACTCTTAGAAGCGAGAGGGATTAATTATGCATCAGCTTGCTTCAAAACGTGTTCCCTTGATTTGGATTTAATGCTCTGTCCATGTAGTTTGAGAAACAACATAGAGAAAACACCCTGCTTATACAGTCCAAGTTCCCACTCGTCTTCTCACAGCCTTGGCAAGGAGATCTTCCGGTTCTGCTTTACTTGTTTCATGTATGTTCTAAAATGTACATAGGGCACACAGGTATTATTTCTGCCAGCCAGATGTTATGTTAAAATCCTTGAGAAATATTTCCAAGGCCACCTCAGAAGAAGGTACAATTCATACTCATGTCTTTAGTGTTAAGAGTGCAGTCTCTGCTTTCTCTCTTATAAAAGCTCTTGGGTAGATCTGAGTGTTTCTGGTTGTTGTTTTCAACGCTATTCCTGGGTGGATCAGAAATATACATGGGCAAATTTGTTGGTCTTCACCTTTGGCTTAACTGCCAGAAACTCCACTGGAAGCAAGGTCATGAGCAGAGAGAGAAGCATCTATCTAATACATAGCCTCAAAATGAGAAAAACTCAAGGAGAAATTGACAGAACTATTAGGAAATTGGCATCGCGCTTCATAATGAGAGATTTTAACACTCCTCTCAGTCACTGGCAAATCAGATAAACAAAAAGATTCAGTACAGACGTGGAGGATCTGAGGATGCACTTGACAATCCAAATCTAATTGACTTTAAAAGGATGCTCCAAAAGAATATATATCTGAATCACTTGGCTGTACACCTGAAACTAACACAATATTGTAAACCAACTATACTTCAATTAAAAAATAAGATAATAAAAAATTAAATTAAAATTAAAAGGACACTCCATCTAACAAATGGGAAATTCACATTCTTCTTAAGAATGTATGGAACTATTATAAAAATTGGTGAGACTTCCCTGACAGTCCAGTGGTTAAGACTCCGCACTTCCACTGCAGGGGGCGTGGGTTCAGTCCCTGGTCAGGGAACTGAGATCCTGTATGCCACACAATGCAGCAAAAAAATAAATAAAATTGCTCACCTACTGGACCATAATGCAAGCTTCACACATTTCACAGAATTAATATGATACAGAACACATTTTTCTGACTACAATGCAAACAAGATAGAAATCAATATTCAAAATATAACTAGGAAAACCCATACTTTAGGAAATTAAAAACATATTTTTAAAAAGCTCATATGTCAAAAAAAGTCATAATGAAAATTGAAATATATTTAAAACTGAATAATAATGAAAACACACCTATCACAACTTGTGGAATGCAGCTAAAATTGTGCCTAGAGTATTTAGCGCTAAAATTATTCCACTAAAAAATAAAAGCTGAAAAGTAATAATCTAAGCATCATATTCAAGAGGTCAGAAAAAGAAATAGAACAAACCCAAAGAATGCAGAAGGAAGGCATTAATAAAGACAAGAGAAGAAATTATTAAATGACACAGGTAGGTCAATAAATTCTAAGAACAGTTCTTTAAAAAAATAAAATTTACAATCACTAATAATTTTTTAAGTATAAGAGAGAGAGAGATGAAACAAAAAGTAATAAAAAAGGAGGAATGTAACAGAGTTTGACAAGAAAGAATCTTATGACCAACTTCACACCAATACATTTAAAACTGTTTTTAAATGGACAGATGCCAAGAAACTTATCAATGACCAAAGTCTGACTCAAGAGGAAATAGAAATACATAGAGAACTTGACTTTGCTTCCAATTATGGTGGAAACAATCAATATTTTAAGATTTTGCACAACAAAAATACCAGGCCCAGACAACTTTATAAATAAACTCTACCAAACATTTTTTTTTAAATAAATTTATTTATTTTTGGCTGCTTTGGGTCTTCGTTGCTGTGCGCAGGCTTTCTCTAGTTGCGGTGAGCGGGGGCTACTCTTCGTTGCGGTGCACGGGCTTCTCATTGTGGTGGCTTCTCTTGTTGCAGAGCACAGGTTCTAGGCACGCGGGCGTCCGTAGTTGTGGCACGTGGGCTCAGTAGTTGTGGCTCACTGGCTCTAGAGCGCAGGCTCAGTAGTTGTGGTGAACGGGCTTAGTTGCTCAGCAGCATGTGGGATCTTCCCAGACCAGGGCTCAAACCCGTGTCCCCTGCATTGGCAGGCGGATCCCTAACCACAGCACCACCAGGGAAGTCCCTCCTTAAATGTTGGGTAGAGGGACTTCCCTGCGCCACAACTACTGAGCTGGAGCTCTAGAGCAAGAGCCACAACTACTGAAGACCGCGCGCCTAGAGCCCGTGCTCGGCAACAAAGAGAAGCCACCGCAATGAGAAGCCCGCACACAGCGACGAAGAGTAGCCCCCGCTCGCCACAACTAGAGAAAGCCCACACGCAGCAATGAAGAACCAATGCAGCCAAAAATAAACAAACAAATAAATAAATTTATTTAAAGAAGAACATTTGGGCTTCCCTGGTGGCACAGTGGTTAAGAATCCGCCTGCCAATGCAGGAGACACAGGTTCGAGCCCTGGCCCGGGAAGATCCCACATGCCGTGGAGCAATTAAGCCCGTGTGCCACAACTACTGAGCCTGCACTCTAGAGCCCACGAGCCACAACTACTGAGCCCGCGTGCCACAACTACTGAAGCCTGTGTGCCTAGAGCCCATGCTCCACAACAAGAGAAGCCAGTGCAATGAGAAGCATGCAGCAACGAAGACCCAACACAGCCAAAAATAAATAAATAAATAAATAAATTTTTTTTAAAAAAATAAATAAATAAAGAAGAACATTTAGGGAAGGTAAGATTTTCGGATTACATAAGCTCTTTCAGGACAACAGGAGGTGCACGGGAGCACGGGCAGCAGCATTCTCTAACTTAATTTATGGGACTGGTGTAATACCTCAAAATCAAAGGAAGACAGCCCGAGACAGAAAATCGCTGGCTAGTCCCCCTCATGAATATGGATGCAGAAATCTGAAACAAAATCATCTTAGTGCACTGAATCCAATAATGCATTTTCGAAAAGCAGTGCATAATTACCAAGTTGAACTTGTTCCGGGGATGCAAATGTGAGTCAATGTCAAATAAGCTGATAATGTAACTTGTACATGACCAGGTTAAAGAAGAAAAACCAAATCATCATCTCGAGGCAGACATGGGCCTCCCAGGACTGCAAAGTAAAAAAGAAAAGACGGAATATAGAAAAGGAAAAGAGGAAAGCTCTTTGGGGACTAGCAAAAACTAAAGATTCATTTTGCATCTGTAACATAAGAAAATATGCCTGTGTAATGCACGTAGATTTTGAATGTGTCCATGGTGAAATCAATGGCCAAATTATTTTTAATGAAATGAATTAAAAGTACCAAACATAAAAGGTGTCTGATACATTTTTTTGGTAAAATAGTTACCTTTCTTTATGCCTTTCCCCTCAAATCAAAGTCTTAGAAATAGCCAGGAGGAATGGGTTTTTTAAAAAATCATTTTTTTTTTTGACAGTGTTACAGTTCTGTTTGCAACCATATAGCTGAAAACACATTGGGAGTCACTTCAAATAATTTTCAGCATAGTTCACAAAATGATACACATTTTTGTGATGGCTAATAGATAGTCAATGAAAAGCTAAAATAATGTGAAATTACAAAATTATAAAATCAGTCAAACTGAATATTGCATATGTAGTCCCCCTTTTAGATCAATCAAGAATTTTCTAAGATGCTCTTCCCATGTTTCCATTCAGACATTCAGTGTTCTTTAAATGTATCCAGTTTTATACTTATGGAATCCAATTATGCCAAGATTTCAGGTAATCACTTAAAACCAGAGAAAATTGTTGCTCGTCTCTACTCTTTTTAAACCGGGAAGTTGCGTAGCCAAATATTGAGGCAGACAAGGCCCTTCATTTTCCTACAAAGCAGAGCGCCTCCAGTGACTGCATATTGGCTTCCTAGGGATAATGGAATTGCACCCACAGGCTCTGGAACTATAAACCATGGGCAACAGATGTTTGCTAAGCATCAGTACATTTACAGGGGCTCTTGTTCTGAAGTGTGTTTTCTACATCACAGTTATTGAGTCCATTTTAAGGACAGTGGAGATTGTCGATGCACTAACTGAAAGAGGGTACAGAGCTTTCCGTGGTGCGTTTCTCTTCCTCTGCTGGTATCCTTGATCCTCTGAAGGAGGACCAAAGGGAAGACTAATGTGTTACTTTTGAATGTCAAGTCATCTAAAACGTAGATTAATTTCACCACTACAACCCTATTGTATAGACTCGGAAACACTTGCTACCTTTTATTTTTATTTAAGAAGATACATGATGTTGGTCTCTGAGATAGTTGTGACTGACTGGACTAGCTAAGGCAGAGCCTCCCATACCCATCAGGGACCTCCCACAGCTGTGTGTGTGGACAGTGAAAACTCCTGCCCATTGTAAGAAGCCTTATTCTTCAGCGAAGGCCACAGAGTGGCTGCTTAAATGCAAAAGGCAGAGAATTATGTATTCTAAGAACAAACTAAATGAGAAACCACTATTTAATTCTCTTTCTCAACAGCAGCCCCAATGCATTGACAATAAGAGATTGAGGAAGTATTTTGAAGTTTAAAACTAAAGCTTTACTCTGCAAATAGAATGTAGAAATCATTAAGAAACTAGAGTCAAGATATTGAATAGAGATCAAAGAATCTGATATTTGAAAAACTGAATTCAAATACAATTAAATTGGGCCATAGCTCACCTACCATCCCCTTAACAAATGATTTGATACATTTAACAAAGATTAATGACATGGTTTCGGCTCCTGAGAAGAACTCTGCCAAATGAGACCAAGCAATGCAGGAGAATGTGTGCTGGCCTGGAGGCCTGTACGAGGGTGTGGGCGTGCAGAGGGGGTGGTGCAAGATGCTCAAGGGAGACAGGGGGAGCATCACGTGGAAGATGACACGAGAGCTGGGTCACTGAGGATGAGGAAAAGGCGGGGAGAGGTCAAGTCGAAGGTATGGTGCTGGGAAGAAATAAAGCTACATCTTTCAAGCATGTTTCCAAAACATGGTGACTGGATTCATAAAGCTCCTGCTTTTTCTTGTCTCCTTCAGTGTTTACGTATCCAGAAAATGGCACTGACGATTTCAGAGACCAAGCAAAGAACATAAACCACCAGGTATTTGTGGACGTCTTGGAAAACAGACCAGACAGGGTCTTTAGATCATTCTGTAGGTCACCACCCAAGTGGGTCATGAAATTGATTTAGGGGGGCCCAGACCAGCATTTTTAGAGAATAATGTAGCATAAGGTACATAGCATAGACAGTATTGAGCAAAACAAATACTACAGTGCATCCGGGGTACAAAGGATAAGCATTATACTGTGTGCTTTTGTTTCTGTTATGTATGTCACATACAAGTTGATATATGCTCTACAGTGTGTTAATTATATAATTATGTAATATATTATGACTATTTTAAAGTGCATAAGTATATATTTATTACATTTTATGTTAATTTACATATGCAATTAGAATAGAATAATATTGCATAAAGTACTTGAGCTTTGGATAGCAGAGCGAATCACAGATAAAAAGAATGTAGTTGTGTACAACTTTTGTTTATGTTTTCTATATATGGCATATATTTATTATATTATGCATTTAAATATAGTATACAATTATATATTACATATATAGTATATACATATATAATGATACAACATACAATATCTGTTACATATTATATAATTTTAAATTATGTATGTTATAAAGCATAAACATTTACACAGGATTAACATTTATGTAGTTAATAATAATAGCTAATGTTTATACAATACCTGTAAGACTCTTGTATAGTGTACAAATCGGGGACACAGTAGAATCGACCTCACAGGGCTGTTGTGTGGTTTGAGTATGCTAATCCATGTACCATAATGCCTGGCACACAGTAAGCTATCAAAAATGATAGCTTTTATCATCATTACTGCAAGGTTTCATAGCCAGTAGATGGTGATACCATAACATAAATTAAATCAGTCTAATGCCAAAATCTGTACTTTTTCCACAACATGAACGAACGAATTTCAGGATGAATATACCCAGATCCCTTTGATATGCTAGATACAAAGTTGTAGGCTAACTGATAAAAAGTCCACCTTAGGAAATGGAAGTTGTTTACTACTATTCACATGTCTCCTGTCTATAGAGAGAATATTCTCTTGCCTGGGCCCACCTTTCATGAACAACTATATCAAAGAAAAAAACTGATTTGAAGAAAATTGCAGTATTTCTGACAAAGAGTTCTACATAAATGTTTTCAAATAGTTTGTGGTGAAATCAAACTCAGCCTGGAAATTAAAAATAAATCTATGTTTGGAACAAAGTATTTAATAACAGTTAGGTATTTTAACACTTAACATCCATACGCTGGAATTACATTTAACTTCTCCATTTCCTATTTTCTTTCTTCTCTCCATTTCTTCCTCCTTCCTTCTCTCACTTTTCTTTTATTTTCTCTTTCAGGGACCTCTTTCCAAAGACCAATTACAGATGAACACCTATGTTGCCTTGTACAAATTTTTACCACAAGAGAATGAAGATCTGGAAATGAGGTAAAAATATTCTTAAAGGAAAAAAAAGAATGAAAGAAAAAATTTAAGTCAGTATCATTCCATGTGAAAAAATATAATTCAATCTGCGCTACCTCCAAGTGTCTTAGAGCAACAATTGTCAAATGTTAGTGTGCAGGGCTGGTTAACACGGATCACTGGACTTTGTCCTGGGGGTTTGTGACTCAGCACGTCTGGGGTGGGGCTTGAGAATCTGCATTTCTAGCTGGTCTGCAAGTGGTGCTGATGCTGCTGGTCCAGGGACCACTCTTTAAGAAGCGCGGTTAGGGCTTCCCTGGTGGCGCAGTGGTTAAGAATCCGCCTGCCAAGGCAGGGGACACGGGTTCGAGCCCTGGTCCGGGAAGATCCCACATGCCGCGGAGCAACTAAGCCCATGCGCCACATCTACAGAGCCTGTGCTCTAGAGCCCATGCGCCACAACTACTGAGCCTGTGTGCCTAGAGCCCGTGCTCCACAACAAGAGAAGCCCCCGCTCGCTGCCAACTAGAGAAAGCCTGCGTGCAGCAACAAAGACCCAACGCAGCCAAAAATAAATAAAATAAATAAATAAATAAATAAAGCAGTTAGCACATCATCACCAGAGCTGCTGCTGGGAGTTTTCATGAAGGTTGAGCATCAGATGCACTTGGCATCCTGTGGGGTCTAATAGGGAACCAAAAATGTACTTACTGCCCAAATTAACACTGATTGACCAATCAAATTAAAACTCTTTGTTCACCCTGCTGGAGACTGGCAGCTCCCCCTGGCTCCTACCCGGAGCTACTTCTGTTTCAGGAACCATCCCACTTCATGGTAACTGAAACGGGAGGACAGGTGAGCCTCGGGGCCCTCGTGAGGTCTGACCCCTTCTCTGGACCACAGTCTCTTCGCGTTTCAGGGGTAGTGTGACTGGAGTCAGTCCTGTGTTCACACTCTCCTTGCTGTGTGACCTTAAGCAGTGTCTGAACATCTCATTACTCTGGTTTCCTTACTTATAAACGAATAATAATGACCTTTTCCCCTTAAGGCACTTGTGAGGGTGAAATGAATAAGGTTCCTAAAACATACAGCACCGTCATGGTAAACACTCAGGAACTGGTAGTCAGTAAGGTGTTTGCCATGTCGTGTTCACTGGCTTGTCTCAAAGAAAAGAACTCACTCCTTCCCTCCATTTACGACCCAAAACACAAGTAATCTCAGGAGAAGGCTTTGGTGTTTTCTAGTCCTAGAGCGGGATACAAGGGGCTGCTTTTGTAGCCAAATGGGCCCTTAGAGATGGGTTCTTTCCTCTTCTGAAGAGCATGGAGAGAGAAATTAGCACAGAAGACCATTTAAATGTCAGAGTATTAGGGAAATAGCCTCCATTTTTATGGCGGACTCCACTTGTCCGAATGCCGTGTAGGTCAAGTTATCAGTCACCGGTCATCCCTGACGATGGCTCTGGAACGCCTTGTCTCCACCCGGGAGCTCTTTGAACGTTTCCGCATCTCAGGTCTGTGCCATTTCCCCGGCATGGTCCCTCTGGCTTTTGCCTGAATATGGTTCCTCCTCAGTGAAATCAGCCTTCTCTTCCACTTTCCCCAAAGCCCCTTAAAAGGAGAGAGCTACCCAAAACCTCCATTTAGACCCTGTTTCCCGGGTCCCATATGCCACCAGGGTCAATGTTGGCAGCTCAGCTGCCCCTCCTGGTGCAACACCCAGAGGGACTCCGTTGCAGATGTGGGTGTCCTGCAGGAGTCTGGGAACTCCCCTGCTCACACCCAAGGTCAGTTTTCATTATTCGTCTGTGGTCTGCTTCCAGTTGATTCTTGGACCTTTCCAGGGCAGAGTTCAGGCCTGGTTCCTAGCTCCTTAGATTCCTTCAGACAATTAGGTTATTGTACATCTGAATGTTCTCTATCCTTGAGGAGGAATCACCGTGCTGAACTCACTGGCTGGAGTTGTAAACATTACCTAAACAGCCTGGCTTAGGTGCAGCAGGATGAGATGGCATTTGTCAGGTGAAGCCCTATTCCATCAAAGATACAGCAAACTCTGCTAGTCAGAGCCTGCCTAGAATTCATCGCCGAGGTGGTGCCTTGCCCTCAACTGACAGTCCACATTAACTATCTGCTGACTTAAATTTACTTTGCAATAAATAGTATACTGGGTCCTTCTTGAGATTATCATTTGGGTGTCTAGAATTTAAAATTTAACAACTCCCCTTTATGCAGATCCCACAGTTTTGTATTAGAAGATTGTTCTGAAGTCATCAGGTGGAAAAAGTAACTCCAGAGAAATCCAGACAATTATTGGGGTACTGAGGAGTAAAGTCTAGCTGCCTGGCAGTGGTCGTAAGTTTTTATGCTTAAGTTAGTCGGTTACAGGCCTTTAAAAGTCAAGTTGTCTGGTCACGAATCAAACGTTTATAGTCTGCTTCGAGGCAAACCAGGACTGTTCATTCCCAGAAGTGAAATGTCTGCGTTACATAGACTGCAAGATTGGAGTGATAAATCATACTCATTTTTTTTGCAAAGAGATTGTAGGTTCCCATTTTAAAAGCCAAGCTCTTGATTTAGAATGTGTAAGGCAATGCTTCGGGGATTTAGTATCATTCCTTGAATGAACTGGGGCTTTGTGAATTATCTTTTTCTCCTTAAACCATGCGGTAGAAAAAATCCTTTTAACAAAATACCATTCTCATCTCTCTTTTCTGACAATAGGGCATCTTACCTAACTTTCTGAACCTCTGTTTTCTCATCTTGAAAATAGTGATAATAAGCCCTGCCCTTGTAGGATGGCTGTGATTAAATAAGATAACATAGTAGGAGCTTAATAATATTGGTTCCAATCAGTTCTGTTCATACTCCAGAGGTAGATGCTTCCTTTTCAGACTTAAGAAGTGAGAGAGAAAGAATGACATACGACATGGATTCACCGAATGTTTAGGAATAAAGAGTGTGGGCATCACTTGACCTGGATTTAAGCCCTAGCCAAGCCACTCACTTAGCTGTGTGACCCCCAGGAAGCCTGAGAAAGTTCCACAAGCCATCTGAGCCTCTGCTTCTACACTTGTGAAAGGAGATAATCATTGTGCCTGCCTTAGATCTGCTCATGACACTCAAATCTTTGTTTAAAACTCTGTAATGTCCTCCCACTTCCTTGGGTCAAGACCAGAATATTTACAGGGACCTCCGGGACCTGCACAGTGTCATCCCTGGTGACTTCTCTGCTTTGTCTTGCACCATTCATTGTTCCCCTCACCTCTCTGCTCCATCTTTTATTCCCCAAAAGGACCACACTACCACCTGCCAAGGAATTTTTCTTCCTGCGGTCTGCTCCTCCTCTCCCCTCACCCTCCTACCCATGCACCACCACCACCATCTCACACACACACATACACACACCTTCCAGCTGACTATTATGCACCCACTAGATCTCAGCTCATATTTCTCTTCCTTGGTGCAGCCTTTCTTGATACGCACAACCTGGGTGAGATCCTCTGTTACATACTTTCGTGACACCATATTTCTTTTCTTCAAAGTACTTATCTCACCTTGTATTTATATATTTCTTGAGTTACTTGGTTAACTTCTGTCTCCCTTGTAAAGCCCATGAGAACGAGTCTGTATTTGCGAACCCTTATGTCCCTGGAGTGTAGTACAGTTCTTGAGATATAGTAGATACTTAATAAATATTTCATGAATGAATGAATGAGTATTGTGGAGATTAAATGAATGAACTAATGTCGTGCCTGGCATATACAATTAGTGGGCAAAGAAAGTCCATGATAACATAATGGAAACTATAAAAGAGGAAGCAAACCCAACACAGAGGGTTTAACCAGGACCTGTTTCCTGGAGGAGATGGGCTTTGAGCCCAGGATGAATATGATTTGTCCAGAAGAAACTGTAGAAAAAGAGACCAAAAGTAGTCCATAGTCGTATTCACAAAGGACAAGAGTTTAAGACAATTTGGCAGAAGCCCTGCTAAGCCAAACACAGTTTGGGCATGGAGGAGTGAGCCTTAGAGAGGAGGAGCCCAGAGTGCTACCTCCTTATTCTTAGGGCAATGGTACTCCTCTTAGAATTTCTGTGGTTCCATCGCTGGTCTCCAAATGCTGTCTAAAGGCAGAGGCTTCACACAGTCAGCTTTGCTACAGTTTCAGGGCAAACTTCCTTCATACATTCATCTGCTGTTACCTCCCCAAATCTTTGGAGCTTACAGATCATGATAATCTTCCCACCGTCATGGGCAGAGAGCGGGAGAGAACAAGGGCATAAGGCAGAAAGGAGCAGTGTCTAAGAGTCACACCTGGGTCTGCCTTCCAGCTCTGACACATGCTAGCTACATCAGTTTGAGCAAATTGTTTATAATCTCTTGCAGCCTCCGTTTTCTCCTTCCTAGGGAGACGGAGTATTTAACGAGATAATGTAAAAAAAAAAAAAAAAAAAGTGAGATTTCATGCCCAGTACAAAGTGAGGTGCACAATATATATATATATATTTTTTTTTTTTTTTTTTTCTGGCTGCATTGGGTCTTCGTTGCTGCGCACAGGCTTTCTCTAGTTGCAGCGAGCGGGGGCTACTCTTCATTGCGGTGCGCAGGCTTCTCATTGTGGTGGCTTCTCTTGTTGCAGAGCACAGGCTCTAGGCACGCGGGCTTTCAGTAGTTGTGGCTCACAGGCTTTAGAGCACAGGCTCAGTAGTTGTGGTGCACGGACTTAGTTGCTCCGTGGCATGGGGGATCCTCCTGGACCAGGGCTCGAGCCTGTGTCCCCTGCATTGACAGGCGGCTTCTTAACCACTGCGCCACCAGGGAAGCCCACACAATATATTTTAGATACCTTCTCTTCATAATTTGCATCTTTTCACAGTATGTTTTATTTCCTGGTCTTCTGATCAATTACCCTAAAGATATATAATAGAGAAAACACACTTTAAGTCTCCGTCTCGCCTTTGAGCACATCCAAGGAGACTTTATCTAATTGGTCTGGTGATAAGGATGCTGTGACACCCTGCCCCTCATCTCCTGAGTAGGTTTTGTGGTTGCTGACGTGACATGCTCTAGGTATGGAATTTCACCACTGATACACAAGTTGTGATGCCATCATGCAGGGCTCTCCAGACCGTTGCTGATGATTTGAGGTCTCATAACGTTAAAGAGGCACCCGGGTTCCTCTGAGTGTAATGAGTGTGTGTAGTAGATAACTTTCTGTCATTAAGGGTCTTAGACAATTTCCACCAAAAACCCTTCCTATCAAGTTTTTGAGGAGTCCTGAAAATTACACTTTATGGAATGCCAGCTTAATTCATGAGCAAAGCTTTTTAAAATGCCAGTTGAAATACAAACTGGAGAACCCCATTATAATCAGGACTGGCTTCATTATCATCCTACACTGCCTCGTGAATTCACAAAGGTCATGTGTCAATCATTCTGGCCAAGTGCGTGAGTATGTGTGTGACACATCACATATGCACATACACTCCCACACACTCACAGATACACACAAACTCACACACTCATACACATACATATGCACACTCAAATACACATGCATTTTTACACACACATATTAGCAAAAGCTTGATAACCCATGCTTAGCCTTTTGATGAAAGTAAATCCTGCCCTCCACATTTACACTGTAACCAGCCTCATTACCCTCACTGCTTCTGGGTTCAGAAGTCTGCAAAACATTCATGGAGATATCACTTATTATTCACACCAGCACATCTTTTTAAAATCAATAAGAATAACTCTAGTGGCTTTGCCAAGTTGACATACCATTTAAATAATCAGCAGATGTAAAAAACTTTGAGTAAGCACAAACCCCTAAAACACGGTAGCAACTCTGAAATAAAAGATCAAGAATAAATAAAAGACTCTAAGGTTCAAATACATATTTTAGTGACCATACCTATTCTGAAGAATCCATTTTGGTTTTCCACATCTAAATCATTTTCATTTTTATTATTTCTCCCCAGATGGATTTATATGATAATGGCCATGTTTCATAAGGGGGAAAAAAAGAGAGGAAAAAAATTCTTATGGGTCAAGAGAGGGAATGAAGAGACTGCTGTTCAAATATTATTAAAATTATTATAAATATTATTTATAATATTTATAATAATAAAATATTATTTAAAATTATTAAATTTTAAGGGAGATACAAATTAATTGCCACTCCGTGTGTGTGTGTCAGAACACCTAAATTTGGGGGCCTTAAAAGAAAAACATATCTTCTTTTGTAACTCCAAGTTAGATTCCTGATTTATAGTCTTGAATTGCCAGATTCTTTCTTGGAAGCAGTGAGTCCTGGATTTTTCCATGGGTGAGTCTGAACAAAGCCAAGCAACCCGTTGTCTCATTAGCTAATATTCACAAGAACCTCTGGAGATGGGATGGCCTGAATTCATCTCTTCCTGATTTATTGAAAGCACCACTTGAAATCAGGTTAAAAGGGATTTTAACCCTTGTATGGCTGTTTCCAGGATTTGTTTCATCTACCCACCACTCATCACGTGGTGAATGAGCATGTACTCTCTGCAGGGTGAGCAGTTCGCAGGCCCTGTTCTCAAAGAGCTCCAGTGGCCATAAGGCTGAGAGCCCTAGACAAGAAAGTACCTCCAATGTGAGGTCTTGTGGGCGGGGATGTAGTCCAGGATGCTGCTACTGCACCTCAAGAAGGCATTGAACCATCACCTAGGAAGAATCAATGCTTCCGACCACCATCATCCCACTGCAGAATAGGATTGTGACCTAAAACTTAAGAGGAAGAGAGGAAGGAAACTAATATTTAGGGAGCATCTACTATGTATCAAGTTCTTTACAATACATCATTTCATTTAATCTTCAAAAAAAAAAAAAAAGAAGGCATTGAAGCAGCCTTGGGAAGACAGGGAAGGCTTTTCAAGGAGGTGGCATCACAGCCTAGCCAAGGCTTCCAGATAGAGGGGACATGGGTGCCTGTGCGGCTTGGATAGTGAGCAGTCATTCTATTCTCTCTTTCCAGGGAGGAAAGGATAACCGAAGAATAGGTTGAACTATAGAACAAGAGAATTATTTTAAGAGGTGCCAAATGTGAGCCAACTGCAAACCCCATTACAAAAGAAGTGGTGGAAATTCATCGCAGAAGCATATTTAGATTCTTACCTTCCTCCCAGTCTAGCGAATGGACTAGGTGTCCAAGTGTAGCAAATGGACACCAAGCTGTTTAGTTCACATTCCAATGAGACAGTTTATGGTCCTTTACCCTTTTGAGGGGAGGGAGGGAGAACCAAGTCCAAGAACTCACAAGTGGAAAGTGGAGGCTCGGAGCAGTTACCCAGGGAGGCTGACCCTCAGTGCACTTGTCTTTCTCCCACCCGAAACCTTCCATCCTACATTGACTGTGGTAGGTTTTCTCTCTGATAAGGTTGACAATTTATATTAATCAGCAGATTCAGATAATGCATTACTTTCTCCCATTTTGGCCACTCACATCACTCCTTATAAATCTATTTGGATTATTAAGTCGGGTTCAAAAGAACAGGAAGCTTGTGATCTATACAGTGGGTTCATGAAAAGTCACTCCTGGTCAAGGATAATTTTTAAAAATTAAGATAAAATCACAACTGTTATACAATTATAAAATGAGCACATGTCAGAAATTTAATCTGAATCATTAATGAATGAGAGAACCAGTACAAAGGAGAATTCACACAGCACCCATATATAGGCAATTAGGAGTGCTGATGTGAATTTACAAATAGATGCAAAACTGGTCGATATTCACAGGGTAGTAATTGACTACATTCTGCCAGACACAATTCACTTGCATTTCTATAGATAAGGATCATTTGCATTATTGCAGAGATGTGCAATAGCTCAAAGACATTGAAAGGGGGAGGTTACCCAGAAGGGCATACCACACAGATGGTATGGTGTCATAGGACACCAGATGAGTCATCGGTTTTGCCCGTTTCAAAGTCTTCCAAATTGTCCCTGACAGCCCCTTGCATTCTTTTAACAAATCTGTGGGGTTATTCAAGCAAGTAGTATCTTACAGAGAAAATTCTGGTTAGGATGGTTAAACCACGTGTTCCAATCCTTAAGAATCTCCTGGAGAATGTTATTAAAATAGAGACTCCTGGGCTGCACCCAGATCTGGAGAGTCATATCCCACTTGGAAATCTGTATGGTTAAGTATTTCTCTGGATTCTGATTACCTGCCAGATTTGAGAGCAACTGTGACCTATCTGACTTCTCCAAAGATGCGTAGTATGCCAGTGGCCAACCCAAAATGCAGGTTTCCTGACCCTCAGCCAATGCTCAGTACACTGGTCTGCATTGGGGCTTTTTATTTGGTAATGTGCTTCACTCTGTAAGGTTTTATAAACCCTCCATAAGATAAGAAAAGGAGAGCCCTTGAGACAGGGTAGGACAAAATAAGACTCTTTTGGTGTCTCGTTTCCATTCTCTAAGTACATTACTGCTTGGCAAATGCATCAACTTAATTAAAACTAAACGTAATTCTTATGTACCAATTTGATTTAAAAATAATCTTCACAGTCACCAGGACATCAAAATGCAATTAAGGCTATTTGAGGAAAGTCTCTGATGCATATTATGCTCTGATGCTGCACTATGTCAAGAAACCCAGATCTTCCTGAATGTCACTAATGTGTTTAGGAGCCTCCCTCTCACTCAGATGCCTTTTTCAATTAGGTTCTGGAGAGCATGATCCATGACAGTTCAGGAACATTTACCAAATCCCATCCAAATGGCCCTTTAGCTGAATGCTTTTTCTCTGAGCTGGTCTCTGGAATTGAGAAGATGCAGGCAGTCTTATGGATGCCAGGCTTAAGACAAAATCAAACTACAGAGTTCAGGAGTTCCTTGTTATCGATCCATGTGCTCAGACTGTAAAAGGCTCTGGACCAGGATTATAGAAATTGAGAAATGGGTCTAGCGAAAAATTAAGCAGTAGATCTAAAATTAATGGAGCAGTTTGGCTGGCTCCTTTTTTATTCCCCTTGTCTTGGTTTCTCCAGGAGATCTGTTTGGGCCCAGTGACCATGGCTGATGTAAGCTTGATTTGGGGGTTCTTCTTGCCTAATGAATGGGAAAGTGTTAAGAAATTTTAAAAATCCCCAAATAGTTGCAGGGTAAAATGGGCAATTCCAAGGAGTTTTCACAAAGTTTGGGTGGTACAAGAGGCAGCCGGATCTAGTAGAGTTAGTGGTGGAATCAAACCCTGCCTATAAGTGGTAAAGTCTCTCTTGACCTTCTTACTTGTGTGAAAATGCTACTGGTCACGCCCACTTCATTCAGTGAACATTGCCGTCCCCTCCAGGCTGTGTGGGAGCCCCTCAACCCTTCCATCATCTCCCCTGCAATCAGCCACCTGCGTGGTAGAATCCTCACTCCACCCCAGGCCCTGCCACACCTTTGTGGTCACTACCTGGAGTCAAGGGGCAAAAGAGATGAGGGGTGGGGGCATGAAGAGAGGGAAACACTTTTCCGAAACTGTGAATCACATCAAACTTCAGCGTCGGAAGCCACTTAAGAGGTCAAAGGCTATCACATTACGGAACTGTCCCTGCCAGAACCTCATTTAAAAGTACTGATTACTAAATCTCATTTCCCAGTGAAAAATTGCATTTTTAGGAGGAAATTAGAATTTTTAAGCCTTTATTGTATATCAGCCACAGTGCTGAAGACTTCCACATACGCATTCTCATTTAATTCACATAGCAATTTTGCCAAGTAAATATAGTTCACTGTATAGAGATGGATATACAGATATAGATATAATGCATAGTTTGTAATTATGTAAATATAATTGAGGTAGCTGAGTCTCAAAGAAGCATGTATGTTTGCGATTTTTGTTTGGGGTCAATTCCACACATGTTTGTGCCCCTCGAGCATATTTCTTCTCAGTTAGCAATGGCACTATAAGTTACCAGTTTACATGTCTTTCCCCTTTGAGATCACCAACATCTTGATGGCAATAACTATGTCTTAACAACCATAATAGCCACCATCTCTTGTGGGCTTATCTAAACGTGCTTCACAAGTATTAACTCATTTAATCCTCAAAAAAATTGAGGTAGGTACAATTATTATCTTCACCTGACAGATAAGAAAACTGATGCATAGAATAATCCTTTCATCTTTGTACCCTGAGTGCACACCCAACACCTAACGTGTCATAAGCATTCAAAAAATACTTGAATGCCATATAATTTCCTTCGGCTCAATAGACAAAGATGGAGGGATAAAGAAAGACAAATTTCCTTTGTTGCCCAAAATATTCAGTACATCCAAAACATTATGAAAGCAAAGAAGGCCCAGAGCATCCTGCCTTGTCCATGCGATTCCCATAGGAGGGCCGAGCTGAGGTCTCAGGTTGTCTCAGACAGTGGAGAAGGTATTTCTCGGAAGCAGTGACCTCATCGGAAGGGTGTCAGTTATCTCCACCCCTAGGAATCTGTGCTCTATGTGGGGACTGGAGAGAGGCTGGATGGGGGGCCTCAGGACAGCTCACAATCCACCCTCCAGGAGCTCCCACCCATGAAAGACTCAACCATCTTCATAACACCTTGCAGAAGAGTTTTCTGTAGATAGCCAGGCTCGCTTGCATCATTCATACGCTGCATGTACACTGTGCCCTCTGCGTCCCTGAAACCAGTTTACTTGGTTGAGGGCGAGATGGGTTCTGTGTCCAAGTGGAAAATCGAGAAATGAGGGAGGCAGAGGACTGCTGGAAGTGACCCCAGATAGCAACCATCAGGCTCACATGCACATACACGTAAACACACACACACACTCACACACAAGCTCTGTCCTCCTCACCACGAAGCCACGATTCTGTAGTTAGCTTTGTTATTTTATTCCTACTCCTATTGATAGCCCACAGTTCCCTCATCATTTCAGGATGTTCCATGAATCATGACATAACCAACCTGAAAATTTTCCTCTGGGTTTAAGACCAATTTTACTGAACAAACAAAAAGAAAAGGCCAGCTGCGGTGTTCTGATCTATCTGCTCCAAGTAGGAGGCTCATGCTTGTATTGTTTCTGAAGAGCATTGTACTTTTTATCAATGTATAAAATTCTGGGTTACAATACAGCAGAATTTTTACCTGAACTTAGGATGCTCTGATTGATTGAATTAAGCAAAAGTAAGCTTTTTTTTTTTCACTAGTTGGGAGCCTGACGAGTTCATCTCCAAGATTTGGAAATAGAGAGTTAAATTATAAAATCTATATATAATGGATCAGGAACATAAAGTCACCTGGAAGAAAGAAAATAGCTGTTAGACCAGAGCAGGACTTTCTACTAACATGCCTGGAGTGTGATAATGTGAAATAAGAAAGAACTGTTTCATGGAAAGGGGCCTGGTCAGCCACAGAGGCATGAAAAACAGCTAGAGACAGAGAGTCATGCGCTGGCAGTGTCCATCCTAGGACCAACCAAGGGAAGGAGAATTTTAAGCATTAGCCCTCCATTCCTCCAGGATCAATGGCAAGGCTCTTCCTAGGTACAGCAGGTAGGCAGAGTGTTGACTTAGTTCTTTGATGGCAGGACATGGCACTCTGACACCACAGGTAGGAGAAAAGAACTAAGTTGAGAACAGGTTAGAAGAGAACTCACAGTTGAGAGTGAAGGGCTGCCACACAGGGCCACACTGGCCGACCAGGGAGTCAGGGTAACAGCAGCTGGAGCTGTAGGGGCAGCTTACATATGGTCAGCAGCTGGGATTAGTGAGGTTTCCCAGGCTTCCTGTGGGTTAGCTAATTTGAATAATTTCACAGGCTCCAGGGTGCAGAGGCTGTCCCTAGCTGTCTGGTACCTGGACCCAGGGCGTTTAGGGATGGGGCTGGTACATAGTGCCCCGGAGCATCTGAGCCTCATAAGGGAAGTGGTGTGGGTGTTGATTTAATCAAATGTTTAAGGGGGAACTGACCAATCTCTTGCCAGAGTTTCAAAACTGGTCCAGACATATCTTAAAAAATAAATTTAAAATCTTATATTACACAGAGTGATTTTTACCTTGCATGCCTACTCAGATCAACTGCCTGGAGCCCAGTGTGGGAAAGGATCTAAAGCAGCCTCAGTGGGGAAGAATGCTGGGAAGAGAAGAAAAGAATGCCAGGCAGAGGCAAGAGGGCAGTAGAAATCCCACAAGCCACATGTGTGCTTGCCCAGATGTTAGAGAGTTGTTGTCTTGGATTCAAGTGCCGCCCTAGAGCAAGATCCTCCCCAAAGTGAAAAAGAGACATTAGCTGTCTCTGCTTGATGATTAGAGTATTTAAATCATATCATTAGGGGTCCACTCTTATTCTTTGTGACTGCATCCTGTTTATTTCCTTCATATATATTTATTAGTTATATATACACATTCTATATTTATTAAAAGTTTAATTATGCATTTGCTTGTTATCTATCATTCTCACTAGAATATTAGCTCCAGTGAGGACTTTACTCACCAAAGTATACCCAGTGCCTAGTAAAATCACTCTTTCAGAGTCAGTGTTCTGTAATATTTGTTGAATGAGTGGGTAAACAAAACAACAAAGGATAAAGGGATGAATGTAATTCTTCTCACTCACCAAGGAATTTTAGATGCTGGCAGTGCTCTTTTATAGGAAAAGACAGAAACCCCATCACGCTGTCAGGATGTCAGGATGTCTGGTCTTTCTCATAAAATTATAGCTTGTATTCCAATGAGTGCCTTATTCTAATGTGTGGTTTAGTTAACATAGGTCATGCGCTCAGGGACTGTCCACATCTGGGCATGGTGAAGACTGACTCTCTAGACCATAAAAATAGAAGCTGGATTCAGGCAGCACTGTTTTACACCCTTAGAAAAGTCGCCTCTTCCAACCTTGATTCCCTACTTAACAATTTCTACCGAACCATCAGCAAAGTCACTGTAGTTGCTAACACATGGTTTCTTAGGTTACTAGGCTAAATAAAAACTGCTGGGGCTAGAAGGACTTTTCTACATTGACTTTTATCCTTGCTGCTTAATTAAATCCCTCACCTGAGAAAAGAGTGATTTTCAGCCTTCTCACTTTGTGTGGCATCAGCATGATACTGTGACTGTTGAAATACCAAAATGCCAGTTGTGTTTAATGCTTCAGGTGCAACAAGCCTGTTGTATTTGGAATCCCCTAAGAAGACAGATATTAACTGAAAATTGAAAATGACAGCAGAGGAGATTGAACCAGAATAGCAAAAGGAGCACACAAATCTACTTCCCTTCTTGCTCCAATCCCTTAAAATGTCAGAAAATATATTTTTTAAAGAATACATCCATCATAGTACTAGAAAATAAGAAATAACACTATCAGAGACCAAAAAATCTTAGGAGTTTCCTGGGAGACTACAGCAAATAGAGAACAAGGCAGATGACCAGAGACCAAAGGATGCTCAGGAAAAAAAACAACTTTAAATGTAAGAGCACAGAAGAGACACTGAATTCACAACAAGTTCATTAAAGAGCATTATGATGTCTTGGTGACTGAATTGTATTAATGGCCGCAGTTCTTCACCAACCCTGTATCCATACCCTTTGCCATGAGACTTTACAGTTCCTCTCACTGCAGAGTTGCTTTGCCCAATAAAATGAGGCAGAAATGAAAATGTGTCAGTTCTGAGCCTAGGCCATAGAGGTCTTATGTGTTTTTCACGTTTCCATTTGCTGCCCTGGCAATGCTATGAAAGTCCAAACTGACCTTCTGGGGTATGAGAAACATGGAATAAGGCAAAATCAACCCAGTCATCCCAGCCAGCAGCCAACACCCAAGAATGTGAGTGAGTCTTTGAGGTTTGGGGGCTGTTTGTTACACAGCATTATCATTGCAATATATAACTGATACAGAGTCCCAACAGTGTTCATAACACCGTGTTACTACTTAGAATGAGAAATAGGCAGCAATGGTGTTTGACTCTAGAATTAAACCATTACCTGTACTCTAAAGAAAGGGAACCCCTGCCCAAGGAGGGCTCCTGTGTGGGCACAAAAGACTGAGAAAGAAAAAGAATTGTGTTGAGATAATTCTGGACCTCCAGAGCTTCTAGAGAGCAGGAGGGAAGGAAAAGATAGCTCTACTTAGAGGAAAATAATCTAACCTTCTCTCTCCCTGGGGTTAAGACAGCCGCCCTTGTTTTAGCCATTGGGGTGGTGGTAGGAGGCTCCAGACTGCTTGTCTGCTATACTCTCAAGCATCCAAAGATGAGATGCGTCAACTGACACACCCTGCTCTCTTAAGCAGAGCCTGAAATTGACCCTCATACATTGCAGATACAGATGTATGTGATAGCAGAGAAACTTGCCCAGCGATTCACACCCTCTGTTTTCAGTCATGAATATAAAGAGACAGCCGAGAAACAGGTGTTGGAGAAAATCCCTTGATATGAAGGAGAAGTAAAGTAATATGATAAAGAACAGGCTAACTAATCCTAGTGAAAACAAATCATTCAATAAAGGGAAGAAATATTGTTTTAAATATATAATAATATCCTCAGAAAGATCCATCATACTATTCCATCCATAACATAAAGTGACAAATGTTAAAAGGAAACTTTCAGAAAATAATACAGAATGCTTGGAAATTCAATTTTTTTTTAAATTCTCAGTATTATAATAAATATTAGAAGAGACAAGCCCATTAAGCAATTAGGAAGATTAAATTGAGAAAAATTTTAGAACAGAGTTGTTTTTTTGGGGGGGTAGGGGTTGTTATTGTTGTTGTGTTTTTTGGCTGCATCGGGTCTTAGTTGCGGCATCCGGGATCTTTCCTCGCGGCGCACGAGCTCTTCATTGGGGCGTGCGGGCTTCTCTCTAGCTGTGGCAGATTCTTTACTACTGGACCACCAGGGAAGTCCCAAACAGAGTTTTTTTTTTAAGATAGAAAATGTGTAAGAAAGACAAAAGATATAGATAATTGATCCAGCAGGTCCAACATGTGTTGCATAGGAATTCCAGGAAGAAAGAAGAGAGAAAAATGAATGGGAGAAAACAGTGAAAAAAATAGACAAGATTTTCCCAAGTTGAAAAAGAGTACAATCTTCAGATTGTAGAAGTGTCATTAGGTGCAGAGAAGGAGGAATGAAAAGACACATCCACACACACACACACACGTGGATGTGAAAATCAAATAAGAAGTGGCAAGTAATCACCATATCTACAACAATACCAAGAGCAAAAACATTATGTAATTCTTCAGTTAAACCAAGTAATTCTTGATGAAGGATATAACAGACACACACACAAGTCTAAGACAAAATTCCAGATTATACCAGCATAAAAGGTGGCAGACAAGGGAAGTGGAACTAAGTAAAAATGGTTTCAAGAAGGTACTGAGAAGACATAGCTGATAATAAAGATAATGTCTCATTCCAGATGTCATTAGTAAACAAAAGAAACAGCCAAATACATCTGTATCTCTATATAAATGTCAGTGCATGAAAAAGGGTCCAGAAGGAGGCACAGGAAACCACTCACAATGGTCACCTCTGGGCAATGGGAGGAGGATTATGGGGCAGAATATGAAAAAACTCCAGTTTTCATATTTCAGACTTCCAAATTTTAGAGGTTTTTTTCAATGCAAAGATGATCATCTGGGGGCTTCCCTGGTGGCGCAGTGGTTGGGAATCTGCCTGCCAATGCAGGGGACACGGGTTCGTGCCCCGGTCTGGGAAGATCCCACATGCCACGGAGCAACTGGGCCTGTGAGCCACAACTACTGAGCTCTGCGCGTCTGGAGCCTGTGCTCCGCAACAACAGAGGCCGCGACAGTGAAAGGCCCGCGCACCGCGATGAAGAGTGGCCCCCGCTCACCGCAACTGGAGAAAGCCCTTGCACAGAAACTAAGATCCAACACATCCAAAAATAAATAAATAAATAAATTTTTAAAAAATGATGATCATCTACGTATAATATAAAAATAAAGCTAAAGATTATTTTTAAAATACAGCACAGAAATTACACTTGCTTTCAGTATCTAACAAAGCTATTTTCATGGGTGGGAAGAACAGGTAAAAGTCATGTTTATTTTAGTCCTATTTATTTTAGGATTATTTGTGTAAGTGAAAAGCTACCACTTCTGACTTTAAAGGACCATCTTTTTCTCTTTTACCCCCTCTACTTCCCCACCCAACTCATTCCTTCTTCATTTTAGGCCAGGAGACATGATTACTCTTCTAGAGGACTCCAATGAAGACTGGTGGAAAGTAAGTATTTCTTTTTCATTACGAAAAGTCATTTGGTAAATATAATCACAATGAATGCTACAATTGTGGATGCATGCCTCCTTTTTCCTTTCAGGGGAAAATTCAAGACAGGATTGGCTTCTTTCCAGCCAACTTTGTTCAGAGAGTACAACAAAATGAGAAGATTTTTAAATGTGTTAGAACCTTCATTGGGTGTAAGGAACAGGGGCAGATAACACTGAAAGAGAATCAGGTGAGTAAAGCACACAAATTCATACCAAGCATGACCAAAACAGAGTAACAGTCATTTTGACAAATAGCAGTACATGTAAGTCTGAATAAGTGGAGTCACAAGCGAAGTATTCACTTTGAGAAAAGATATTCTTAGTCCAATGATATTAGTGTAGGAGGATCTAAACATGCAAAACCAAAATGTTAGGAAGCTCACTTGCCTTCCCTGGGAACCAAACATATAGATTATATATTATTTACAGGGCTTATATACCTACATTTTTTTGAACTTCTATACATGGCCTATAAATGAGGAAACAAAGGTTCATAGAGGTGATGTGCCTTGCTTAAGGGGCAAAAACTTGGTAAGTGGCCAGGCTGGAACTTAAAGATAGGTCTGCAAGCTTCAAGTCAGTGCCTTCCACTGAGCCATGTGCCCTGGACAATGTGGAACAAACTGGGAATGTCAAGTGCCTTTTGCATAGTTTGGTTCCCAGGGAAGCAAGTGTCCTCAGGGCAAGTGTACTAGGACCAGAAGGGCCCTTGGAAACAAATTCTTGCTCATACAGAAGCCCTACTGAGTCATTCTTGATTACAGGCAATGGAATCACCCTCATCAGACTGAGACCCCATCTCTAATGCCATAAACATCCCACAAAGGAAATGGGACTTTTCCCAGCTGGATTCCACACCAGTGTTTCAAACTTCTCCAAGATTACCCACTGTATCCTTCCTGTTACAAAATCTGGGAAGTCTTTTGAATGAAATACATTCGGGAAGGATGTTCATCTTTATTGGCAAAGCATTATTACATAATTTTGCTAGCTTGTTTTATTTTTTTTCTCAGAATAATCTTGTGCTTCCCCATTTGAGATTAAACATTGTTTTATGTTATTAAAATACAAATCAGTGAAAGCAGAAGGCAAGTTAAAATTTGCCTAAGTTGATCAATTTCCAGAAGCAGAACAGCTGCTCAAAGACTTCTACCAATCCCTTGGCCATATTCCCCCCGAAAAAAATTTTTCTGGGAATGAACTCACATTCTCCACTCTCATGGTTGAACTGACAACCTGCTGGGGTGGGGGTGAGACAAACAACCCAGCATCTTTAATTAGACATGCTTGAGACACAACACAGCATTTCGGCCTGAACCTGGAACCGCATGAATCTACCCGTAATTGTTTAGGAAGGGCTGTAACCCTGATATTTGTGTAGCCTGGTATTTCTAAGGTGTGGTCTTTGCACCACGTGAATCAGAATCACCTGGGAGCTTGCTGAAAATGCATATTTCTTTTTTTTTTTTTTTATTCATTTTATTTCTGGCTGTGTTGGGTCTTCGTTGCTGCGCGCAGGCTTTCTCTAGTTGCGGCGAGCGGGGGCTACTCTTCACTGCGGTGTGCGGACTTCTCATTGCGGTGGCTTCTCTTGTTGCGGAGCACGGGCTCTAGGTGCACGGGCTTCAGTAGTTGCAGCACACGGGCTCAGTAGTTGTGGTTCGCGGGCCCTAAAGCGCAGGCTCAGAAGTAGTGGCGCACGGGCTTAGTTGCTCCACGGCATGTGGGACCCTCCCGGTCCAGGGCTTGAACCCGTGTCCCCTGCATTGGCAGGCGGATTCTTAACCACTGTGCCACCAGGGAAGTCCCTGAAAATGCAGATTTCTAACTCCATCCCACACCTGCTGAAGCAGAAACTTTCAGGGCAAAGGCAGGGAATCAGCCTTTTTTACAGACGTCCCAGGTGTTCCGATCAAAGCTAAAATTTGAGAATGACCTTCATTTCCATTTCTCACTTTTAAGTCCTATAGTAGTTCTTTGGCAACTGAAGGCATTTTTATTTCCAATTACATGTGGGTCAACAAAAGGCACTGAGATCTCTTTACTCCTATACAAATCTCTATTTTCGATCTTTGTCATCAATGTGGCTACCAAGTTTTGGAAAATATCAGCCCTCTGAAAGAATATTCCATTTCAAAAATCTATTATTGAGAAAAACTTTTAAATTTGTCTCCACTTTAACGTCTTAAATTATTTTAGGTGTAAAAGTTCAAAACGTGCTTGTTGATTGAGGGGAGTCTAATGTAGTAGCAAAACACAGATTCCAGTATCATACAGAAATGGATCTATATCCTGTGTGATTTTGACAAAGTCATCTCTGAAAGTCAATGTTCTCATCTGTGAAATTGGCATAGTAGCGTCTCTCTCTTGACATGGAGGTGAGAGTTACATGTATCACCTGTGTAAAGCACCAGCACAGTGCCTGACCACGGTGGGTGCTGAGCGGGGTCACTACCCTTGCTGCCATCATCATTCAGAGAAAAGCCTAAATGGGAAATCCATCTACAGTGGCCAGTGCCACCTAAAATTACCTAGTAAACATCAGAAAATAGCACGATATTTAAACTCTAAAAATATAAAGAGACAAATGGTCATTAGCTGGGAAGTAGAAGAAATTAGATCCTGAAAACAAATGTAATGCATCTCTTTGATTAAATTTCTGCCTCTGGGGTTAATTTGTCTCACAATTATTACATTATTTTTTCACAGAACTTTTGCTGCAAATAGAATTAAGTTATCTTTTTGTTGTGAACACACCTAGAGTTTGCATTGACACGAGTATGTTTTCTTCATTTTTGAAATTTAAAAACTATCCTTATTAAATCGACTTAAACACCATAAAACTATGTTTTAATTCATCCATAGTTCCGTCATCCCCAGAGAACTATTTTAATTGATTCTTGTGTTCTATAAAAGCTTTAAAGAAAAATGGATAAATCATTTTTAGATTAATAAAACTAAAATGCTTTTATTGTGGAGAAAATTTGGAAAATACCCTCAAAAATTACAAAGAAGAAAATAAAGATCACAGGTAATTCAGCCATCAAGCGACTATCGACATAAATACTTTCGTGTTATTTCCCACCAGATTTTCTTCTAATTCTTATTTTGATATCATATTATATTTAGTTTTGCAACTTTTTTTTAAACTTAGTTATTAAATGTTTATCAAAACACATGTTTTAGCAGTTGTATAGCATATCATCATGTAGATCAGAGGCTGGGAAACTATAACCAATGGATCAGTCTGGCCCTGTTTTTAAAATAAAGTTTATTAGAACACTGCTGCACTCATTCATCTGTGTATTGCCTGCGTTGCCTGCGGCTGCTTTCACACCACAGCAGCTGGGTTGAGTCATTGCAGTGGAGACCACGTGGCCTGCAAATGTTTCCTATTTAGTCCTTTACAGAAAAATTTTGCCACCCCCTAGTGTAGGTGTACAAGAATGTATTAAGTTTTCCTCTATGATTGGATATTCAGAGTTTTTAAAAAACTATTATGGATAACTGCAATGAACACCTCTAAACCTAAATTGTTTTTTATAACTCTGATTACTTCTTTAGGATATGCTTTAGAATTTACAGGAAAACAGATAAACAGTTTTTACAGTTCTTGATACATACTGCCAAATTGCCTCCCAAACATTTGTGCCAATTTACACCCACGTCAGCTGTTTATGAGAATATTCAGGTTACCACATCCTCGCCAGAACTGAACGTTACTATTTTTTACATATTTGTATATCATACAAAACGATATCTGTCGTTTTGATAAGTGAATAATATTTCATGTTAATCCTCATTTCCTGGATGGTTAGAGAGGTTGAGGTTTTAACACATTTGTATTGGGCATTTGTATTTCTTTTATGAATAATCTTTTTATGTACTTTCTTGTTTTCTTACACTGCTGAAAAAGTTTTCTATCCTTTAAAGATATTTACACCTGATCTATCATGTGTGGCCAACGTTTCCCCCAGTTGGTCCTTTGCCTTTTGATCTTAATGCTTCTTCCTTCAGGGACTTAATAATGCTTCAGTTGAATCATCTCTGTTTTATCGTATTTCCCTTATGGTTTTAATCTCTTTATTGCTTCCCACTTTATCACTTCACTTCTTCCTAGGAGAATGTTTCAAGATAGTCCCGCACTTCACTTTAATTTTCTGAAGTTTGATTCAGGCTTTCATCACTTCTAACATTGATCTTAATTTAGTGTTTATTTCCTTGTAGTATTTTCTTCCCAATCAGCCCACTTTCCTCTACAGCAGGTTTTCTTTAAGTTAAGTAGGGTCCCACGTAAACCTAATGTAATCACAGGGGTCCTTATAAGAGGCAGACAGGAGGGTCCGAGTCAGAGGAGATGTGACAGTAGAAGTAGAGAGGAAGAAAGAGAGGGATTTGAAGATGCTGTGCTGTTGGCTTTGAAGATGCAGGAAGGGACCATGAGCCAAGGAATGCAGGTGGCCTCTAGAAGCTGAAGGTAAGGAAACAGATTCTCTCTTAGAGCCTCTGGAAGGAACACAGACCTAATGACACCCTGATTTTGGGACTCTGATCTCCAAGACTGCAAGATAATAAATTTGTGTTGTTTTAATCTACAAAATTTGTGGTAATTTGTTATAGCCACCATAGGAAGCAAATCCAGATTTGTTTGGATTTGTTTCCTATGTAAAAGCAAATTTGCAGATGTGATTATGTTGCAGGTTATTGACCACGTGACAGGGAGGTAGCCTGGATTGTCTACATTGGCCAAATCTAATCATTTGTACCCTTAAAAGCAGTGAAATGTAACTGGCTGGAGAAAGAGAGATGCAGCAAAAGAGGGCAGAAGAGAGATTAGGCAGAAGGGCAGGTCAGAAAGAGATTAAGTGTGAGAAGGACTCAACCCACCCTTGTTGGATTTGAAGCTGTAGGAAGGGGCTGCAAGTCAGGGAATTCAGGTGGCTTCTAGCAGCTGAGAATGACCCTTGGCTGACAGCCAGCAAGGAAACAGGGACCTCAGTCCTACAACTACAAGTAACTGAATTCGGCAACAACCTAAATGAGCCTGGAACTGGAGTCTCTCCTAGAGAAATAGAAGAGAAAGAAAGGAATAGGACCCTACTGACTCCCTGGTATTGGCCTTGTGAAACCCAGAGCAGAGAAAACTGGCCAAGCCCACCAGACATAGGATTTAGAGAACTGTGATATAATAGATTGTGTTGTTGAAAGCCACTAATTTCTGGTAATTTATGACAGCACAAGTGAACTAATACATATCTCAAGTCACAAAACTCCAATTGAGTCAACCGCAAAAGGTATATTTTACTCATATAGTAAGATGTCTGGATACAGGGCAGTTCTTGGACTCGTAATTCCGCAGCTTGATCCCATGATCAGGGAGGGATCTAGATTCCTCCACCCCTCTGTTCTGCTATGCTTAAAATGTTAGCCACCTGCCCTAGTGGTCACAGATGGCTGCAGCCACTCCAGGAATCCTTGCCAGAAAAAGAAAGAGATTTTCTTCCTAGTGCATCTCTTTTAAGAGGAAAGCAACCCTTCCCAGAAGTTTCCGAGCAGATATTCCATACTGTTTCATTGGCTGGAACTAAGTCCCATGGGAATCACTAAGAATCATTAGCAAGGAGGATAGAAACAGACTTGGACCAATTAGGATTTACCTGAGTCCTGCAGGGTAAGGATAGACAACAGAACAGAAGTCCGGACTCTGCTGCATGGGAAGGGGGCAGTAATGACTGTTGACATCAACCAACAAGGTCTGCGTCATCTTTTAGGCTGGTAGATTTATCCTTGGTCCAGCAGCACAACTTGCTTCTGTCATCAGTTGAGCTCAGCTCCAAAGGTCTTATGGAAATTTCACCTTCTGGAATGGCTGTCAGTCTGGGCGTTCAGTATTTTGACATTTCTTCCCCACCTCCAACTCCCTATCTTTTCACAGGTATTTTGAGGGGAAGACTAAGTCTAAGAATGCTAGGCAAGAAATCTTTTTAAATAAAATGACGGTTCTTCTGCTCCAAGTGGCAGCGTATTTAAATGTTAATGAGCTTGGAGGCAATGCAGGGGGAAACCTTAGACATTATCAGCATATGTGCTCACGGAAGTGGGTTAGACTGAAGGACTTTAGCCAGATAGGACTAAAATGGAACTGAGCCAAGAGGGGCACTTAACCGGCAGGTAGTAGATTTCTGAAACATGAATCAGATACCAGTCCATTGTGTGCCCCAAGCCTCAGGAGTCACAAATCAAGCTCTTTAAGTATCCTAATACTTAATCATAAAGCTCTTTATTCTGTGTAAAAGAAGAACCCTCTCTGTTGATTTCTGTTGGTGCCCTGCCTACATCCCCTTCACTAGGTGTGTGCACGCATCTTGCAGCTGCTATGTCAGCGACTAACAACTCATAGCTGCCCCTTCTCCAGCGAATACCCCTTGGTGGAACAAGAGCTGCCTCACCAGAGTTACGCCTCTCACTCCGCAGGTCAGCCAGTGACCAAGGACTAACGTGGGGTCCAAAATGCCAGACCCCTTGCTTGAAAGTGGGTCAATCCTATGACACAGTTAACGCTCCGGCGCTCACTGTGGGATCAGGCTGAGGTTCACCTCCAGCTGAGACCACACCCTTGCCTAGCTCCTTCTCCTGCCCCATCCTGCTTTCCTCATGTCCCACCTCCCGAGAGCACTCCCACAGCAAGTCACTTGCACAAGGATTCCTGTCTCAGGCTCTGTGTCTAGGCAGTCCAACCAGGGACAAAACTCACCACCCTTGGAAGCAGGTTCAGCAGGAGAAGCTCACAGCACACGAACAGCCCTTCAAAACCGCTTCTCATTGACAGCTGGCCTCAGCCACCCTTACACGCCCTGCAATGGCCTGTTAGTGGTGAATGACAAAATACCCAAATGGATCTTAACCACCTCCTTTTTTAAGTCCAGCATAGGTGGTCTTACTCTGGAATATGCAAGATGATAACATCTATTTTCTTGTGACCAAGAATGAAATAGCTTCCTTTGACTTCCTGACATTGTATGTATAAACTTCCAGGCATATGACAGGAGCCTGCTACATGATAGCCATTATTTTGGATTTTAAAATAATATATTGAGGACTCAACTGCGTGCCACATGCTAGGCTCTATGATAAGCATTATCTCATTCTGTCCTCATAGGGACTCTTCAGGGGGACCCAGAATCATCAATCCTGCTTTACTGATCCTCATTCATAAAGCTGAATCTCAGAAAACATTCAATGCCTGGACCTAGTTTCAAACCCAGGGCACTGCTTAATTTCGTATCAAATATTTTTCTCACCGAGGCACGATTTCCCTAAACCAGTCTCCCTTTTCCAATTTGGTGTTCCACTGACTTCAACCAGCGGTGATTCAAGCCACGGGTTCTAGCTTCTTTCCCATTGACACGTTTCTTTTTTTCTTCCTTTTTTCCAGATCTGTGTGACTTCTGAAGAAGAACAAGACGGCTTTATCAGAGTCCTCAGTGGAAAGAAGAAAGGTCTGGTCCCCTTCGACGTTCTAGAAAACGTCTGATTGCTGGCCCCTCCTCCTTCTGCAGTCGGCAAACTGCGGTGATGCCTCACCTCACACTGTGTTAACCCAGAGGAGCTGCCGCGCTGACCCGCCACCCAGGAAACAGTGAGACAAGACTCAAGGGTCTGAGACTGTGGGGGAACAGCCACAAGGCAGGAGGCGCCTCCCACAGCACACCCAGGCTGCCCAGAGATGGGGGTGAGGCTGAGTCGGCCAGCAGAGCCGAGTGCCGTACCCAGCAGGCGGTAACCACCGCCGTCCCCCAGGACTCAACTCCCTCCCTGTCCATGTGGTGTCAGTTAACCCGCTGGAGGACGCTCCAGTCTGTGGAGTGGCCCCGGTTGACGCTCAGATCCACGTAGCCAAGTGTGATTCTGGTTCCAGATCTTTGTCCCCAGTACCGACCAATCAGCATCATCACATCTAAGCCTGCAGCAGTCTCTCTGCAGAGCATCAGGAAGTCCTACTTCCTAGCCCCCAGTACTCCCCGCAAGCCCCCCTCGCTGTGATCGAGCTGTCTCTCTGGCCTCCGAATAAGTCCTGGTGGCATGTGTTAGATGTGAGGGATAAGTTGATGAGGCACCAACTGCAAAGATCTGATCTGCCCCAAAATTGCTGTCAGGCAGTCCCTCCTGCTACTCTAGTTACCGACAAAGGTGACGGAGGCAGGATACGAGTCATGGAAGGAAACAGTGGGCCCAGTGGGGTAAGGTGGGGCAAAGAGCTCTTAGTTATTGATGATTATACAGCCCTTTCAATTATGAAGTCCTTTCCCCAAGGAGATGGAGCTGGGGAAGTGAATGTGGAAAAAAGTCTCCATGAGTGCTTCATCTTCATTTGACATCCTCTGTCTGGGAACAGTTTCCCCTCCTGCCATCCTGTAGGACTCCCTTTTGAAGGGAGTTTGAGCCCACCTTGCATGGAACCAGAAACACGGAGGAGAACCAGAAACAGCATCTTAGGAGAAAAGTAGCCAAATAAGAATCCATTCTTCTTTAGGGCAGAATATTATGCCCCAGCAGATACATAAAGTGGAAAATAATCCTTAATGCTTCATCCCTCTGAAAGCAGAGGAACTTGGGGCCTATTAAGCATCAACTAGAGGAATCTCTGTTACTCTGTATTTGTGCTAATGTTTACAAGAATGCAATATACTGTGATGCCTTCCTCCTCAAGCCTCCTCCTAGCATTCAAACTTGCATCTTATCAGTCATTAATGCAGTTAAACTTCAATTCACAATGACCTTCGAATTAATGTCAGTTTGGTTTATTTTGTTACGGAGCAATAAAATCATTAGAGCAATTGGTTTTTAAAAGACTTAAGTGGATGCATCCTGTGCATGTAAGCATTATTTCCCAAACCAAAGCATCATTAGTCTCCGTTTATTTCTTTTGTTACTGCTCAGTGTGAAGTTGGGAGCTGAGACGGGATGGCTGCTGGTTTCACAGTAGTTTGGATGCCTTACTCTCATTTTAAAGCCAGCATCCAGAATTTCCTCCCTCTCTGATACAACGTGCAAAACTGAGTGTAGAGAATCAAGATGGATTCTTCGAGAGCCAGGGTGGATAACATGACTGCCATTCCATAAATGGAACGCCAGAAAACAAACACTCTTTGCCTCTAATTCAATATTCCATTTAATAAAGACAACACAGTGGCTGGAAAGAGCATAGAAAACATGTGTCCTGATCTCTTCTTTCTGGTGGAATATCCACTGAAGCTTTTGGGTACAGTTTTGTTACATCCTGTGCCAATTTAATTTGTATTTTAAAAGATCAGTTTTCCTTTCGAAGTTGAACAGAAGGAGGCTACGGTAGCCAGGCTCCAAGGTGATCCCCTCAATGATCCCTGCTTCCTGATATTCTTGACTTTGTTCAGGCCCCTCCCACACTGAGTCTGTGCTGGTCTTATGTGGCCAGTAGACTACAGCAGAAGTGATTCTCCATGACATCCGTGGCTAGGTCAAAAAACTCCCTGAAGCTTCTGCCTTGATCTCTTGGAACACTACCCCCTTGGAACCCTGAGCCGCCATGTAAGTTTATCTACGCTGAGGCCACAATGCTGGAGAGAAACCAGTGCGGGACCACACATTTCTGCAGCTGAGAACAACCCAGACATCACAGAGCAGCAATCATCTGGCTGAGCCATGCCCAAGTGTAAGATTTATGAGCAAGATAAATATGTTTTTTAAGTCACTAAGTTTGGGAGTAATTTGTTACACAGAAATAGATAACTGGAACACGGACTTTGTAATTTGAGCCAGCGTTAGAAAGGAGAAAAAAAACTTTCTGCACAATGTGGCCCATAAGTTTTTGCAAACATCAAATATTGGCAGGAGGTTAACCCTCCAAATGCAAGATGTCTAGTGCTCCTTAAAGATCTGGAGTCATGCAGATAATCAGAGAAAAAACAAGATGTTCCTTACAGCACAGATTGACATGGATGCTTATACACACACACACACACACACACACACACACACACACACACACACACACACACAGAGAGATTTTAGGAGCCATCACTCTGTTTCTCCTCCTGCCTGTCTGCGGAAATGGCAAGAACAAAGATTGCTATGAGCTACCAGAGTTTTTTTTTTTTTTTATCTTTATACAGCAGGTTCTTATTAGTTATCTATTTTATACATATTAGTCTATATATGTCAATCCCAATCTCCCAGTTCATCCCACTCCCCCCAACTTTCCCCCATTGGTGTCCATATGTTTGTTCTCTACATCTGTGTCTCTATTTCTGCCTTGCAAACCAGTTCCTTCTGTACCATTTTTCTAGATTCCACATATGTGCATTAACATATGATGTTTTTCTCTTTGTGACTTACTTCACTCTGTATGACAGTCTCTAGGTCCATCCACGTCTCTACAAATGACCCAATTTTGTTCCTTTTCATGGCTGAGTAATATTCCATTGTGTATATATACCACATCTTCTTTATCCATTTGCCTGTCGACAGGAATTTAGGTTGCTTCCATGACCTGGCTATTGTAAATAGTGCTGCAGTGAACATTGGGGTGCATGTATCTTTTTGAATTATGTTTTTCTCTGGGTATATGCCCAGTAGTGGGATTGCTGGATCATATGGGAATTCTATTTTTAGTTTTTTAAGGAACCTCCATACTGTTCTCCATAGTGGCTGTGTCAATTTACATTCCCACTAACAGTGCAAGAGGGTTCCCTTTTCTCCACATCCTCTCCAGTATTTGTTGTTTGTAGATTTTCTGATGATGCCCATTCTAACTGGTGTGAGGTGATACCTCATTGTACTTTTGATTTGCATTTGTCTAATAATTAGTGATGTTGAGCAGCTTTTCATGTGCCTCTTGGTCATCTGTATGTCTTCTTTGGAGAAATGTCTATTTAGGTCTTCTGCCCATTTTTTGATTGGGCTGTTTGTTTTTTTAACATTGAGCTGCATGAGCTATTTATGTATTTTGGGGGTTAATCCTTTGTCCGTTGATTCATTTGCAAATGTTTTCTCCCATTCCGAGGGTTGTCTTTTCATCTTATTTATAGTTTCCTTTGCTGTGCAAAAGCTTTTAAGTTTCATTAGGTCTCATTTGTTTATTTTTGTTTTTATTTCCATTACTCTAGGAGGTGGGTCAAAAAAAGATCTTGCTGTGATTTATGTCAAAGAGTGTTCTTCCTATGTTTTCCTCTAAGAGTTTTGTAGTGTCCAGTCTTACATTTAGGTCTTTAATCCATTTTGAGTTTATTTTTGTGTATGATGTTAGGGAGTGCTCTAATTTCATTCTTATACATGTAGCTGTCCATTTTTCCCAGCACCACTTATTGAAGAGACTGTCTTTTCTCCATTGTATATCCTTGCCTCCATTGTCATAGATTAGTTGACCATAGGTGCCTGGGTTTATCTCTGGGCTTTCTATCCTGTTCCATTGATCTATATTTCTGTTTTTGTGCCAGTACCATATTGTCTTGATTACTGTAGCTTTGTAGTGTAGTCTGAAGTCAGGGAGTCTGATTCCTCCAGCTTCGTTTTTTTCCCTCAACATTGCTTTGGCTATTCAGGGTCTTTTCTGTCTCCATACAAATTTTAAGATTTCTTTGTTCTAGTTCTGTAAAAAATGCCATTGGTAATTTGATAGGGATTGCACTGAACCTGTAGATTGCTTTGGGTAGTATAGTCATTTTCACAATATTGATTCTTCCAATGCAAGAACATGGTATATCTCTCCATCTGTGCCATCTTCGATTTCTTTCATCAGTGTCTTATAGTCTTATAGTCCTAGGTTCTTTTTGTTGCAGTGGTGAATGGGATTGTTTCATTAATTTCTCTTTCTGATCTTTCATTGTTAGTGTATAGGAATGCAAGAGATTTCTGTGCATTAATTTTGTATCCTGCTACTTTACCAAATTCATTGACTAGCTCTAGTAGTTTTCTGGTGGCACCTTTAGGACTCTCTATGTATAGTATCATGTCATCTGCAAACAGTGACAGTTTTACTTCTTGTTTTTCCAATTTGTATTCCTTTTATTTCTTTTTCTTCTCTGATTGCCATGGCTAGGAATTCCAAAGCTATGTTGAATAATAGTGGCAAGAGTGGACATCCTTGTCTTGTTCCTGATCTTAGAGGAAATGCTTTCAGTTTTTCAACATTGAGAATAATGTTTGCTGTGGTTTTGTCATATACAGCATTTATTATATTGAGGTAGGTTCCCTCTATGCCCACTTTCTGGAGAGTTCTTATCATAAATGGGTGTTGAATTTTGTCAAAAGCTTTTTCTGCATCTATTGAGATGATCATATGGTTTTTATTATTCAATTTGTTAATATGGTGTATCACATTGATTGATTTGCGTATATTGAAGAATCCTTGCATCCCTGGGATAAATCCCACTTGATCATGGTGTATGATCCTCTTACTGCACTGTTGGATTCTGTTTGCTAGTATTTTGTTGAGGATTTTTGCATCTATATTCATCAGTGATATTGGTCTGTAATTTTCTTTTTTTGTAGTATCTTTGTCTGGTTTTGCTATCAGGGTGATGGTGGCCTCATAGAATGAGTTTGGGAGTGTTCCTTCCTCTGCAATTTTTTGGAAGAATTTGAGAAGGATGGGTGTTAGCTCTTCTCTAAATGTTTGATAGAATTCACCTGTGAAGCCATGTGGTCCTGGACTTTTGTTTATTGGAAGATTTTTAATCACAGTTTCAATTTCATTACTGTGATTGGTCTGTTCATATTTTCTATTTCTTCCTGGTTCAGTCTTGGAAGGCTATACCTTTCTAAGCATTTGTCCATTTCTTCCAGGTTGTCCATTTTATTGGCATATAGTTGCTTGTAGTAGTCCCTTATGATGCTTTGTATTTCTGTGGTGTCCATTGTAACTTCTCCTTTTTCATTTCTAATTTTATTGATTTGAGTCCTCTCCCTCTTTCTTCTTGATGAGTCTAGCTAATGGTTTATCAATTTTGTTTATCTTCTCAAAGAACCAGCTTTTAGTTTTATTGATCTTTGCTCTTGTTTTCTTTGTTTCTATTTCATTTATTTCTGCTCTGATCTTTATGATTTCTTTCCTTCTGCTAACTTTGGGTTTTGTTTGTTCTTCTTTCTCTAGTTCCTTTAGGTGCAAGGTTAGTTTGTTTATTTCAGATAGTTCTTGTTTCTTGAGGTAGGATTGTATTGCTATAAACTTCCTTCTTAGAATTGCTTTTGCTGAATCCCATAGGTTTTGGATCATCGTATTTTCGCTATCATTTGTCTCTAGGTACTTTTTTATCTCCGCTTTGATTTCTTCAGTGATCTCTTGGTTATTTAGTAATGTATTGTTTAGCCTCCATGTGTTTGTGTTTTTTACGGTTTTTTCCCTGTAATTTATTTCTAATCTCATAGTGTTGTGGTCAGAAAAGATGATTGATATGATTTCAATTTTCTTTAATTTACCGAGGCTTGATTTGTGACCCAAGATGTGATCTATCCTGGAGAATGTTCTGTGTGCACTTGACAAGAAAGTGTAATCTGCTGTTTTCAGAAAGAATGTCCTATAAATATCAATTAAATCTATCTGGTCTATTTTGTCATTTAAAGCTTGTGTTTCCTTATTTATTTTCATTTTGGATGATCTGCCCATTGGTGTAAGTGAGGTGTTAAAGTCCCCCACTATTATTGTGTTACTGTCAATTTCCTCTTTTATAGCTGTTAGCAGTTGCCTTATGTATTGTGGTACTCCTATGTTGGGTGCATATATATTTATAATTGTTATATCTTCTTCTTGGATTGATCCCTTGATCATTATGTAGTGTCCTTCCTTGTCTCTTGTAACATTCTTTATTTTAAAGTCTATTTTATCTGATATGAGTATAGCTACTCCAGCTTTCTTTTGATTTCCATTTGCATGGAATATCTTTTTTCATCCCCTCACTTTCAGTCTGTATGTGTCCCTAGGTCTGAAGTGGGTCTCCTATAGACAGCATATATACGGGTCTTGTTTTTGTATCCATTCAGCAAGCCTGTGTCTTTTGGTTGGAGCATTTAATCCATTCACATTTAAGGTTGTTATCAGTATGTATGTTCCTGTGACCATTTTCTTAATTGTTTTGGGTTTGTTTTTGTAGGTTCTTTTCTTCTCTTGTGTTTCCTACTTAAGGAAGTTCCTTTAGCATTTGTTGTAAAGCTGGTTTGGTGGTACTGAATTCTCTTAGCTTTGGCTTCTGTAAAGCTTTTGATTTCTCCATCGAATCTCCATCGAGATCCTTGCCAGGTACAGTAATCTTGGATGTAGTTTCTTTCCTTTCATCACTTTAAATATATCATGCCTCTCCCTTCTGGCTTGTAGAGTTTCTGCTGAGAAATCAGCTCTTAACCTTATGGGAGTTCCCTTGTATGTTATTTGTCATTTTTCCCTTGTTTTAATAATTTTTCTTTGTCTTTAATTTTTGTCAGTTTGATTACTATGTGTCTTGGGGTGTTTCTCCTTGGGTTCATCCTGCCTGGGACTCTCTGTGCTTCCTGGACTTGGGTGGCTATTTCCTTTCCCGTGTTAGGGAAGTTTTCGACTATAATCTCTTCAAATATTTTCTCACGTCCTTTCTCTCTCTCTTCTCCTTCTGGGACCCCTATAATGTGAATGTTGTTGCGTTTAATGTTGTCCCAGAGGTCTCTTAGGCTGTCTTCATTTCTTTTCATTCTTTTTTTCTTCATTCTGTTCCACAGCAGTGATTTGCACCATTCTGTCTTCCAGGTCACTTATCCGTTCTTCTGCCTCAGTTATTCTGCTATTGATTCCTTCTAGTGTAGTTTTCAATTCAGTTATTGTATTGTTCATCTCTGTTTGTTTGTTCTTTAATTCTTCTAGGTCTTTGTTAAACATTTCTTGCATCTTCTCGATCTTTGCCTCCATTCCTTTTCCAAGGTCCTGGATCATCTTCACTATCATTATTTTGAATTCTTTTTCTGGAAGGTTGCCACTTCATTTAGTTGATTTTCTGGGGTTTTATCTTGTTCCTTCATCTGGTACAGAGTCCTCTGCCTTTTCATTTTGTCTGTCTTCCTGTGAATGTGGTTTTTGTTCCACAAGCTGCGGGATTGTGGTTCTTCTTCTGCTGTCTGCCGTCTGGTGGATGAGGCTATCTAAGAGGCTTGTGCAAGCTTCCTAATGGGAAGGGACTGGTGATGGGTAGAGCTGGGTGTGCTCCAGTGGACAGAGCTCAGTAAAGCTTTAATCCACTTGTCTGCTGATGGTTGGGTCCGAGTTCCCTCCCTGTTGGTTGTTTGGCCTGAGGCGACCCAGCACTGGAGCCTACATGCTCTTTGGTGGGGCTAATGGTGGACTCTGGGAGGGCTCACGCCAAGGAGTACTTCCCAGAACTTCTGCTGCCAGTGTCCTTGTCCCCATGGTGAGCCACAGCCACCCTCTACCCTCTGCAGGAGACCCTCCAACACTAGCAGGTATGTCTGGTTCAGTCTTCTATGGGGGTCACTGCTCCTTCCCCATGGGTCCTAATGCACACACTACTTTGTGTGTGCCCTCCAAGAATGGAGTCTCTGTTTCCCCCAGTCCTGTCAAAGTCCTGCAGTCAAATCCTGCTAGCCTTCAAAGTCTGATTCTCTGGGAATTCCTCCTCCCGTTGCCAGACCCCCCGGTTGGGAAGCCTGACATGGGGCTCAGAACCTTCACTCCAGTGGGTGGACTTCTGTAGTATAAGTGTTCTTCAGTTTGTGAGTCACCCACCCAGTGGTTATGGGATTTGATTTTATTGTGATTGTGCCCTTCCTACCATCTCATTGCAGCTTCTCATTTGTCTTTGGATGTGGGGTATCTTTTTTGGTGAGTTCCAGTGTCTTCCTGTCAATGATTGTTCAGCAGTTAGTTGTGATTCCGGTGCTCTCACAAGAGGGAGTAAGCACATGTCCTTCTACTCCACCATCTTGAACCAATCTCGACCTACCATAGTCTTGAAGGTTTCCACAACTCAAGAAATGTCTGGAAGAATGACCACAGTTTTGGAATAAGGATGAGATGAAGACCTCAGGAGACAGACCCAGGTGAGGGGACGGGAAAGGAGGGGAAAGTGCTAATATGAAGAAGAAAAAGGGGGCCTGGGGATATTTTTCACAGTGTGAAGGAACAGCCTTGCATCCCCTTACCTCCCCCTGCCTCCAGCTAAGGGATGGCATACATCTAGCTAAACCACAGGCGCCGTGCCCAACACTTCACCACCAGTGCTGTAGGACTGGATTCCATTGTGGTGAATTTGAAATGAAGAACTGATTGAACCTTCCTCAGGGCTCCAGGGGGTGAAGAATAGAACTTCTTTCACCCTCCCATCGCTAGCAGACATCTGAGGCACCTCTAACGTGGGCAGTGGGGCTGCAAAGAAAGCCCATATGTAGATGTCCAGCTGGCTACCAGTAGGATTGATTTCACAGACTGCTCTCCCCCACAGCTCTATACCACACACACACACACACACACACACACACACACACACACTCCCATCAGGATGAAGAGTCCAGCAGCTGTATTACATATTGAAAGCAACTAGTGAAATGATAGGAACTTATTAGAGTTTGTCCTCTTTGCTATTAAAGAAAGAAAAATAAAATCGGTGGGAAGATCACAACACATGTAAATAGCCTGGTGCCAAGTATTGCTAAAAGGCAAAAAAAAAAAAAAAGAAGCACCATGGAAGTCCAAAAGCTGGTCCAGATCACTGGCTGCTCCAAGGACAAAAGAGCCAGGAAGGAAACCTACTGTCAGCCCCAGCCTACAGACAGGCCCAGGTAGCTGTGAAAAAGTGTTGTGTGCTCAAATAGAAACTTAGGTTTAAATAAAGTGATCTAGAACTATGGAATACCTATTAGCATCAACTAGAACATTCCAAGGAATACAGTTTGGAAAATTCTTCAGGAACATAATTTGGAAAATTCTTCAGTAGAGAATTCTTATATAATATCGGGTCCACCTAATAGCCCCTTTCTTCCTACAATATCACTAAGATACCTATGAGGTATTGCAAAGGACAAAAGTGAGCAATCATAGTAAAAAATGAAGGCTGAAAGATAGTCTACTCTGGAATCTAAGTCAGCAGGGAGTAGAAGAAAGTGGGATCTGTGTCCCCAAGGGATGAAAAACTCACAAGGAAGAGTGGCTTTTTCATGTTCTGATAACTTTAGCAAATACTGACCAGCAGGGCGTAGGCTGGTGGTATAAATCTGAGAATAAAAGAAAGTTCAGCATCACCCAAAATAGCATCCCCAGGAAACTGAGTGAGCAGTTGCGCTCCACAGATTTATCACAGAACAAAAACCCTTACAAACAACTCGGACAAAAAATGACATCCTGTAACGATCTCTTAGATTTTTCTCAGTTGCCATTCTGTTGTGTGCTTTGTACAACACCTGGTGTTTTTGACCCTTGGAATATATTTTTTCCTTAGCTTCCAATAAGGAGTTTTAAATAGTCCTCAGTCTTCTGTGGGTAATAGAAACTGTTAACGGTACCTTGAAATTTTAACAATTTAATAGCAATTTATTTTATAGTTCCTTTTTAAAAATGAGAAAGTGGCAGATCTTTTTTTATCATCTCATCATCAAGTTTAAACAGCTATTAAACATCTTCCATGCCTTCATGGAAGTCAGGATATACTGAAGTACTGAACATACACCCTGGAAAAGGAAAATACCTATGTCCAAGAAAAATGATGGGTCATCTTTAGATTTCCTACACTGGCCTCATTTACTCAGGTTCTCAGGTTACTCACCTGACCCCATGTTTTTCTATGCATGGCAGTATTTTTCTTTGTCTACTACTCCTTTTAAAACAGCTCTTTGAAAATGTGCTTATTAGTTCATTTATTTTCATTCTTTATTAAGGTAAAAACTTATCCAGGGCAACAACTTTTCCTGAGTTCAGCTTTGACCATATTTTCATTCATTTTAAAATACTCTGTAATTACAGTTTTGATTTTTCTCTCAGATTTTTTATTTCATGTGTGTGTGTGCATGTGTATGTGATTAAAACCATTTTCAGAAAATATGGTCCATCTGGTTCCTGCTTTGAGGAATTAATTGGATTTTTTTTTTTTTTTGCTCTAATATGTGAATAATCTTACTAATGTTCAATGGATGCTGGCAAAAAAAAGAAAAGCTACGTCTGCAGTCTGTAAATCTCAGTATGTGTCTACTAAATAAATGCTTAAAACATTCAGGTCATCTATGTTCTCATTTATTTTTGCTAATGTGCTTTCTTAAAGACAAGGAAGTCAAGAGCAAGCAGCCGTGGGACTGAAATGAGAGACACCTTGCAAGGACCTCCAATCACTTCTTTAGTGCCGGCCCTTGGAGGAAGGAAATGCCAACCAGGGCTCTCCACCACAGCTTCCCCTTCTACATTTAGGATGAATCACCAAAGTCATTTCCTAAGTAAACGTTCTCTTTAGCTCCCTGGAGAAAACTGTAAAGGAGCTAGTTTTTTGTTTGTTTCTTTATTTTTTTGGCTGCGTTGGGTCTTAGCCAGGGCACGCAGGCTTCTCTCTAGTTGTGGCGCATGGGCTCCAAGGCGTGTGGGCTCTGTAATTGTGGCACATGGGCTCCAGAGCATGTGGGCTCTGTAGTTTGCGGCACACAGGCTCTCTCGTTGAGGCACGCAAGCTCAGTAGTTGTGGCACGTGGGCTTAGTTGCCCCGTGGCATGTGGGATCTTAGTTCCCCAACCAGGGATGGAACCCACATCCCCTGCATTGGAAGGTGGATTCTTTACCACTGGATCACCAGGGAAGTCCCAAGGAACCAGTTTTAAGTGAAGAGATTCTAAAAATATTCTTGGAAAATTTCAATATTGGTTCAGGGAGTTTTAAAAGAAAGAAAAATTACAGCAATCACTGTTGGATGAGAATCACATCACAGCTCCAGTTTGTGCCACCTACAAGACTAGTGGGTTTTTTTCAGAGTCAGTCTCAAAGCCAGAATCATCTTCCTACAGCATCGTTTTGATCCTGTTGCCTCCATGCTCAGTAGTTGTGGCACGCAGGCTTAGTCACAAAACCCTCTAGTGGCTTCCCAGGCTCTACAGAAGCAAGCCCAGCAAGTCCAGTGGCCCCAGACCAAGCTCAGCACCTCTGAAGCTGCATAACCCTGACCAGAACCACTTAGCTGCCATCTATCACTTCTTGCTTGACTGGTGGTAATTTTTTTACATTTATTTCAGTGAATAGACCCTAAACTCCTTGAGGGTTGAATGCCAGGCTGGATTGCCTTGGAGAAGGGAATCACTATCTTTGTGCTAAGTTCAGAGTACCATGAGTATTGACATCATCAGGAAAATCCCCAGTCCGATCTGCCATGACCAGCACACAATCTATTCGCACATCCGTGTCATGGCAACAGACGACCATGACGTCTGCCTGTAGCATGTTAAATCAGTCAGCAAAGCCCACCAGGTTAGAGATCAAATTCAGGACCTGGACTAGAGATTGGATTTTGTTCTGTCCTTGGCAGGGAATGCCGTTCCAGTCCCTGTCACAAAGTGAGGCGGATTCATCACCACCTCCAGAAAAACAACTTAAAAAGCACTTGCTGACATGGCTGCACAAGGCCCTTTGTACACCTACCCCTTTCCATCTGTATTGCTTTTAGACACAGCTCAGGTTGGGTGGGGGAATGGGGAAAAAGACTCGGAATTGTTTGCATTTTATTATTTTTAAATCTCAAGTTATGAGTGATGTTAAAAGTAAAATGTATTGAGTAAGCTCAGCTTACTCAGCTGACTGTTGATGTGAGTGAAATGCATGCTCATTTGCTTACCAATGTCTTCTTTCCATGCTGAACACAAAAGGATTTTTATTGTGTTTCTAACTTGAAATTTGGATAATTACAGCAAATAGACTACTTTTGGAAAGTCACCTTTCCAACATACCACAGACAAGAAGCAATGAGGGATTCTTGGTGATGATTTACTCTTGGAGAAATAGACATTACACTCCTGACCAAACAGCAGAAATGGAATGACCTGAAGTACCATGATTTTACTGCACAAGTAAGCTTTTTTAAATCATGCTTCTGGTTTCTCTTAACATTTGTATTCTTCAGTTCCTTGGAGCTTCCTTCCCAGAACTGGATGTATTTGGCCTCCCCTTCACAAGAATTTAGCTGTTACTAGTTTTCCACTTAAACAATCTTTTTTTTTTTTTTTTTGGCTGCGCCGCGAGGCTTACAGGATCTTAGTTCCCTGACCAGGGATTGAACCCTCACCCTCGGCGGTGAAAGCACAGAGTACTAACCACTGGACTGCCAGGGAATTCCCACACAATCTTTCTTTCAAGGAGTATAATCTGCTTCACAAACGCACAAGAATAGTGACATTATTTGCTTTTTTATAAGTCTAGGTATACTAATAATTTAATTATATTATACTAACATGGTTAATTAATATATTATGCTAATAAGAACTCATAATAATTGTGCACTCTAAAATGTAATAGCTATAGTCCTTAAAAGATTGTTTTATCTTTACTTTACTTATATTACCACTTCATCACAAAAAGAGCATAAATAGTAAGTGCTTAATAATATAGCTGTTGACCCAGAAGGCAACTATTGGTGTTTGATAATACAGTGAGAAGAGCATGGGTATTTTTTTAATACAACTTAGGTTAGAACCCTGATTTAGTTCCTTCCTAGCTTGTGGCCTTGGACAAATTACTAGACCTTTCTGAGCCTCAAAGATAATAATACCCACCTGGAAGAATTATTGAGAGAATTAAAGGAGATATTTATATGAGTGTATAGTGTAGTGGCTGGCACACAGAAGGCTCAACGATATTTACTGTTGTCCCCCAAGAGTGGTCTTATCCTATTAAGAGGCTGTTGCCCAGTTGTAACCTGTTGACTAGAAGGATTCTATTCTATTCTACGGTAAATATTTTCGGAATATCTTTGTTCAGTATGTGAACAGTTAATAGTTAATAAACCGGCCTAGTATACACTGATCTCCTCTGATTCTCCACTTGTCTGGACACAGCTATAAACAGAACATGCCAAGGATTGGCCCACGCCCCTGTTGACTGACTGCAGCCTTCTTCAAGAGCTATGGGCAAAATTCTTTATGCTTATATGGTCCCTATGACTGAAACACAAAGCATTTTTCTGGAGATTAAATCGGGGCTTTCATACGACCCTGGTTAATAAATGTCAAGTCTCCAGTGTGAAACCTCAGAATATCCTTTTGAGGAAGGTGGTTGACAACCTTATCTTCCATACAAATAAACTGAGGCATGGAGGGGATACATCAGAGGGCTTTTTACAGATTCTTCGCTCTTGTTTACTTTCAGTTTATACGTGAAGACCGGTCAGTGCTTCACGGGAGCGCTCGAGTGTCAACAGGGCTCCCCAGAGAGCATGGTCGGGGTCTCTTGGAGAAAGCCCACCATTCTGCTAACATGATTAAGAGTCTTATGGGACAGCATGGGGAGGAGTGGGTGTTATTGAGGCAGAGGGTGCTCTGATTGGGTAAATAGTCTGAGTTACTGACATCACACAAGCAAATAAGCCAGAACTCCAGAGGCTGAGGCACCTGTCGTGCAAAACACAGAGTTCCCCCTTTGAGCTGAGTTCCTGTGGCTACAGTCAGCCTCTTCTCAGAAGAAAAGGAGCTCAAGAGGGGCTAAGAAGGAAGGCCTTTGTGCATCAGGACGGGGAGAGTGCTCTGATATGCCGCAAGACGATGGAGGTCCAACTTGCCAGCTGGGGGCAGTGTCGGCAACTATGACATCAAGAAGCAGAAAGATTTCCACCTCGCAGAGTAACCCTCTCCACCTCAAACGTGCATCTCCAGTGGATCCTTGGGGACCGCTACCCTTCTTCCTGGTTTTCTCAGACCAGAAACCCTCTGCCTGTTTCTTCTCATAATTCAGGCACACCAATAGTTAACATTTATTATCATACTACACGCCCAGTCTTTGACACGCCGCAGGGGCTTTGTAGGCTTTGCACTATGACCACATAGCTGAGCTGGAGCTACATCTCCCAGAATTCCCTTCCCTGAGTGGTTCCAGGTCAGTGTAGTCACAAGAGAAATTCTGCGTGAGACTTGAAATGTGGAAGTGAAGCAGCCACCGTATTTTTTACGCTTCGAAGGTCAGGATGAGGCACCAGGCACTATGGCAGCTGGCTCGTGTGGTCATTGTCAATTCCTCCAACTCTTGCTCTGTTTCCTCCTGCAGCTTCTCCACAGGCATCCATGACGTCTTGGTGAAGGGCACCAGCTTCTCCTGCATGTCAGCCATGGCACTGAGTTTGCAGGTGGGGAGAGACAGACATGGGTCCTAGTTCATTCTCATGGGCTCCAGTTTGTCTTTGTTCTCAACCACACCCACTTTCCCTAGCTTACTGCGGACCTGCTTAACCTAAAGCTACTTTATAAACTAATACAACGTTACATGCCAATTGAATCTCAATAAAACTTGGGGAAAAAAATAAAGCTACTTTAAGCTTAACATTAGATGAAGAGACAACAGCCTGGCGTCGATTCCTCCACCAGTTTCTACAATTGCAGAGTCCAATCCCTATAATAATTTTGTTTTCTATGTAACAGCAGTTCTGCTTCTCTGATCGAACCCTGAGTGATACACGTGTATTGTCTCATTTAATCCTCACTAAAATCCTAGGAGATAGGCACTATTATTATTCCTATTTCACAGGTGAAGAACTTGAGAAACAAAGAGAAGAGGAAGAGGCTCAGGTGTAGTCAGTCTGGCCTTATCCTGATCTACAGAGGGGCTACTTCTTAAAGTAAAAGGAGCTTTTGCTCCCATGTTAGTCACTTCCGTAGCTCTGCAGGCCAGGTATCTTCCCTCAGCCCAGGACAATTTTCCAGCTGTGAAACATTAGCAGCCAACATTCAGGGAAGCTGGGAAGATGGTACACCAGCTCAATATAGGGGATCTAGGAGGGGCACCATGGTCCCTTTGCAGGGTACTATCTTCTTTGGCCTAATTGTTGTCCACCAAAACTCTGTAAGCAGCAATGCTGGCAAACCTTATTCCAGCATCTTCAGACTTCTGTAAGGCCCTTTGGGAACAGTTAGCTCTTCTACATGAAACTGGTCTCCAAAACCCCATTTCTGAAATGCATTCCAAAATAGAAACAACATCAGTAATGCAGTAGTATAAATTATTGCTATCAGATCAATCTTCAGTGTACTAGAGGATCACACTAGGACTTGTCATTGAGCACTGGGGATTAGGTAAAGGGAATCCAAGGGAAAAAGGGACTGGAGGACAGACCCTGGCAATTCCAAAATGAGTCAGACTATTATCAGAAAAATCATGTCTTCTGGATTCAGACATATCCAGTTATATTCCAAAGCCTGGAGAGTGTCTGATGCTCTCTGACTGACAGTCTCCCCATTGGTTAAAATGCAATAATAATATGTGCCTTGCATATCTGTTGGAGGGGAAAATGTTTCAAAAGGCCCCTAATGCAGTGCTCATTGCGCACATAGCTCAATAAATGGTATTTTATTGCAAAGACATATATCTATGCTCCCCACTCTCACTCACTGAACTTCTTCATTCCCCAATTCCAAACAGATGGATTGGATTTATCCCCTGCAGAACCCAAACAAAAACCACAAACAGGGAATTCCCTGGTGGTCCAGTGGTTAGGACTCAGTGCTTTCACCTGGTGGGGGAACTAAGACCCCCCCCCCCACAAGCCTTGTGGCATGGCCAAAAACAAACAAACAAACAAAACTCAAATACTAACCAAAAAAGCCATGGTCTAGAGCACAGCTAAGAAAAGTAGAGTTGCATTTTTATTGAGCAATTTTCTCTGTCTGAAACATATTACAAGACACCAAGCACTGGGGAAAGGGGCAGGAAGACAAACCATATCCTTTGAGCTGTTTTGTAGATACTGAAACCCTCACCAGGTGGAAGAAGTTAACTATTCAATACATGATGATGACCAGACTGTAGCCATGACTTAAGCTGCCACAGTTCTGAGAACTGGCCTCAAATAAATGGGAACAAACTAAGCCTCCAACTGAAGACTCACTGTACTTAAAACAATCAAGACGATGCTGATCAGACCACCGCCTGATCAATTTCAAGATGACTGTCAGAGCCGACTCTGCTGTTTCTGCATGCAGCCCCCTCCCTTCACCTATAAAAGCTCTTGCCCTATGCCTCCCCACTGCGGGGTTGCTAGCCTCCAAAATAAAACAAACTTTCCTTTCCACCAACCTTGCCTCTTTATTGGCTTTTGAGCGGTAAGCAACTGGACCCACTTTCGCTAACAGATTTTTGGCTCCCAACACGAGACTGCGCTCTCGCGATATCTGGCTCCCAGTGCGGTGAGGGGGTGGTTCCTTCCCCACCAGCAGAGCTACCGCCATGACGTCGCGCCCGGGTGGCTGCGAGGAGCCCATTACTCCTGCGTCACTGGCCCCGGGAGGGGATTTGGGGGGACATTCCTAGCAGCTGCCCAAACCATTCATTTTGGGAACCCTCCCTGTTTCTCCCCTGCTCGGCACTGGTTGCCAACAAACGCTTTTCCTTGGTGCAACGGAAAGATGCCTCAGGACGAGCTGACGAACTCCAAGACCGAGTAAGTCCACCGGTGCGCACCCTGCAAACTTCTCTTTTGAGCATGAGGTGCTATCTGGGCATTTTGCCCGTTGGTTCTGACGTGTGTCTGATGTTGAGGACCATTTGTGTCGGGAAGTGTTTGTTTGGGAGTCCATATCCGTCCTCCTCAGTGCATTTGTGACAGTTCTGTCTTCTGGTGTGTGAGTATGTAGTCCATTTGGGTGATTGATATTCTTGTTGCCTTTTGTAAAATGGTAAATTCAGGTTCAATTCATTAAGAAAAATTTTGGCTATGAACCTATGGCTAAGAAAGATTTTTTTTAAACATTGTGTGGTCAACAGTATTCTTCAAACTCCAGAGAAAACTGGTTATGATGTGTATCACTGCTGGCTTTAAGTTTTCTGCTTGAAGCACATGTACAATGTTTGTGTGACAACTGGGTATAATTGATAAAATGTATAGCCTATAAAATATTTCCCTGTCAGCATACCTCTGCACTTGTTTGTTATGTCTGATTAGTTTTCCCCCAACGTGAATGACTAAGCAAATATATAAACACAAAAGTAGGCCTAGCCCCGAGGGACATGAATGGACCCAGAGCAGGCAGGAATCAGCTCAGCTTTGTAGCATGAGTACTGAAGAGTTTTGAGTAAACCAAGATGGTGCTAAGTTGTTGTCCTTTCCATTGCCTTCTTTTGTTTTTTCGTTTTTGTTTTTTTAACATCTTTATTGGAGTATAATTGCTTTACAATGGTGTGTTAGTTTCTGCTTTATAACAAAGTGAATCAGTTATACATATACATATGTTCCCACATCTCTTCCCTCTTGTGTCTCCCTCCCTCCCACCCTCCCTATCCCACCCCTCTAGGTGATCACAAAGCACGGAGCTGATCTCCCTGTGCTATGCGGTTGCTTCCCACTAGCTATCTATTTTACATTTGGTAGTGTATATATGTCCATGCCACTCTCTCACTTTGTCACATCTTACCCTTCCCCCTCCCCATATCCTCAAGTCCATCCTCTAGTAGGTCTGTGTCTTTATTCCCGTCTTGCCCCTAGGTTCTTCATGACCTTTTTTTTTTTTTTTTCTTAGATTCCATATATATGTGTTAGCATACGGTATTTGTTTTTCTCTTTCTGACTTACTCCATTGCCTTCTGATAAGGATCACGAACTGCCAGCGGCCAACGCATTACTCCTTGTCATCTAGTGTGAAGTAATCCTGGAGAATCTGTCCATCCTCCATCCAAACAATCCACATGGGCAACCACCATCGGATGACTAGGGTCCCTCATAAGTCTTGTTCAACCCCATCCCCAGCCTGGACAGGGAGGGATTGGTACTGGGGACTATGAAGACATGAATAGAAAATATGCAACACACTTCTCCCACATCTTCTGTCTTGCCTATTGTTGGCCCTTTTGAATTTTACATTTACCCAACAAGACTCCAAGAAGCATCAGATGCTGTTTAATGCTGCACAAGTCTACCACCCAGCAGGAACTTGGCCAAGGAGCCAGTTCTATTCTGCCTCCAGAGTTGTTTGGGAGAAAAGCAGTGGATGTAATAATTTACATTTGGATTTTTCTTTTATTTGTTTAGAATTTGGTGTCCCTTCCATTTCTCCTCCCTCTCTTTTCATCCCAGCTCCAATTAGAAAATTCCATTGTACAAAATTCCACTCCACAGGAACCTATATCAAATTTAGGAAGCCATTGGTTTTTAAAGAACCCTCATTTCAGGAGGGTAGGACAGAGCGTGCCATGTAATCAAAGGCAATTAGAGACATTCATGCCATTGTGAATATACATCCTTTGCATACACAATTATGAAGAATTGTTCAGAGAGCTTACACACTGTGGTGCTGGATGGTTTCCAGAAGCACTTAAGGCATAAGAAGCACTTATTTGGGGCTTGCAAACATGAGTTTTGTTTGTGTTCTTATGCATGTTTGGCAAATACAATGCAGGCTCTGCTTTCAGAACATTTGGCCCTAAATAAAAAGAAATGTGTCAGCAAATCCACCAAGAAGTACACTAAACCCAAAACTTCTGTTGGATCCAGAAAGAGTCTGAGGTAGACTTTGTTTTCCAGCTAAAGGCAACATCTGGATGCAATCACCAAGAGTTCTGGCTGCTTTGGCCACATCTAGCAGAGATGCAGAAAGCCTTACCAAAAGCCCAGTGCATTCTTTGTGAAGCTGCCCAACACTTTTAGCACACCTGGGGTCAGTTAGGAAGGCAAAATGTCCATGTGAGCAGGATGAGCTCACTCCGTGCCTTTCAATGATCTCAAACATTTGCCATCTACCCCAGGACATGCAGAGTACCACCTACATGTGTATTGGATTTCTTGGATGCGGCGGGAGAAGGGGAGGAGAAGAACATGTTTCTACCATCTTTATATAGTAAATAAGTAATAAGGAAAGACTACAGTCCATCTACTAGGGTGAAGTACAACTCCACTTACTCTGTGACTAAGCAAGTTATATCATATCGGCCTCACTCTCCTTGTTGGTAAAACAAAAATAATAATAGTACCTGCCTCATGAAGCTGTTGAAGACTGGTAAGATGACAAATGTAAAATGGCCACACCAAGTAACTTCTCAAAGAATGTAGGCTAAAAGAATTAAATTATTTCATCATATTCTCTCTGTGTCTTCTCCAATTTCTATGCAGAAAAGTCTCCTCCATTAAAAAACTTAAAACTTGATCTACGATTCACCCTCACAACTGACCACATCTCCACTTCTTTCTTTCTTTCTTTCTTTCTTTCTTTCTTTCTTTCTTTCTTTCTTTCTTTCTTTCTTTCTTTGATGTGGACCATTTTTAAAGTCTTTATTGAATTTCTTACAATATTACTTCTGTTTTATGTTTTGATTTTTTTTGGCTGCGAGGCACGTGGGATCTTATCTCCCTGACCAGGGATTGAACCCGCACCCCGTTGCATTGGAAGGCGAAGTCTTAACCACTGGACTCCTGGGGAAGTCCCACCATCTCCACTTCTTTAAATGTCCAGTTCCTTGAAAGAGGAGTCTGCACATGTGGTCCTGCCCTAACTCCCATTCACGCTCACCACCTGCTCCCTCCCACACAATAAGTGATGAAGATCATTCATCAACAGCCCTTGCCACCTGACTTGGAGTGTTTCCCAGGCTCCCCCACTGACATGCTGGACACAGGACTGCAGTGGGTCACTAGAATGTGGACAAACATGATATTTGCCACTTACGAGCAGAAACGTTGAATGTGCTCACTTCCTTTACTTTGGCCTCTTGCATTCTTGTTTTCTTCCATGAGAACAGCATGGAAAAGAAAGGCTACTGCTTTAGCCTGAGTCCTGGAATGAGAAGATGCCTTGAGCCCAGGAAAGCCCTCCAGAATCGCAGCCAATTCGCAGGCTTCATTTCATTTCAGAAGGCAATAAGTGTTTTATTCTGTTGAGAATTGGGTTCTTTGTTACTACAGCAAAAGCTGACGAATGCCTAGTATCTGCTCTCCTGCCGACCTAAGCATCCCTACTATAATGATCAGTAAGGGATGATCTGCCCCTTCTTCATCAAACTCCCCCACTTCCTCCACCCCCCACTCAGTATACATGAGTCTCCTGGGTTTGTCATGTTTGTAACTGCTGGCTCCCCTGGCCACCAATTATTGGCTCCTAGGTGGGTATCTGATCCAGTCTGCAGTGGGAGAAAAGCATGAAACGACCATACACACAGAAGCAGAATGAGAGGGAACCTCCAAGGGGACTTGAGCCAATGGTTAAAATTGTTGTTTCTATTGCTAAATGTCCACACCCAGGAAAGACTTCCTGGCTTAAAGGGGTGAGGCCAAGAGGACTACACACACGGACAGGAAGGAGAAAGGTCCTCTGTTCAGACAAGAGGGATTCACCATGAGCCTTGTGGAGGCAGGCGGGCAGCAGGGTCAAGAGTCAGACAGAACAGGTTAGTGTTGAAGTGGTTTCAAGCCAAGACTTTCCATTCAGACATGGTCTTGATCAAAAACTTGAGGGGCCATCCGGATTCCTCCATGCGGTGAAGCTAAATCTAAAGGAAGAATTCAAGGGCCTGAGTAAAGCAGATGGGGAGGAGGATCAGCGTGGGGGGACAATAGTCGGGCAGACCTGGGACTTCAGAGGGGAGACCAGAACACCAGGTTTCTGACACGTCATCCCAGGAGTGTGAATAAGAGACTTTTCCACCCTTGACGGCAGCTTCTTAGAGCCAGCCTGTGGCCCAGCCTTCAATTTTTTTCCAGCATAGCAAGTCTAATCACAATCGGATGTGCTGTGACCTCCCAGACGCCACTCTGGGAGGTCACAGGAAGAGATTCCACAACAAACAGGAGTGTTCTGGGCTTTAAGGGCAAAACAGCCTTTCAGCCCACACACCAACTATGTTTTATTTTTTTGTTTGTTTGTTTTTGTTTGTTTAAAAGCATTTAAAATTTTTTTTTCTTTTTTTAAAATTTATTTATTTTTTGGCTGCGTTGGGTCTTCGTTGCTGCGCACGGGCTTTCTCTAGTTGCGGTGAGTGGGGGCTACTCTTCATTGCAGTGTGTGGGCTTCTCATCGCGGTGGCTTCTCTTGTTGCAGAGCGTGGGCTCTAGGCACACAGGCGTCACTAGTTGTGGTGCACGGGCTCAGTAGTTGTGGCTCGTGGACTCTAGAGCGCAGGCTCAGTAGTTGTGGCGCACGGGCTTAGTTGCTCCGTGGCATGTGGGATCTTCCCAGACCAGGGCTTGAACCCGTATCCCCTGCGTTGGCAAGCGGATTCTTAACCACTGTGCCACCAGGGAGGTCCCCCAACTGTGTTTTAATTGTGGCAAGAAAGATCAGTCTGCACCAATGAAGAAAAGGTCTCCACAAACACACCATCTTTCTCCTTTTACAAAGAGAGAGAGGTTAAAGCGGGCAGAGCACACACCAATGCATACCCTTCCCAGTGTATCACATCCAGAAACCTGTGGGGTTTGGGGGTTGAGGACTGGGGTGTTCTCTTGTTGACTCAGTCCCTGCAGACTTATATGAGGCTGTGGGACACTCATGATGGCTACAACCCCCAGATCACCTCCTTAGGCTCCTAGAGACCTGGGCTCACTGGAACTTGCACAGGGCAGGCTATGTTTGTCATATACGGATGACCTGGTGGGAGGGTGGGGAACCCTGACCAGCATCTGAGGAGCCAGCGAATAAAGGCAACGGGGAGTACAGCTGGTTAGGTTACAAATTATAAAGTATGGCAATAAGATAATAATAGCCAACACCGCTTGGGTGCTAAGTGCTAGGCAGTGATCTAAACATGCACACAGAAGATTTATTTTGTCATGGAGAATCAAGATGGCAGAGGAGTAGGACATGGAACTCAACTCCCACAAATATATCAAAAATACATCTACAGGGAATTCCCTGGCAGTCCAGTGGTTAGGACTCAGCACTTTCACTGCCAGGGCCCAGGTTCAATTTCTGGTCAGCCACGCGGTGAGACCAAAAAAAATATTTCAAGCCATGTGGTGAGACCAAAAAAAAAATCTACAAGTGAAACAATTTTCACAAAACACCTGCTGAACACCAGCAGAAGACCTCAAACACCTGAAAGGACAATCAAGATCTCCAATGTAACCCGGTAGGATGAAAGAAAAGAAAAAAAGAAGCAGGATGGGTCCTGCACCCCTGGGAGGGAGCTGAAAAAGAGGAAAGGTCCCTGCACCCTGGGAAGCCCCCTCACTGGCGGGGAGATAAGCCAGGACAAAAAGGGAGCTTCAGAGGAGAGTAAAACAACTGGTCTGTGGCATGCAGAGCAGAGAGAGACCTGCACAGACAGCCGTGCCACCACCCTGTGTGCCCCAGCCTGAGATGCCCGTCCACTGGTGGGGGGTGGGGGGGAGTGGCGCCTGGGTGCTGGTGCCTTGGGGGCCCTGGGAGCAGATGCCAGTGGGTTGCCCACGTGCAGAGGTAGGGCTGAAAACACAGCTGAGCCTGGGGCCCCGTGACTTAGGAAGCAAGGCCAGAATCTCTCCCCGCAGCTGCACAAGCTGCAGACTTACACCTCTGCTGCCTTTGGCTTTCCAAACGGACAATGAGTGCTCCCGCAGCTGGGACGGGTCTGGCCTTAGCAGCTGTGGGCTTTTGTGAGCACGTGCACATGGGGGCCGGGCCAGGCCAGGGTCTGAGCTGCCTCCATAGCCCCCACAGTGGGTCCAGGGGCAGGAGGACCATGGTCCTGGGACCTGACTTTAGTGGATCTGTGCTGGTGGCCTTGTGAAAACAATGCCTGAGGGACACCAGGGCCGATTGCCGGCCTCCCCACGGTTGAGGAAGGGCTGAGGGCAGTGCCAACAACAGTGTACTTTGTGAGCCCGCACAACGGGTGACAGGTGACCCCACAGAGCACACTCACCAGTGAACAGCTCTAGCAGAGGAATACTCAGTGTCTCCTCTCCCAGTGGGAGCGCCCCAATCCTACCTACCTCACGCCACAGCTCAGAAATGGATCTGGGGGCTTCTACTCCAACAACTAGGGAGCAGACCCAGCCCCCGAAAGGGCTGTGACAACCACAGAGCAAGGAGGAGGCCCTGTTCAACATCCAGGGCAGGCTTTGGTCACCACAACACCAGTCACACCGCCTAGCAAGCAGATAATGGCCAGCACACACTGAGGAAAGAGGTGGCAGGCATCCATAGTAAAAACAGGCCTCACACCAAAAATCTTAAACCCACGCAGGCTATGCAGGAACACTCCCACATATAAATATTCCTCCAAGACCACAGTAGATAACTTTCTCCTCAACTCATAGAGCAAGAGAAATATAAGTAAAAATGAAGAAACAGAGGAACCACTTCCAATTAAAAGATCAAGAGAATTCCCCTGAAAGAACAAGCAATGAAACAGACCTCTTCGGTCTAATTGACTCCAAGTTCAAAAAATGAGATAATGAGAACACTGAAGAAATTAAGGACTATTGATAGAAATGCAGATTACTATAAAAAGGAACTAGAAACTATAAAAAGGAACCAAGAAAAATTAGAAAGTTCATTTGCAGAGACAAAAGCTAAACTAAAGGCAATGAATAGCAGAATAAATAATGCAGAAGAACGAATAAGTGATCTGGAAGATAGAATAATAGAAATTACCCAATCAGAATAGCAGACAGAAAGCCAAATGAAAAAAAAAAAAAAAAAAAGAAAGCAACATAAGAGACCTATGGGATAATATGAAGCATGCCAACCTACACATAACAAGGATTCCAGAAGGGGAAGAAAGAGAAAAGGGGATTGAAAATGTATTTGAAGAAATTATGGCTGAAAATTTCCCAAACCTAAAGAAGGAAACAGATATCCAGATACAGGAAGCACAGAGGGTCCCAAACAAGATGAACCCAAACAGACCCACACCAAGATACATTATAATAAAAATGGAAAAGTTAAAGAGAGAATTATATAGGCAGCAAGAGAAAAACAAAGAGTTAATTACAAGGGAACCCCCATAATGCTATTAGCTGATTTCTCTACAAAAATGTTGCAGGCCAGAAGGGAGTGGCAAGATATATTCAAAGTCCTGAAAGGGAAAAATCTGCAACCTAGGATACTCTAACCAGTAAGACTATCATTTAGAATAGGAGGAGAGAGAAAGAATTTCTCAGACAAGCAAAAACTAAAAGAATACAGCAATACTAAACCTATCCTAAAAGAAATATTGAAAGGTCTTCTCTAAATAGAAAAGAAGTAAGAATCCATAGGAAAGAGAAAATCACAATTGGAAAGTAAATCACTTAAATAAGCCAGTACAGATTTAAAAAAATAAAATAAAAAAATTTCTGTGAAAGCAACGATAATCACAATGAACAGGAAAAGGATGAACATGAAACATGATGTAAAAGATGACATCAAAATCATAAAATGTGGGGGAGGAGGATAAGAAAATGTAGATTTTTTTCCCCTAGAATGTGTTTGAGCCTATATGACTACCAGTCTAAGACAAGTAGACCTAGAAAGGGGTTAATATACTTGAAAAACAGGGTAAGCACAAATCAAAAACATACAATAGATTCACAAAAAACAAAAAGAGAACATAAATAATACAAAAGAAAATCATCAAACCGCAAAAGGAAAAACAAAACAAAAAAAAAGGGACAGAAGAAATACAAAATCAATGGGAAAACAAGGTTTTAAATGGCAGTAAATACATATAATCAATAATTACCCTAGATACCAATGGACTAAATGCTCCAATCAAAAGACATAGAGTGGCAGATTGGATAAAAAAAAACAAGAGCCTACAAAATGTTGCCTACAAGAGGCCCACTTTAGGGCAGAGGACACACATAGACTGAAAGTGAGGGGATGGAAAAAGATTTTATGCAAACGGAGATGAAAAGAAAGCAGGGGTTGCAATACTCAGACAAAATAGACTTTAAAACAATGGCTATAAAGAAAGATAAAAAAGGACACTATATTTTATCCTCATAACATCCCCAAGAGATAGATGTTATTAAAAGTCCCATTTTACAGATGAGAAAACTGAAGCATGAGGCAGTTAAATTAACTTCTCTAAGATTAAGGGAGATTTGTTAAGGGAGATTTAAATTAAGGGAGACTTGTTAAGGGAGTATGTAAAGATTTAGACACAGGAATGTTCTTACAACACTATTTTTAATAAGGGAAATGTTTGCATAGTAACACTGTAGACAAATTTAAATGTCCATCATTAAGGAATGGATTGGGACTTCCCTGGTTGTGCAGTGGTTGAGACTCCACGCTCCCAGTGCAGGGGGCCCGGGTTCGATCCCTGGTCAGAAAACTAGATCCCACATGCCGCAACTAAGAACCCACATGCCGCAACAAAAAAGAGCCCGTATGCTGTAATGAAGATCTCACACATGGCAATGAAGATCCCATGTGCCGCAACTAAGACTCGGTGCAGCTACCTAGCTAGCTAAATAAATAAATAAATCGAGAAATAGATAAATAAATATGGAATGGATTAAATAAATTACAATATACCCATACTACATTAAAAATGATCCTCTAAGTGTGTGGTTTGGGAATGAAAATCTGTTTATTGTGTATTATTCATTGAAAAATCAGGGCACAAAATAAATTAAGGCACAATCCCATATTTTCGTAACTATAAATATATATGCATTTTTTTTAAGTTTTGAAAGAATATGCATCCAGGTCATATCATTGAACTGCAGATTGTAAGGTTGTGGATGCTTTTCGTCACTCCTTCATTTATGTAAATCTTCTAATAACAATACATTGCTTTTTTCATAAGAGAAGAGTTATATTAATTTTTTAAATAGTAAAGAAGAATGGAGGATTATCTGAATATCAAGGTCAGGTCTATGGGGGACACTTAATTCCATGTACATCGACTGCAAGGTCCCTGGCGCCAGTGGAATTAGTGTAATCCAGCATTTCCCAAAAGTGTGTTGCTTAAAAAAAGGAAAGGAGCTTCATGGTAAAATGAATTAGAAAACTCTGTCTACTTCTCTCAAAGATTCACAATGCATAAATTCTGTTAACAAAGAAAAGAAAGAAAGAAAAACCTATTTTACTTCGTGTAACCCAGCATTTCCCAGTCTTACTTCATCACAGAGCTCTTTTACACATGATTCTTATTTTTGGTTCAGGAAATCCAAAAAAGGGAATATATGTATATGTATAACTGATTCACTTTGCTGCACAGCAGAAACTAACACAACATTGTAAAGCAACTATACTCCAATAAAAATTAATTTAGAAGAAAAAAGAAAGGCTCGCACATCTTGGAGGTGGTGCTATTATTTCTCCCTCTGCCCAGTGCTAATACTCTCCCATCTTTATAGGTGTTATACCAAGAAAATCCCCCAGGAAACCTCCTACATTGAAATCACCACTTCAGAGTCTGTTCCAGACAATGACATTTGAAAGGATTAAATAAAAAGAAGAAAAGACAGGTATAGCTATAGGCAAGTTAGAAAAAATAAGAATCATGCTCATTTATTATTTTCATGCGCTTTAAAAGTCAAAATTTTTTAGCGAGATAGCTAACTTTTAAAATGCTATGAGAATAAACAACATATCCTGATTACAAAAATAGATCAGGACTATTTTCTCAGTTTTCCCATAACTGACGTTTTAGGTGATCTTACTGGGATTCATTGTATTTCCTATATTTATCTTATTTGTGGCTTTCAAGCATCTTTTGAACACCCTTCCTATACTTTGTTGATTTTCCACATTGTGAGACCCACTAATGCAAGATGGAAACCAGGGAACTTGCTTTCCTGGCCTTCCTTGCAGTTAGGACACAGGAAGTAAAACAGACAGCCCCGCAGATTTCCATGCAGAAAACAAGACATGGAAGGATGCAGCACAGAGTCCATTTTATTGGAAAGGGAGAGGGAGCTTGGGAGAGAAATATCAATCTTTCAGAATCTGTAACATCAAGGGATTTCACAGCAGTGTCTCAGGTCACTGTGCTTTTTTTTTTTTTTTTTAAGGCTAATTTCAATTATTATTATTTTTTAAATTTTATTGAAGTATAGTTGATTTACAATGTTGGGTTAATTTCTGCTGTACAGCAAAGTGACTCAGTTATACATATATATATTCTTTTCCATTCTGGTTTATCACAGGATATTGAATATAGTTCCCTGTGCTATGCCATAGGACCTTCTTGTTTATCCTATATACACTAGTTTGCATCTGCTAATCCCAAACTCCCAATTCTTAGGGAGTCTTCCTCACCCTCGTCACCCTTGGCAACCACAAGTGTGTTCTCTTTGTCTTTGAGTCTCTTTCTGTTTCATAGAGATGTTCATTTGCGTCATATTTTAGATTTCACAAATAGGTGATATCATATGGTATTTCTCTTTCTGACTTCACTTAGTATGATAATCTCTAGTTGCATCCATGTTGCTGCAAATGGCATTATTTTGTTCCTTTTTATGGCTGAGTAGTATTCCATTGTATATATGCACCACATCTTCTTCATCCATTCATCTGTCGATGGACATTTAGGTTGCTTCCATGTCTTGGCTATTGTGAATAGTGCTGCTATGAACATAGGGGGTGCATGTATCTTTTTGTATGGGTATATGCCCAGGAGTGGGATTGCTGGATCATATGGCAACTCTATTTTCAGTTTTTTAAGGAACCTCCATACTATTTTCCATAGTGGCAGCATTAATTTACATTCCCACCAACAGGCAGGTCACTGTCCTTGATGAGAAGTGTGGGGTGAGTGTCCAGTCATCATGGGACTGTACATATGAGGCGTCCTAGAGAATATAAGTTTGGTTTTCTTCCTGACTTCAGAGCCTCCACGCCTGATTCCCTGAGTATTCAATAACTTCTTTTTCTACTTAAGCTAGCTAGAATGGGTGAGCAATGCATGGTTCCAGAACCAGATGTTCAGACACACTTTAAGTCTCTAAAACCATTATGCTACCCATCCTCACAGGAGGAATGAAGGATGCTAGAGAGTAGGCAGGTTATTGTTTTCTGATATTCCAAATGTTAACTAGATGGTTGTTCACTTTATTCCATCCGCTTCATGTTCAACTTTATATTTGGCTGGCCGAAGTTTATTTTGGCTAGCAAGTCTAGATTGTCTAAGTGGCTAATTTCATGCTACACCAAAACCAATGAGTGGCCTTAAGCACTTTCCTTTCTTGGATTCTGTAACATATCATGTCTTAGTTTTCCTCCTACATAATCAGTTCCTTCTTTGCTTCTTTATGACTCTTCCTCCTCTATCCAAAATCTAAATGTTGGCATTCCTCAGGACTGGGTCTTTTCTTCTCTCCTTTTATCCTCATTTGATAAACTCAAGAGTCCTATCGTTTTAAATAAGACCCATACATAGGTGACAACTACCTTTACCTCCACTGAGTTTTAAACCTAACATACCACCAGAGTATGATCTAGGAGCTATCTCAGACTTCACCTGTCCAAAATGGAATATCCAAATGGCATGTCGTCTGCCTGCTTGCTCACACCAAACACCTGGGAGCCACCTTTCATTCACCTCCCCTGCCCGCTACTTCGTACATGACTCAGCAAACATTGAAAGGAACTGCTATAAGATACAAAAGAAATTTTTATAACGAATCTAATTTATGCTCTCACTAAAGTACAAGAACATATCAACTCTATTTTTTAAATGTACAGTAAACGAGAAAAGCAACAGGCTAAAGTGTGGACTCAGGATAACAACTCACTGGAAAAAATGAAGAAGTCATTGAGAAATCATGGCAAGGAACTAAAAACACAGGAATCAGAATTGAATTCTGTTTTGATGCTTATAAAAAAAAAAAAACCAGAATCAAAGCTACAGATATGTAACATAAGGAAAAGTATTCAATAGTAATAATAGTCCAGATTTATAATCCCAAATTAGAGTATCAAAGATCAGGAAATGGTATGATGAGGGGGGAAATATAATCAAATCTTAATCCCAGGAATGACATAAGAAGGACCTTTAGTCATTGAATTTAAAAATTGGAGAAAGAGATTAATGTTTGAGAAAAGTTGAACAATAAGAGCAAAACAAAGCTTGATATACACTTAACAAGTGACTAAGAAAATAAAAAGGAAAGGAAATAGGTAGACAAGCAAGCAGAAAAGTAAGTTGTCAAAGGCTAGATATTTCTATTAGAAAACAAATGACCTGAGGTAAATTCCCCTATCAAAAGGGGAGAATTCTCAAATTTGGTCAAAATGTAAACCCAGCTGCATCCTGCATAGACAGACTCCTAACTTAAAATGGTACAGAGATTTTAAAAGTGAAACTATGGACCAGAAAAAAATATTTAATAAAGAAAAAAAAACCATGGCGGTAATATAAATATCAAATTAAACAGAATTAAAGGCATGAAAAGACTCCTTTTATAGGATACAGTCTGTAATGAAATTTTTTTAAATTGCGAAATGTTATTTGTTAATAGCCTCAAGATTTACAAAACAAAAACTTGTTTTGTTTTGTAGATTGACATACCACCATTCTGGTGGTATGGCAATTGGGGTGCTGTACTAGCCACCCACATAACTCTCTCCTTTCTCAGGATCTTTCTTTGTACATCTGATTGCATCCTGCAACCCCAAGAAAACAATCCTGGAAGAATAGAGGGGCACCAATAATCTGTTAGTCCCCAGAAAGGAAATCCCTGTATGCTCTAACAGCAGTAGATAATGGGCACTAGAGATTGTCACGAACTCCATTTATTTAAGAAAGAAAAAGACAGTGGAGGGAATTCCGTGGTGGTCCAGTGGTTAGGACTCTGCACTTTCACTGCCAAAAACATGGGTTCAGTCCCTGGTTGGGGAGCTAAGATCCCACAAGCCACGCTGCGTGGCCAAAAAAAAAAAGACAGTGGAGATTTTTTAAAAAAATTCCATTTCCCCTGCCAAGAGACCCAAAATGAACTGGGCTAGGAATTATTCACCTCCACCTCCAAAGGCAATTCAGGCAGAAACTGCATGGATTTAGAGCAGGACCCAGGGCATCAAGTCCCACCCCTGACGAGTGGTAAAGACCAAATCAGAGACCCCCCCCTTATTCCAACAGCAAAAAGAAAAAAAGGGAGCAGTTTTTAAAAACTGGCATAAGTGAATGCTTACCAAAAACAAAAACAAAATCCCATGATGTCCCCGGAAAAGGAGAAAAAAAGAAAAGCATGTGTCTCTGTGTGTGTTTGTTTATTTATCCTGGAAAAAATTAGGCCCTAACCTCATTCTGCCAACACTGAAGCTTATCATCTTGGTATTCTTAAGATTCTGTGGATGAAACCAAATTAAAAAGACAGCCCTGGGAACTGAAACTCAGCTATCTTTGCTCTGATGAGCAAAAGGCAGTGGGTCAGATGATTTAAACACCATGATGCGATCCCTCCAATTTTCCCCTGGAGTGGGTGTCTCTTGGGAGCAGGACACAGGATTGGAAATGAGAGATGAAATAGACAATAAATGAATTAATAAAAGAGAGACTGTACAGGGAATCAAGATAATCACGTGCTATAAACTGAGGAGTAAGTTTGTTCAGTCCAAGTCTCTATACCGAGGAGGAAAAAAATGCTTCATGGAAAACCAGGATAACATCTCTTATCATCCTTAGGACACTCTTAGATACACACACATTATCCTTATTTTACAAGGGAGCAAGACCGGTAATCTTAAGCCAGGCACCCAGTAGAGCTCAAGTTCACTCCGTGGAGAAGAGGGATTGAAACCCACCCGTGTTTAACTCCACAGCCATATCTCAACCACGACACACTTTCTGTCTCTGACGTTTATGCTGGAATGTGTTCTGTTGATATGTCCTTGCTTTAGTTGTGCAAGACCACGGTTATGCTGTAGTAAAGGGCTTTTCTCACAGGCTGAATACATTCCTGTATCTTAGTTAAATTCCCTTCATTCTAGAAGCAGACTGAATATATGTGTCTTTGGGAGCTAGAAGGTTGAGACGTTTTTGGTGGAGTCTGTGTAAACCTACAGAAAAAAATATAACTAAGACTCACATCCCTCAAAAAAAAAATCTAGATAATTTAAGGGACTGTATTAAAACTTTTACATTCTACTTCATCTTGGTATATAGAAACAGCTGCAGAAATCCTACATACAAAGCCTTTGTCAAAAATCTTTACTACGTCTTCTTTCAACTCACCGTGATTCTTCCAAGACATTTGAAAAGTCTTTGGGAGAGCCACAATGAGCAAACCCCACCTCTCTCATAAATCACGCTATTGTTTAGTGATGCACCATCAAGACGGGCCCCATTTATCTCCCCAAAGCAAGCCTGGCAAGAATATGTTCAGAAAATATTGGTCATGTTATCTTTCCAAAAGATTAAGAGAAGGATTTGCTTGCCTATAATGATTTATGGAACTGACAAGCAGGTGCACAAGTGTGGCCAGGAAATGCAAAAGAATAGACAGAACGGCTTAGAACAAAATTATGGTGTCAGGGCAGGAAGCTGATAGCTCCATTCTCTAATGGGACGAAAGAACTGGGATTCATAAATCACATTTGTCAAGAATAAATAAGAAGAGAACCAGATGAGGCCAGTGCCCCCTTGCTGTTTCTATCTTCACCATAATTTGTTGGCCTGCCCTGCCTTTGTCAGAGATAAGGGCTTCTATTGCTTTCTTGCTATCTCCAGATTAGGTCTAAACACCAATAAATAAGACACACTGGCTTCTGTTAGTGTGTCCTGCTCCTGTCTGACTTGCCTGGTGACTGTTAAATGATTTTCCGTGACTTGATGCTTTAAGCAGTGAACGAGAGTATCTGAGCAAGACCCCATGTCAACTCCATCCAGTGAACAAGCCTGAATTCCAGCTCCAACTCTGCCAGTACCTACCTGGGTGACTTTGGACAAGTTTTCTGTTTTCACTTCATTCATTTGCAACATAATTAAAAAACACATTACCCATTGGACTTCCCTGGTGGCGCAGTGGTTAAAAATCCACCTGCCAATGCAGGGGACATAGGTTCGAGCCCTGGTCCGGGAAGATCCCACATGCCACAGAGCAAATAAGCCCGTGTGCCACAACTACTGAGCCCGCATGCCACAACTACTGAAGCCCGCGTGCCTAGAGCCCATGCTCCACAACAAGAGAAACCACCGCGGTAAGAAGCCCTCGCACCACAGCAAAGAGTAGCCCCCACTCGCCATAACTAGAGCAAGCCTGTGCGCAGCATCGAAGACCCAACGCAGCGAAAAAAAAAAAAAGATCACCCATCAGTTTGAAAAGCTGAGATAATAGTCCAGTCGAACCAAAAGAAACCATATGATGTCATCCCAGTGCCCCAGATCCCACGACTGTTTCATTGCCAAGCACGTAGGGGGCTTGGGGGGCAGAAGGCAAATGTTTATAAAATTGATTGAAAGATGTCTCATATCTCTAAATGAAGAAATGCAATAGAAGTCTACAGGATTTGTCAGTCTTCTTAATTCTGAAGTCGTATCTTTGAACTTGTAAAAAAGAATAGCTAACCATCTGCTGATTTAATTGACACTTTAGCACCAACTGAACCGTTCTGGAATAAAAATACTTTTTAACTTCCTAGTTTTTGCAGAACATTCCCTCCTTGTGTTTTATTGTGGCCCTGACTATAATTCAAAGACAAACAAACTTCAATACAATCCCCCTCCTGCCCCCAGCAGTTCCTTGTGCTATTTCAAGCTCTAACTGCACCATGGGTAGCAGTTAGCATAAGCACCTCACCAGAAAACCTTTATTTTCATTCCCTAGAGAAGACAGCTAACCTCCAGGTGTTCTGTTCAGTGGATAATGGGCATGCTGGGATTCGTATGCACTTGTTTTTATCCATTTTGAAGCCTGAGCTTGGAACAACTACATTCTTAGACTGTTTGCAAGATTAAAATATGGAAGGTATAACTAGACCAGGTTCTTATCCCCGGCTTCCTCTCCCCAGCTCTCCTCCATTCATCGCCCACACCTCAACAAGGAGGCAGTACTGAGTGCCCCACGCCTCACCCTCAAACTTCACTTGGGTCCCTGCCCCCAGCTCCACCCCTGCTCTGACCTGCTCTGGCTCCTGACTCGCTGGCTTCCTCTCTCGTGTCCAGATCTGTGCTCACCTCCTAGGCATTTGCCATCTGAAATTGGACTGACAACACTATTCACAGGAAATAAGGTATATCTAAGTGATTTCTGTGTTTTGTCTTAATAAGACTCACAGGCTCAGTAGAAAAACCAATCCCCCAGAAGTATGTTGACAGAAATGGAAGAAGAGAGTTTAAAGCAGTTTCCGCAAGCTCAGGATATGCATCTCCAATTTTTCATGTGGCCCTACCGGGCATGACAACTCTGGGGCTCACACCGCATGCAGCTCATCACGAAGTTCACCACCAGACTGGCCTACATTTCATTCAAAGACAAAGCCGCTGGTCAGCACTTAGATGCAGCAGCAATGCCAAACTGCCATCAAAACTCTAAACGTGTGCTGACCATTTCCATACTCACCGTCCTCATGGACCAGACACAAATAGTTGTCTGACTGGCACAGTCCTCAGACCATGTGTTGAACAGCACTGGCCTGCAGGACCTGAAAACCCTGCCTGTTGGTACTCCATTCTGCAAAAACTCAAAGTAAACCAGCAGAGCCTTTTTTAAACATCAGAGTTTCACTCCAAGGCCTGTGAAACGTTAGTATGTTGGGGGCTATTCATTTAACCGCCTAATGCCTCCAAAACCATGCAGATGGCAAAAACACTGACAGATGTCTGTGTCTTCAGTTTTAAAATTATGCCATTTCCATACAACATTAACTTTACATTCATTTATAAAGGAGTATGTTTTTGTTTGAAATTCTTGTAAATAATAATCGTCATTTTACATTCATAATGACAGCAGAAAGCAGCTTCAGTCAGACAAATCCAATTAACATGAACACACTGTGCTTTCACCAACAAAGAAAAGAGAGAGAAACCACAAGGACAAACTCCTGTGGCTCAGAGGAGGAACATGCCCCAGAGGAGGAACAGAGTGAATTCTAAAGACTCGTCTCAATTCACGCCCGAGCTCCTGAAGCCAGACCCACGGCTGGAAAGCTCCAGCATTGTTGTGACGACCCAGCTGACCCGTGGGTGTGTGGACTCAGTCCACACATGCAACACAGCCTCCCACCCCGTAAGGCATCAGAGAAGCAAGAAGTGGAGGCCTTAACTTGGCCTGGGAATTGTTTGCAACCACTGACTCCTGTGAAAAAGGCTTTCATGGAAATATTTCGCTCTTGCACCTCTCTGAATGGTGCCCCACGTGTCTCTGTCTAGTTCGACTCCCATGTTAGGGCTCTACACGTCTCTCTCCCCCCACATCAGTCTATGTGTCTATGCCCATGGCTCTCAACCCCAGCGCCCCAGAAAATAGTTGCTGCACAAATAGACCCCCAACTGTTGGTCATGCTTAAGATCTCCTCTTCATTCAACAGGGGTACATTCCAAGCCAGTGTCAGCTGACACTCTGCACTGCAGAGCAAGGTAGAGGGGAGCGCAGCTTGCTGGGAATAAGGTGAGGGCTCAGCAAGAAGTCAAACAGGACCCCAAGGAAGAACGTGAGAATTGTGCCCCCCAGGTACATTGAAGAATGCGGTCAGAGCAGTAACTGTTTTGCTCAAACAGAAGCATCATTCTGAGGGGCAGACCAGATGCCACTGAGGTGATGGACACTTTTGAAGGCAGCGTGAGACATTGTTATACAGTCATGGGATCGCGCTGGAGAGGCTGCTGGCTTGCTAATGGCAGGTCAATTCCTATGATCCCTCGTACAGCGCTGCCCCAAATTCAAAGGGGTGCTTCAAACACAAAAAGCTGAGACCCCTGCTCCCTACGTCTCTCTTCCCACCTCCCAGAACAGTGTTTCTGAGTGTGGTAACCAGAGGTGATGGGAGGTCATGGAGAGGCTTTAAAATGTAAATTCTCAGCTCTCACCCTAATCCCAAAGGTCAGAGTCTCCGAGAGTGACTCCCCCTCAAAAAATGGATGGTCTGGCTGGAATATGGAGGACATCTCAGGCCCGAGTGAGGCAGGCCACCCCTGCTGGCCTGGATCCCGAAGCCCAGCCTTGTAGAGCTGCTGCGCCAAGCCCCACCCCCAGCAGCGTAGGGAATGCATTACAATAAAACACAGAGCTGTTATAAGGGATCAGGACCACAGCTCATCCTCCCAGCAGCTCTGTAATGGTGCTTTATTATCACCTGCATTGTCAGTTGGAAGACACAGAGTCTGAAAGGTTAAGTGACTTGTCCAAGGTCATGCAGCTAGACCAAGGGCAGTGCAGATGCAAACCCAAGTCTATCCAATCGCAGTCCCTGAGCTAGTCCCTCTACACCGCTCTGGCCTTCCCCTAATTATCACCCACGGCAGGATCTGCACATCGCTGGCTGTTTTGGCTCATTTTAACACTTAGTTTCTTGGTTGTTTTGCCATAATATAGAAATTACTGAGTGCGTTCATAACTGCTCCTACCAGCTTCCCCTCCCATGCCCCCGAGGAGCTCAGGCCAAGTTATAGACAGGGGAGTCTCACCCACATTAGAGGGAAAGCCTGCAAATCAGCATCACTCAGAAGAAAAAAGAAAAAAATTATTTATACCTTTTGCACAAGAAATTGTCAATCATTACTTGGCAAATGAATGAACTCCGTGTAGCCTTTTATTAAACCTAAAACAAAATCACATATTTCAAACTGCCATGCAAGAAATCTGCACACACAAAAAAATTATTTAAACTCTGAAATTTGACCCTTTTTATTGTTACAAATCAGGGAGTTGGCAAACTGTGGAATGTGAGTCAAATCCAGCCCACAGCCTGTTTTTGTACAGCCGGCAAGCTAGGAATCATTTTTATATTTTTAAAGAGTCGTTCAGAAAGAAAGACTATGTGAGAGACCAGAGACTGTATATGGCCTGCAAAGCCTAAAATATGTACTATCTAGCTCTTCATAGGAAAAAATTGCTGAGTCCCACTCTAGATGATATAAATCATTATGCTAAGACCATGCATTGTCAACACAAGTGATATCACAATAAATTTGATTTTTAGGGGGGTGAAAAAACATTTACTCATTTATGTGTAAACAAAGATATACAAGTAGTACATAAACAGAGACACAGCATATCTGTGGTTCGAAACCTCATGGAGTAGAAGCAGTTAGGAAGAGATGCCTAAACAGGTTCCTTAAGGGGCAATGATGAAGAGGAGCCTGGGAAACATTGGGCTAAACAATAACTAAGAGTATAGAGGGCGTGGCTTCGTGTGTGAGATGCGCAGTGTTCTCAGCCTTCATCTTCATGGCCCAGTGGAGAGGCTTTCCTCCAAGATCAGACACACCCATTAGCACATGTACCTATTCAGAACTCCAACATCACTGCCCCAACCCTGCCAGGGAAGCCCATGTGTCTCACACATGGGCCATTCCTATTATTAAAAATAAAGTCAAGGGGACTTCCCTGTTGGCACAGTAGTTAAGAATCCGCCTGCCAATGCAGGGGACACGGGTTCAAGCCCTGCTCCGGGAAGATCCCACATGTCGCGGAGCAACTAAGCCCGTGTGTCACAACTACTGAGCCTGCGCTCTAGAGCCTGCAAGCCACAACTACTGAGCCCACGTGCCACAGCTACTGAAGCCCACGTGCCTAGAGCCCGTGCTCCGCAACAAGAGAAGCCACTGCAATGAGAAGCCCCTGCGTGCACCGCAATGAAGAGCAGCCCCCACTCGCTGCAACTAGAGAAAGCCCGCCTGCAGCAACGAAGACCCAACACAGCCAAAAATAAATAAATAAATTTTTAAAAAATAAAAAAATAAAGTCAAGAAATTCACTTTTTAAACTGAGAAGCTTACATGCATCATCCCCCCCACTTCTGCCCCCACCACTTATAGGGTTAGAAATATCTCACACCAAAGGCAAGCATCCTCAGGTCCTGTTATAACAAGTCCAAGGAGATCTAATGCCAAGCCAGAGAAGTAACTGGCAGCCAGGAAAGTAAAGCCTCTGAGTCCCTGTGTAGGAGACATTCACAAAAGGTGTTTTTGTTTTCTTTCACCTCACTCCAATCCATGCCCCTCCCCGAAAGCCTCTCTTGCCGTGGCCTTGGGAGAGCTCTATGCTGACAAATCTGGTAGATCTTTTCTTCTCATATTAATCACTCTGTATCTTGTAATCCTTTGAAATAGCCTCGTATTCTCATTTAACTCCTCTCTTCTTTCAGCAACTCCAAATTTGTTGATTTTCCTCTTACCTCTCTGGACGAGTCTTTCATATTTTCTTCCTTTTTATTTATTTATTTTATTTTATTTTATTCTTTATTTTTTTACTTTTTCACCGCATAGCATGTGGGATCTTAGTTCCACAACCAGGGATCGAACCCACGTCCCCTGCACTGGACTGCCAGGGAAGTCCCAAGTCTTTCATATTTTCTTTCACAGATTCCTCCTCTTCCATTTGAATTTTGAGTGTCAAAATTCCCCAGGGCAATCCTAGACCCTTCCTCTTCTTTCTTGTGTTTTCTCCCTCGGTTACATAATCCAGCCCTAGCTTTAACTGTCATCTATGTGCTGAAGAGCCTCATATTGGCATCTCTTCACCTCTCCCCTGAATTCTGGTTCATGTCCAATCTCCTTTTTGACATACCCACTTTTTTATGTGTGTGGAGGTTAGCTGCATTACATTTCTATAGTGTCAAGCTATAAACATGAACATATGGTTTGGGGTTTTTTTCTTTGCTATAGTATATCTCTAACTAATATAGTCAGTAAGTGCTGAAACAGGAAATGAATCTAAGTTTGTCTGGTTCCAAGACTCATGTTGGCCCTTGTATGTCCTGATGTTCCTGGACATTTCTGAGTAGAACTGCTCAATATTGTAATATGGCTTCTCCCATCAAGAAGTCACTCCTTGACATCTCCACTTTGATATCTAAAAGACACCTCAAATTTCAGGAAACTCTTTATTTTCCCTTCTCCTTCCAACCAGTGCTGTTCTAACCCAGGTGTATTAGTTAGAGTTCAATCAGGAAAACAGAGTCTCTCTAGGTCTTTCCAACAGAGAGGATTTAATACCAGGAGTTGACAACACAAGTGATGGAGACAGGAGATAGTGGAGCAGCCATAGATTAGCCACAGCAGGAAGTCACCATCACCTGATGAAGGGCTGGAAGGAAGGAGAGGTGGAGGCGTCATCAGAATCTGGAAGCCAGTGCTGTCCAGGGAGAGATGGGACTATGAAGGCTGACAGAAGCTGGAGCCACAGAAGAGACAAAACCTCAGCTAGAGGTACCTGATGCAGACAGAGAGGGAATACACCTGGCTTCTCCCTTCCTCTTGCTAATCAGTCTTCTGCCATTGCCTCTATTGGCCAAACCAAAATCCATCTGACAATGAAGGCTGGGCAATAAGGAGTCTTACGGCATAGAGCATAGCATGGCTATGATGGGGAAAGGATATGAGGACAAACAGGAAGTGACCAATCTCTCCCTTCTCGGTTAATGGCACAATCTCCACTGAGTTACTAAAGCCAAATTATAGAAGCAAACTACCCAATAAAGAGTTCAAGGTAATGATCATAAAGATGCTCAATGTACTTGGAAGAAGAATGGATGAACACAGTGAGAATTTGAAGAATTGGGTTAGAAAATAGAGCTGAAGGGACTTCCCTGGTGGTCCAGTGGTTAAAAATTCACCTTCCAATGCAGGGGACGCGGGTTCGATCCCTGATCAGGGGACTAAGATCCCACATGCTGCAGGGCAACTAAACCCACGCGCCACAACCACTGAGCCCACGTGCTCTAGAGCCCACGCACCACAACTAGAGAGAAGCCTGTGTGCCTCAGCAAAGATCCCACATGCCACAACTAAGACCCAACACAGCCACATTAATTAATTAATTAATTAATTAATTATAAAACGAAGTAAATAGAGCTGAAGAATACAATAACTGAAATAAAAAATACTAAAACAAATCAACAAGAGATCAACATATGTTATCAAATTAAAACACCTATTGTGGTCAAGATGTCAATCCTCCCCAAATTATATATAAACTTAATACAATCAAATTAAAATTGCAACAAAATATTTTGGAAAAATTAACCAAATAATTCCCAGTTAGTCTGGAGAATAGTCAAGAACTTTTTAAAAAGTAGAATAATGAAGGATGTTAAAATATCTATAAAACTACAAGAGTAGATAGGCATAAATCACAACTCACATTTAAGTACAGCTTGACAGTTTTCCAAATGCATTTACATTTATTATCGCATTTGATCCATGTAATATACTTTATAACCAAACAGGGATTATATAGAGGAAGAAACTGAAGCTCAAAAAGATTAACTTGTGCAAAGTTACTCAGCTCAGACTCACTCCTGGTGTAGTGCTCTGGTCCATCTCATCTTTAGAGGTGGCTATAATCGTTAATCAGCTATACTTTTGGAATCAGGTCACAATTTTATATATAACAGAACAGGTAAAATGGAGGTTGAAATGTGAGAAATGTCCTTGGTTTATTAAAAGATTGCTTTTCTTTGAATATAGAAATAGCAAGATGTTGACATAATGACAGTACAAGCAACAGTCTCACGCAGAGTTCTCCCTTGGGTTTCTAAAATCTAATATTAATGAACTACTTAGCACAAGCTTTAAGAGTTGGTTTTTTTCCCCATAATGCTGTAATCTTTCCTACTTGTCTTAGAATCCCTGATTTTTGGTACATCTGTTGCTACTATGATTTTTGTTTGTTTGTTTATAGTGTCAGCATATGTTTAGAAAGCATTTGAGCCGGCTCAAGCCTTGTACCTTGTACCAGTCATGTTCTGCTTGGTGTACTTGCAGACTTGCCTGACTTTCATCTTCCCTGCAGTGATGGCAGCTACTTAAAGCTGACTCGGCAGCTGTCCAATACCTAACACAGTACTACATCCATATATAAATATATAAGAATGAATATATTTATATTCATGAATCTGTCAAGTCTTTAAAATTATGATGATTGATGATGGTGATGATGATGGTGATGATGAAGCCTCTATCCACAGCATCAGAGTATAGCAAATTATTTTACCAGCTTCCTATAGAAAGCAAACATGGGAAACTCTACAATATGGACTTCCCTGGACAGTTCAGGAAGTATGCTTCCTATTCTCCAAACTTAAGCCATCCCTGAAGAGCTGAGATGAGATGTCTGTATAGCCAGTAGACATCTCTTGCAGAGGCTAGAGGGCTGGCTCTGCTTCAGGACCATCAAATATTTCCACTCAGTAGGTCCTATAAAGGTTCCAGTGTTCATCCTGGAGTTAGTTGTTACATTTCCAATGACTGGAAAATGAGAATTAAGAAGAGAATTATTCATTTAGACATTCTCAGTGAGCATTAATAAACCTAGTTACATACAAATATTTTTCTCATGCTTGTCTCAAAAATATCCCATTTTTAACTAAATGAATCCTTTAAAAGATGTCTAGGTGTGGAATATAGTCCTTTTTATATAGTATTATACATAATTCCTGAATATGTATTTTATACCCCCTAAAAGTTACTCGTATGGTCAGTTTTATCATGTAAAATTGACAGATGCAGTTATGTGACTTCAAAGGAGTTTCATAAAGTCTTAAGTTCCTCAGCCTATGCCCACCTATCTCATGCAACCCATTTTAGTTGTCTATGTTTCATTTTTATTTTATTTATTTATTTTTTTAAGGAACATTTATTTATTTTCTGGCTGTGTTTGGTCTTCGCTGCTGCGTGTGGGCTTTCTCTAGTTGCGGTGAGTGGGAGCTACTCTTTGTTGCGGTGCGTGGGATTCTCATTGCAGTGGCTTCTCTTGTTGCAGAGCACGGGCTCTAGGCGTGCAGGCTTCAGTAGTTGTGGCACGTGGGCTCAGTAGTTGTGACTCGTGGGCTCTAGAGCGCAGGCTCAGTAATTGCGGCGCACAGGCTTAGTTGCTCCGCGGCATGTGGGATCTTCCCGGGCCAGGGATCGAACCCTTGTCCCCCTGCGTTGGCAGGCGGGTTCTTAACCACTGCGCCACCAAGGAAGGCCCTATGTTTCATTTTTTAAAATAATGACAATGAGAGAAGGGAACCAGGCCTCCTGTACAAAAACAAATCTATATTTCTCTTCTCATTAAAAAAAAAAAAAATGAGGAATTGTCTATCTCCTTGGGAGACCAAGACATTGTAGTGAATTATGAAGCTCTAAAAAAAATTCCTGGACCTCTTTTCAACCTCAAGCTGATCATCTGTGTGTGACTCATTCACAGTAAATCTATGCCTGAACACTTTTAGTCTTAACCAAATGTTGTCTCATTATCCCCAAGCTGAAACTACACTGAAAGCTCAGCCAACCTCTCGCTTTCCTTTGACAATTCACACTGCCAGGAATATAGTCAATTCTGAGTAATCCATTTTTAATCCTTGGCTAGTGATTACGCCCAAACCCCTCTGCCTTTGAGATTGTGTTCTTTTTCTAATATCTGTTCTCCTGTGCTCTTCTCCCCTTCTGCTGGCCCTCGTTGGCCCTTGCACCCAGCAACAGTCCGTGGTCTCAGTCCTAGTGTCATCCTTGATGCCTCCTCCTAAAACCAGACAGGTCCAGGGGCTGCCAGTGGAGGTGGGAGACCATCTTTTCCAGTCTTCATTGTAAAGCAGGAAGCCCCTGATTTTAGGCAGCGCTGAATGGAATCCCCTCTCCCCTCAAAAGCCAGCCGACTCATCTGTCCCCCTCCCTCCCCCGCAAGGGTCTCTAAGTGCCTGTGTTTTTTTATCTTATGTAAGTGTCAGAAACCAAGAGAGAAATTCTGCTCTGGCCCCAAGTACCTGACAGACTGAGCCCTGCTTTCCCACCTCCTCTAAGGTGGGAAAGCCCTGCTTTCCCAGCCCTCCTCTAAGACAGCCCATCTATCTAGACTGGGTCCTACTTCTCCTCATTCCAGCTGTGACTACAGCCAGAACAATGAACTGACCCTCACGTTTTATCTGCGGTACACCTGCCTCATTGTCCGGAATCAGACCCTCTTCCTATGTGCATGCCTGGCTGTAAGGAGAGTGGCCGTGTTCCTGCTGAGCCAAAGCTGCACAGGCTGATCCTCTCCAGGACCAAGGTCATCTCCATGTCCAGGTTGTTGCCGTGCTTCTCCTGAGGGCTCCCCACCACCTGCCCTCTTCATCTGCTCTTGGGTTCTCCCCTTTGCCCCTGACATGCTCCATAGCCAGCGTTACTACCTCACTAAGAGTTACAACTGGCCCAGGGGCCATCAGAGCAGATATTTCTGATAGAGTGTCAGAGACTATTTCTAATAAAGGCGACATTATACTCAGCTTCAGGCTTGAAACTGGGGTAACTGACCCTTGGCTCCTCAGAGCCCAGGATAAACATGGCACAGCTTCTTGGGGCATCAATTTTACTTAATAGCAATAATGTCCAACTTCCTAAATATGAATATAAAGTATGGATTATTGTAGAATAAAAAACAGAATGCATATTAACTTTTAAAGATGAAACCCAAGACTTCTAGGGCAATTTGAAATTCAGGTAGAAATATCAGCATGATTCCCAACCCCTCACACCACCCCATCGCCCCCCTGGTGTGGCTGTTCCCTCTCATCACTTGTTACCGAGAACATTGGAGAGACAGGGCTGTGTGATCGTTTCTCATTGTTTAAAGTGTTTCTAACAGGAGTAAATTTTTTTAATTTATTTTTTATTGAAGTGTAGTTGAAAAAATGTTTTTCTTTTTTTTTTTTTGGCCTTGCCACGCAGCTTGCGGGATCTTAGTTCCCTGACTAGGGATCGAACCCAGGTCCTCAGCAGTGAAAGCACAGAGTCCTAAGCACTGGACCGCCAGGGAATTCCCAGGAGTAAATTTTATGTTTTATAAATATGGCCCTTACCCCTCTGGCCCTGCCACTGACCATTTTCCTGAGGCATTTCTAGATGTGTTTGAGAAGAGTTTAAAGGACTGAAGTGGCTTTAGAGGGTTTTCTTCTCAACTGACATTTGAAGTGGAATTATTTTTTGTGAAGGTTACAAACAAACTGATGTCTCAATAATTATGGATCATTAAAATTTTCTCTTTTTTTCTGCTGTTATAAACAGCTGCAATGAACATTCTTATCGACATATTTCTGCACGTATCATAAATTATTTTTCTGAAGATAATAAGGGAGGTGGCTCTTTCTAAAAATATAAGTTGGCCTAATATTTCTATTTTTATAAACCCCAGGACTAGGTCATGAATATGAGACAATTCTCTTGTGCCAAAAGGAGGTATATCTGTGAATACCGAGGTCATACTAAGGTTTGTAAAGTGTTATCTTCAGGTCACCTGGCCACATCTGACCACAGCCTAAATCACTCAAGCATCCCAAATATGTGAGAAAAAAAATGTGGGTACGAGACAGACGTAGTGGAAATCTAGACTGCATTCCAGTGCCAAGCCACTCCCCCTGTGGATTCTTGGCTACTCACAGAAAGCATTTTTAGCACATATATCTTAGCTCTAATACTAAAATCAAGCAGAATTGTATAGATAAAATGTGACTGCAGAGAGCAATGCACTTGAGAGCCTTAAGAGTAGCTGAAATTTAACAGGCAAAATTGTACCTTGCTTCTTCAAAATGTGGGGGATTTTTTTAACATCTTTATTGGAGTATAATTGCTTTACAACGTTGTGTTCAAAATGTGGGTTTTAAAGAATATGGACTAGCAAGGAAAAAAATGTGTATGTAACTCATGCAACGATGACATGCAGCCAATACTTAGGTTCTCTTGATGTTCACCTACAAGCTGACACTCATGGTTTGATTAGCTCTGGGCATCACGCCATCCCCATTAAAGCTAAGAGAGCATGTATTTACACCCCAGCACTCTTTCCCCGCCCTGGGAGAACCCTGCTGAATATTTAATACTAGTGGGAGCAAGGCACTCAAACTGACATTGAGCATCATTGTGCTGGTGCTTCATACCTGGGACCGTTTCATCCTCATGACCTGCGTAAACGTTAATAGTACTATCATCACCTTCCAGATGAAGACACCAAAGGTCATGGTAGGCCTGGATTTGCTGAATGTATATTAAATTTGACCTGCAGTCCCAAACCCAACACAGATACACGATTGAGGAGGTTGACATATGGGGCCTTTCTAAGGTGGTCATAAAGGAGTAAATAGCTGTGAGCACAGTTAATGACCCATTGAAATATTGATCGGTGCAGCCAGAGTTCAGAGAGGGGTTGCATTGCACTATGGAAAATGATGAGAAACCCAAAGTCCACAGAAATCTCACAGATGCTCTGTCTGCAGCCTTATTTAGGGCCAAATTATGGCTCTCAATTTATCTGATGAACTCAAGTAATTTTTCAAGGTCAGTACCAGCAGCACACTCAATGTCACAGCTCTGTTGTCCCTTGAATTGCAACAGAAAAGAATTGCACCACATCCATAGCATCTTTGGAAAATAAAAAATTTATGATCAGCAAAACTGAGAAGAATGTTACCCCCTCCGCTCCCCAAATCCCTCAGAAAATGCTAAGGATCAGAGGGACACAGTGCTGCACAGGACAGTAAAATAGCTCAAAAGCATGATTTTTATATTCAGGTTGATTAAAGACGTCACCTTTCTTCAACAAGCTTCAAGAACTGCCCAGATGGATCCTTTTTTTCTCATGACTCATAAATTACACGGTTTGCTGAATCTGTAATTCACAGAAACATATCATGGTGTCGGCCTTGTAAATGCCAATGCCAAGCCACCAGCCCCTTTCATTATATGCCATGATTATGGATTAAATGATTTCATAAACATATTGGTTGTTTCACATTTGGCATGAGGCTATCTTAGAGCTCCTACAATCTGTCATCACTGTTAATGAGATATTGACCTCCTTGTAACCCAAACAAAGAAAATTCCCCTTTGAATGTCAGCCAAGAAGAAAATCCACTAGAACTTCTGCAAACTCTGCAAACCCCTCTCAAACACCATATCTGGGATGGCCTCAGGGGCAGGGCCGGCAGCATGACCAGATGACAAGGGCCACATCTGTACAATGTGAAGCATAGGCATTAATGATGCCTGGGGTCCTTTCTCTCCCATGGCAACAAGGACCGCCAGAAACAGGGGAAGCCCTAGAGCAGGTTTCTCAAACATTCACTGAACACTCCCTAATAGCAGAAAATGCTGAACTCAACACCCAGTGGGTCCTGGAGGCACAGCTGCTGGCTCCTACCACAATTTCAAACCTTCCTGGAAGTCTTGTGTGATAGCTTTAAACTTTTATTGTGTATCTTGCATCCTATTTCACAGTAGGTTCAGGCTTAGTTTATTTATTTATTTATTTATTTTTGAATTTTATTTTATTTATTTTTTTATACAGCAGGTTCTTATTAGTTATCCATTTTATACATATTAGTATATTTATGTCCATCCATTTTTTAAGTGAAACTGATATTTCAGGAAGTGGAGCCATGTCTCTCCTGGGCATTGAGTAGGCTGTGACCTTCATCCACACAAAAGCCCCAAGGATCCCCATGCCCCACTTAGTCTTAGGGAGCTTTCTTTTTTTTTTTTAAGATTCATTTATTTATTTATTTTTAATTTTTGGCTGCCTTGGGTCTTCGTTGCTGCGTGTGGGCTTTCTCTAGTTGTGGCAAGCAGGAGCTACTCTTTGTTACAGTGCGCAGGATTCTCATTGCAGTGGTTTCTCTTTTTGTGGAGCATGGGCTCTAGGTGCGCGGGCTTCAGTAGTTGTGGCACGTGGGCTTAGTAGTTGTGGTGCACGGGAGCAGTAGTTGTTGCTCCGCAGCCTGTGGGATCTTTCCAGACCAGGGCTCAAACCCGTGTCCCCTGCATTGGCAGGAGGATTCTTAACCACTGCGCCACCAGGGAAGTCCCAGTCTTAGGGAGTTTTCTAAATGAGCTAGTCTCCGTTGAATATGGGGAAATTGATAAGATGGAACATAGTTTGCAGTTACAGAATATTCTAAGTGTCTCCTTTCTTAGGTGAATCAAGCCCATTCCCTTCTATTCGTGCCAGATTTCATAAGAAATGTTGCCTTTGTGTTACTGTTAATAGATCATGAGGCAAAGATATAGATAATTGGAATATACATATACAAGTTGAGTGGGACATCATGAAGCAAGCCCAGAAAACAGATCAGATGCACTGACCCTCATATGTAGAACAATGATGCTTGGACTTCCAACTTCAGGGTCTTTAAGGGTCTTTGTACTAAAGGGTCTTTAAGATATCCTCCTGTTCTATCTATCTATGGTACAGTCTTCAACCTTCTTATTCACATATACCCTAAGAGAAATTTGGAAAACAATGTACATAATCACACACTTTTCTTCATAAATTTAAAGAATTGCATAAGATATAGTATTCAGCATGTGATAAGTATTGATATTTTTGAAATCAGACCACTATATCACTCATTTAAATAGTTCTAGACCTAGAGGCAGGATGGGAATAAAGACGCAGACCCACTAGAGAATGGACTTGAGGACACAGGGTGGGAGAAGGGTAAGTTGGGACAAAGTGAGAGAGTGGCATGGACATATATACACTACCAAATGTAAAACTGATAGCTAGTGGGAAGCAGCCGCATAGCACAGGGAGATCAGCTCGGTGCTTTGTAACTACCTAGAGGGGTGGGGTAGGGAGGGTAGGAGGGAGGGAGATGCAAGAGGGAATAGATATGGGGATATATGTATACGTATAGCTGATTCATTTCATTATAAAGCAGAAACTAACACACCATTGTAAAGCAATTATACTCCAATAAAGATGTTAAAAAAATTTTTTAATAAAAAAATAGAAAATAGTTCTAGAGGAAATTATGTATCACATGATTTGATAACAACTATCGTCTCATCTTTTAAAGAATTACATGAACAAGCTCTTCTTGTATTTTGATGCCTTCTTTTTTTATATAAATTTTTTTATCGAAGTATAGTCGATTTACAGTGTTGTGTTAGTTTCAGGTGTACAGCAAAGTGATTCAATTATACATACACATATATATCTATTCTTTTTCAGATTCTTTTCCCTTATAGGTTATTATAAAATGTTGAGTATAGTTTCCTGTGCTATACAGTTGGTCTGTGTTGGTTATCTATTTTATATATAGTATTGTGTATAGGTTAATCCCATACTCCTAATTTATCCTCCCCCTTTCCCCTTTGGTAACCATAGGTTTGTTTTCTATGTCTGTGGATTGATTTCTGTTTTGTAAATAAGTTCATTTGTATCATTTTTTTAGATTCCACATCTGAGAAATATCATATATTTGTCTTTCTCTGTCTGGCTTACTTCATTTAGTATGATAATCTCTAGGTCCATCCATGTTGCTGCAAATAGCATTATTTCATTCTTTTTTATGGCTGAGTAATATTTCATTGTGTGTGTGTGTGTGTGTGTGTGTGTGTATATATATATATATATATATATACACCACTTCTGCTTTATCCATTCATCTGTCGATGGACATTTAGGTTGCTTCCATGTCTTGGCTACTGTAAATAGTGCTGCTATGAACATTGAGGTTCATGTATCTTTTTGAATTAGAGTTTTCTCTGGGTATATGCCCAGGAGTGGGATTGCAGGATCATATGGCAATTCTATTTTTAATTTTTTGAGGAACTTCCATACTGTTCTCCATAGTGGCTGCACCAATTTACATTCCACAAGCAATGTAGGAGGGTTCCCTTTTCTCCACACCCTCTCCAGCATTTGTTATTTGTAGACTTTTTAACGATGGCCACTCTGAGTGGTGTGAGGTGGTACCTCATTGTAATTCTGATTTGCATTTCTCTAATAATTAGTGATGTTGAGCATCTTTTCATGTGCCTGTTGGCCATCTGTATGTCTTCTTTGGAGAAATGACTATTTAGGTCTTCTGCCCATTTTTCGATTGGGTTGTTTGTTTTTTGTTATTGAGTTGTATGAGCTGTTTGTATATTTTAGAAATTAAGGGGCAAGGGGACATGAATCAGAAATACTTAGAAAAGTTTAGCTCTATTCATTCAATGTGTCATGGTATGTTTTTGCTCTTTATATGAACCAAACTCAAACATGAAACATTGTGGTATACAGACACAGATCTCTGCTGGTAGTTTATAACTGGGTAGCTCTAGTAGAAGAAAGTTACGACCAATGAAGATTAGAATGAAGATCTTGGAAGATTCTTCAATTTCACTGATAAATATCCTCTCCTCCACCTCTTAGGCACAGCTGTGGTTGCCTACATTGCGAGCCAGCAAACTCCATATTGTTCTGTTGTTTCTGGATCTGGGAAGCTGGCACAGGGCTCCTTCTTTTTTTAAATTTATTTTATTGAAGTATGGTTGATTTACAGTGTTGTGTTCATTTCTGGTGTACAGCAAAGTGATTCACTTACACATATATATACATTCTTTTTCATATTCTTGTCCATTATGGTTTATCACAGGATATTGAATACAGTTTCCTATACTATACAGTAGAACCATGTTGTTTATCCATTCTATATGTAGTAGTTTGCATCTACTAACCCCATTACAAGGAAGTACAGTAGTAAATGTAAGAGAAAGTTAATTGGATTAGACATTTAACACAGATTTTAATAGTGTGACATTGCTAACTTTATCTTCAAGGGAACAGAGACGCTTACTACATCTTAACAGACACTCATTTAAACTGCCTTTTGAGAACTGCTTACTGGCAGAGTTTTGGCATGAGGTCTGATTTTGTAAAGTAGCAAAAAAAAAACCTCTTAAACTGCCCCATTTGTCCTAGACACGTCCTTAAGAGAATAGTCATTCTTTGCATTAGAATTGTGGCAAGATAACATACACATATATTAACTTGTGTTTGCTTTAGCTACTGTTGGACACCTGACACATCCAGAATGGGGGGGATCAGGAAGCTGGAATACCACAAAGGAAGTGGCTACAAATGCATCACTGACTAAACTGTGCTGGAAAGTGTGAGGTCATCCCTCCCCCTCCCCCTCACTCCAGACAAGAAAGAGTCCCATGTCCATTGCCTTCAGCTACTAATTTTAGCTTCTAGAATCGATCGATAATATGCCTTTGCTCTCATCATTCAAAATCAGTAAGAAACTTACTGATGACATCACTTCAAATTATGACTACTTTTAGGGAAATGTGTCCTGTTTAAATGAGTCACGTTAATGCAAACACCATGTAGAAGGGGTCAACATATAATAATAACTCTTACTAACCAAGTTCATTTGAATGTTAGCCCATTTGAGTGTTAGCGTCTCTCTTTTCACCTCCCAGTCCCCTGAAGGATGTGATAATTAAAAGTAAAATGGTATCAAACTGCATGGATAATCAAAAAACTAAATCATCACTTTCCAGTAAAAATATTTTTTTGTAAATATATTTTGTATCTATTTCCAATAAATACAAAGATTTGGATACAAGAAATATGGTCATCTGCTACAATCTTGGGTTCTGACACAGTGAGAGGTGAGATGGGCAGCCCTGTATTTCCTTGTAAATAAAAGGAAGCATTGGACTGGTGGTCTCTCTCCTGAGGAACCATGCAGATACAAAGTAAATGTGTCTATCTTACAACAAGTATGGGGAGGAGAGGGACATAACCTCAGATCAGGAGAGAGAGAAGAAAATGGAAAGGACTGTCGCGGTGGTGAGCCCTGCTCTAGCTGCCTCCAGTACCGTGCAGTCAATACATGAGACTCCAAGGGGACCTTTGCTGTCAGTGCTCCACCCAGATGCCCTGGTTGGTTACGCGGGCCCCTGCTCCAGCCTCTGCACCTTCACTCCTAGTGGTTTACACATGCAGATCTCTTCAGAGAGCTTCTCTTAGGCTACTGGAGCTGCACTGCCACACATAAGTAGACAACCAGAGGCTCCCAGGAGTTTACATCCCCCATGTGGCCCATGGCCATCACTGACAGGTGTAGGCGTATAAGAGCCTAGTTCCCTGCCCTGAGGCTGGACAAGCTCTGCCATGGGGTTAACACTCCAGAGCCCCCTTCACAATTAAGCTTAGGCAACGACTTGCCCTGAACTCACACCTTTGCTTGGCTTCCCACACTCCCTCTCCAGCTTCTCCTCGGAGAGGTTCCCTCGTAAATCACTTGCACATGAATCCTTGTCTTGAAGTGTCTGTTTCTGGACATCCAAGACTCCATTCTAAACTTTTTTGGAGAAAGAAATGTAAAGTTAAATGTTGTAAACCTCAGTGGCATTTCTGATGAAAAGCTGAACTGATTGAATTTTGTGTGCAAAATTTGGGGCCTGAGAACACAGACATAGCCGATAAGCCAGTGTAAACTGTTGAGGGTACATTTACACTATGTTTTTTTAAAAACACAATAAAAAAATTATTATTATTTCAGTGGAAATAGGCATGGAGTGGTGAAAAGGCAGAGCTTCAAGAATTTTAGATTCATGAATTTTTTTTCTGTAGATATTTTAAATGAGTTTTTCTTTAGAGTTGCCATTGACTTTTTTTTTTAATTGAAGTATAGTTGATTTACAATGTTGTGTTAATTCCTTCTGTACAGCAAAGTGACTCAGTTATACACATATATACATTCTCTTTTTATATTCTTTTCCATTATGGTTTATCCCAGGACATTGAATATAGTTCCCTGGGCTATACAGTAGCACCTTGTTGTTTATCCCTTCTATATATAATTGCATCTGCTAATCCCAAACTCCCCGTCTATCCCCCCTACATCTCCTCCCCCTTGGCAACCACAAGTCTCTTCTCTATGTCTGTGAGTCTGTTTCTGTTTTGTAAATAGGTTTGTGTCGTATTTTAGATTCCACATAGAAGTGATATTGTATGGTATTTGTCTTTCTCTTTCTGAGTATGATAATCTCTAGTTGCATCCATGTTGCTGCAAATGGCATTTCGTTCTTTTTTATGGCTGACTAGAATTCCACTGTATATATGTACCACATCTTCTTTATCCATTCATCTGTCAATGGAGATTTAGGTGATTTCCATGTCTTGGCTATTGTAAATAGTGTTGCTGTGAACATAGGGGTGCGTGTATCTTTCTGAATTAGAGTTTTGTCTGGCTATATGCCCAGGAGTGGGGTTGCTGGATCATATGGCAATTCTATTTTTAGTTTTCTGAGGAACCTCCATACTGTTTTAGTGGCCTTTCACTCTTGAACAACACTGGTTTGAACTGCATGGGTCCACTTGTACGCGGATTCTTTTCAGTGAACACGTACTACAGTGCTACACTATCCATGGCTGATTGAGGTCGAGGGTGCAAGAACTGCAGATACAGAAGGCTGACTGTAAAATTATCCTTGGATTTCTGACTGCATGTGTGTTGGCACCCCTAACTCCCGCTTTGCTCAGGGTCAACTCTCTACCCAGTAGTTGCAAAATCAGACATCATTGAGCACATGTAGGATTTTATTTCACGTGCAACTCATGCCAGTGTTTCCCTTTCACCAGCAGTACCTTCGTTAGCCCTGATATTCTCACACATTCTTATCACCTTTATCCTGCTTATAACCCGAGTGTGCTGGGTACTCCCCCCCCCACTTCTGCTCCCCTGCTCTTATCCACACTCCCCCACCCTGCCCAGGACCCCAGAAGGCTGACCTTGGTGGAATGCATCATCTGGGCTCTTTTGCCTTCTAGCTTCTGGTTAGATTTGGCAAATGGAGGTACCATCGTGCAAGGGGAGGGGAGAGAAGTTAGGTGTCCCTGGTTCCCTCCCTGCTAGATGGCACATTGACAGTGTCTGCATTATTTCACCTAAGGTCACAGTTCCTTTCAGACAGTCCCTCTCTGACACCTATAGCTGCTACCAAGTCCCCACCTCTTGCCCATCAAGGGAGGCAATGGCTTCGCACTGATTCTGGTCCTGCGGTGCCTTCCCATTCCTTGTTGGTGCTCTTCACCCTATCCACACCTTTGCAAACACCTCACTAAACTCTCCTGAGCTACATTTGCACGTGCCATCGGTTTCCTGCACGACTCTGATCAATTCACTACCGATAAGCTAAACCAAGCACAGAGTCATTCCAACAGCGTTTTGAGTTGTGAGCAACAAATTTTTCCTATGTGCGTGGAGCAAGCACCACGTCAGAATCAATATCTGTCTCCTCACTGTAAATCAAGCTTCCTAATTAAACTACGTCATTTCCAATCCTCATTATGGAAGTTTGTGCTAAACAGAAATGTCTGTGTTGTGAAATCCTGCCACAGAGGGCTGAATCTTCATCAAGGAAGAAGTATCCCCACGTCAGAGGAGAACTAGGGGGCAGGGGTAGGGGGGCTTGCTGGAGGGAGCCAGCCTTTAGCACCTGGTGTCAGGGTGGGTCAGAACCAATCGTGAAGGGTCAGTTCGGGTTGTTCTGAATGGCCGTCCCAAGAAGACAGTTCAGGACAGGTGATGCCCAAGTGGGGCCACAGAGGATCCTCATGGTGATTAATGAAATTCTTGGCCTCTGACTTCCTTAAACTCACAGAGAAAATGAAATTTCCCACTAGATCTCTTCCCCGCCTGGGGCCAGAGAAGCCTGATGTTCATCCCCTCGGGATGCAGGAAGGGAAAAGAGTTATCTCAACGAAATACAATTACCTGGATTTCCAGGGCGGCCTCGCGCTTCTCTCCAACTGCCAAGGCTCAGCTAACCCACACCAGAGGCAAAGGGGAAGGGGGCCAACCTATGTGCACCCCCAGCAATGTGCTGGCACTCTGCACCCTCTGCCTCACTTACAATGACTCTCCACCTAACCCTGCAGGGTGACTGTAGAAGAGGAGCCCTCTGGCCTTCCTGATGACACAGAACTCAAGAGGCAAAGCCACTCTAATATTCCAGGGTCGTGGAATAGTATCTTGCCTTTCCTAATCCATTTATCAAAACAGAACAAAGGGGTTTGGGGGAGAGAGTGGGAGGCATAAACAGGTGAAGCAAAGGAGATGTTTAGGCTGGTGAAATCTTTGTGTATGAAACCGTGATGGTAAATGTCTTTATGCATTTGTCACACCCCATAGAACTGTATAGCACAAAGAGGGAACCTTATTGTAAACTACGGTTGTAGGGTAAAGGCATTCCAGGGGAGGGAGCAACAGGGAAAAAATCCTCCTGAGATGAGACCCATAGGGTGGAACGACAGACACTATGAGAAGACGGTTTTTCAACTCATAATGCACATTTCACTACCCATCACCTAATCAGCCCTGAGTGAACCAACAGAGGGAGCTCAGTGAGGCTGAGACTCAGGCATTGAGTCAGAAGATGGATGGATCTGAGGTACCCAGGATGGTGCGAGGACTTGAAATGAGCCAGTGACTTGCCCTGTCTCAGCCTCATCCTAACTGCAGTGTGAGAACCGAGGGGAGAGGGAGCCCTGACGGCTGCCTGAGGTGGAAGCTCTGGCTCCCCCCACCCCCTAGCGTTTGGAAGACTAACTTTTCTTTGCTTTTCCATTCCCAGCTCCTGACCAAAAACAGTATATTTACTGAGCACATCTACTGCATGCTGGGCACCATGCAGGCTGGATGATGGAGCTTCAGAGGTGCAGTAGATCTGTGCAACCCTCCAAGATCCCCAAACCCAGATCAGCAGCCAAGAAAGGTGAGTGATGATATAAGTTCGGAGAGGCAGTCTGCCAGGGGTGGAGCTACTTGGAAGAGGCAGACCCTGAATTCCACTGTGAAACTGGGTAGGGTTTAGAGGCAAACAAAAACTAGAGAGGGCTCCCCAAGCAACAGTGGACATGTTTTTTTGTTTGTTTGTTTGTTTTAAATTTTATTTATTTATTTATTTTTGGCTGCATTGGGTCTTCGTTGCTGCATGCGGGCTTTCTCCAGTTGTGGCGAGCAGGGGCTACTCTCCATTGCGGTGCGCGGGCTTCTCATTGTGGTGGCTTCTCGTTGTGGAGCACGGGCTCTGGGCATGCGGGCTTCAGTAGTTGTGGCACACAGGCTCAGTAATTGTGGCTCGCGGGCCCTAGAGCGCAGGCTCAGTAGTTGTGGCACACGGGCTTAGTTGCTCCGCAGCACGTGGGATCTTCCCGGAGCAGGGCTCGAACCCATGTCCCCTGCATTGGCAGGCGGATTCTTAACCACTGCGCCACCAGGGAAGTCCCTGTGGACATGTTTAAGATGTGTTATCTGGGAGGCAGTAGGGGAGGGCTGTAAGAAGTTAGAGAGGATGGTGAAGGAAAGCGTCCCTTTAGACTTGAGTGCCAGGCTAAAGGTAACACAGAGCATCCATGTTTTCTGAGCATTTCAGAGAAGTGTTTCATACACTGTGGTAGATTACATCAGAGTGCCAACTTTTTACCCCTCACTATATCCATTTCCCTTCCCAAGTGACTTTGCAGGTCAACCATGTAAGAATGAATGAGAATACTTCCCCTGTCCCTTGACTTCAGTATCAGCTATAAAACTTGCTTTGGCCAACGGGATCTTAGCAGATGTGACACAAAGTTGGCGTTTGCAGTGGGACCTTCCCTCTTGTACTTCTGCCACTGCCATAATAAAGACACGCCCTGGGTGGGTCGCTGGATAAGACACACTGCCCAAAAGACCCTCAGCCTTTCAGGGAGAAGTGGAGCTTCCCCAAACACTGCAGTCAAAGCAGAAGGGCTCAGCCACACCCCACTTAGATCAGTCAACTCCCAGCCACTCGGGATGCATGAACTTGTCCAGCTGAGATCAAGAGGCGTATAGCTGACCTGCACATGCAGGAACTAAATAACTGCTTTTTGTTGTATGCCATGGAAATTTTTTTGTGTGCTTGCTTGTTACACAGTAACAGCTGACTGATACACTCAGCACATTTCTCTTCCTCCAAAAAAATTCAGGGAATTTTGTCAAGGAGACTGGTTAATTCGTGGACAGTCGTGGACACTGATGAAACGAAAGTTGGGGAACATTTCTCTCTTCTCATGGAAGGAAGGGCAGGACAGTGCTGGGAACAACTGTGGAAAAGGCAGAGCTCTGGGTAAGATAATATGCACACATTCCTCCTATGTATTTGACCTGGCCTAACTCTCCCTAACCTTCTAGAAGAAACAAAACATTTTCCTGGAAGTTAGCAGCATTCTAGAGGTTCTAAGAGGCTTTCAGCTAATCCTGGCAAGCAAACTGCTCTAGAAAAGTACACATTGAAAGAAGTCCCCAAAATTTAGACTCTCTTATACAAACACAGATACACACACACACACACACACACATACACACACACACACACACACACATACACCTTTCAAACCTAAAGATTTCTCAGGCTTTGCAATATGCAGGGATAAAAACACGTTTTCATTATATAAAGAGAATTTCTTTTATAACAAATTGACCTTCTTCAATATAAGAAAACTCAAATTTCTGAAGCTATAACCAACAGTGTGTCTTGGGCACATTTAACACAATTTAACTCTCTGATTTTAAAATGTTGGCTGACCTTAACTATTTTAGTAGGGTAAAATGGTATAGGCCTCACAACTGTCAACAACTCTGTTATTAGAAAAAAAAAATGTACAATTTGAACATTTCAATCTGAGACCTTATCTCCTCTTCATGACAACTGGTTCAGGGCAAGCTTGGGCAAAGCAGCTAGAAGCATTTACTGCTTCTCTAAGTTAGGAATTTGATCTGTTAGCTGTTGAGAAAGCGAGTTAATTGTCCCCAGGACTGACATTCAAACCCTAACAAACTTTCTTTTTCTCACAGACTGAGATTTGGGCAGAAATTAACCCAGACTGCTTTGCACCCTCAAGTGTGCCCACAGGCCCCCAGCTGGCTCCAGGCTCCACCCACCGTCCGTCAGAGATTCCATTCCTGCAGATGCCACTCAGCTCGCGTCCTGGTTCATCCTGGGAGAGATGTTCCCATAGGCAGAAGCCGCCCATCGGAGGAATCAGGAGGTCTCAAAGCAGCAATCTGACAAGGTTCTTCTAATCTTTAGGACATTTGTATCCAGTCTTTTATGGCATCTATAGCAACATGCACCTGTCAAAGTGTCAAATCACCTTTTCACACTTTGCAAAGTGTGCGCATAAGGCCCTCCCACAGCCTCGCGCCATCCTTCAGCCCCAGTCCTCTGACCGCCCAACAGCCTCAGCTTGTCCCCCTCCCCAGCCCCTGTCTAAGCTCCAGCCCGTCCCTGGGCCTGGTCCATCCACACTCCCTCCACCCTGACCTCTGGGATGGGACGAAGCTGAGTCAGGGAAACTAGATGAGGATCGGGGCAGGGCTGCACACTTTAGAGCTTATCCGTGAAGCTTTTCATTGCCATGAGCAAGAACATCTTATTACAGTGACACAATTTTTATCTTTTCTGACAGAAATATCCCATTTTGAGAGACTAAACCTAGCAGGGCAGAAAATGAGAAAGATATCAAACCCAGATTGTGGAGGAAAGCATTTATCGGAAGTCAATACAACTCTAATCCCTCGGATACGGGGTCAGGAAGCAGGCGCCAGGCCCAGGCATTGCTGCATCTTGTGAAACTCAGGTCACTCCCTGATCAGAGGCAAGCTGGCTCCCGGCCGGACCGCAGTGCCCTGGAGACAAGAACCGATTTCCCAATAATCCTGCCTCACCGGGAGAGTCTCTAACGTGAGGTTGCTGGCAGCGCCACCTGGTGGCTCCTTGGTGATTTGCCAGCCTGTGGAGCCTGAAGACACAAGCAAAATCTCACCCAAAAAGGTTCAAAAGAGTCAAAGCTTCACTCGGCCTTTAATTCTTTCTCCCACCTGCTCACTCTTGTTTAACTGTTAAGACTTTTCTCTTCCTGGTAATGAGCATGATGAGGAAAAACTCCACCAAACCTCAGTTCAATTTGAAGTAGAGCACTTTACTCCTTTCCATTGCTGGTGTGCATAAGACATCAAACCAGCCAGAACCAGTGCCGGAATGTGCCAGCTCATCATGGAAGGCAGCACTGTATGTGGTCGCCCCCATCTTTCCTCCCTCTGGTGACTCTGCAAAGGCCAGGAAATGAGGACGGGGAATGAGAGCCTTACCTGGATGCCCCTGGGACTGTAGCACTGCCTCACCCTTCGAATGTGATCTCTCAGGACTGTCCTCAGCCCAGAACAAATATCTACAACTGCCACATTATTCCAGAGGCCCCTTCTTGCCTTTTCCAGTCCTCTTTCCAGTACATCAGAGCAAACCTCTCCTTATAATTAATGCTCATCTCAGTGTTTAAACACCATAGGGAGGCCTTCCCTGGTGGCACAGTGGTTAAGAATCCACCTGCCAATGCAGGGGACACGGGTTCAAGCCCTGGTCCGGGAAGATCCCACATGCTGCGGAGCGAGTAAGCGCATGCGCCGCAACTACTGAGCCTGGGCTCTAGAGCCCGTGAGCCACAGCTACTGAGCCTGCATGCCACAACTACTGAAGCCTGCACACCTAGAGCCCCTGCTTCACAACAAGAGAAGCCACCGTAATGAGAAGCCCACGTACTGTAACGAAGAGTAGCCCTCGCTCGCCGCAACTAGAGAAAGCCCGTGTGCAGCAACGAAGACCCACCACAGCCAAAAATAAATAAATTAAATAAATTAATTTAAAAAAAAAAACACCATAGGGAGACAGTATTCCAGCTCTCCCCAAAAATCTTACTGCAAGCATGAGAATAAGGGTGGGTAACTAAGCAACAATGCCTCTGAGGACAGCTGCCCCAGATACGATAGATGGTGTTGTGAGGATGTGGTCTTCTGCTCAAACTAGCACAGAAAGTGACTATTTCCAGGTAAAAATACTCACGAAGTCCCCGCTATGATCATCCTGATCATGCCAGAGAAATCACAGCATACAAGAGGGACACAGAATGTTCTGGAAAGTGAGTGACAGAGAACTCTGAAACATCATAAGCAAAACAGGCCATTAGGGTATTGTAAACATTGGGCAGAATACTTTTTTTTTTTTTTGGAGATATTAACCCATGTTTTACTAGGTGCTGTTTGTATTCATCTTGGGTTTCATGCAAGTAGCCTTTGTAATTCTTTGCCTCAGGGTATTTTTTTTTGCAGAGCGGGATGCAGAAGCGACTTGAGATCTGAAGCTTGGCCTTCTCCTGTTCCCTGCGATGGCTCCCTGATGAGGAAATACTAGGTGCCCCAGAGGTGCAGTCAAGAGAGGAGCGGCTGTGCTGGCAAGGACAGAGTGCAGGGCAGAGTTGGGAAGATTGGTGAGTCCATGAGTCTTGGGGACAGCTCTCCAGGGGGTCACAAGACCTCAAGGGGACACTATGGTTGGGGGGCTAGACAAATGACCCAAAGCCCCCAGCCTCACCAAAGATTTTGGTGCTCCAAGCTGAACTTGAATAGGCCTGATGGGCTGGGACAATGGGTGGTCTCAGCATCAAGCAATGTACAGTAGACCCATGGCTCATGACTCGGCCTCCCCTTTGCTTTATCTCCATAAATGACCCCAGGACCTTTGCATGACCCCAGGGTAGAAAGATGCCCACAGTAACACCCAAGGTAAAATTTCCTGTCAACTCAGCAGAGTGGGACTCCAGCATCAGGAAATAAAGAAAGGTGATCCTCCCTTTCTTGAGGTGAATCTCCCTCAAGGACAGATTCAGATTCACACCACCCTAAACATATTGGCAGAAACAGACTTTGCAGAAACCTGCCACTGGAATAAGTGGGACCCAGGAGGAAACATAAAATGGAGACTGAAGACAAAGACTCAGAAATAAGGAATTAAAGTTCAAGCATTTAAAGCCCGGAGCCACACAGAGTCCCCACAGTGGACCTAGACAGGCCTGGTGTTTGCTACGTTAGTGAAAGGTGACTCCCAGATCCTTAGTGAGGGCCCTGGGAGTACAAATCAGAGCCTGTGATTCATAGCTACAGCTCTTGCATGTGGTCACCTTGTCTTTTGAGATCTCAGTAAAATTGGCTTACGCATTTTCTCCCACAAGCTGCGGGAGGTCTGGGAGAATTCCCAGGGAGGTACAGTCAGGGGTCCTGCCTCTCAAGAAGCCCAGGAGAACTGACAGGGGCTCTGGGATGTCAGTGTTTCTCCCTTCCCAGACAGGCCTGAAGGGAGCAATTTTCTCTCCCTCAGATACAAATTGTGCTACCCCACCCCCCTTTAGACTTCATTTGTGTTCTCAGAAAGCAATTACTCGATTGTCAAAACTCATCACACTAAACACTTAAGATCAGTGCGTTTTATTGTATGTTAAATAGCCCTTGACATTAAAAGAAAAAAAAAAAAAAAGAAATACTTGCTATGAGTGTCCCTAAAATCTGGAAGCATAGATAAATATATATGTCAGTATATATGTCATCAAAGACATCTGCAAATTGTAAAATGTAATATCCTATTTGGCTATACTTCCACACTTTAGGACACCCCAGATTTGGGTTAGGTTAATGAAGACTGAATATATATAATATTCTCTTTCTAGAGTGTGGTCTCAATTGTTCTCAACACTAGAAATTACCTGGGCAGGACAGACCCAGGTGAGAAGCCCAGACCCAGGTGAGAAGCCCCGACACAGCGCTGGCCCAGCAGCGTGCATAGAGTTGGAGCGGCAATGGGGGAAAATATCTATTAAGGATTTTTTTAAACACTGCATTGGGAGAGAAAAGACCTGAGCTCTCTACCTACCCATGGTGCTCCCTTGAGCAATTTTCTTTCTCCTCCCTGGGCATTAAACGTTCAGCTGAACAAGGTGATCGCTTAAATTTTACGATTGATTCTGTATTTTAACTATCCTGAAGAACTCAGGGTGATTTTCCTTATATAAGTGAGGCATCCTGTAAGTGGCCATTCTTTACGAACATGCTGCTATTCCAAGTTTCCGAACGGAACACCAAGGCTTAGAGTGGTTGAGGCCACATACAAGTTGAAGATAAAATATCTTATGGTCTCCACACGATTGAAGGTAATGCATGTTGCTAAGGGTAAAATTGCCACTGATGCCCTTTTAGAGGCCCCTTAGACTGATGGAAGAGCGGAGCAGAAGGGACTCACACCCCTGCAGGTGCAGGGCTCTGGAGGAGACCAGCTTGGAGAAGCCGCCTGCCTGTGTCTAAGGAGGGTAGGAACTTTCCCAGCAAGCCCGCGTTGCTAGAAAAAAAGAGAACGTAGCCCAAGGACCAAACAGCAGCCCGGTCACCAGCCTGTGCTGCATTGGGCTAAACTTGGCTGACTCAGCCCAGATAAGGTCGTGCAGAGGGGGTGTTTTTAAAAGATTTTAAAACAACAAACTCACTGCAATGCAACACCAGCAAATTGTATCCGAAACAGACCGATGCCCGCCGTACTGAGGCCACCAGTGTGGTTCTAAATGTCATGAGCGCCACCTGCTGCCCAGACTGTGAAAAGTCTGGTTTGTCTCTTTCTTTCTCTTGAGCAACATCAACAGAAAGCTTTAATGCGGTGGGTCCCAAGCTGGATGAGTAGGCTGACGATCTGACATTCTCGTCAGGATTTCTGAACTCTTTGCACGTGTTTTTGTTTCTGTGATAGCCTTAAAAAGTTAATACATACATATGCCAGATCATCAGCCTGATAAACGAAGGGAAAATCATCAAACCAAATTCCAGGCCTTTGTGTTACATTTGATAGGATATTGCTTGGTTGTGTCCAGTACTACTGTTTCAATTGTTGCCTGTTAGTGAAACAGAACAGAGGTGGACTGACTTCTTAAGGAAGCAGTTATACTAAGAAGTAAAAGCCAGAGGACTCAGCTGCGAGCTCCGTAGCGATTGTAGAGAAGGGCTGTGGGAATTCCATCATCGCGAGGCTCTGACACACCTGACCCAGAAGAATCTGAGACAGAACAGCAAGGAGCATAGGTGCAGTGCAAAGACAATTTAGTGGAAGCATTGTCCCTCCCACTGAGTTGATGAAGGTTATTGATGTAGCTTTATCTGAAGTTAACTTGTAATTTTGTTTTGCTTTTATGGTTGTGTATGAATTATAAGAATAAGAAATGTGTGCCTAGTATTGTTTGAAATACTTAAGTTTCGTTATATAAAATGATTTACTTCTTCTAACTGGTCTTCCTGTTTCTATCCCTCCCCCCAATACACACATATATACAGTATTATTTGTTGAAGAACTTACGTAAAGCATACAGAGGGTATGCTAGAAATTTCTTTCTCTGAAGTGGATCCATATATGACTTAGTATTAGTCAGGTTTTGGCTGCAATAGTACTGTACTGTGTAACAAACAACCCCCAATTTCCGATGGCTTACAATAATCATTTGTTTTTCTCATCCACTGGTCTGCAGGTCAGTTGGAGCCACTCTGCTGTGGTCTGCAGGCCAGGCTCTGGTCTGCTCCTGTGTCTCTCATCTTTGAACCAGCTCATGCTCTTTTTGTGGCAGATGGCAGAAGCACAAGAGGCCAAGCTAAACAGGTAAGCACATTTAAAGCCTCTGCTCACATCATATTTGCTCACATCCTATTGGCCAAAGCAAGTCACATGGCCAATATCAACAGGGCAGGGATATATATACCTCCCACGGAGGGTGAGGGAAGCCAGGACAAGGGCCAGGAGGGAAGGTAGAGTTGTGGACAAATCATACAACCTATCACAGACCCACAATTTAGAAATACTGCCTTTAAGGAAAGGGATCATTTATATTCCCATTATTCCCTTTAAAAAATTACAGAATCTCCCATCCACGGGGTAATTAAGTCTATGCATTTAATTCTCTTCTCCCATTTCTGAAGTCTCCATCAAAGTAACTAAGTGAACTTAGGGTCAAAAATTCTAAATTGCAACAGGAAACCAGAAGGGGAGCAAACACATGCCTAAAACTTAAAAACTGGAAAATTACAGACAAAGGGGACCCTAGAAGTAGTGTCAGCCTTTTCACTGTCTGCTAAACAGGCTTCTAAGAAGGTTCCAACTGGAAGTTAAGTAACGTTATCCCAGGAACCTGGCTTTCACCCAGCTTTTCACCTGTCTTTCAACTCTGAGCCAACGTGGCTAGAGATGGGGAAGGGGTACAGTCCTAGCAAAAGCAAGTCCTAGAAGAATGGCCCCTTACCCTGCTGCCAGGGCCCGATGGAATGTGGTCCTTGGCAGGGTGACCTCACTCTCCCACAGCTCACCGGTGCGCTGAACCTGTGGGGAGCAAGCCAGGTGCTCTGGCCCTGCTGAGAATGGCTCCCGCATGGGCAGCTGGGCTGGTTGCTGAGGGGACCCTGACCCTGGCAGCTTTGGTCAGCTGAAGTGGGCATGGAGGGGAAATGCCCAACACAAAGCAGGCACTCCCATGGCAAAGGGCCTCCCTCCGTGGAGAGGGGAACCTGCCCCAGGGTCCAGTCTCCTCTATAACGATGAGCAATCAGAATAATCATGGGATGTACAAAACAACTCCACGGTGTCAAAGAAGCAGCCTATAGTCATTAAAACATGGTGATTCTGGCACATGGGTTAACAGGTTAATGAAGTAGAATACAGATGGTCCCTGGCTTACAGTGCTTCAACATGATTTTCCGACTTTATGGTGGGGCATAGAGATATGCATTCAGTAGAAACTTATTTTTTTACTTCACATTTTGAACTTTTTCCGGGCTAGTGATGTGTGTGATGTGTGTGATGTTTGATAGATCCTCTCTCGTGATGCTGAGCAGAGGTAGCTCCCAGTCAGCCACCTGGTCACGAGGGTAGATACACTTATAGCCATTCTGTACCCAGACAAGCAGCCCGCGTTTCACTTTCAGTACAGTACACTTTCCATAAATTCCATGAGATATTCGACACTTTATTATAAAATGGGCTTTGTGTTAGTTGAGTTTGCCCAACTGTAGGCTAATATAAGTGTTCCGAGCACGTATAAGCTAGGCTTGGTTAACCTATGATGTTCAGTAGGGTAGGGGTATTAAATGCATTTTCGACTTAAGATATTTTCAACTTATAATGGGTTTATTGGGACACAACCCCATCATAAGTTGAAGAAGATCTGTGTACTCTAGTTACAGACTTAAAGCATAAGGAAATTTAGTATGTAACTAATGAGATACTCTTTAAAAGGAAAAAAAAAATGGATAAGTCAAAAAAGTGTGTCAGGACAGCTGGCTAGCCACCTGGGGGGAAAAAATAAATCTGAATTTCCTACCTAAATCCTTGCATGAAAATTAATTCTGCATTGACAAAATATTTACTGTTTAAGTGTTTAATAAAGGTACACATAGGAAAAATTTTTAATATTTAATCGTGGTGTGGGAAAGGTCTCTCTAAGCGATATATCAGCCTCAGAACCCAAAACAGAGAAGACCAGGGAGGTAGACCATCAGAAGAGGATCATTTTTCCTTGAAAGGGGAGCTTACCAGGGGTGTGCCCCTGAGCCGTGGACAGAAAGCAGGAAGCGGCATTTAGGGGTGGCAACAGAGAAACCCAGTATTTCCTGCCCAGCCCATACCCTCCTCTTCTTAGGAAATCCCACTGTCCTCCCAAAGGGGCAGTCCTGTACCCCGTGACCTTCCACCACCATCAGACACAGCGGCGGGGGCTGGATGTGAACCCCTGACCCACGCTGGGCTGATCCAAGGCCTTTCCCAGGAGTTTGGAAATGGACTCCTGAGAGACTGGCCCCGCTGGCTCTGAGGAGACAAGCTACAGGGTAACGGGGACCTGGGAGCCAGAGTGGGCGCCTTGACACCCACAGATGCCAGGCAGGGAGGCCCAGGAGGCTGGGGTGAAGCTAGCTGTACGCGGGAGGCTGGGGGGTGACACCCGGTTCAAGGTTGCTGGGCCTCAGAGAGACAGCGAAGCTGGAGAGTCTGTGCCGTGACCCCGGGTTTTCTCAGGAAAACCTTTTCTGTGAGCGCCCCCCGTGACCTGGCAATACACCCCCTTCTACCTGCTCACCTTGCTTGCAACTTCATGACATTGGTCAAAGATGCAGCTTCTACAGATACTTGGGTTAAGAAAAGTACCTTGGGCTTTCCTGGTGGTGCAGTGGTTAAGAATCCGCCTGCCAATGCAGGGGACACGGGTTCGAGCCCTGGTCCGGGAAGATCCCACATGCCGCGGAGCAACTAAGCCCGTGCTCCACAACTACTGAAGCCCACGTGCCACAACTACTGAAGGCTGCAGGCCTAGAGCCCGTGCTCCGCAACAAGAGAAACCACCGCAGTGGGGAGCCCGTGCACCTCAACAAAGAGTAGCCCCCGCTCGCCGGAGCTAGAGAAAGCCCGCGTGCAGCAACAAAGACCCAATGCAGCCAAAATATAAAAGAAATAAATTAATTTAAAAAAATAGAATCGAACTTTGCTGATGGCATTTTGGGGAACGGAGACTCTTCAGGAAAAAGCAGTTTTGTTTTTGTTTTTTAATGAGTGCGAAAGTGCAGAGTGGCCCAGGGCCACAACCAGAAAGTCAACAGATGAGCCTCAAAGAAAAGAGGAAAAGGAAACTAAGAGGCATCCAGCAGATCAGAGACCACTGTCATCTCTGCTGGGATGTTTCTAGCCAGCGAGCCTTTGTTGATTGGTGAAGAATCTGAGTTGAAAAGCAATTTTAATTGCTGCTGATGACTGAGGTGGGTGAGGGAACAGGTATCTCCCTTTCTGTACATCTGTCTATGAGTCACCAACTGCCATCTCATCCTCTCCTCAGTATTAGACGCACCAGGCATGAGAGCTGGAAGGAGCCTTTGGGACAGAGCCCAGCCCTCTACTTCTGTGTGGCCAGATAGTATCCTGAGATACTAATTTATGATTCATCCTCCCTGCATGTCCCCTCCCTCTTTCCCTCAATTCAAACTGGTTTCAGGGTACACAGCAAGACAAAAAGAGATGCAAGCCATAGGATCTTCTGCTTTTGTTTCCAAAATCCGTGGCCAGGATTAGGGTGAGGCAGTCTCTTCAGCCACAAAATTCAAGGAGCCATCACAAAACTTAATCATCAAGATAAAATAATATTTTAATGCAATAGTTTTAAAAAATCAAAATAAATACCCCCTAAAATCACAATTTTTAAGGTTGTACTCTTAAATTTAATGGCTGAGGAGAATACCTCATTCCCCTCACCTTAATCCCAGCCCTGCCTGAGGGAGAATTTGGAGGATCTACAGAGGGTGTAGGGAGGGAGAAAAGAGTTTTCAGAGAGGGAAGGAGGAAGGAAGGGCTCCATCAAGCCATACAAAGAGATTCTCCCTGGCTTGAGGAAACAGAATTCTGTAGGCCCTGGGAGCCCCAGGCTTCCAAGTGGAGACATGGTAAAAGGTCAGGACTCCAAAGAAGAATAATCAGTTGACCATGGAGATAAGAATATGGACAGGTGTACAAAGGATTCCCAGGCCCTAGAGTGGCAAGGGGGCAGCAGAGAAGTGGGCTGGGATGGTGGATGTGTCAGCAGTGACCCCATGGGACCTGGTCACTAAAGGACGCTCCCCGGGACTTGACTTCACAAGACCCTAGAACGGTGGTCCAGTTGGAGCAGATGGCTGAGATCACTGCCCACCAGCCAGTAGGATGGGGGTACACACTCAAAACATAATTCAACTGACAGAAAATAAAAGTATGCAATAATTGTTGCACAACTGTGGTTTCAGACAAACGTTATTAATACCTGCCAGATCCAGACTGGGAATCCAAAGTCCAAAGGTTAATTAAGCAACTTGCATCAAGATTGGATTTTTGTTTAAAAGACTGGATGAATCTACATTTGTTGGAGAAACATCAATTTCAACATGTCAATTTAAAATGACATCCTTAGTTTTCGGAAGAATGTTTATTAAAATCATATTTTCTGTTTTCAGTTACCTCCGTGATGCTCCTGCATAAATCCTCTCTCTCTGTCAAATGCCTGGCAGCCTTTGGTGACGGCTGATGAGAAATCAGAGCAATCTGAAAGCCATCTGTCTTCCCCTCCCCCTACCTTCCACCAAAAGTTCTTTTGGGAAGTTGGAACTGAGAGTTTATACAGCATGCTTCCTTCTATCAGATCAGGAGAGAGCCCAAGATCTCGCAACTGAAATTTACTTTCAGATCATGATGAAGTTATTGGCTTTCTGTTGACATAAATGACGTGGGTACCACAATACACGAAGCATCATTTTCTCTGTGCTGCACGGTTTTTATAATAGCAGCTGGATTTCTCAATGTAATTTTTCTTAAGGTCAAATTTTTTCCTCCTCCAAGTATATTCAGTGATAGGAAACTTGTCAGAACAAATCTAGATATATTTTTATGTTCTTGTGTTATTCAATTCCCAGATCCTATCAGGAAGATAGACAAGGAGAAAAACAATATACTATTAACAACAAAATAAATATCTGATGCTGCTCTGTACAGTATCTGTGTAAAACAGAAAGAATACAACCCAAGGGAAAGAGAGAAATTTCCACTATTTATTCCAAGGACCACTGCTTTCTGGAAACCAATACAGAGTTTCCACTGTAATTTACTTCCAAATTCTAGGACACCATTACTGCAAGATACACCCTAGGTTTAATAAGAGCTTTCAAGAGGAAAAGGAAACTATGTTAAGTACTCATCAATTGTAAAATGCATTACAAGAAGCAAGAAGAACTACAGTCCTGCAGCCTGTGGAACAAAAACCACATTCACAGAAAGATAGACAAGATGAAAAGGCATAGGGCTATGCACCAGATGAAGGAACAAGATAAAACCCCAGAAAAACAACCAAACAAAGTGGAGATAGGCAACCTTCCAGAAAAAGAATTCAGAATAATGATAGTGAAGATGATCCAGGACCTCGGAAAAAGAATGGAGGCAAAGATCGAGAAGATGCAAGAAATGTTTAACAAAGACTTAGGAGAATTAAAGAACAAACAAACAGAGATGAACAATACAATAACTGAAATGAAAAATACACCAGAAGGAATCAATAGCAGAATAACTGAGGCAGAAGAACGGGTAAGTGACTTGGAAGACAGAATGGCAGAATTCACTGCTGTGGAACAGAATAAAGAAAAAAGAATGAAAAGAAATGAAGACAGCCTAGGAGACCTCTGGGACAACATTAAACACAACAACATTCTCATTTTAGGGGTCCCAGAAGGAGAAGAGAGAGAGAAATGACCCAAGAAAATATTTGAAGAGATTATAGTCGAAAACTTCCCCAACATGGGAAAGGAAATAGCCACCCAAGTCCAGGAAGCGCAGAGAGTCCCATACAGGATAAACCCAAGGAGAAACACGCTGAGACACATAGTAATCAAAGTGGCAAAAATTAAAGACAAAGAAAAATTATTGAAAGCAGCAAGGGAAAAATGACAAATAACATACAAGGGAACTCCCATAAGGTTAACAGCTGATTTCTCAGCAGAAACTCTACAAGCCAGAAGGGAATGGCATGATGTACTTAAAGTGATGAAAGGGAAGAACCTACAACCAAGATTACTCTACCCAGCAAGGATCTCATTCAGATTCGATGGAGAAATCAAAAGCCTTACAGACAAGCAAAAGCTAAGAGAATTCAGCACCACCAAACCAGCTCTACAACAAATGCTAAAGGAACTTCTCTAAGTGGGAAACACAAGAGAAGAAAAGGACCTACGAAAACAAACCCAAAACAATTAAGAAAATGGTCATAGGAACATACATATTGATAATTACCTTAAGCATGAATGGATTAAGTGCTCCAATCAAAAGACACAGGCTTGCTGAATGGATACAAAAACAAGACCCATATATATGCTGTCTACAAGAGACCCACTTCAGACCTAGGGACACATACAGACTGAAAGTGAGGGAATGGAAAAAGATATTCCATGCAAATGGAAATCAAAAGAAAGCTGGAGTAGCAATACTCATATCAGATAAAATAGACTTTAAAATAAAGAATGTTAGAAGAGACAAGGAAGGACACTACATAATGATCAAGGGATCAATCCAAGAAGAAGATATAACAATTATAAATATATATGCACCCAACACAGAAGCACCTCAATACATAAGGCAACTGCTAACAGCTGTAAAAGAGGAAATCAACAGTAACGCAAAAATAATGGGGGACTTTAACACCTCACTTACACCAATGGACAGATCATCCAGACAGAAAATTAATAAGGAAACAGAAGCTTTAAATGGCACAATAGACCAAATAGATTTAATTGATATTTATAGGACATTCCATCCAAAAACAGCAGATTACACTTTCTTCTCAAGTGCACACAGAACATTCTCCAGGATAGATCACATCTTGGGTCACAAATCAAGCCTCAATAAATTTAAGAAAATTAAAAAAAAAAAAGCATTATAATTGGAGAAATGCTAAAATGTGAAAAAGTAGCCATCTTAGAATGAAGAAAAACAGCTAAGGAGATTCTATTTCATTGCAACTCAACCATTAGTACTTGCCCTGGAGGGATGGCCGTGGTGATCCCACATGGGAATCAAAGGCAAGGTCATAAAACTTGGGATCAAGATACAGAAAAGGGGGGCTTCCCTGGTGGCGCAGTGGTTGAGATTCTGCCTGCCAATGCAGGGGACACGGGTTAGAGCCCTGGTCTGGGAAGATCCCACATGCCGCGGAGCAACTGGACCCGTGAGCCACAACTACTGAGCCTGCGCGTCTGGAGCCTGTGCTCCGCCACAAGAGAGGCCGCGACAGTGAGAGGCCCACGCACCGCGATGAATAGTGGTCCCCGCTCGCCGCAACTAGAGAAAGCCCTCGCACAGAAACGAAGACCCAACACAACCAAAAATAAATTAATTAATTTATATAAAAAAAAAGATACAGAAAAGGGGAGGGATGTGCTTTTCCAGGTTCCCTAGGCAAAGTGACATGGAGGGAGGAGCCATGCCTTTGGTAATTATGGGGTCAGATCCCAGCTCTGCCATTCACTACCTGTGTAATATGGGTTCTTGGTCTCCTGGCCAGGGGAAATCAGGGACTTCTTCATTCATGCAACAAATATTTATTATGAGCTTAAAATGTTCCAGGCACTGTTGTAGACACTGATGATACCTAAAGGAACAAGACAGAGAAGGTCCCTGCCCTCCTGGAGCTTAGATTCTAGCAGTGGAAGCGGAGGGGGCAGGGCACACAGAGAAGTAGACAAACGAAATAAGATCACTCCACACAGTGAGACATGCACAGAAAAAGATTAAACGGGGATGGGACAGCATCTCAGAGAGGCAGCTTCTCTGAGGAGGGATGCTGGAGGGAAGTCATTCCAGAGAAAGGAAACAGCCAGTAAAGGCCCCAGAGATGCTCGGCATCACTAATTATTAGAGACATGCAAATCAAAACCACACCTTTCAGAATGGCTGTCATGAAAAAGACCACAAGTTACAAATGTTGGTGAAAATGTGGAGAAAAGGGAACCCTCTTACACTGTTGGTGGGAATGTTAACTTGGTACAGCCACTATGGAAAACAGTATGGAGGTTCCTCAAAAAACTAAAAGTAGAACTACCATAGGATCCATCAATCCCACTCCTAGGCATACATTCGAAAAAGACAAAAACTCTAATTCGAGAAGATACATGCACCCCAATGATCATAGCAGCACTATTCACAGTAGCCAAGACACAGAGGCAACCTACTGTCCATCGACAGATGAATAGATAAAGATGTGATACACATAGACAATGGAATATTCGTCATAAAAAAGAAGAATATTGCCATTTGCAGCAACATGGATGGACCTAGAGAGTATCATACTAAGTGAAGTAAATCAGACAGAGAAAGACAAATATATGATATCATTTATATGTGGAATCTAAAAAATAATACAAATGAACTTATTTACAAAACAGAAACAGACTCACAGACAGAAAACAAAGTTATGGTTACCAAAAGGGAAAGGGGTGGGGGGATAAATTAGAAGTTTGGGATTAACAGATACGTATCACTATATATATAAAATAAATAATAAGGTCGTACTGTATAGCACAGGGAACTATATTCAATATCTTGTAATAATCTATAGTAGAAAAGAATCTGATATATATATCTGAATCACTTTGCTGTATGCCTGAAACTAAGAAACTAACACTATATTTAAATCAATCATAGTTCAATTAAAAAAAAATAGTCTTTCTTGTTGTGGCTTCTAGGTAAACAGACTCTGATTTATCTCCTAACTCTCTGTCCATTCTTCTGCTGGTTTCTTGTCCTCTCCCTGACCTGCTGATATTAATGGGCCCAGATGCCTCCGCCCTTTCTCCCTGCAATCTACTCCCAATACAGCAGCCAGAGTTAGTCTTAAAATATGAGTCAGATCATGTTACTCCTTTGCTTGGGACCCTCCCATGGCTTACTATTTTACTCAGAGTAAGAGTCCTTACAGTCACCCTTGAGGCCCTTTGTGACCTGCCTCCCCTCATCTCTCTGACCCCAGCTGACTCTGCTGCAGCCACTGTCCTCTTTGCTGTTCCTCCCACACATTCAGAATGCTTCTGCCTCAGGGCCTTTGCACTGGCTCTTCTGTCTGCCTGGAATCCTCTTTGTCCAGATATCTCGGGGGTCAGTCTCTGAACTTCAAGTCTTTGCTCAAATGTCACCTTTCAGAGAGACCTTCCCTGACCACTCCTGTTTTGTTTTGTTTTGTTTTTTTACTTTTTTTTCTGCTTTTTTTCCCCAAAAGTTTTATTGGGGGAAAACTACAAAACATTTACAGTACAATGTTTACAGTTTGTACTGAACTGATTCCCCAAATATATCATAACTCAAGTTCACTTAACCTTGTTACATTTAAATACTTACTTCTCTCAAAGTAGTCCAGAATACATACATACATAGTGCTCCAACTGTACCCACATACAAACAAACTAAAGCTACTGCTCATTCATCTGCTGTCCAGGAAAGCATTCCTGCCTTTCCACACGGAAAAAAAAAAAAAAAAAAAATAGTACAAGTTTTGGAATTTTCTGTAATTAAACAAGGCATATTCATGTACTACATACCTCTTCACTTTATTTCTATATAAAAAAATGTAGTAAAAATCTTTTCCTTTTGTGCAGTTGAACCCATCCTACATTCAAATTCTCGCAAGCACTAATAGACAAAATACTTATTTGGTTGAGAAAGATTTAAGGCAAGTTCTGGCCCTTCCAAAGACACTGTGAGATTACCCTCCCCGCCCCCCATTATTGCTACATGTTTTTATATGCAGAGTATGTCACAGTAGAACTGGTGGAATAAGCAAACAAAAAAACATTTTTTGCTAATTTATAAAGATGGAATGAGAAAAGCATGCCACATGTAAGCCTGATTGCAAAGTATGGCTGACCACTCCATTTTAAATTGCAGCACTTCCTCCCATCCTGTTACCTTTTTTCTTTCTTTCTTTTTAGTAGCCCTTATTACCTCTTAATAATACTATATCATCTACTTATTTGTTACATTTATGCTTTACTGCTTTACTGTTTCTTTCTCCCACCAGAACATAAATTCCACAGAGATGGGGTTCTTTCTGCTTTGTTCACTGATATAATCACAGATATAATCTTTGGATGATTCTAGATACATCCTGGGGTTTTCCCTAAGGGCTCTCCTCTAACTGAAGGGGACTGTTCCCCAGACCCTGGGTGCAGAAAGTCCCTCAGAGTCTACATACCCTGGAGATGATAAGGCTATCTAGGATATATAACCTTGGATTTGAAGCAGACAAGGTAGATGTGGGGCTGAGTGGGCACTTCCCAGCTCTGTGATCTGGAGCAAGTCACTTCACCTCACTAAGATTCAGTTTCTTCATCTGTACAGTGAGGTTAATACTTGTCCCTCCTGCCATGCGGGAGTGTGGTGGGAAGTATGGCTTTATAGTTTAAATGCTTATGCCTCAGTGACCCAGGGAAATGGCCCACACGTTAGCAGGTGATGACCAAAGGTCTATGTCCATGTGTGCCAACTGACCTTTGGGAAAAAATATCGGTTCTGGGGGAGGACACATTGTGTTTAAAACTCAGAGATCCTGGGCTTCCCTGGTGGCGCAGTGGTTAAGAATCTGCCTACCAATGCAGGGGACACGGGTTTGAGCCCTGGTCCAGGAAGATCCCACATGCCGCGGAGCAACTAAGCCCGTGTGCCACAACTGCTGAGCCTGTGCTCTAGAGCCCGCGAGCCACAACTACTGAAGCCTATGCGCCTAGAGCCCGTGCTCCGCAACAAGAGAAGCCACCGCAATGAAGAGTAGCCCTCGCTCGCCACAACTAGAGAAAGCCCGCGTGCAGCAACGAATACACAACAGATCCAAAAATAATTAAATTAAAAAAACAAAACAAAACAAAAAAACAACTCAGAGATCCTGAGAGCATCTGGATGAGGTGGAGGAGGAGTGAGATTAGGGTGTTCCAGACAGAGCGGGCCATATTCACAAGGGTGGAGGAGGGCCATGCATGCCATGGTCATGGGATACTAACATGGGAAAGCCAGGCTTTGAGAGAGTGAATCCCTTCCCGGAAGTCCTCATAGACCTTCTGGTGACTCCAGGACTTCTTACTCCCAGACCAGCACTTTCTCCATCACTCCATCTTCTTGAAGAGTGATAAATGCAATTATTTTAGTAATACAGTTACATTTTCAGGTCCAGTTCCTTGGGCTCACAGGATACATCACAGATTGTTGTGCTCCTGTTCAGCAGCATGGGCTGTATCTGTATCTAGTTTCCAAGAATCTTATCAGAACAGGAAGTAATCCCAGGTTATTGTCCCAACTCTGCCACTCACCTGGGTCCCTGTCCATCCCATAGCTCTGTGTCTCAGACCACATTTCCCTTTTAGCACAGTGGTACACTTATGCCCATTAGATCTTTTATTTTATGATATCTTATTGGCTTTGTCTCGGGTTTATTAGTCTGTAATTTCAGGCTGGGCCCCAGGGGTATTTCTGAAATATAATTGTGTGTTTTGTGTGTGGGTAGGTGTGCAGGCATGGTCTGTGCCTTTGAATCTGAAGTTTAATTGGTAATAATAATAACTGATAATTAACAATTTGGATTAATAGAATAGCATTTTAGTGATAAAAATAATAACACTAGTCATCCTTTATTAAGTGCTTGGTTTTTGCCGGCCACTAAATTAAATTGAGGTAGGGAGTATTTAGGGGTGAAAAAATTGATCACACAATGTCAGTGACGGAGCCAGGATGCAAATGCAGGCAGACTGACTCAGGAGTCCATTCTATTCTTTACAAGCAATCACTGCATTCTCATATTCTCCCCTCCTCCATTGCTCTTACATCTCTTCAATAATGGTTCCCAGAACTTCCCTGGTGGAACAATGGTTAAGACTCCACACTCCCAATGCAGGGGGCCCAGGTTTGATTCCTGGTCCAGGAACTAGATCCCACATGCGTGCAGCAACTAAGAGTTCACATGCCACAACTAAGGAGCCAGCGAGCGGCAACTAAGAAGCTGGCGAGCCACAACTAAGGAGCCCTCGAGCCGCAACTAAGGAGCCCACCTGCTGCAACTAAGAAGCTGGTGAGCCGCAACTAAGGAGCCCATGAGCCACAACTAAGGAGCCCTCCTGCCGCAGCTAAGACCAGACGCAACCAAATAAATACATAAATATTTTTTAAAAAATAAAAATAATGGTCCCCAACTCTTTGCTGCCCCAGCTCACCTGGTGGATGAGGCTTCCTACAGAACTCACTTCCTTGGTGAATCTCCAATTTCTAATGCATCCTGCCCAGTTCTCTGCTGCTCACTGATTACGCCTCAGGAGTGACTGCAACAACATCATGGGGACCTCTGCTCTGGGAGAAAGGCCATACTCTGCAGACAAGCAAGAAAGGATTCTCCCACTCTAGCCCCTTCCCCATATCTCCCCACACCCTGATTTCTCACACTTCCTCCCTTGAAGTTTCCCCTTGAGTCAGGCCGAGAAGAGTTCATGAGAGGCTCTGCTGAGAATGTGCTCCTCACCTGGAAGAAGCTATTCTTGCTGGCTCACATCCCACATCCTCCAGGAACCCTCTTGTACAAGGCAGGGTTCTCAGGTTGCCAGTAACAGAAACTGACCCTTAAAAGACCTTATTGGAATAATATGGGGAAGCTCAGAGAATTTACAGAATCTGACATGATAGGCCCCAGAAAGAAGAGGAATTAGGGTACCTAAGGAGTCCAGGTAGCAGGAGTTAATGGGCAGTTCTTTAAGGATCCTCCATCAGGGTAGGTTTTCTACCCTTATCTTCCTGTGCTCAAAGTCAAATTCCTTGAAGAAAGAGTATGAATGGCCTGGTTTGGGTCATTTGGTCACACATACCCCTTGGCCATGGCACTTTAAACTCCAAGATTCTATGCAACGTGTTGGGGCAGTTTTCCACGGATAATCAAGGTGCTCCAACCAGAAGGAGAAGGAAGGGATGCTGAGCAGATGAGACCCTAGACCACAGCCTCTCCTCCTTTCTCTCTAACTTAGATCCACGTTTCTGTCTTCCCTCACGATGGCCATCTCACCCATCGGTCTTGCTTAGGGCTGTTATTTAAACTGCATGCAGTGAAATCATGGTCATAGCCATCATTGGGCCTTACGTTGTGGCTTTCTCTCTTCTGAGAGGGAAATTTCCTCTCTTAATCTTCCTGTTTCTTCCTCAGAGAGCAGAATGTTTGCTTCTAGGGTACCAAACCTAATCTTCCTTAATGGTTCTGGGGTTGGGGGGTCACAGATTCAAGTGTACACAGAAAGAAGCCAAGCAGGAAATGTCAATTGCAGCAGACATTAGGGAGTGTTGGGGACTGTGATAAACTGGAGAGCCGAGCCCTGTGTGGCCCAAATCAGACTTTTAAAAAGTACCATGTGGGCCAAACAAACCTCATCTGTGAGAGCTCTAAGACCAGTGGACCATCAGTTTATGGCCTCTACCAATCTTTAGGAACAAGCCAGAAAGACGTGTCAAATTTTCACCCTTCACCCTGCAGCATGGCTCCCGTGAGACAACAGGACGGTCTGCTTAAGTGGAGGAAGGGGAGAGGAGGAGATGCCCACTGGAAAACAGAATGTAGGTTAATATCTTCAAATATGATCCACCAAAAAAGAAAATTATCCAGCTATATCCACATTTGGCTCAGGTAGAAACGTGTCTTGGGCTAGACTACATAAAATTGCTATAGAGGCACAATTACTGGCTCAAACAAAAGCTGCCTTTGACCATTGAGAGAGGAGAGTCTGGGTCAGAAGGATCAATTTTCTGATGAATCAGTGAGCAATTCTGAGTGGAACTAATCAGGTTGGTGTTGCGTCGCCCTTTCTTTATAACCCATGGTTGAGTGATTTGAAATCCAACCACCCTCCTGCGATTTCCCCACCTCCTCTTTTTGCTTTCCTAACATGTATGCAAACACACTGCATATGTATGCACACACAGAGAGAATAAGAGGATGTAGAAAAGTACATTTTAGGGATAAGAAGGCTCAGAGAAATGCTAGAGGCTTCCTGCACAGGACTGGAAACAGAGAGATGCAAGAGAATGACGACCAGTGGAAGGAATTTAGCTCTCTGCCTCCAGGGAATCAAGAAGGTCTCGGGGAAACATAGCCCTGGGTAACAAATTAGCTCCTCAGCAAGGCAAATTCCTGGAGGATTAAAAGATGGGGAGCATTCCTAGCAAAACTAACAGTTACTGAAGCCAAAGGAATAGGAAGGGTAATCAATTAATTTTTCCCTCAGGATTCCAACTGATGTTCTTCCACAAAGGATTGAGTCCTATCTCCAAAGCCATGTTAGGTCAGGCCTGGATTACCCATCATACTAGTTAAGGTTATATTGGTTTCAGGGAAGAGAAATGGACTTTGGCTGACTTGAACGGAAAGCTCCCAGGGTCTTTTATGAAACCAAAGGGAAGCTGAACAACCCCAGCTCAGCAAGGGGAAGACAGTGAGCTCCAGGAGTTCATGGCTGTGTTGACATTGATGGGGCTGTCTCAGTGTGCCTAGGCTCTCAGCTCTTTGGGGAAAGAGGATCTTATGGGCCCTATGACTTACCTCGGTTTCCCTAGAAGCAGAGGGATGATGGTGCAAGTGATTTATTGGGGGAGCGCTCCCAGGAGAAACCTGATAGGCAGTGAGGATGGAGCAGGAGACAGAGCTGCACGTCTAGCCTCAGCCTGATCCCACCCTGGAATCTGGAGAGTGTACAGCACTGCAGTTACCCCATCTCGAAGCATGAGCCTGCTTTCGTACCCCCATACCCATCAGTTATTGACTGTGGGCTGCCTCTGGTGGGGGAGGGTGTAGTTTCTCAAGCATTTCTGGGCAAGGCGATTCAAGAGAAAGGGCAGCTGTGAGCTGCTAGCAGCCAACATTCACAGCAGCTGGGGGATGGTGCACTGCCCAGGCAAGGGGATCGGGCCAGAGCCTCGACTGCATCCACGGCACCTGGTGTGGGTAAGGTGCCCACCCACGAGCAGTCAGCCGTTGAGAGAAAGAGAGGCGGAACCTTGAGGTCTAGACGTGGTCAGGGGCTGTTTGAATTTGTGACCCCAGGTCTAAACCCCTCAGGAAGATTTATGTTAGGTGTCTAGGTATGTACCTAGGTATGTACCCAGAAGTGGAATCTGTAGGTTATCGGGTATGAATGTGTTCAGCTTTAGTAGACATTGCCAAGGAGCTTCCCAGAATGATTGTACATTTGATACTGCTTTTAACAATGTGTGAAATTTCTATGTGCCCCACATCCTTACCAGAACTTCGTATTGTCTGTCTCTTTCTTCTTCTTCTTTTTTTTTTTTTTTAATTTTTGGCTGCACCATGTGGCTTGCAGGATCGTAGTTCCCCGACCAGGGATTGAACACGGGCCCTCAATAGTGAGAGCGCAGACTCTAACCACTGCACTGCCAGGGAATTCCCTGTCTCATTTTAGCTCCTCTGGTAGACATGTAGTATTCTCTCATAGTGGTTTTAATTTGCATCTCGCCGATGACTAATGAAGTCAAGCACCATTTCATATGACTTTTTCTTATTGACTTATGGGAACTCTTTATATATTCTGTATATGTGTCCTTTGTCAGATATATACCTAACAAATGGTATATGTATATATATATATAAACAGATAAGATAGGTATAGATATAAATATAGATTTATAGATATACACACATATACACACACATACAAACACACATATATAGAGTTGGAGGAGATACATGTGATTTATATACAAAAATATATTTGTTATATATTATTATAGTTTTATATTTAATATAAACATCAACATATTTATATTAAATATATTTATTTAAATATTAAATAAAATACTTAATACAAATGTATAACATATATGAATATATTTTTGTATTTATATAATTATATATTACATAAGTTTGATGTATTATATATATAAATTACATATATCTTCTCCCACTCTGTGGCTTGCTTGCATTTCATTTTCATAAAGATATTTTTTAATGAATATGAAAAATTTGATCTAGTTCAATTTATCAATTTTTTTCCTTTATATTTAACATTTTCTGTGTCTTACTTAGGAAATCTTTATCCATATCATGGTCAAATAGATATTCTCCTATTTTTTTCCTAAAAGCTTTATTATTTTATCTTTTAAATTTAGAAACATAATTCATCTGGAATTTATTTTTTGTGTTATGAGTTAGAAATTGAGGTGTTTTTTCCCCCTATGGATAGCCAATTATTCAGTACCATTTACGGAAAAGACCATCCTTTCCCAAATAGACTACTGTTGGGCTATCTGTCAAAAGCCGATGATAAAATATGTATGAATCTATTTCTGGCCTCTCTGTTCTCTTTCATTGGTTTATATGTTTATACTTGAGCCAATATCACACCATGTTAATAACTATAGCGCTATACTAAGTCCTAGGGTGACTGACTTGTCTTGGTTTTCCCAGTACGTTTTGGTCCCCACTCAACATTTTTATTGAGACATAACTGACATAACATTGCATTAGTTTAAGATGTACCACATAGTGATTTGATATATTTAACTTTCTACGTTTTAAAACTGAAAGTATTGCATCTCAGAAAACTCCTCAGTCCCTGGCAAAGTAGGACAGTTGGCCATCCTAGTAGATGTGATATCTGGTGACCTAGATCCTCCAGCTTTGTTTTTCTTTTTCAAAATTGCCTCAGCTATTCTTCACCTTTTGCATTTCTTTATAAATTTGAGTCAGCTTATCAATTTCCACCAAAATAAAAAGTCTTTTGGAATTTTCATTGGGATTGCGTTAACCTATAGACAATTTGAGGAAATTGGCGCACATCTTTTGTTAAATTTAGTCCTACATATTTAATGTTTTTTGATGCTATTGTAAATAGTACCATTTTTTAAATTTCATTTTATTTTTGTTGTTATTGTGTTGCTGATACAGAAATAAGATGAAATTTATATTGACCCTCATCCAGTGACATTGCTGAATTCACTATTAATTGTAATATTTAATAGATTTTTTGAATAGTATATGTATATAATCACACCTTCTGTAAAAAAAAAATGGTAACTTTTTTCTTTACAACCTTTATGCCTATTATTTCACTTTCTTATCTTACTGTGCTGGCTTAAAAGTCTAGTGCAATGTTGAATAGAAGTGGTGATAGTGGTTACACAATTATATTTTAATTTGATCCTCTAAAAGTTATTGTTCTTTAACTTAAAAAAAATTTGTCCTGAGGGTGAGAATTTCATGTACTGTGGCCAAGGAATAGTTTTATGGCAGGTGGACCTAATTATGACCCTCCTTTGTTGTTTTTTTTTTTAAATTTTTATTTATTTATTCATGGCTGCGTTGGGTCCTCGTTTCTGCGCGAGGGCCCTCTCCAGTTGTGGCAAGCAGGAGCCACTCTTCATCGCGCTGCGCGGGCCCCCCACTATCGCAGCCTCTGTTGTTGCGGAGCACAGGCTCCAGACGCGCAGGCTCAGTAGTTGTGGCTCACAGGCCCAGCTGCTCTACAGCATGTGGGATCCTCCCAGACCAGGGCTCAAACCCGTGTCCCCTGCATTGGCAGGCAGATTCTCAACCACCGTGCCACCAGGGAAGCCCCTGTGCCCCTCCTTTTATACTAACATGAAATGGAAATACCCCTAACTGACCCCCAATGAGATGACTTATTCACATTTACCCATTTGGTGCTGAAGTTGGGTAAAACCTGTGTTTCCTGAGAAGCTCCCTGTGAGCACATCTGCTGGTTTTTGTTTGCCTGGCATCCCTTCCTCCTTCTTACCTCCTCTTTCTTCCTTCTTCATTCCAACCATGGAATTCCAGTGAGTTCCCATGCTCATCGCTCCATTCCCTGGGCTCCAGGGCCATAAACTGGGCCCATCAATTTATCTCTCCCAAAAATTCAAATAGAAGCCTCCTGAAGTCTTGTGGAAATGCCCTGAGAGCAGACCCAGGGTCTCTTGCTGCTGGTGACCTGGAGCTTACCAGTCTGCTGTCCTTCCAAAGGTCATGATCTCTAGCTCTTCCCTCAATTCTGGAACTGCTCAAGAATCCTCTTTCCAACGAACTTCCTCTTTCCCTTACTAAAGTCCATTTCTATTGTATGTTAGAGAATAAATATACTACTCCCAATTCTCTTTACTTTGCTACCAACATTGAGCAAAATGAGAACATATTTTTAAGAATTTAATTGCATTCCATTTATTTATATTTTACTTATTATATAACTTTTTTGTAATTGACTCAAAACCAGTCATTGTATATTAAAACCATAACTATGGATTTCTCTTATTGCATATACATAATTTGAGTCCATATATCCCAGGTTTATTTATCCTGAGATAAAAAAATAACAAAATTTTTTTATTTCTGTCCCTTTGAACCCTCTATTCTGGCAATAGGCAAACTTTTCTGTAAAGAGCCAGAGAGTAAATATTTTAGGCTTTGTGGACCATGTGGTCCCTGTCACAGCTGCTCAACTGCCATTGTAGCCACAGACAGTATGTAAATGAATGGGTGTGGCTGTGTTCCAATAAATAAATGGACACTGAAATTTGAATTTCATGTAATTTTCATGTGTCATAAAATATTCTTGTTTTGAATTTTTTTTTTTAATTTCAAAATGTCAAAACAGTTCTTAGTTTGCAGGCCATACAAAAATAGGTGGTGGCCAGATTTATGCCATGGGCCATAGTTTGCCAACCCTTTTGTTCCCCAGTTGATTATATATTATTGAATAGAAGAAATATTGATTTATGAAATTGAGATTATAAAATAATAAGCATGATTTATGGAATATGTAGCAACTTATTTGTCTCCTAAATTGATGGGCATGTATTCAAGGATATAACTATAAAATATTAACTGGGCAAGATTTTCTTATTTCCAGGAATTCCTATGTAACATAGGAGAATGCAGAAAGGTCATACTATACACTAAATTTCTCTGTAGTTGTTTCTTGACTATCTAGTTTTATAATGTACTAATTAAATATTTATTACTAGCATAGAATCAAAGAAAATAAGAGGCTTTAAGATATAAATCAGCTAGTCATTTAAGGTCAGAATGATATTTGACCTTTATATCAAATTACATATTTGAATAGCATTTGATAGTTCACAAAAATTATAGTTCCATATATTATCTCTCAAGATCCTCACAACAGCCCTGGAGGTAGAAAGGCAAGGTATTATTATCCTAATTTAAAGAAGGGCGACCTGCCCAAGATTATGCAAGAGACAAGGGAGCGGGAGGAGCACTCTGGTCACGCCCCCAAATCATGGTCAGAGTCATTTCCATGTAATACAATGATAGAATCATGCAATTCGAGAACTGGGTAATGAGTAAATCCTGCTTCACCAGCTGACAAACGCACAGTGTCTCACCACAGGGATGTCTCCGGTTTGTCAATGCAAGCCCCACATGTCTAGATCAGTTGGGAAACCCAGACCACCCCTTCTCTCCTTCTAGCTCCACCTCCTTCCCCTGTGTCTAGGAATCACAGCCATCACAACCAGGGCTGATTGCTCTGGAAGTTGTTACCCTAGTGCTGTAGCAGCTGGGAGCCTGGCATCACTGCTGACTCTGGAACAGTCCATAGCTCTGCCCTTGGAAAGCAATGATCTTGTCAACATCCACTGCTGCCCACAGGATTTGAGCACGCTGTCCTTATACCTCTTACGTATGCCCCAGTCTAAGATAATTACACCACAACTCAGACCCCAGCCCCAGGTGTCAGGGAGCTACCACTCCTTTGAGCACCTGTGGATACACAGGCCGTCCAAAAGAAATGATTTGGATTGAGCTTCTTGTCCTCACTGTGGCCGTTACTGGTGCATTTCCCCTCAGGGGTTCCACAAAAAAGAAAGGAAGATGCTCCTTTCCTCAGGATTACACATTTAGACAAGTGCACCCATACTAACTGGCTCAGGGATCCCAATATTATAGTTTTTTGGATTCATTCACTCAGTCTCTTCCCCAGGTAACAAGTCAGGTGCAGAAGTAAGCTGCCCTAAAGCCTTTATATATGTATGTATGTATGTGTTGATTTAAATTTTGACTTCCTATTATGGCAAATTTAAAACACACACATAAAATAGAGAATATAGTATTATATCCCATCTCCAGCATATACCCATCACTTGGCTTTAACACCTATCAACCCTCGCCTAATCTTGTTTCATCTGTCCTGCCATTTCCCCCCTTCCCTCTAGAGTATCTTAATGGCAGTCCTGGAGATCATAGAATTTCACCCTTAAATTATTCATTATATGTCTATAATAGACAAAAGACTGTTTTCAAAAACATAACCACTGTATGCTTGTGACACAATATCATTATGACACTGACAAAATTATTAATCTTTAAATTAATAATAATTCCTTAATATCATCTAATATCCAGTCTTTGGTCAAATTTCCCCATTGTCTCAAAAACGTCTGTTTATAATTGATTGGTCAAATCGGATCCACATACTGTATTTGGTTGTTAGGTGTCTTAAATCTCTTTTAATTTATTAAGGTAATTTCTTTGTTGAAGAAATCCTCTCATTTGTCCAGTAGAACTTTCCACGTTCTGGGGTTAACTGATTGCATCTTGGTGTTGTTTGACACTTTCCTATATTGTTCATTCTCCCTTCTCTCCATAAATTGATAGTTACATTTACAGGCTTGATTGGATTCAAACTCAAAATATTCTGGGGAGTGGCAAAAATACCTCATAGGTGATTCAGTATATTTTCGATTGCACCACCTTAGGACGTGTATGATGTATGGTTGTTCAACTCTTAGTGATGTTACAATTGATCAGTGGCTCCAGGTGTCATAAGCCCAATCCATCCATATAACTCTATCCATCAGTCTTTCACTTAATGGTTTTAGCAGCCATCGATGATTGTCATTAAAATCTGATATTTTTTTTGAGTCTCCGAAATGATGATTTTTTAAATCATTCCTTTTACATTTATTAGTTGGAAATATTTCATACAAAAGGACTTCTCCTTAACAACTCTTGGCTACCCTAAAATACAATTTGTACAAGAAAGGCAGAATAAATGTTTTATTTACCGATTACCATTAATGTATAATTTAGCAACTTACTGTAACAACTTATAGGTAACTTGTAAGTTCCTTCTTTTCTTAATATCACTATAAACTTGTGGATGTTAACATCACTGATGTGATAAATGATTTAGAAAAGTTCTATAGGCAATGGTGAACCACCAATGGCAGTTCCCAACTTTCAAACGTAAAGCATACCTGCAAATGTATCTAACAATCAAACAATAAACTTCCTTGGTTTAGGAGGAATCCTTTCCTACAGAGCTAAAAAGTAAGATCGAAATCTCTAAACATAGCTAAACTTTTAGCTACGACATTGAACAATGAATATTTCCAAGATTCTGCTTGGTCTCTGATTTTCTTCTTTCCTTCACTCTGTCTACTGGCCTTCATTTCATGAATGTCTCATCGTCTGGTTGAGGCTAGACGCTCACTGCTTCTGGCACACTTAAGGATTTCATCTTTACATCGTTCACATTACACTTATAAGATCTACATTTCCTATAACTAGTATTTGTACTTTCATTTTTATAAAATAAGAACAAGTAAATACTCGAATAATTTTTTTCTTTTTTTTATTATTATTTATTTATTTTTAGCTGTGTTGGGTCTTCGTTTCTGTGCGAGGGCTTTCTCTAGTTGCGGCAAGCGGGGGCCACTCTTCATTGCGGTGCGCGGGCCTCTCACTGTCGTGGCCTCTGTTGTTGCGGAGCACAGGCTCCAGACGCGCAGAGCTCATTAGTTGTGGCTCACGGGCCCAGTTGCTCCGTGGCATGTGGGATCTTCCCAGACCAGGGCTCGAACCCGTGTCCCCTGCATTAGCAAGCGGACTCTCAACCACTGCGCCACCAGGGAAGCCCCTCTTGTTTTTTTAATTGAAGTATAGTTGATTTACTATGTTGTATTAGTTTCAGCACAGTGATTCAGTTATACATATATATATATATATATTCTTTTTCAGATTCTTTTCCCTTATAGCTTAATACAAAATATTGAGTATAGTTCCCTGTGCTATACACTAGGTCCTTGCTGGTTATCTAGTTTATGCATAGTAGTGTGTATATGTTAATCCCAGCCTCCTAATTTATCCCCCCTTTCCCTCTGGTAACCACAAGTTTGTTATCTATGTGTGTGAATACTCAAATAATTGAACGCTGCTCTAATAATTGAAAACTAGCATGTGGACAGCAATGGGGATGAGGCTCAGACTGAAGCGTGGGCCAGCAGTGAGTGCCACCATGGGAGAGTTCAACATGCTTGTCAGCTGATGTGCCAAGGCCAGAATTTATTCTGTAAAAGGAGGGTTGGGTATTTTGGTGGGGAGTGCATGAAACTGCTATTGAATGTGATACATTGGGTTTGCTGTCAGCTTACTCATTATATCTCCACTAGACAGTTAGTTAGTTAGTTAGTTAGTTCTAGGAGGGCAGGAGCCGCACTTGTATTGTTCATTTACTCCCAAGCATCCAGGACATGCTTTTTTGTTTTAAATGAAAGAATAAATGATGTATGCCAAGCAAGAGAAAAATCTACAACGGTTTTGAGCAGTGAGAATCATAATTAGATCTATTTTTCAGTTGTATCTGTTGCATATTTTTGACTCTGGGGTATTGGTATTATAAACTATCTTCTCTTTAAAAATTAATTTATCTGGGACTTCCCTGGCGGTCCAGTAGTTAAGACTTTACCTTCCAATGCAAGGGGTGCGGGTTTGATCCCTGGTCAGGGAGCTAAGATCCCACGTGCCTCCGGGCCAAAAAAACAAAAAAAACATAAAACAGAAGCAATATTGTAACAAACTCAATAAAGACTTTAAAAATGGTCCACATCAAGAAAAAAATCTTTAAAACTTAATTTATCTGAGACAGATGTAGTACATTTCATCTAGGAATATTTTGAAAAGTAAACAATCAAGTCAAATCACTGATAATTCCATTCCTTAAGGTTAACATTTGGGTATCTCATCCTGAAATTCTCTGTGTATAATATTAAGAATACTGGAATCATCCAGAACATATTGTTCAGTAACCTACTTTTAACATTTAAATACATGGTTAACAGTATCCTATGTTACCTTTTCCTGCAATAGAAAATTTAAAAGTAACCAGACCTGGGCTTCCCTGGTGGCGCAGTGGTTAAGAATCGCCTGCCAGTGCAGGGGACTGGCAGGGACACGGGGTCGAGCCCTGGTCTGGGAAGATCCCACATGCCACGGAGCAACTAAGCCCGTGCGCCACAACTACTGAGCCTGCGCTCTAGAGCCCGCAAGCCACAACTACTGAGCCCATGTGCTACAATTACTGAAGCCCGTGCGCCTAGAGCCCGTGCTCTGCAACAAGAGAAGTTACTGCAATGAGAAGCCTGCGCACTGCAACGAAGAGTAGCCCCCACTCACCACAACCAGAGAAAGCCCACGCACAGAACGAAGACCCAACGCAGTCAAAAATAAATAAATAAAATAAATAAATTTAAAAGTAACCAGACCCAAATCCAATTTCTAAACATGAAATTCTGATGAACAGGACCACAGAGCAGTGATTCTGATCAGAATTGTGCTTGTTAATAAAAGCAGGCTATTCCGTGGCACACACAGCTCCAGGATGTGAGATTAACTTCAACAACCATTCATTTAGATTTGGTTTGATTTTTGGCCAGTCTTATGACCAACTTGAAGCAGGTCCTAGGACAGAGCATGTTATGTTTGGTGTTCAGGGAAGCAGCAAAGTAGAGGAGCCACCCCAAATTCCAGACTAATAGATAGAGTCAACATTCTCTTTATAGCAAAGTTATCCATTTACTGCAGCAAAATTTAAACTAAAATGTTTAAAATGCCACATAAATTAGGTCAAACATCTTGTGGGGAAAGTAACCTGTTAGTATAGAAAGGAATGGGAACGGTGAACCTGAAAAGAAGCTGAAAAGACATTATCTGTAGATACATTTTGCTTTCAAGATTCTACACTATGTAAATGTCCTTCTAGAAGATGAATTTAGGCTGATTCATTGTCACTTGCTTCTGCAGTGGTTTTCCAGGCACCTTAGCTAGCAGCCACCCTGCCTGCAGGCTGTTGAGGGCAAATAAATGTTTCAGGCAGACTGACAATAGGAAAGAATTGTAGGACAAGAAACTACCTGCAATACCTAGGTGGGAGTATCCTGGAAAGTGTTGTGCTGAAATATTGACCCTTCCAGCTGGTTAACTTTGAGGTTCATGCATTTACTTTTGGTGAGGTTCACTCAGCAATAACAAGTGAATATATGACAGCCTAATGATTCATGGGAAAATGTAGTATTGCATACAGAATCGGAAGAGATTCAACATGAGTGCATGGCATTGCTAACTTCTTTTAAAAGCTTAAGGAAGGAACAATGTTTAGGCCTTTTGGGTTACCAGGTGTAGAATGCATTGTTTTTTGACATCACTATCCAGTTCCTTATTTTGGTGACAGTGACCCATTTTTTTTCCCAGGGAACCACTCCTCTTCTATAGTCCATGCTCTTTGGGTGAACCAGAGGTGAAGCATATGACTCATATTTGGCCAATCACAGCACAGAATTTTCCTAGCTCAGTAATTTGTTAAGGGATGGGCAGTTAACCAGGTTGGTTCAATTAGTGAATCCAGGACTACTGGGAAGGATCTCTTTCTTGCCGGACTTGTACGGGGGTGGAGGTACACTTGAAGTTGTTGGGAACTGTCTTGCTATCACGTGAAGTTTGAGTATAAAGCTAATATGGAGGACAGCTGAGCCTTTTTTTTTTTTTTTTTCCCCCAAGAAGGCTCTCTCTTATTCATCCAAACTGATATGGGCGTGAGGGGCAAAAGACTGAAAATTCTAAGTCTACCCTTATTTTCGTAAGTGTAAACTTACGAAGCTACAAGTGTCCAAATTAAATATTTGTAAGAAAATTGATGCTTTATGATAACAACAAACTCTACATTCCAATAATTTATTATATGAGCATTGTAAAATGTCTTTGTGATATGGCATTTTGAAGTGTGTAAAATAAAATAGATCTTTTCTCAAGAAATGTATAATCTGTTTAGATAAGACCAACATTAAAACACAAAACCCTTTAGAATGCAAGTGAATAGCAGATAGTAATGCATATAAATATTCTGAATGGTAATATAAAGTAACCGGTAACCACAAACAAAACTAGCCTAGAACAAAAAGCATGACAGGCTTTAGGCTAAACTGAGTATTTCCATTTAATTCTCAAGGCACTGATCTTTATATTTTAGTCTTTAGGTGGATTCATACATTTGTATTTCCTACCTGGATGTTTCCTGTGAATTACTGATTTGTATATTCAATTGCCTATTTGATGTCTCCACTTAGATGGCATCTAAGACGGGCATCACAAACTCACCTTGTCCAAAAAGTCTTTTCCTCCAAACCTGTTTGAATAGACTGCCTTTCAGATTTCAGTAGATGGCAACCCCATCCTTCCAGTGGCTCAGGTCTAAACCTTAAGTGTTATCTTTTTTCTCACACCTGGAAGCCATTCTATAAGCAAAGCTTACTGGCTCTATCTTCAAAATATATTTGGAATCTAACCACTTCTTACTACCTTCACTACTATCTGAATTATTGTAATACTGGTCTTCCTGATCTCATCCTTCCCCCCCTAAAGTCTATTTACAATCCAGCAGCTGAAAGTCTTCTCATTTTATTAGGAAAAATTTAAAACGTACAGCAAAGTTGAAAGATTTTACAGTGATCCCTCTGTATACCAGTAACAGAGCAGTCCTTTTCAAGATGACAGATCGTGTAGCTCCGCTGCTCAAAACTCCTCAACAGCTTATGTCATTCAAAGAGGAAAAGCCAATTTCTTACCATGGTCTACAAGACCCAGCACGCTCTGGTCCCTGCTACCATTCCTCCCTCTTGTCCATTACTCTTCAGCCACACTGGCCTCCTCTTTGCTCCTCAAACACGGTAAGTACATTCTTGCTTTAGGGCCTTTGTGCTTGCTTTCCCTTAGCTTGGGATGCTCTCCCCATCACAGATTTGCACAGCTTGCCTCTTTCTTTGCATCACCTCATTAGGTCTTCTCTGACTCTTCCAAATATTAGGTTGAACAGTATAACACTAATGTCATCCTACCAGGCTGTACCACATAAACTTAATATCATCCTGAGGTTAAAAAGAAAAAAGATGTAAAAAGATTAGTACTTTCATATAGTTCAAACTAATAAAATAGCAACAGCACCCTACCCTCTTATTCTTACCTGGGTTCCAATATTCTTGATAGCACTTCTCACCATCTTATGTACTGTTTATGTATTGTCTGTAAGATCCTCAAAGACAGGGAGTCTGTGCGTTTTGTCCACCACTGTGTACTCAGTGTGCAGACCAGTACTTGGCCTATAGTGCACACCCAGGTCATATTTATTTAAAGAATGAATTATTTACACTGAAGCTAGAGAGATCATTTAAAACCACAAAGTCTGATCATGTCATTCCCACTAAAAACTCTTCCATTCATTTGCATTGCTTTCAAAACAAAGATAAGAATCCTTAGGAAGCCTGTAAGGCCCTGCATGGTGGGCCTTTGGTTCTCTAGACTCATCTCACATTATCTCCCTCATTTCTTTATAGTCCCTGAGACTCTCTGCTTGTGCCATCATGAGCTCTTTATGTTCTTCCTTTCTCTTCCCCAACTTCTGCACTGAGTTCACTCTGAAGCAGTTTTAAATCTTGGCTCAGAGAATCTCTTGCTAGGAGAAGTCATTTCTGATACTTCAGATTAGGTTGAGTTCCACTTTGATGCCCTTGATTCCTGTGGTCAAAAGCTGGAAGAAGGACCTTTGTTTGTGTTTTCTTTGAAGAAAGAATTCAGCAAAGAGACCAAGATTGTGAAAAAGACAAAAGCATTTATTAGAAACAAAGTGTGTGTGGAAGGAACAAAGTATGTGTGAAAAAAAAAAAATGTGTGGAACACACAGTGAGCTCAGAGTGAGTTGCCCCCAATAGGGGCAGCTTAGATTGCTTATATAGGGGCAGTTTTCCAGATTGTCTCTGGCCAATCATCTCCATATCTTGTCCTGGTGTGGGCATGCATCTCTCAGCCAAGATGGACTCCAGCTGGCATCTTCTCCCTCCTTTTGTCCTTCCCCTAGCCTGAGGGCCTCCTCTGCACATGTGCTGGGCTGGGAAATCCACAAGAATGCACCCAATCAGGGCCCAATGCTGCTGCTGGTTTCCCATCTCAAAGCGTCATCAGGAGACCAGTTACAGCTGCTCAGCCTGGGGCCTGTCTCTCCTACCTCACCCTCATGCACCACATACCTACCCTTAGTAATACCTATTAGGATTATAAAGTTAATTTTGTGTGATCATTTATCTCCCTTACCAGACAGTAAGTTTCCTGAGAGAAGGAAACACAGCTTTCTTTTTAACTTTTCCTTGAATCCCTAGCATCTAGGAAGTATCTTGGCACATAGTAAGAGCTTAATACTCACTTAAAAAATAGATCCTGTTGTGTTCCGATGTTACTAGTGCCTAACTGGGGGCCTGGTATACAGTAGATGAGTAAGTTTGCTAAATGAGCTGTAATATGAAGAATGTTTGATTACTCATTTACAATGTATATACGATGCAGAAGAGCCATCATTTGATTATCTGTGATTAGGCATTTATACATAACTGATACCTACACGAATTTCCAAATTCTCCCTTCTCATCAAACTTTCCTCATCACTAAGTCTGAAGAAAGTAACTTACACTTCTTCTCTTTCCTTCGTTTGCTCTCTGGTGGAGTAAAGGACGAGCTGCTCTGGCTAGGAGAGTCCATATGGAGCTAGAATTAGCCTAAGTGAGATCTGGCTTCCGAACCAACAGACCGCAGCATTCTCATTTGGATAGTTAGATGTTTACAAACTTTTTTTTTTCCCAGTCAAATGAGGACCTTTGCATTCTTTTACTTTAATAGCAATCTCTTTGAAAACATTTCAGTGGTCAGAGGATGTATTAAAACACACACGCAGGTTGTATAAATTTATAGGTTTATTAGGGCAGGAAGACTTGGAACAATATAAGCAGAAAAAACAAAAATCTTACAAATAAATCACTTTTAAGTGTGTTGACCCACAGAATTTTTTAGTAAACTTGTAATTCCAGATGAATACTGTGGCAAGCTTATTGATATTGTCATCTGCTAATTAAGGAAAGGGAGAAGAGCCAGATATAACAGAAATGAATTGTTGCAAAGTGGTAATTTTCTGATATGATGAAACACAAAAAGAAACTAAAAATCTAAAGATAGCAAGATGTCAATTTCTTAGTTTTAATAATGTATTATAGGTTATGTAAGATGCTGCCAACGGGGGAAACTGGGTAAAGAGTACACAGGACTTGTCTGTACTATTTTTGTAACTTCTTGTGAGTCTATAGTTATTCCCCTCCTCCACCCCCAAAAAAAGGAAAGCAAGAAAAAATAGGAAATCTAGATAATAAATAATGTTTGGAAAGACAACTTAAAGCAAATATACATAGTCAGCAGTCACAGACTGTTGCTTTGCTAGGTTTCCATAGGTTTGTAAGGAGTTAACCAAAATTTTAAAAATTCTTCCAAAGTGTGCTACATAAATACACTTTACTAATAAAAATATTGGGCTCTGAAAAGTAGCGTCCTATTTTTAATGTTTGAACTAATGTTTTCCAGAGATGTGTGTAGAGTGAAACATAGTATTGTGTTTGCAAAAGTTAATTTTGTGAAAGCCACAAAAATGAGTGTTTGCTCTTGAGAAAGGAAAATTTGTATTTCTTGACATCATCAAAGAAAAATGTGAAGGATCTGATATGAAATGAACAAAAATGTACAAATCCTACCACCTCATTGCTCAAAACCATATAAATACTTTCAAATTTTTCCTTCATCTATTAATATGTCCCTGGAGCGGACAGCCCACACAGACCTGGGGGCATTCACATGTCAGAATATTCCATAAAGATTTGGGAACACATATTTTTGGCAGAAAGAATGTGCAGGGAAAGACTGCTTGTGAAACAGTTCAGAGTGATGCATTTAGTCAGGATCCCCTTGCAATGACAAAACGTTAGTGTCATACTTTATAACATTCTTGGGAGCCTTCAAAAGACACATGCCATCATGAACTTTTTAAAAATATTTATTTATTTGGATGTGCCAGGTCTTAGTTGCGGCATACAGGATCTTTAGTTGCTGCATGTGGGATCTAGTTCCCTGACCAGGGATTGAACCCGGGCCTCCTGCATTGGGAGTGTGGAGTCTTAGCCACTGGACCACCAGGGAAGTCCCCATTGTGAACTTTAAAACAAGTGGAATGGTTTTTTTGGCAACAGATAGCAAATATCCTATAGTGGGAGAAGTAAAAATACAGAGAAGTTCCAAAATTGCCTCATACCACTCTACCTTAAAGTATACTCTCATAATAAAATTATAAGAGCAACATAGAAATTTGCTTGGCCGGACACTTCATTTATATTTCCTTTTTAAATATTAAAGTACAGCAATATGGCATAAAGTAAAAGGGGAATTAGGGCCAGAAAGACTAGAGTTTCAAATTCTGACTCTCAGCTACTAGTTTTGTTACCTTAGGCAAGTCATAATTGCTCTGAATCTCAATGTCTTTGTTACTAAAATGGGTATAATAATCCCCATATCTCAAGGTTGGTCCTAGTACTGAAAGGAATAATATATTTAATAGCTTAGTACAATGCTGTGCAAATAGTAGGTAGTCGATAAGTGTGAGCTTCCTCCCAGTTTTCCCAGAAGATATGGCAAAACCTTTCTTTCTCTGTTTGGTATAAGCCAAAACAAGTGGCTAAGGAGTAAAATAAAAAAAAGTAAGAGCATCTAATCCTAATATTACCCAATCTTTCCATTAATTATGCAGTTATATAAACTTAAACTAGTATTTAATAAACATTATTGGATTTATTGGTATTATTCAGGTACCTGAATAGGTTCTCTCTTGAAAGTCCGCTTTTTATTTTATCTTTAACTGATTTAGCAAAAATATGTCATTAATCCTTTTATTCAGATCATAACATAGTATGATCTTTCGGGAATATTAAGCCCCTCTTGATCCCAGGTGAAAACCATAGTTTCAGTATTTGCTCACAGGTCTGAGCAAAATAGTGACATGGAAAGAGAAAGCGCGAGGTTAGAGATTTTGTCTTTCAAGGCTGATGGTATGATAATTCTCCTGTGATGAAGCCACCTGTTGATGTCTCACTGCCTAGAGACCAAAGTTCCCTAGTTCATGCCTCCCTCGCAGTGCTATACTCCAGCCCTCGTGAACTCTAAAGGGAGAGCAAGCCTTCTGAAATCGCAGGGGTGGGCAGCAGAGAAACAGCCCTTGGAAGGCATTAGAGCCAGGTTCTTAACATGGAATTGTGGGCTTATTCAGGGGGTTCTGGAACCTACAGTCCCTGGATGTAAAGTGGTGTCGAAGTGTATTTCGTGCCTTCTTCCCAGGAGGCTGCTCAACTACCACTTCCCTCTAGAGGTCTTCAACCTGCCAGAGGTCTCGCCCACAAAATCTCTCATCACCTTTGTGTATTTCCTGCGGCGCCGCACCGCAATCTGTCATTGCCTTGTTTGCTTAAATCCGTCTACCCTACTAGAAGATGAGCTTCCCAAAGCGCAGGACCCTGGTCTTTCTCCAGGGCCTTGAACCTGGTGGATCTCGAGAGATACTTCCGGAATGAAGGACAGGTCCGTGTCCATCAGATATTTAACGGACTCTATATTCTTCCCCCCTCGCCCCCAGCATTCTTCTCCGGAAATCATTTCAAAATCATTCATTTTGGAAATAAGGCTGTCAGCATTTCGACCACACCCACCCACCTTCGTTCCTACCGTTAGAACTGCCACCCGGGCCCACTCACCCAAGCCCATTAGGCCGGACAGTTTGGAGGTGACCAGGGCAGGGGCTGCCTCGAACGGGCACGCGCATCAATTCACATTCCCGGACCCGGTCCTGGGGGCGGAGGGGTTGGGTGGGCCCCGCGGGCCCGGAGGAGCCACCTCGGGAGGCCGCCCGGGCCTCCACCTTACCCGCGGTCCCAAACCTCTTTCCCACAGGCGGTGCGCAGCCGGCCGCTGAGGGACAAGCCCGTCCCGCAGCGCGCGCCACCGCGACCACAACTGCTTCCGGGTGAGCGGGTCGTCGACACTGTGGCCCCGCCCCTCCTCCTCCTCCGCCGCCCGCCGCTCGGGCTGCGGCTCCTCCTGGGGGCCGGTTCCCGCTGTCTCAGCCGCGGCGCCGAGGGACATCGGCGTGACTGACTGACCGGCTGCCGGCGCCGGGAGCCGCCGCATCCAGCCCGGTCCGCCTGGCCGGGGACCCAGGACCGAGTCCGCCCCTCGCGCCCCTCGCCTTTCGCCCCGGCGGGCTCCCGGCCGGCGAGCTGCGCTCCGGCCCTTCCCGGGCGGCGTCGCAGCCATAGCCCGCGCCCGGAGACAGGTAAGGGCCGCTCCTCCCGCCGGCCAGGAGGGGAGTGAGGAGCGGGGCCGCCTTCCCGGCCTCTGCAGCCCGGCGAGGTCCGCGCCGCCGCGGACTCTTGCTGGGGGCCGGGCCCCCAGGCGGGCCCCGGGGTCGAGGTCGCCCCCTGCCTGCGGCGTCCTCGGGCTTCACGCCGGGTCTCGAACGCGCAGCCTCGGTCCGCGAGCGGGGACGGCGTTACTCCCATTGTGGGAGAAATGAACTCGGGCCGCTGTCTCTCCGCTTCGAGTGCTCGGGGCTCCTCCTGCTCCCCGGGCGCGGCACTCCCTCGCTTCTGTACCCGACCGGCCACTCCGGGGAAGGGTGTCAGGCCGGTGGAAGGCGTAGCGCTTTTGTGGGATTTTTTTTTTCTTCTTCCTTGACCCGAATTGAAGCGCGGGCATAACAGGCGCTTGTTAAGAGTGTCAGGGTTAATGCTTGACTAATGCGAGGTGTTATTCACACCCAGATTGTTAAGCTATATAGCTCCAGCCAGGCCTGCTTCTCGTGCCCGTGGATATCCCGCAGGAAGCTGGAGGACCTAAGGAAACCCGTGTCTTTTTCTTTCTTCGAGGGGACGGAAAAGTGCAAGTGTTTGCTCTACTTTTTCCACCGTGGGAGATACAAATATCAGGCTGCGGAGACCTGGCCAGGGAAATATTGCATCCTAAACTGTAACTCTTTGTAGCGTATTTTCTTTGAGTTTCCATTTAATGACTCAGCATTTCTGTCCTAAAAAGAAAAGCTGCAGCGTAGGTTCATTGATTAAAAGATGTATGTAAGGGTAACAGTGCCCGTTACTTAGTATGGCATCACAATGGGAAGAGAATGTGGATACAGTAATGGAACCACAGAGATGGAGAGCGGGGTGTGGATGGATCAGTTCTTAATTAGTGTTTAAAATAACATTGTTTCAAGGTTAAAATGTTTATTTGGGGGATGCTTCTGTATGAAGAGGTGCAATTGTTGGAAAAGACAAAGTGTTGCAGGTAAGGGTTAGTTGGCAGGGACTTGACGTTTGCTGTGGTTTGAAGGTCTTGCAGAATTAACCCTGTTTAACAAACATCATGCTCTGTTTAACACATGTAGAGATGATGACCCAGTACTATACTCATGTAGAATAAGAATTTCGGAAAGTGTGATTCATTTAGGAAGTTAGGTCACTCGCTTTGTGAATCATTGATATGGATCTTAAACTTGGAATAGAGGAAAGCTAGAGGTTTGTTACTGCCTGTTTAATTAGATGCTTTTGCTCATAGAAAGTGTTGTATTGATGCTTTGTTAGGTTTGTTGCTGCATATTTATTGTCATGAAGTATGGTAAGGAAATAAAAAGTGAACTTTTGCAGAAGCTTTGGATTTAGAATAGTTTGTTAGTTCCTAAGTGGATTGTTGTGATTTTACCCACTTTCTTCTTTTTTTTTTTTCCAAATGTGGGAAGATAAATGAAGGAAGATAAGTGTCCAGAAACAAAATAAATGTCGGTGAAAAGGAGAGCTACCATCTTTAAGGCAGGAAAAACTTCACTGAAAGAATCTGCGGTACACAGAAGAGTCTTGAGTGAAAGGCCTTACCCATTTGGGGGAATCTGCCCTTAAAAATGTGCAATGAGACTATGCTGAGCTCATATTTAAGTTCTGATAGACAAGAAAGTGTGTATTGAAGTGGTGATTCATTATTGGAATGAATTCGTTTTAAACTAGAAATAACTTTTTATTGCAGAAATGTAATTTGATCATTTTTGGCTTTTAAAGTGTTGCTAAGCAAAATGACTTTGAATCACAGCGTTCTTAATACTCTTAGCCTTCTTTTCTTTTTCTTCTTTTTGGAAGTCAGCTTATTTTACCTTGATTTTGATTTATAAGGAACTTTAGTTAGTTATCAGTTATAAAGTAATGGTAAGTTTACCCTGTTGGTCTTGCTTACTAAATTCCTTTAATTGTTTGACTAAATTTCCGCGTCTTATTTCCTTGGATATCCATTCTTATATTCAGAGCGTTCCCTAATGTTGCTTTTGATTTGTGTCCAGCTAATAGTGACTTAAGAGTTTCAGTTTCCAGTGAACAGCTATTCCCTTTTGGAAAATCCCTTGTGGAAACTGCCTGAACTGACAGTCCTGATAGGTAGATATGCAAGAGAAGCCTTCTTAGGTCAGGATTTAAGCATCTCCACAATGAAGGAATAAAGTGATACGGGGAATATATTTGGCAAAGTAGAGTCTTCTCTCAAAACAAAACCAAAAACTGATCTTTACTAGAAATGAGAGAGAGGGAGCAGTTTCTTGCAGAGCTGTTTGTGAATTGTTTACCCTGCTCCTAGTTTGAAGAGGAACAGAATTGATGATAATATATTAAAAAAAAAAACTCCCTATAGCGTGTTGGGAATGTCTGTGAGGATCATTTTAGAGGAAATACTGTTCTTCTGTCCTCACCATAGAAGTACTTTACATTGCACCTACAAAGTAGAGACCATTTCATAGCCTTTTCCTTTTAGGTGGTTGCTTTCTCTCTGGAGAATCTGAACAGAGAGATGGTCCTTTAACAGGAAAAATGTACCACCTTATCCAGTTTGCAAATAAAGACTTTATGACCATCATTCAAAACTCAACTTTTAAAACTTCAGAAGGAAGGAATTGAGCAAAATTTACCCTGTGAGTAAAATAACTTTGGCTTTTTCTCTATTCTTTCCTTTAAGGTAATAGATAGGATACCATTAGAAATGATTTTTTTTGTGTTGCACATTGTGCTTTCACCTTAAAAAACTTTTTGGCCTACAATAAATGAAGCCACACTTAAAAGGAATCAAACACTGGGCTAAAAACTGGGTTTATTGTATGCTAATACTTTTTCAGTTATTCTATTATATCTTTATTTTGGTTGGGGAATGGAGAGAGAATTCTGTTTCTTGTAGAAGCTCTGAGATTTGCTCCATATGTATGCTTTTGTTTTGGTCTAGTGGTGGGGAGAGCAGTAGATAAGAGTACGGGTGGTTAAGAAAAGGGAAGGGACTTCCTTGGTGGTGCGGTGCTTAAGAATCTGCCTGCCAATGCAGGGGACATGGGTTCGATCCCTGGTCCGGGAAGATCCCACATGCAGCAGAGCAACTAAGCCCTTGCGCAAACCCAGTGCAGCCATAAATAAATAAACTAATGTTAAAAAAAAGAAGAGGGAAGAAATGGCATCCATAGAAGGGGAGTGCTCACTTATGGATTCAGTAGATGTTTGTGGGACTTTTAAAAATTGCTAAGCATTTAAAAAGAAAATGTTATATGGTGAAAAGGAAGTTTTCTTTCCACAATAAACTTCTAGCCTTCTTCCCCCACCCCCTACGCCGACTACATAATCCAAGCAACCACTCTTAATGGTTTCCTGTGTATCTCTCTCCAAATTTTCTCTTACATATATAATCACCTGTGTTTAGGAGAAATGTCCTATACCTTTTATTCTTACCCTTGATATGTCTTAGAGATCATTGTATATTAGCACATATGTCCAGCTAATTTTTAAAAAGACTGGATGTCCTGCCTAGTGTAGATGAACCATAGCTTGTTCATTTTCCATAATTTATTTTAACATTCCCTATTAACAGACATTTAGGTTGTTTTTAGCTTTCCACTAACACTGCTGTAAGGAACAACTCATATGTAAGTCTTTGCTCTAGTGCATAAGTGTGTATATGGAATTTATTTCTGAAAGTGTGAGTGTAAGGTTCGGACTTAAATTGTGAAATTTTAAAAATTTATTTCAAGCTTATATTGAGATTTATTTTATAATAGAAGTTACCTTTTTTTCTTAACCTTGTAGGAGAAAAGAGTGCTTAATTACTTTGTATTCTGTATCCTCACAATTTAAAAATATACTGTAAATGTATTTTATAAGGTAATTTTAAACATTTTAGAGTGACAGCTGGGTAATTTTATTTGTACCGGTAAAGGTAAAAGTACTGTACCTTGAAGACTGTGCTATTACAGACAAACTCCTTCATTTATATTTGGTAATACTAGTTAAATGAGTGCCTTTTGTAGTAGCTTGATTGTTTTAGGATTTGATGACCAATATCAATTAAAAACATTGTATATAGTTTTACTTCTTGCCCTGCAGAAGTCTGCTGCCATATTGCTAGTCACATGGGAAATAAATGGCCTACCTTCTCTCTTCCTTTATCATCCGTAGCTTAGTCTATTCGTAATAAAATAAACCTCTGTGGGGTTTGAGATCCAAAAATCCTTTTGCAAACCAAAGTGCTATTGATGGATTAATTTCTCAAGGCAAAAGGTAGGTACAGATTTAATCTTTATTCTTCAAAGTGTTTGTGAGCAGAGTAAGGGAGGTTTACATTTTTAATTTCAATGTTACACAGCTCACTCATGACCGGGAGGAGGTTCAGGAATCTTTGCCCTTTTAAAATGAGAGAGACTAGTGGAAAAAAAAAAGTGCTGAGGGACTAACATATGAGGATGAAGTTGGAACTTGTGAGTGGCAGTTTCCCTGGCTGGTGCCCAGGGTCTATTCTGAGGCCTTGTCAAAGCGCATCTGACAGAACCCACCACATAACCACAATCTATCCTGGCCCCACTGCAAGTCAGGAAGGCCTGCGGTTTAGGAAAAGTGGCAACAACAGAAGAGGGAGCTTATAAAGGACATTTGCCTTCAGAAGATTAAGGCTAAGTTTTGGGGTGAAAATGTGCTTAGCATGCGTATCCTAGGATCCAGTTTTTTTTGGTCTTCCCTTTTTAGGGAATGAGCATGATTAAGGAAAACTAACGAGGCCAGCATTTTAGAAAAATGTGCACAAAGAAGAGCACAGGATTGTACCAGTATTGATGTCATGTCTGATTCTGAGAGTGTTTGGCGGGGATCAGTCAAATGTTTTACAACAGGGGAAAAACATTACTGTTACCCACACAGGGAGGCCGTGCCCTGAGTTGAAATAGTAGTCCAATTCAGAGACCTTTACACTTGTCCCTGGGATCAAAAGGACACTGGGAATGATGGGCTGTTTTACAGGATTATTTTGAGTTTATACAGAGAAATCAGCTTCTTCCCAAATTCTCATTCTCTTCTTCCCATAGAACTGTACAGTAGCATGTGTAATATCAGGAAGTTATCTCTTTAAACTCTTGCTTATTACCAGATGCTGTGTCCCAGCATAGCTTCCTTTCTGTACCAGGTGCTTTCTCATGAAAACCTTGGTGTTTCTGTACTTAGTGAATAAAGTACTTGGGTTTGAAGTTCTTTAACTGATCTCACTTCTTAGGCTAGAAAGCTGTTGAAGAGCTTAGTGTGCCAGTCTTTTGATCAAGGTTCATGTCACCATATTTATCCGCAGCCTTGGATTAGAGTGGAGGTTGTTTGAAGAATTTGGCATACAGACTTAATTTATAGATGCAAAGCCTGCAGATAGTTTCCTTTCTTTTGCCTTAGGTTAGGTTGACACTCCAGGAAATTGAGTTTTTCTTGCCCTCAGAAATTTGGATTGTTAGCATTTGATGATGATGATGTATTTAGTATTTAGTGTGAGGAGAAAAAATAATCGTAATATTTTTCTCTCTTCTCTATTCCTATTATCTGGTTTATTCCTATTATCTTATTATATCCCTTCCCTTTTTCGGCCTTCCCCTCCTCCTCCTAAAAGAGTGGGATTAGAACAGCGCAGAGGGGAGAGAGCGGAAAAGAGGTTGGGAAAACCTTGGAGTGCAACGGCTTATCAGGGTGTTTTTATTTTCTCAGAAGTAGATTATTACTTTAAAATCATAGTCATCTTTTTCCAGTGCTTTCAATTTGAACCCTCTATATCTTAGTTTTCTTTCATTATGAACACCAAAATTTTAACTACTTTTGATACAAAATGTCTTTACTGCTTTAGGAAACAAATTTAACTTTTAAGTTGCTTGTTCTGATCACATTGTTATTCTTTCTACATCTCCCACTTTCCTCAATAGAAACATTTTAACAGCTAGGAGCAGTTTTTTGGCTGTCTGATTTCTATCTTAAGTAGAGTATGCTGTGTGCAGAGGATTAGGATGTTAAAATGTTTATTTCTCTGTTAAATGGTTTAATCATTTATGATAACAAACAATATAATTATTGCATTTATTGTAATATTTATTGTATAATTAAAATATAATTAGTAAGCATACATGTTGTTTCTATTAAAAAAAAAAAGTATTCCAGTTAAGTGATGCATAGATTATAGGACTAAAAATAGGGGGAAAAAAATTCATTGTAGGTTTAGATGAGATGTTTTTCCCCTATCACAGTTATCACTATGTCTAAGTGGATAGTCAAGGAAATGAGAGGGTCACTGTCCTCCTGTCTTACTACACTCATCTTTTGCTCTCTATCCAAAGTGGTTTTTTAGTTGTGGTAAAATACACATAACATAAAATTTACCATTTTCAGCATTTTAAAGTATACAATTCAGTGGCATTAAGTACATTCACATTGTTGTGCAGCCATCACCACCATCCATCCCCAGAACTTTTTCATCCTCCCAAATGAAAACTCTGTGCCCATTAAACAATAATCCTCATTCCCCCCAGCCTCTGGTAACCACTATTCTACCTTCTGTCCCTATGAATCTGACTACTCTAGGTACCTCATATAAGTGGACTCATGTGGTATTTGTCTTTTAAAAACTAGTTTATTTCCCTTAGCATAATGTCCTCAAGCTTCATCCATGTTGTAGCATGTATGAAAATTTCACCCATTTTTGAGGCTGAATAATATTTCATCATATAGATATAGATATATAGCATATTTTGTTTATCCATTCACCTGTTAATGGACATTTGGGTTGCTTCCACCTTTTGGCTCTTGTGAATAATGCTGCTACGAACACAAGTGTATATCTGTTTGAGTCCCTCCTTTCATTTCTTTTGGGTATATATCCATAAGTGGAATTGCTGGATCATATAGTAATTCTATGTTTAATTTTTTGAAGAATTGCCATACCATTTTCCACAGCAGCTGTGCCATTTTACAGTGGTACAGGGTTGTAATATCTCTGCATCCTTGACACACTTAATTATTCTCTCTCTTTCTTTCTTTCTATCTTTTTTTCTTTTTAAAAATAATAGCCATCCTAATGGGTGTGGGGTGCTATCTCATTGCATTTTGACTTGCATTTCCCTAATGATTAGTGATGTTGAGCATCTTTTCACATGCTTTTTGGCCATTTGTATATCTTCTTTGGAGAAATATCTATTCAAGTCCTTTGCCCATCTTTGAATGGGTTGCTTTTGTTGTTGTTGTTGTTGAGTTTTAGGGGTTCTTTATATATTCTGGTTATTAATCCCTTATCAGATATATGATTTGCAAATATTTTCTCCCATTCCATAGGTTGATTTTTTTTTACTCTGTTGATAGTGTACTTTGATGCAGAAAAGTTTTTTTTTTTTAATTAATAGCTACTTTATTTATTTATTTATTTATTTTTAGCTGTGTTGGGTCTTCATTTCGTGCGAGGGCTTTCTCTAGTTGCGGCAAGCGGGGGCCACTCTTCATCGCGGTGCGCGGGCCTCTCACTATCGCGGCCCCTCCCGTTGCGGGGCACAGGCTCCAGACGCGCAGGCTCAGCAGTTGTGGCTCACAGGCCCAGTTGCTCCGCGGCATGTGGGATCGTCCCAGACCAGGGCTCGAACCCGTGTCCCCTGCATTAGCAGGCAGATTCTCAACCACTGCGCCACCAGGGAAGCCCCACAAAAGTTTTAATTTTGAAATCCACTTCATCTAACTTTCCTTTTGTTGACTGTGCTTTTGGTGTCCTATCTAAGAAATTATTGCTATATCCGATGTCAGGAAGCTTTTTGTGTATGGACAGTTTAAGCTCTTACATTTATTTCTTTGACCTACTAAGGGTTAATTTTTGTATATGGCATACACTAAGGGTCTAACTTTATTCTTCTGAATATGGATATCCAGTTTTACCAGCACCATTTGTTGAAAAGACTGTCCATTCCCCATTAACTGATCTTGACACCCTTGTTGAAAATCATTTGACAACATGTGCCGGGTTTATTTTAGTGCTATCTATTATATTCTGTGGTCTATATGTCTCTCTTTATGCCAATACCACACTGTTTTGGTTACTGTAGCTTCCTAGTAAATTTTGAAATCAGGAAGTGTGATACCTCCAACTTTGTTCTTCTTTTTCAAGATTGTTTTGGCTATTCGGGGTCCCTTTAGATTCCATAGGAGTTTTAATGTTGGGATGGGTTTTTCTATTTTTGCGAAAACTGTCATTGGGATTTGATAGAGATTGCATTGAATCTGTAGATTTCTTTGGGTATTTGACTTTTTAACAATATTAAGTTTTCCAATCCATGAACCTGAGGTGGCTTTCCATTTATTTATGTGTCCTTTAATTTCTTTCAGCAATGTTTTGTAGTTTTCAGTGAACAGATCTTTTGCCTTCTTGGTTAGGTTTATTCCTAGTATTTTGTTCTTTTTTCCTATTGTAAATGGTATTGTTTTCTTAATTTCTTTTTTGGTTTGTTCATTGTTAGTGTATAGAAATGCAACTGATTTTTTTGTGTTGATTTTGTATCCCTACAACTTTGCTGAATTCATTCATCCACAGTTTTAAAAGCAGTTGTATTTGTTTTCTATGTTGTATAACGAAGTACACAAATTTAGCAACTTAAAAAAACACACATTTATTATCCTACAGTTTCTCTGGGGCAGGAGCCTGAGCGAGGTTGAACTGGGTCCTCTGCTTAGGGTCTCATGAGGCTGCAATCAGATGTTGGCTGGGCTGAATTCTCACCTGAAGACTCAACTGGGGGAAAATTTGCTTCTAAGCTCACTTAGATTTTTGGCAGAATTAATTTTCTTGTGGTTTTATGACCGAGGCTTCTTGCTTACTAGAAGTTACTTCATCATATAGAGGCTATATTCAAGCTCCTAAAGGCTTCTCTCAGCTTTTTAAATCTTTTTTTTTTTCTGGGGAGGGGACTGTGTTGCGTCTTCATTGCTGCACATGGGCTTTCTCTAGTTGCGGCGAGTGGGGGCTACTCTTTGTTGTGGTGCGCGGGCTTCTCATTGTGGTGGCTTCTCTTGTTGCGAAGCACAGGCTCTAGGCACACAGGCTTCAGTAGTTGCAGCACATGGGCTCAGTAGTTGCGGCATGCAGGCCCTAGAGCACACGGGCTTCAGTAGTTGTGGTGTGCAGGCTCAGTAGTTGTGGCACACAGGCTTAGTTGCTCCATGGCATGTGGGATCTTCCCAGACCAGGGATCGAACCCGTGTCCCCTGCATTGGCAGGCGGATTCTTAACCACTGTGCCACCAGGGAAGTCCCAGCTGCTCTCAGCTTATAGGGGCAACCTGAAGTTCTTGACCCTCTGGTGTTTCCCAGTCTCACTACTTCATCAGACCATCAAGGAGAGCCCAGAGCAAGTCTGCAGGCTAGACAGCCTTATGTAATATGACATAATCATGGGAATGACATCTCATAACCTTTGTCATATTCTGTTGGTAGAAGCAAGTCATTAGTTCTGCCCACATTCTTGGAGAGATGTTTACACAAAGATGTGAACAGCAAGAGTTGGGGGTCATGGTGGGGTGACCACCTTAGTGTCTGTCTGCCATAGCTGGTTACAAAATAGCACATATTTTATAAACCCATTTTGTGTAAAAAACATATATGTGCACTTAAAGTATCTTCAAATTGTGGGAAACTTGTTTTTTATCGTTATTTTGTGGTATTTCTTCATTGTTTCCTCCTACTTCCTCTCCCTGCAACATTCCAGTTTTGCAATTTTAAATCTGTGTTTTCATTATAACTAAATATGTATTATTTACTACTTAAGCCAAGAATTATATCGTGATTGTTTCCTTTCTTGTTTAACTTTCTTTTTTTCCCTGGGGGTTAAGGCCTTTTTTTTTTTTTTTTTTTTTTAGCTTAGTTTTCTATTCATCTTATTTTTCCCAAATGCTCCAACAGATTTTTCAAGTGTCTACTCTTTCTAATTTATTTTGAGCAAAATAATTAGTGGTTTATTTGTGAAATACCTGTAGAGAAATAGAAAACAAAAACACAGCTTCAGGAAGAATAATAAAATGAGCAGCTGCAGTCTTACTACATAGGCCAAGAAATTGAACATTACAGTATCCTAGAAGTTTCCTGTAAATATCTTTAAATGGCACCTTTTCCCCCTCCAGGTAATCATAATCCCATTTTACACGTTAATCACTCTTTTGGGACCATTCCCTGCCTAGCCCTGCAGTCCCATCCCTCCCTCCAAATATGTATTCCTAATCAATACATGGTTTAATTTTGAGAAACTGAATAGTTTGACCACCTTTTTGTGTCTGTTAGTCAAGTTAGGCTAACCTACTGTAACAAACAAACCCCCAGGTTTCAGTGGTTTAACACGTTAAAGCTTATTTCTCACTCACATCTCTGCTGTGAGTTGGGAAGCACTGGCAAAGGAGTAGTTGGTTCCACAGAGTCACCCAGGGACTCAGGCCCCTTTCATCTAGTGACTCTGCCATTCCCTGGGGCTCAAAGACTTTCAGTTTCACTGAGCTTCTGCATCTGGCTGGCAGATTTGAGGACAGAGAGGGAGTGTGGTAGATTCCATGGGAAGTTTGATGGGCCTGGACTAATACATATGTCACTTTTGTCCACATTCCATTGGCCCGAATTCAGTCAAATGGCTGTACTTAATGCAAGGAAGGTTGTGAAATGTAGCATAGCTGTGGGCAGAAAAGGGAAATGACCTTGGTGAACAATAGGCCAGTTTCTACCATAGTATGTATCCCTAAGCAGTGTCTTTTTTTGGACAGTTTTGAAAACCTGAATGGCAAATATAAACCTAGCTATGAACAGAAAGGTCCATATTGCCACTATTAAATGAAGGCTCACAGGAGAAGATAAGCTGAACAGAGTCTTCCTTGAGTCCTTTCTGTTAAGTCCTTGGGAAAGTTTGCTTATGAGTCCTGGGAAACCATAAGACTCATCACAATCAGGGCACCTGGCAGAGCTGAAGTTTTTACAAGGTACTAAATATCTAGAAGAAATATGGTTGGGGAAGTACACTGCTCTTTCTAAGCAGTTCCTGCTCTAGCCGTTAGGAATAGGTAAAAGCAAAATGTGTCCATGGTGTGAAATAAGGCCTCAGCCAATCTAGGCACCTGGGGGTAGGACAGCGGGAACTTCATCAACATGGGGTGAAGACAAAGTAAATTCAGATAAAAACCTGGGCCAGATCAGCTCATATTAAAAAGAAGTCTTAAAGGCTGTGGGGATTTGGGTGGTGACAGCCCTCTACTATGTCTCTTGAATCTCATTGCTTCAATCTGTAGCTTTCTTCCTGGGATGTCTCACCCTCTCTGGGGATCAATCCCCTTTGCCTGTTCTGTGTTGGATTTATTTCCTATATGCTAAATTTCCTCCCTTTTGATTTTTTTCTCTTTTATTAGAGATGTATCTTCTAGTAACTTATTAACAAAGGGTGTAAAAGAGGTAAATTTTTGAGAACTTGCGTGTCTGAAGTGTTTTTAATAATCAAGTATGAGAATATAACAGTGTGGCTGGGCATAGGTTGTCTGTAATTTTCTTTCAGGAATTTGAAGGCATCACTCTATTGTCTTCTTGTTGCCAGAATTACTTTTGTTTCCAGAAGACTGAAACAATTCTAATTGTTAATCCTTTATATGTGACCTGGTTTTTCCACCCCTGGAAGCTTATAAAATCATCCTTGTCCCCATGTTTGAAATTAACTATAATAATTCACTATGAAATACCTGTGGACTCAGGACTTGTGTTACATATTCTGTAGGCCCTTTGAATCTGGTGACTCATGTCCTGAACTTCTGGCAAGTTATTTTATTAATGATTTCTTTCTCTTTGTTTCTCTGTGTGTGTGTTTCTGTGTGTGTGTGTGTGAGAGAGAGAGAGAGAGAGAGAGTGTGTGTGTGTGTGTTGGGGGGATGGGGGTAGTGGATGAACAGGTATGGGAGGGTCAGTTTCTCTTTATTTTTATAAAAAGGGGCCACCAACTGTTGGTATTGAGTCTTTTCTGAGCAGAAGTGATGTGTCTAGAGTGGACCTCATTGCCTGTGTCTTTAGGTTGGAGTAGCACTTGGATTAGCTACTGTCACAGCTGTGCTGTCAGCTCTGCTCTCTAATCATTCCATCATGAACATTGTACTTATATCGCATTGTATCTTGTTGACTTCTTCCTTTTATGAGCCTAATCGGTATCTTGCCTACCATTTCAGGGCATTATTTTGTCTTTCTAAGTAAGACAGGTTTAAGCTACACAAACCTGACCAATGCAGCTCAAGAGAGGGAAAATACTGTCATCTTCCTTTCTGCTATAAAAGTACCTCATGTCACCACTATTTTTTTTCCCTAGTGGGTGAGCTACATGGTGGAAGGAATCATACAGATCTTCAGGGAAACCCAAAAATTTTCAAGAATTTTGCTGTGATAATAAAAACTTGTAGACTTGAACATTGATGTTTTCCCCAAGACTTTAGAGGACATTAATGGTTGCTTCTTTGTTCTAACTTTGACCTGTTGATTTGAGTCAGAGTTTTAATTTTATTACATTTTTAAGGTTAATATAATGGTGTTCATTCTTTTTAAAATTAGCAATGTGTTTCTCATTTACTTAGAATTTGATTATGTCCATAAGTGTATTGGTTGATGTGAAATCTGTTAGAAAATTATGGTTTTACCAGAGATGACCAACATAAATTTTTATAGTCGTACTTTGCAGTTGGTCTGACAGGCTAAATGAATCTTTCCCCCTTATCAGCTTATTAATATAGTGTGAAAGTTGGTTATTCTTACAAGTTTTCATACTATGAAATAGCCACAGAATTGTAGATTTTAGCTTAAATCAGTTTTTGGTAAGGTGATTATCAACAGTATATAAAGCTTAAGAAAAAAGAAAAAAAAATTTTTTTTACATTATTGCCTTTGCCATTTATTATTCATATGTACAAAATTTTACATATTTTCAGTCATACTTTGCATGCCATTTTGTCATCTTTTTATACCTTATAGGCATGATATCAAACTTGTCCCTGTCTTTGCTTGCTTCCCATGAGTTTTCCAATGCCACAGTTTATTGCATCATGTTGACTGGCCTTGACTTAAAGCTGTTGTCAGTTTGGGTCATTTTCAGCTTAGTGTTTTGTTTTACCGTAGATTAAAAAGAAATTAAAATGATTGTCTTTATTCATGTAATTTTTTTCTTTTGTTGTATTATGTTCTAAGTTTTATTTTTGTTACTATTAGAATAGAGTTATTATGAGTATCGTCAGTAGAATTCATTCCCAATCAGAAGAAGAACCTAAGTTCTAAGACTAATTCTTTTTCCCCCTTTGGGATTTAATTCTGGTCCCTTCTATTTTATTATTAGTGGCAGAGGTTAGTTACATGCTTCTATCATATTTTGATTTTCATTTCTTTTCATGGAAGAAGTATTTCAGTAATAATTCCACATACCTCAGAAAGAAAACACACCCTTGTACAGTTCAGTAAGAGATGTTGCTACATATCTAGTTAATTGGAAATAGCGAAAAGTGCCTTCCCACAAAGTATGTAGGTCTGGTGTTGGATTAGATTTGTGTTTGAAAATGTACAGTTTCCCACCCACCTACCCACCCACCTGTGGCTCAACTAAAATTAACTTTAGCCAGGGGATTTACTTCTGAGTTTTGCTTTGCCACCTCTTTTGCTATTTTGATTTCATATCTTTTGTGGGTTTGTTTTTTTTTTTTTGGTGTCAGTTATACCTTATATTTCTGAAGCATTTTACAGTTTATAGAAACGTTTATATCCATTTGATCTTTAAAACGACCCTTGTGATGTGAGAAGAAATTTAATAAGAGAAGTTCAAGACTTGTTCATTGAAAATCACAAAACATTGTAGAAAGAAATTAAAGAAGATCTAAATGAATGGCAAGACACCCCATGTTCATGGTTTGGAATCTTAATGTTGTTAAGATGGCAGTACTCCCCAAGTTGATCTATGATTCAATATAATCCCTATCAAAATCCCTGCTGCCCCACCCCCTTTTTTTTCCCGTGCACCAGGTTTTGGTGCAGAAATAGTCATGCCCATCTTAAAATTTGTATGGAAAGATAAGGGACCCAGAATAGGCAATACAATCTTAAAGAAGAAGAACAAAGTTGGAGCGCTCATTCTTCCTAATTTTAAAACTTACTGTATAGCTACAGTAATCCAGACAGTGTAATGCTGGCATAAAGATATACATATCAATCAATGGAATGGAATTGAGGGTCTAGAAATAAACCCTTACTTTTATGGTCAGTTGATTTTTTAACAAGGGTGCCAAGACAATTCAATGAGAGAAAAAATTGTCTTTTTAACAAATGGTACTTGGAAAAGTAGATATCCACATGCAAAAGAATGAAGTTGGATCCCTGCATCACACCATATAAAAAGCTAACTCAGAATGGATCATATAAAACCTAAAACTGTAAAACTCTTAGAAGAAAACATAGGAGTAAATCTTTGTCACCTTGGGGTAGGCAGTGCTTTCTTAGCTATGCACCACCAAGGCCTTACAACAAAAGGAAAAAAAATTAGGTGAATTGACTTCCTCAAAGGAAAAACTTTTGTGCTTCAGAGAACACGATTAAGAAAGGATATGCAGAAATAGTATAAGTACATTCTCTCTGACCTCTTTACCATTTTAATTTTCCCATTGTAGTCTTTTGCCTACTTATAAGGCAGTGATTAGTATGTACATAGTACCTTGCAAATTCTCAAGAGATATTTGTTGAAAAGGGAAAAATTTAAAGTATATGATTTATTTTATTAAAATTTCCTAATTTTACAATCTCCATATTAATTACATTAAAAAAATCATATCCTTATTGCATGCTTTCATATTTCTCCCTCGTTTTTGGTTTTATCTTTGTTTTTGTCACCTGAGCTTCTATTAACCCTAGTACTTCTGCTGTTTTCTTGTTTTCTGCTTTATTTCACACTTTTAAGTGTGACCTATCTTCAACAATATATAATTTTCTCTTTCCCTTCCTTTCATTCTCTGAACATACGACCGTGTATTTCTGAGATACTTTAAAAGGCGTAGGGAAAGGAGGCCATTTGAGTGGTACTAGAACATGATTTACTTCATAGGGCAAACTGAGAATGCAATTGTTGGTAAGAGTACATCTTCCTAATTTAGGTTCTGCACAGTTGATGAAGTAGTATTATAAATCATGTTGAACATACAGCCCATTAGAGTTCATTTATTGAATAACATTGTTGGCAAGGAAGGAAGTGCACCACTGGCATGTCATCTTATGAAAAGAAGAAATGGAAAGATTATCAGTTGTGTTGTGTATATGCGAATACTATGTATTCAAAATATAAAACTTTAAAAAACATTTTTGGTAATTCTTAGGACTTCTGAATGTGGAAGTAGGAGATGTGATTATACAAGTTCGCTTCGACCCTTTACAGGCATTATATTTTATAAAAGATGAGTTTAAATTAACCGTTATAGGTTCTGATACTTTCCTGAGATTTAGTTTGTGCTTAGCATCTACCTTTCCTTGTTCTGCCAGGCCGTCCAGTGTTGACTTATGTATTTTTTGCCTCATATATATATTTTTTATTTTTTACTTTGCCTCAAGTTCTAGACATTTTTTTTTGGTCGGTTTTGTAGGTTCTGGTAATGATTTATTCATTTTGTATAATGGTCTCATCTAGATATTTGCAGAATTGATGTTTTTAACTATAATCCCTACCTCCCTTTTCCTCCCTCCCTTCCTTCCTTTTTCCTTTTTTCCTTTTTTCCTTTCTCCCCACCCAACCCTTTGCCCTTCCCCCTCCTCCATTTTTTTCTTTCAGTCCAGGAATTCCTGTTCTCTCCTTTTCCTAATCTTTATAAGGTATACATAACTATTCGTATTCTTCTATCCTGTGGTTACCTCTGCCTTCCATTTTTGTTTCAAATCAAGAGTTTTTAATTGCAATTCCCAGTTCCCAGGCCTATTGTTCATTTAGTCATCTACCTTTCTCACCGGTTACTTTTTTTTTTATAAATTTATTTATTTATTTGTTTTTTTATTTGGCTGTGTTGGGTCTTCGTTGCTGTGCGCGGGCTTTCTCCAGTTGCGGCGAGCAGGGGCTACTCTTCGTTGCGGTGCGCGGGCTTCTCATTGCAGTGGCTTCTCTTGTTGTAGAGCACAGGCTCCAGGTGCACGGGCTTCAGTAGTTGCGGCATGCAGGCTCAGTTGTTGTGGCTCGCGGGCTCTCTAGAGTACAGGCTCAGTAGTTGTGGCACACGGGCTTAGTTGCTCTGTGGCATGTGGGATCTTCCCGGACCCAGGCTTGATTCTGTGTCCCCTGCATTGGCAGGCAGATTCATAACCACTGCACCACCAGGGAAGCTCTCACCGGTTACTTTTTTCCTAATACTTTATTATAAAAAAATTCAAACATACAAAGAAGTTAAGGGGACTCCCTGGCCGTCCAGTGGGTTAGGAATCTGCACTTTTACTGCAGGGGCCCAGGTTCGATCCTGGTCTGGGAACTGAGATCTTGCAAGCCTCACAGCACGGCCAAAAAAAAAAAAGGTTGACAGAGGTCTGTGAACGCTCATGTACCTACCACCTAGATTCTACTATTAATATTTTATTATACTTTGTCACCTATATATTCCTTTATCCATTCTTCTATCTATCCATTATTCTGTCTTTTTTGTTTTTGTTTTTGGATGCATTTCAAAATAAGTAGCAGTTATAAGTACACTTCAACCCTAAATATTTCCACATGTGCATCGTTGACTAGAGTTCAGTATTTGTTTAGAGGACTTTTTCTTTTGAGGTGGAATTTATATAGAAAGATATGCACAGATCTTAAGTGTACCATTTAATGACCTCTATCTTTCCTTCTAAGTCAATTGTGTTCTAATAAGTTCTAATAAGAGGACTAGCACTAACTAAGAGCATTATAAGGCCATACTACCAAAACTTGTGTATTCATTTGGATTTTCCAAAAAAGACTTTGAATACCACAGAGTACCTTAAAACTTTCTTCTTATTTTTGTTTTTATTACGTAAATGTGCTACAGTATAATGATTATAGTTAAAAGTGTTTTTATTTTTTCCATATTGTTCCACACTTCACCAAAAATTCTTAGTATGGCCAATGATATCATATGATGCATGCTGGAATAACTAACTTGAGGATACTTTTATTTAGTTAAAAATATGAAATTTTAAAGAAAGGCTACAATGGCTCTTTTTCCAGCTTCATAAGCTAAATATGTAAAAGAGCTAGTTAATTCAAGACACTGAACATTTCTGGAGTGCTTTGTGGTCTTTTAAGTGCTTGCATTTATCTTAACTCATTTGAGCCTCACATTAGCCGTGTTAGGTAGTTGGGACAGTTGTTATTTCTGCTCTCTGGATGAAGAAAGCAAGGCATAGGCAGTGGGAAGAACAAAGCAGCAGTTGGTCATACAACCAGTTGAACTCAGATCCTCTCACTTTAAATCTTGTCCAACGGCAACAACTACAATCACACTAATTCTTTAGTTCAGGTGCTATTCTGGATCCTTGGATTTGCTTATGAATAACTAACAAATGTCTTATTGTGCAGACTAGGGTCAACTGTAATGACAGGGCTGACGCGAAGACTTATGCCAATATTTTGAATTCTCTATGATGAAATATTTAGATATAAGGCAACCGCAACCATCAGGATCTAGACAGAACTATCTAAGTGTGCTATATTTAGAGTATGGCACACTGATATTCTGTTCTCACAAGAGTGAACAATATCATGATTGAAATGCCACTTAATGTGGCAAAATGCCTATTTTTCAGAAATGTATTACATGAGAAGCTTATTGGAGAGAGAAAGCATAATTGATATACCTGTTTTGGAAGGTTTATATTCCACAACATCCTTTCTTTCCTTTAGGTAGACAAATACTTAATGACAAAACCATCTGGAGAAAATCAGCTTGACATTGGGTAAGGAACTTAACAAAAAGCAGTCAGTTTTGTTCTTGTCAGTGGATGTAAAGGTTTAGCTCTTGGTTTAGTTGATAGCACTAAGGAAAAGCTGGAAGGAATTAACATGGCTCCAGATGAAAAGTGTTCTTGAGAAAACCTCCTTGGAATAGAAACTTACTGAAAGTCCTTTAGAATCAGAAACCGGAACTAATTTATTCGAGGTCACCTTTGAGTCTGTACCTTTAATTTTGTCATTTTGTTGAAAAGTAGTTTTCTATCAACTGTGCCAGAAATCTTATTTTGTTTAAGGTTTCCCCCTATCACTGGTGTAGAATGTTCTGGAGTTGTTAGAAGATAGTTGCATAGGAGCTGAAAACTAGATTTTTCTGATATTAGTAAGTGTGTCTGCTTACAGAATACAAATAATATAATTTTTTTTAAAAGCACTAGATTGTTTTTTGAAATAGGTAATGGTCGATCTGCCTCATGTGCAAATGAAAAAGGTGACAGGACCTGGCCAGTCATGCATGTAAACACCTGGGTACCCTTGTAGATAGCACACGGAGGATAAGGAAGACAGATGGGAAGTTCCCATTTCCTGCTCATTAGCCTGTGCCTCCGGCCCTTTCACTGTCATCTTTCTCTCAGGGTGGGTTAGCCTGGAGCTTGTTGAAACAGTTTTGTTTTTTAGGCGTTTTTAAGAAAAGATAATTCTTTATGTAAATCTGCGTGCTAGGAATATCCTGGCAGCTCTAAGGTCTAAGACAGTGTTAGTTGAGAAAGATGGAAATTGGATTACAGGGAAAGAGGAGAAAGAAATCCTACATTCAAAAGAGCACCACCAGCAGTGGCTTCAGATTGTGTGTCTCAGCTGTGCAGTATATTGAGCCTAATTTGGGTGTGATCCACTTTGGGGCCAGTTTATTCTTTGATATGAATGTTTTTATTTTTAAATGCATCCCTTTTTCTTTAAAATGCTATTGAAATTTTAAAGAATCAAGAAGAAAAAAATGCGTCCATAATCTCGTCCTCGTAACAAAACTACTGTTAAGCTTTTGCTACACTTCCAGCCAAATCTTTCTTCTGTAATTATTTTTGTGTGTCTGGAATTAGAAAATGCCTGTTTTTGTGAAATGCCTGCTTCTGTGAAATGTCTTTTAGTGAGTCCTTGGAAAGTTGGCTGAAGGACAAATATTAGATGATACCACAGTGCATCAGCTAAATTGTCACTCCAGTCTGAAAAGGAACTTTGTGTTGCATGCTGCTTTTTTCTCAGTGGGTGACTAATATTTGTAGAGCATTACTATTAAATAAGTGAATGATTTTTAAAATGATGCTGAAGATGAGGATGATGGGAGACTTCTGAAAAAACTCCTCTGTGCTTTCCAGAAATTGTCTTGATTGGTGGCTAGAAGTTATCCGCTGCTGCTTTCACATATACATTCTTTTTTTTCTTCCATTTCCATTTAAATGAATCCTTTTCTTGTATCAGATATATTTTCTATGGCAGAATAATAAACTGTCTTCAGTCTTCATTCTGATTGACAAATATACAGTCAGCTATGTGGGAATAAAAATGGTGTCAGCTAAGATGGGAATGGCCTGAATTTTCATTGGAGAGAACTTTTTTGGAAGAATGGATTGATGAAGTGGTTCTGTTTTATTTTGCTTGAATCAAGTCAATTCCAATACATTAAAGTCACTTGTACTTTTCATATAGTTCATACTATTAGGATAAACTTACTTGAGATTTTCTTTGTGACTCACTGTGTAATGAAATTTCGCCAGTCTATTTTGATAAAGCTAGGGAAAAAGATTAAGTTAATGGATATTTCACTAAATGAGCAGTACTTCTCAGGAATGTGTATAGGAGAGAAGGAGGTCATATAAATTGGGATGCATTCTCAGGAGTATTTTTAATTTCGTATACCATGTGTTAGAAAGCTTAGATGGTCTTTATCATCCTTGTTATTTAATCCTGGCAGATGAATTTTTCTTCTCTCTTTTGTAAAAATACATCTATCTTATAATAATAACAATAAAAATAGACCCATAGATATATATTCTGAGTTGTTGGCCTGTGTCATCGCTGTTTTGTTCATCAAAGTATCTTTGGCACCTCCCATAGTACCTACCTGGCAATAGCAGGCACTCAGAATTTGTTGCCTAGAGGGTGTTGGTTATTGCTAATTGCAGAATAATAAATCTTCATTTGTTTTTTGTGTGTTTTTTTGATGTGGTAATGGTTTAAGTGGAATTGTTTCTTGAATTACACTAAAAGCCAACTCACCCTTGTAGCTTTAAGGCTCTATATTAAAATTTCTTGAATATGTGCTCTCAAAGTTTTAGGCTGAATGACTTTTCTGAAATGTTTTTGACTTTGGAATGGAAATAGATTTTAGAAATAGCTGTAGTAACTTTAACCTGTTAAGTAGAATTACTGCTCTTTGCAGTTTTCTGAGGCTAATATGATAATGCATTCTGTGTTTAGCATGGTAAAAAGAGTTAGGAGGTTTAGTAGTTAGTATAAATTTAAATATTCTAAAATTTATTGAAATAAATTGATAGTGGAGGACAAAGTGGTGACTAATTTCTTTAATTTATACATAAATATATAAATATTATTTCTCTTTGTTGAAAGTATAAATGAGCATTAAAAGTGCATAAAGAGAAGCATCCTAAATTATTGTTTCTTTTTATTTCAAGGCTGAAAACAGTGAAGTCACTTTCCACAGTTAAAAGACTATTAAGAAGACAAGATGGGGACTCCTGGTTCTGGAAGGAAAAGAACACCTGTGAAAGACCGATTTTCTGCAGAAGATGAAGCTTTGAGTAGCATTGCCAGAGAGGTATGTCTGGAAGACCCCTCTCAACACTGAGTTGTACAGATGAGAATGTTACAAAAATTCCAGGTGGGGGTTGGAGATATATACAGACATTCATTCATTGAGCTAGTTTCAGAATGTTTACTATAAATAAGATGTTAAATATGCCCTCTAAAATACTGTATTAGAGTAAAATACAGTTACTGTCTCTTTTCTTGGATATTTATTCAACTCATTTAAAATTAATTTTTCATTTTATTTTTGTGGATTAGTTGACTTCCAGGTATTTGTCCTGATGTTTTGAAATTTATAATTAATCTTCATTATTGAAACTTAAGGTAATTAGAATGTTGAAGATATGATAACTATATTACAAAAATGCTCATTGGGCTCTACAGTTAATATATTCCAGGAAGCACTGTATAAATGTTAACAGAAATAATCCTTATTTGGTGTCTGCTCAGATTCAGTGTCTTAGCTGTTTTTTGAATAATTGCAGTGGAATTTTTATGTCTAACTTTTAGCTAGTAATAGAGCTTCTGGAGCATTTTTTGTTTTGGTTTGTTGACAACTCAGAAAAAAGGAAAGGGGTGTCACCTATCGAATCTCTGGCAGCATTTCCTGTTGCATATTGAAAATTTAAGATAACTCCCAGCTGTGATTTCTTAGTGAGGAGCCAACTTTGTTTCAGACTCTTATCTGCAGCTGCAGACCTGACCATATAATAACCTGGTACAAGAATTGCTTAGAGCATTTTAAAATTGTATTCTTTGGGTGAGAATTATTCCCTCATCACTTCCTCTTTGTTATTCTTAGTAAATAACTCATTTAGGACTAGTGCTGTTTCCTTTTGACATATTACACAGTCTTTTTTTGGATCCAGCTCACTGTTACGTTTTTCCTTTTATAAGCTACTCAGCTTTTGAATTAGAAGTCAAATTTTGTAGGAGGATATTTGAAGCAGAGGAAAGTTATCTAAAAACTGATGACAAAACTGTGATAATACTTTAACAAAATTACTTTTAAAAAATCAGTGAGATATTTTTAGATAAAAAGGTAAAAGATATTTTAAAATGAAGTAGTGGATGACACTTTACAATGGTCTTAAGTATTTACCCGAATGAAGTATTTTGGAAGCCACATAGTTTCAGTTGAAAATTGAAACTACTCAAAATGTTTGCTTCCAAAATTGGAGGGATTTACATACCCAGATTTCTATAAGGGGAGAAAATGCCAGTATGTTTTAGGCTCTTTTTGTACTGTCACTGGGTACTTGAACTCTTTTTGGATGTAATGCTTCATTTACAAAATTGGGTAGCATTCTAGCATCCAACACTTGAGTGCTTACTATGTGACAAATACTATTTTAAGCATTTTAAATGAATTAGTTTATTTACTCTCCACAAAATTCTGAAATTGGTTCTATTATATTCTCCATTTTACAGATGAAGAAATCATTGCATAGAAAAGACAAGTAACTTCCCTAAGGTCATACAGCTAAGAAATAGCCGAGCTTGGATTCAAACACATAGGCTCACTGTGCTGCGCTGTTGTCAGTCTTCTCCATCTCCTCCATTAATATTTTGTTTTTCTGTAGCTTTTCATGATTTTAAAAGCACTTTCACATCTTGATTCTCACAATAACCTTGTGAGTTAGGTAGGATAAGCATTGTTATTAGCCTTATTTACAGATGAGGAAACAGACGAAGCCGAGAGATTAATGTCTGGAAGGTATCAGAACTGGGACTCAAATTCAGCTTTTAAAGCCATTGTTTATTTTTCTGTATCATGCTACTTCCAGAAGAGCTGGACTTTGGAGAGTTATAAGTGTGGCTTTGAATTCTGGCTGTACTAGTCGCTGGTTGAGTAATCTTGTTAAGTAACTACTCTGGACTTCAGTTTCCTCATCTGTAAAATGGGAATAATATGGGCCTCCTGTATTATAGGGCTGCTGTGACAAAGTAAATAGTGCACGTAAACTTTACCATAGTGTTAGGCTTCCAGTAGGCTATTTTGTTGCTTATTAATAAGTTGAAATAGAAAGTAAGAATAGAAGTAAAATATTCTTCTTTTATAAGAAATATATTTATTAAGATAGGTGTTCTAAAACGTGGTTGATCATATGAATCTCCCAGGTTGCTTTTTCAATGTACAGATTCCCAGGTGTTACCCCATACTTGCTAAATCTGAATCTATGAGGTTGAGCTTATAAATCTGTATTTAAATACACACACACACACACACACACACACACACACACACCCGTACACACATATACACATACTCCTTCCTAGGGGATTTTGATGGCCAATCATGGGAACCATGAACCAAAGTACCCAGAAGATCCCATCCTGGATGGTCAGTTTTGTTTTACTTACAGGTTATTTTCCTCCCTGTACATTATTATTTTGCTATGAAATAACTAAGTTTAATCCATTTATTATAATATTTAAAGTTATAATAATTATTTTTATTATTAGAAAAGGTTTTAAGAGGCCAGTATTTCTAGTTTTTATTTCTATCTTCAGAACTCTGAATATGAATATTCCAACTTTAATAACCTCATCAGAAGGCTTAGCTTAACCTGAAACATGAAAGGGCTAGTTTTTACTTTTAAGATTCAAGACTTTATTTGATAGATAGCTAGTGGGAAGCAGCCGCATAGCACAGGGAGATCAGCTCGGTGCTTTGTGACCACCTAGAGGGGTGGGATAGGAAGGGTGGGAGGGAGATGCAAGAGGGAGGGGATATGGGGATATATGTATACGTATAGCTGATTCACTTTGTTATAAATCAGAAAGTAACACACCATTGTAAAGCAATTATACTCCAATAATGATGTTAAAAAAAAAAAAGACTTTATTTGCAGGATGAGTGCCTAATGTGTGGTGCAGTAAAACTTTAGAGGAAATAGGTTTAGCAATCTTAATAATTCTTTCATATATTCCTTGTGATTTTTTTCTCTTTCAAGTTTTCATAGCCAGTTCTTAATTGTGCATTCATACATTAGATGGTTGGCATTCACAGATAGTCCCTAATCGTTATTTTCTCTGATAGGATCATCCGTTTCTCACACACACACACACACACACACACACAATTACCTCAAGTTAGGAATAAAAACTAACAGAACCCCCATAACAATTAAAAAGGACAAATAGCTTAATCTTTTTTTTTTTTTTAAGTTAAATCTTAAGAGTTTAATTTGTCTTTTCCTCACTTCAGATTGTTTTTTGAGGTAGACAGGGTATACCATAAATAAAGAAAAATAGCCTCTTTTTCCTCTTGCTTACTATCTGCTCAAGTATCCATGCTTCTCAGTTGGCCCCAAATCAGGCAACTAGAGGGAATGAGGAGCAAAAGAAACAAAAAGCTTGAATATGTTCTGCAAACTGGATAATTTGCATGCTAAAATGTGAAACAGAGTGCACTTTAAAAATTGTTGTAAAATACTCATAAAATTTACCACTTTAGTCATTTTTAAGTGTACAGTTCTGTGGACTTAAGTACAGTCACATTGTTGTGCAACCATCATCACCATCCATCTCCAGAATTCTTCTTATCTTGTAAAACCTGTTTGCATTTTTAAAAGATGTTGAAATGTTTGAAGATTGCTCCATGAAAGCAGGAATGTGGATGGATCTAGAAGTCCCGCCATGTCTGTAATAGGCATGTTGCTGCTTTGCTGGGTGAGCATGTGTGTCACAGCTCTCTGAAGACCTCATAAGAGCAGGTGTTGGAGGAGGTCAGCAGCAGGTTCTCTAGGGTATCAGAAGGCCAATCTGGATGCTTACCTTTCTTGCTTGTTTGACTTTGATTGTCCCACAGGTTTGGGGGAAATGCAGTTGGAGAGTTGCCTTTCAGTGAAAATTACCCGAAAGCACAGAGGGTATCAAATGGAGACCCTTAGGCAGCTAGCCTCGCAAAAGGAGAAAGATAGGGATGGATGAAAGCCAGTTATGCCGCCTTACCACAGTCAGTTTGGTGAGTGTTATGAAGAGTGTTCCTATGAGAAGTAGAAGCCTCTTGGAGGGTTTGCAAGCAGTCTTACTATGGCCTCACTGAAGCCTGGAATATTCCTCCTTTCCTTGTTGTAGAGCTGAAATTATGAAGAAAACATGTTTTCTGCACATCTCTTCAAATGGAAGTCATCAGAACGTTGCTTATTTTTGAACCTGATGATCTGAAAGCCCTTCCAGTTCTAAAATTCTGTGATCTCTTTTGAGATTCAGGACCCAAAGAAAATTCATACTCATAATGCACAACTCTCTTGAATCTAAAGAATCAATGACAGGCATAGAAACCGATCATCTTTTATAGGAGTTAGAGTCTAGTAAGTGGAATGTTTGGAGACTTTTACATTGAGCAGAATTTACGTGTATACATATTTGGTGTGCAAACCTACTTGTAATAATAAGGAAGAAAAGAAACTATGGCTGTTTAACATTTGTAGCTGCTAGAACTTGCATTTCATTTTTTTAAATAACTTTATTGAGATATAATTCACATAACATATAGTTCACTCATTTGAAGCATACCATTCAATGGTTTTTACATGATTTACTTTTAATTTGTGGTTAAAATATATATAAGAAAATTTGCCATTTTAACCATTTTTAAGTCTACAATTCATTGGCATTAATTACATTAACAATGTTGTATAACCAGCACCACTGTCTATTTCAAAAAATCTTTCATCACCCCAGACAGAAATTCTGTAACCATTAAGTAGTAACTCCATTGCCCCCTCTTTTAGCCCCTGGTAACCTCTAATCTACTTTATGTCCCTATGAATTTGTCTAATTCTAGATATTTCATAGAACTGGAATTATACAGTATTTGTCCTTTTTGTGTCTGGCTTTTTTCACTTAGCATAATGTCTTCAGGATTCATCCGTGTTGTAGCATGTGTCAGAACTTCATTCCTCTTTTTTTTTCCTTGTAAATAACTTAATTCCTTCTTTTATAGCTGAATGATGTACCATTGTATGTATATATTACATTTTGTTTATCCATTTATCTATTGATGGACCCTTGGTTGGATTTTATTAGTTTGCTGCTTAAAGAGGTAGATTCCAGGCATCTGGAATGATGAGTAGTGAGAACCAGAAGTTTGTGGTTTTGATTATAGATTAGCAGCCTGAGAAGGATACAAAGGGAAGAACTGTGCTTAGTTTAAAAGATACTGTCCAGTGTTATTGCTTTATGGAATAATAATCGTAATAGCTTGATAGAGCTGATGATTTTCTCATAGTTATTTAGCTATTTTATTTGAATAATTTATTCATTTTTAGGCCATGTCGAACTAAGGATAAAAAACTTTTGGCAAGGATAGCAGTTTTTTAAACTGCAAAGAATTACCACAATCAATAATAATTATGGGTAATACCATCTTTCATTTAAGAATAAAGTAGTTTTGGGGGCTTCCCTGGTGGTCCAGTGGTAAAGAATCCGCCTTCCAATGCAGGGGACGTGGGTTCGATCCCTGGTGGAGGGACTAAGATCCCACATGCCGCGGGGCAACTAAGCCCACACGCCTCAACTAGAGAGCCTGCATGCCACAAACTACAGAGCCCACGCGCCCTGGAGCCCATGTGCCACAACTAGAGAGAGGAAACCCGAACGCCACAACTAGAGAGAAGCCCGCGCACCACAGGGAAAAGATCCCGCATACCTCTATGAAGATACCACGCGCCGCAACTAACACCCAACGCAGCCAAAAAAAATAAAAAACTTAAAAAGAAGATTTAAAAAAAGAATAAGAATAAAGTGGGTTTCTTTATTAAACGTGAATTTTGAATGTCATTCATTTAGTAAATGTTTATTGAGCATTTACTCTCTGTAGGTGCTGTGTTAGGTAAGGAGGACAGGGAATGGACAGGTCTGGCATGGTCATTTCCCTTTATGGAGCTTAGGTTCTAGAGGGGAAAATTGACCCTAAAAAATCATTACATAATGGACCTGTTCTTTGATTTTCAGCTTCTTTTTTTCCTTCAAATTTAATGTCTACATTTAATATTGTAATTTCTGTCTTGAAAGCGGTGATTGTCAGTGTATATCACAACCAGTGGCATTCTTAGAATTCAGCAAATGTAATAATATATTTATTTACAACTGTGCTAAGTGCTTTGAGTGAACAGTAAATGATTTCATTGAAGAGTGTGTGACGGGGGACTTGACATTTTGGGGGCTTTGAGAAGGCTTCCCTGAGGAAGCGCCCTTTCAGTTGAGTTTTGAAGGAGGAATGCAGTGATTTAGGGGAAGCAGTTGTCAGACGCAGGGAGGAGCTTTACAGTCAGAGGGAAGAATGTGTGACAAGCTTTGAGGCTGAAAGAGTGTGGAGAATTCAAGGAGTAACAACATGAACAGCTAACACTTGCTGAGCTCTTATTATGTACCAGGCACTATTCTAAGTTCTTTAAACAGATTTAATCCTCTTGATAACTCTGTGGGGTGGTCTACTATTCTCATTTTATCTGTGATGAATCCAAGGCATGGAGAAGTGAGGTAACTTGCGCAAGGCCACATAGCTAGAGAAGGGTCGGTCTGAAATGTGCACTTCGGCTCCTACACTCTTAATATTGTGCCTCCCGTGATATCACTGTTAACTCTGACACGTACAGCAAGGAGGAGAGTAGCCAGAGAGGTAGGCAGGAGCCGGGTCACACAGGCCGGTGGTTCTCAACTGAGAGTGATTTTGTCCAGCTGGGGGCAGTTGGCAGTGTATGAAGATATTTTTGCCTGTCACAACAGGGGGAGGGGTGTGCTAGTGGCATGTGTGGGAGAGGCCAGGGATGTTGCTAAAAATGCTGCAGTGCACAGGACAGTCCCCACAGCAAATGTCAGTAGGGCTGAGGGTGAGAACCCTGATATAAGATTTTGGTCTGTGTCCTAAGAGCAAAGGAAAAAACATTGAAGAGTTTTGTGTAGGGGTATGATGTGATCAGATATGTGCCTTCAGAGGATGACTTTCCTGCGGGTTGGAGATGATATCACAAAGAGACGTTAGTGGATGCGGAGAGATGAGTCATGAGACTTGCAGAGGCATTGGTGGCCTGGCCTAGAGTGATGACAGTAGGGATGGGGAGAGGTGGTTGGAATGCAGAGGTAGGAGGAGATGCTCAGTGAGTGGCAGTGGTTGGGTAGCAGAGAGGGGAGGTTTGGGGTTGTGCATCCTGGGGGATGGTAGGCAACGTTAGTGCGGGGAGGAGGTTTGGAGACGGAAGACCATGAATTTATGTTAGGACGTGTGGTATTTAACGTGCCTCTGAGGCATCTAAGTGGAGATTTTGAAGAAGCAGTTTGGGGATTTGGATCAAGAGGTCAAAGGAGAAGTCTGGGCTATACATACATATTTGAGACTTGTGCGCATGTAGAAAGTAATTGAAATCATGATTGTGGATGAGGTTGTCTAGGGAGAAAGTGTAGAGTTGAGGATAATCACTCCTCAGGCTGAGCCCTAAAGAACTCTGGGATTTCAAGGTCATGTCTTAAGTCTTTCTTAATTTTGGCACTTTTTTGATCACCCTTTTGTGTTTGGTTCAGGTTGTTCTTTGCAAATTGGATTTGTCTGAAAAATTAACTCCACAGGAGGCAGAATTACTCTTATTTAAAATACCTTTCAAATGCCTTTAATACACTCAGTGGTGGTACACAAAAATTTATAAAAGATTATGAAATACGAGTTAATTTTTCAGGGTTATGAAAAATAAATGTTTTTCTTTCCATTTCTATCCAGTTAAAAGTTTTCTTTAAAAATTCTCCCCCTTCGTACTTACTGTTTTTAGTAGACAAATTCTTTGAAAGAGCAGACCTAAGTTGTCGTTTTTAGTCATTTAGGAATCTTTCCAGTGGCATTAGTACATGAATGCAGCCAATTCCTGTCAAGTGCAGACCTCTCTATTTTTTCCCCCATTTACCCACTGGAACTAAGGCAAAGGAGGGTAGGCGATGTGGTTGGGCACTCCCTCCCCCGCCCCGCCCCCCAAATCCAGGGCTCTGTGATGGCCAGCGTTACTCTCGGTATCTCACTGTTCCTTGATTTATCCCTCTAACCAGAATTAAGGGAGGATTATTGAGCCCTATGACTTAGTTTTGTGTCAGCGTGACTGAAAAATGTTTGGTATAAGGTTCACTGTCACAATCGTCACTATTCCTGTGACTTACAGGTATTTGGAGAAAAAATTCAGATAGTGCGGTACCCTTACCCTAAATGTAAGGACGCTACTAGCAGCCCCACCGCCACCCCCAGCACACACACAGAGTATCTCTACCACAACTGTGGGTCACATTTCCCCTTCGGTTAGATGCGTCATTGCTGAGCCAGGGTTTCAGTCTTCCAGTGCTATCTATTTACTAGGTTGTATTCAAACCTCAGTAATAAAGTCTGTAATCTTAAATTCCTTCTCTCATTTCAAAAGAATATTTTGCTGTCAGCAGTTTTCTAAATAAAAGGAAGATATAGTTGTTTGACATCAGAAGAAAATGGGTTAAAATCCCTAGATTTTATCTAATGCATATTGGTGTTTATGCTCAGAAAAATTTATATAGTTGGTTTTCAACTACCAAAAGCTTTAAAAAAAAATGGTTAAACACAATTATATTGTTAAGATCTAATTAAAGGGGCTTCCCTGGTGGTGCAGTGGTTAAGAATCCACCTGCCAATGCAGGGGACACAGGTTTGATCCCCGGTCCGGGAGGATTCCACATGCCACGGAGCAACTAAGCCCATGTGCCACAACTACTGAGCCTGCGCTCTAGAGCCCGCAAGCCACAACTACTGAGCCTGTGTGCCACAACTGCTGAAGCCCGTGCACCTAGAGCCTGTGCTCCGCAACAAGAGAAGCCACCGCAGTGAGAAGCGCGTGCACCACAACAAAGAGTAGCCCCTGCTCGCCACAACTAGAGAAAGTCCACGTGCAGCAACGAAGACCCAACACAGCCAAAAAAAAATAAATTAATTAATTTTAAAAAAAAGAAATGCACCTCTTTAAAAAAAAAATCGTAAAAAAAAATCTAATTAAGAAAAATGGTACCTAAGATTTTCTACTAAAGGGAAGTTGCTAGGGAATTGAGTAATGATTTTTATTTGTTAATTTGGAAACCATAGCAACACAATAAATATTATGTCTCTTAATTTGTCTTCCAGTGTTCTTTTGGCATGAGTGTCATGGAAGAATAACAAAATTAAACACAGTAAACTCTGAGTCTTTAGCTACCTGAATTAGTCATTTGCCTTGAATGTTTCACTTTCTAGAATTTTATATTTCAAATTTCTTGATATTAAAGTGTAGTCTGTAAAGGTCCAAATTATACCTTATTTTTCTTTCTCATGCCAGTTGCATGGATTTTATATTATGGATATACATGCAGGCTGGCAATTCCATATTTGGCTCAGTTCAGTGCATTTCTGTCAAATCATGAAATTTTAATTTGCCTCCCTTTAAAACTGTCACATGATCACAGCAGGACAAAAGTTTAAAAGCTAGAGGTTTCCCTTCTTTTAAAGGCATTTGAGTGTGTGTTATGTTCTATTCTTTTTGAAAAATGTTAAATGCAGAAAGGTTTTGATAATAATGTCAGTACCCATGAGTCTACATTAAATGATGCTAACATTTTGGGACAGTTATTGCAGACTTTTTCTTATAAAGATCAGAAGGAAGGGAGAAGACATTATAAACCAAGTTTAGGGCCCTTTATCTTACCCCCAGGCCTATTTCCCCTTCCCCCACCCCAACAGGGAACCACTATAATAAAATCATGAGGTATCCTTCCTGTTCCTGTTCTAAAGGTTCTAATACATATCACTATAAACAGTATTGTTTTATGGGTTTGTGTGTGTCACTTTCTAAGTGTTCTCAGGCACAGGGGTAGAACACGTTGGAAGCTGCCAGAATAACAGCTCAGTTTGGCTGGAGAGAGGGTGGGGGGAATGGGAGATGATGCTGGAGAGACCAGAGGGGCCGATCAGGAAGGGATTTGTGTGCTAAGGAGTTCATGTGTGATTTCGGCAGCTGTGGGGGAGCCCTTGAAGGGTAAAACCTTCTTCAGATTTAGCCACCATGTAAAGAGTGACTGGTAAGGAGAAAACTAGTTAGGAAGCTTTGTTGTCATCTTGGTGACAGGTGATGAGAGCCTGAATTAAGGCAGTGATAGTGGGAATGGAGAGGGAAGTTTGGACTGAAGAAATAGTAGAGAGAGAGAATCTTGATGGGAACTATAGCTGAGATTTAGTGACGGTAAGGACGGAGGATGTAAACGAGGGAGGAAGGAGACTTACGGGGATCCTTCATTTCAGTTCTGGGTAATGGGACAGCTGATGGGGACATAAAGAGGAAGAGGAACTTTAAGGGAAAGATTATAAATTCCATTTGTGATATATCAAATCCGAGGTTCCGGTGGGACAGCCCCAGGGTTTAATAGCCAGTTGGACTGTGAGAGAAAAGTCTGGGTTGGACACAAAGCTTTGCAGACTCTCAGTATCACCCAGGGAGGGAACATAGAGTGAAGAGTAAGATGAAGCCTGGAAGCTTTGGCTATTTTAAAGTTTTAGGAGCTAACAGAGAAAAATGAGCCCATGAAGGATTCTGAGGAAGAGAGGTCAGAGAGTCAAGCGGGAAACCAGGAGAGACTAGTATTGCAGAAAGCCAAGAGAGGAGAGTTTTCAGAAGAAGTTGAGTGGCAGTGATATGGGAAGCCAGAATGGACAAGTGAGATAAGAGAAAAATTCTGTTGGGTTTGGTAGTCAGAGGTCATAAGTGACTTTGGCATGAGCAATTTCACTGAAATGATTTGGGCAGAAGCCAGAAAGTGTCATTTGAAGGGAGTGGGGAGTGAGGAGGGAGGTGCTAGAAAAGTTGGCTGTAAAGAGAAGACGAGACAGAATTGAACCAGGATGGGACTGTTTGTTTGTTTGTTTGTTTAAAGATAAGAGAGACTTTGAACCTACTTATGATGAGAAGAACAAACCAGTAGAGGAAGAGAGTGCAGACAGAGGAGATCAGATAGTTGAGGCAAGGTCCCTAGGGAGGGTGGAGTTCACATCATAGCACAGAGGGTGTGTGTCTCTATATATATAGACACGTCCATATATGTTTTATATGTATATTGTTATATAACTTTACATTTGTGTTTTATATGTATATACATATATTTTATATTTATATTGCTATGTAACTTTATAATGAACTCTCTTGCCTTTGACTCTCAGGATGATGGATTCAAACTATTTTTTTTAAAGTGGATATAACTTTGTTTCCCCCCAGAATATCCAGCCCCCCCAGAATAGTTCCAAATGAAATTTGACATGTGGGTTATATTCCAAGGAAACAGAGGGCACTGTCCAGTGGATAGGATAGATCCTGCTTTACTTGTAGACCCACAGGACAGATAGTTATAATAGGATTGGCCTTAGTTGAGTTTCTGATTTGGAAACTGATTTGGACTGATTTGGTTTATTTTAGGCTGTTCTGTGTTTATTTGACCTAAGCAGTAACAGAATCCAAATTTAAAATTCTGAAAGTGTAAGGATGCTTTTGGGTATTGGGCATCATAAAGTATATTATGGCTAATCAACCACTTGTTCCTTGGTGCAGATTAATTTAACAGTGTGTAATGTGGAAATAGCACGGATAGGAGGAGAGTTGGAATGGAGAAAGTGAAGTTAGAATTAGGAAATAGAGTATCCTAGGTGAAAGTGTAAGGGCCTGCTTGGAAGAGGGGGAGTCTGTAGGAATGGATATTAAAGGTTGCATTTAAGGGATATTGTAAAGAAGGTTTAGTTAGGAAGTAGGAGTCCCTGAGACTGAGTTTTCAACAAGGGTTCCATTTCTGGAGATTGAAAAATAGGGAAGCAAAGCGTATTCACTGAGGGAAGATGAGGTTGCTTTTATTCACTCTTACTGTA